>NC_040084.1:18589624-19214624 GCF_003369695.1 Bos indicus x Bos taurus | reverse complement strand
AATCATACTTTCCCATTTCTCTTGAGTATTTGTAATCAAGAATGATTGTTCAGCTGTTTTCCAAGCTTTTTTGATGACTATGGATAGGATTATATGATTGTCTCTTAAGGTCTAATAATGCAGTAAATTATATTAGTATTAGTAGACTATGTTTCTATTTCTCCTTATAGGTTCTGTAATTTTTGTTTATAAAATTGCACCAGCATTATTTGGTGCATGAAAGTCTCTTAATTACATGCTTCCTGAGAATTATGCCCATTTAGGGTTAAGAAAGTCTTTTTGTGTGTGTATTGTTCACTGCTTTTTGGTATGAATTCTACCTTTTTTGATATTAAGATCCTGACCCTATTTTTATTTGGGGAAGTCTTTCCTTAGTATTTATTTTGAAATGTTCCAGATTGTTTAATTTTTTTACACTTAAAACATTATACTTATTTATTTTGGCTGCACTGGGTCTTCATTGTTATGCATGAGTCTCCCTGGTGGCTCAGATGGTAAAACGTCTGCCTACAATGCGGGAAACCCGGCTTCAATCCCTGGGTCGGGAAGATCCCCTGGAGAAGGAAATGGCAACCCACTCCAATATTCTTGCCTGAAAAATCCCGTGGACAGAAGAGCCTGGTAGACTACAGTCCATGGGGACGCAAAGAGTCGGACACAACTGAGCGACTTTCTTTCTTTCTTTCTTTTTCTTTAATTTCGGAAAGTGAGGGCTACTTTATAGTTGCAGCGTGTGGGTTTCTCAGTGTGATGGCTTCTTTTTGCAAAGCACTGGCTCTAGGGCACATGAGGCTTAGTTGCTCTGCAGCCTGTGGAATCTTCCTGGACCAAGGATTGAACCCATGTCCCCTGCGCTGGCAGGCAGGGTTTTAACCACTGGACAACCAGGGAAGTCCTAGATCATTTTGGTTTAGACCTGTGTTTTGTATAAAACATACAGTTGGGTATTATTTTGTGATCTAATCTGAAAATCTTTTAGTACATAAAGTAAATTTACATTTATTGATATTCAGATAAGCTTAATCTTTGTTCCATTGTATTATTTTATGTATTCTATTTTAGCAGTTTTTAAAATGTCTTGCATTATGTGGCCTGTTTTCTC
Source organism: Bos indicus x Bos taurus (assembly GCF_003369695.1). NCBI lineage: Eukaryota > Metazoa > Chordata > Mammalia > Artiodactyla > Bovidae > Bos > Bos indicus x Bos taurus. Next base: position 19,213,522 of record NC_040084.1, on the reverse strand, counting down.
TGCATGTAAATATGCCTCTCTGTGTGTATTTTGTCTGATATTAAGAGAGGTTTGTGGCTTTTCTTCCCCCTACTACCTAGTACTCTTACTTAATCTTCCACTACTTTGGACAATATCTACTAATTTCCTACCCCGCAGTGTTAAAAAAAAAAAAATTAGCATGTTTCTTCCCCCATCCCCTTTTCTTTTCTCCAACAAATTTTAGCTGATACTATCTTCTTGTTATATTGTTAAATGTTATTATATTTCTACTTCTTGGGTCACTGGCCTTAAATGATATCTTTTAATTCTGAACTATTACAGATGAAGAAATTAATGTTCTTATAATAGCTATTTCATTCTCCCTTCTTTCCCCAAGTTTTATTAGTTTTATCATTTCCCTAATACCAGGACATAAAACATTTACACTCTGTTATGACACCCTGCATTTGCTTTAGTCTTAATTCTAAAGTTAAATATACTCAGCACTCATAGGCATCCTTTCCTGGCAATATTCTCAGTCCTGTCTCAACCACCTGAAGTTCATCCCCCCACAGTGGGGTTCTTATTGCCACCTGACTGGTGAATTGGTTTTCAGATACCATCCTGAGGGTAAACTTTCTAGAACCTCGCTTGACCTAACTTGTATTCCTGGGAAAGGAACAAGCGAGCCTGAGACAAGAGTTTGTGTACAAGTACTTTTTTGGGAAGTGATACCAGAAGCAGGTGGACTTCCCCGGTTGGTGAGATAGTAAATAATCCCCTAGGAATGCAGGAGAGGCAGGAGATGTGGGTTCAATACTGGGTTGGGAAGATCCCCTGCAAGAGAGCATGGCAATCTACTCCCGTATTCTTGCCTGGGGAATCCCATGGACAGAGGAGCCTGGCAGGCTACAGTCCAAAGGGTCGCAAAGAGTCAGACATGACTCAAGTGACGCATGCACGCACGCACCAGGAGCAGGAGTGAGAGTCTAGGGAAAGAAGGGACATTCAACACACGTGTGCATTATTGAATTGATGATCATTATGTGAAAAGAAAGCTGAGCGCCGAAGAATTGATGCTTTTGAACTGTGGTGTTGGAGAAGACTCTTGAGAGTCCCTTGGACTGCAAGGAGATCCAACCAGTCCATCCTAAAGGAGATCAGTCCTGGGTGTTCACTGGAAGGACTGATGTTGAAGCTGAAACTCCAAAACTTTGGCCACCTGATGCAAAGAGCTGACTTCATTTGAAAAGACCCTAATGCCGGGAAAGACTGAGGGCAGGAGGAGAAGGGGACGACAAAGGATGAGATGGTTGGATGGCATTACCGACTCGATGGACATGGGTTTGGGTGGACTCCAGGAGATGGTGATGGACAGGGAGGCCTGGTGTGCTGCGGTTCATGGGGTCACAAAGAGTCGAACACGATTGAGCAACTGAACTGAACTGAACTGATGTGAAAATGGCCCTTGATTTTAGAAGGACATTCTGAGGACTGCATTGAATGTGTCATAGAATTGTCTCCCCAAAGGACAGGAGTAAGAATTTCTTCTCCACTGACTGCCAGACCCATTGGCTGAGGTCTTAACTTACCCACACGTCCTGGTTGAGAATCCATGAGTGCTGAGTATGCCCACCCTTGAGGGGCATGGCTGTCCACACAAAACAAGCTGAAGCCTGTGGGGAAATACTTGCTGAGATACAGATGGAATTAGAGGTGAAACCAAGGATGCAAGGTGCACAGGCAGCATCTGATGTAATTCATCTTAACTTTCTGAAACTGTGACTTGAATTGTCTCTTCAACTAGCAGGTTTTACTGTTGTGATTCAATTGCTAAGTTGCATCTGACTCTTTGCAACCTGTGCACTGTGGCATGCCAGGCTTCTCTGTTCTCCTCTGTCTCACTGACTTTGCTCAAATTCATGTCCATTGAGTTGGTGATGCTGTCTAAGTACCTCATTCTCTGCTGCCCTCTACTTTTGCATCTATCTTTCCCAGCATCAGAGTCTTAGTTCTGAGTCAGCTCTTTGCATCAGGTGACCCAATATATTGGAGCTTCACCTTCAGCACCAGTCCTTTCAATAAATATTCAGGGTTGACTTCCTTTAGGATTGAATAGTTTGATCTCCTTGCAGTCCAAGGGATTCGCATGAGTAATCTCCAGTGACACAATTTGAAAGCATTAATTCTTTAGTGCTCAGCCTTCTTTATGGTCCAACTCTCACATCTATACATGACTACTGGAAAAACCACAGTGTTGACTATACAGACCTTGGCTGGCAAAATGATGTCACTGCTTTTTAATATGCTGTCTAGGTTTGTCACAGCTTTTCCTTCAAGGAGGAAGCGTCTTTTAATTTCATGGCTGCAGTCATCTCCACAGTGATTTTGGAGCCCAAGAAAATAAAATATGTCACTGTTTCCACTTTCCCCCCTCCTATTTGCCATGAAGTGATGGGACTAGATGCCATGATCTTAGTTTTTTAATGTTGAGTTTCAAGCCAACTTTTTCACTCTCCTTTTTTACCCTCAGAAACTAGGATTACTTAATATTTTTAATTTATTTAAAATTTTAGTTTACTGTTATTTGTATTGGTAATTTTCAGTTTCATTTTTTACAGTCATAGGATATAGCAGGTAGAATTGTCACTTGTTGAATTTTATTGAGTTTCTATTTGGGCCTTAGTATATGAACAAATTTTGTAAATTTTCCTAAGAATACATAATAAGAATGAGTATCCTCTCTGTTCGCAGAGTACAAATTTCAACTTACCTTTTCATTTCTATTCTTATTATTTGTTCAAATTCTCTATCTCCTGTTCTACTTTTTGTCCTTTCATTAAGGATAGAAACAATGTTTAAGTATTCCTTCTAGAATGTGGTTTTGTCAATTTCTGCTTATACATTGCTTTAATGCATTTTCATTAAAGTTAATGGCCTCCATTTTGGAGGTTTGGAGGGTATAATTACCCACAGCTCTCTCTTTTCTAGTTTGTAAACTAATTGGGAAAGATACTCAGAAATCAGATTGAAATGAAATATTAACTTTGTTGTGTACTAAACTGATCTGGAAGATTTAGCTTGGATTTCTGCCAAACTGGGCTTCCCTGGTGGCTCAGATAGTAAAGAATCCACCTGCAATGCAGAAGATGCAGGGTTCGATCCCTGGGTCAGGAAGATCCCCTGGAGAAGGGAGTGGCAATGCACTCTAGTATTCTTGCCTGGAGAATTCCATGGACAGAGAAGCCTGGCGGGCTACAAGTCCATGGGGTTGACAACAGTTGGACAGGACTGAACAACTAACACTTTCACTTCTAGCCAAATTATTTCTACTACTGACTTCATTTAGTCATTAACTCAGCAGTGGCCACAGGACTGGAAAAGGTCGGTTTTCATTCCAATCCCAAAGAAAGGCAATGCCAAAGAATGCTCAAACTACCGCACAATTGCACTCATCTCACACGCTAGTAAAGTAATGCTCAAAATTCTCCAAGCTAGGCTTCAGCAGTACATGAACCGTGAACTTCCAGATGTTCAAGCTGGTTTTTGAAAAGGCAGAGAAACCAGAGATCAAATTGCCAACATCCGATGGATCATGGAAAAAGCAAGAGAGTTCCAGAAAAACATCTATTTCTGCTTTATTGACTATGCCCAAGCCTTTGACTGTGTGGATCACAATAAACTGGAAAATTTTGAAAGAGATGGGAATACCAGACCACCTGACCTGCCTCTTGAGAAATCTGTATGCAGGTCAGGAAGCAACAGTTAGAACTAGACATGGAACAACAGACTGGTTCCAAATAGGAAAAGGAGTTCATCAAGGCTGTATATTGTCACCCTGTTTATTTAACTTATATGCAGAGTACATCATGAGAAACACTGGGCTGGGTGAAGCACACGCTGAAATCAAGATTGCTGGGAAAAATATCAATAACCTCAGATATGCAGATGACACCACCCTTATGGCAGAAAGTGAAGAGGAACTCAAGAGCCTCTTGATGAAAGTGAAAGTGGAGAGTGAAAAAGTTGGCTTAAAGCTCAACATTTAGAAAACGAAGATCATGGCATCTGGTCCCATCACTTCATGGCAAATAGATGGGAAAACAATGGAAACAGTGGCTGACTTTATTTTGGGGGGCTCCAAAATCACTGCAGATGGTGATTGCAGCCATGAAATTAAAAGACACTTGCTCCTTGGAAGAAAAGCTATGACCAACCTAGACAGCATATTCAAAAGCAGAGACATTACTTTGCCAACAAAGGTCTATCTCATCAAGGCTATGGTTTTTCCAGTAGTCATGTATGGATGTGAGAGCTGGACTAAAAAGAAAGCTAAGCACTGAAGAATTGATGCTTCTGAATTGTGGTGTTGGAGAAGACTCTTGAGAGTCCCTTGGACTGCAAGGAGAAAACCAGTCCATGCTAAATCAGATCAGTCCTGAATGTTCATTGGAAGGACTGATGTTGAAACTGAAACTCCAAAACTTTGGCCACCTGATGCGAAGAGCTGACTCATTTGAAAAGACCCTGACACTGGAAAAGATTGAAGGCAGGAGCAGAAGGGGACAACAGAGGATGAGATAGTTGGATGGCATCACCGACTCAATGGAGATGAGTAAATTTCAGGAGTTGGTGATGGACAGGGAGGCCTGGCGTGCTGCAGTCCAAGAGGTTGCAAACAGTCGGACGTGACTGAGCGACTGAACTGAACTGAATGGAGTAGCCAGGATACGAAAGGCAGTGGCCCCAGGATTTCTATATTGTTGGAGTGATTTTGTATAGTGAAGTTGGCAGAGCATGGCAGGGAGCAGACCTCGAATCTGGGTCTGCAGAGCAAGCATACTGTTTCACTGTTCACTCTAGTGGCTTCAGTGGGCACCTTGCAAGGTTTCCCCAAAGCCACTCACTAATGGAATCATTCTATGGTCCAGGGAGATTTCCAAGTGGAACTCATTACAGTTTTAGGTAGGTGGCTCTAAGACATTGTGCACAGAGAGGAGTTCATGAGCGTACACTGATCCTTGTCCGATTTCACACATCATAGAAGCCATCCCTTGGAAGGGACATCAGAAAGCAAAGGAGAAAGTCCTTCTGGAGGTGGGACGCTTCTATTGTAGGGAGGGAGACAATGGCATCTCTCCTTCTGGTCATCACTGTGCAATTTTCAACAACATTAAAATCTCCCCTTTTCTCCGGATAATTATTTTTTTACCTTGAGTTTTATATATGGGGTGTTGATATCAAGACCTCCAACTTCTTTATGGTTTGCATTTCTCATGATATCTTTGTTTATCCCTTGAATTAGTTTGTGCATTCTGTATGATTTTGTTTTTGATAGATTGCTTATAAAAAGCATATAGCTGGATTTCTTTAAAAGCCAGCGTAAGTGTTTTCGGTTTTTACACTTACAACTGTCATTATCCACTTTTATTTTACATCTGTTAAATAATGCTAGAATTTCTTGGTGCTTTTTCTCCATTAGGCTTTCTCTCTCTTTTTACTTGAAAGCTATTAATCCTAATACTTTGCTGTTACTTTAGCATTAAATATGTATGTATGTTTTTATGTATCTGAATATATTTATTTTGTAAATTTTCCTTTTAGCATCAAGAATGAATCTAATCAGTGTAGAATATAAAAATTAGTATACTTTCTTCATTCCTCCTCCTCACTTCCTGCCTTCAGTCTTTCCCAGCATCAGGGTCTTTCCAGTGAGTCAGTTCTTCACATCAGGTGGCCAAAGTATGAAGAGGACAAGAGAGGATAAGATGGATGGATGGACATGAGTTTGAGCAAGGATCAGGAGTTAGTGATAGACAGGGAATCCTGGCATGCTGCAGTCCATGGGGTCACTTAGAGTTGGACACAACTGAGCGACTGAACTGAACTTCATTCCTCCTTTCCCACTTTTTAGTTTTTTGTTGAAGTATTATAGGATTTTAAATTTATACTGTTATTATTATCATCTTACTTTATCTTTCAAGACTTTTGCTTAACGTGCATTTTAAGTTTAGTAGCCATATTAACAATTATTTAGACTATTTGATTGGTTTTATAGTTTGCTGACTTTTCTTCTAAATCCTGTCTCTGCTTTTTAAATTCTGATTTTTTTGGTGCCTCAAATATTTCCCTACTATCAGATCAGATCAGTTGCTCAGTTGTGTCCGACTCTTTGCAACCCCATGAATTGCAGCACGCCAGGCCTCCCTGTCCATCACCAACTCCCGGAGTTCACTCAGACTCACGTCCATTGAGTCAGTGATGCTATCCAGCCATCTCATCCTCTGTCATCCCCTTCTCCTCCTGCCCCCAATCCCTCCCAGCATCGGAGTCTTTTCCAATGAGTCAACTCTTCACATGAGGTGGCCAAAGTACTGGAGTTTCAGCTTTAGCATCATTCCTTCCAAAGAAATCCCAGGGCTGATCTCCTTCAGAATGGACTGGTTGGATCTCCTTGCAGTCCAAGGGACTCTCAAGAGTCTTCTCCAACACCACAGTTCAAAAGCATCAATTCTTCGGGGCTCAGCCTTCTTCACAGTCCAACTCTCACATCCATACATGACCACAGGAAAAACCATAGCCTTGACTAGATGGACCTTTGTTGGCAAAGTAATGTCTCTGCTTTTGAATATGCTGTCTAGGTTGGTCATAACTTTCCTTCCAAGGAGTAAGCGTCTTTTAATTTCATGGCTGCAGTCACCATCTGTAGTGATTTTGGAGCCCAGAAAAATAAAGTCTGACACTGTTTCCACTGTTTCCCCATCTATTTCCCATGAAGTGGTGGGACCAGATGCCATGATCTTCGTTTTCTGAATGTTGAGCTTTAAGCCAACTTTTTCACTCTCCACTTTCACTTTCATCAAGAGGCTTTTGAGTTCCTCTTCACTTTCTGCCATAAGGGTGGTGTCATCTGCATATCTGAGGTTATTGATATTTTTCCCAGCAATCTTGATTCCAGCTTGTGTTTCTTCCAGTCCAGCGTTTCTCATGATGTACTCTGCATATAAGTTAAATAAACAGGGTGACAATATACAGCCTTGATGAACTCCTTTTCCTATTTGGAACCAGTCTGTTGTTCCATGTCCAGTTCTAACTGTTGCTTCCTGACCTGCATACAAATTTCTCAAGAGGCAGATCAGGTGTTCTGGTATTCCCATCTCTTTCAGAATTTTCCACAGTTTATTGTGATCCACACAGTCAAAGGCTTGGGCATAGTCAATAAAGCAGAAATAGATGTTTTTCTGGAACTCTCTTGCTTTTTCCATGACCCAGCGGATGTTGGCAATTTGATCTCTGGTTCCTCTGCCTTTTCCAAAACCAGCTTGAACATCAGGAAGTTCACGGTTCACATATAGCTGAAGCCTAGCTTGGAGAATTTTGAGCATTACTTTACTAGCGTGTGAGATGAGTGCAAATGTGCAGTAGTTTGAGCATTCTTTGGCATTGCTTTAAGAATAGTTACTAGGACTATATTTTTTACATCAAATTGAAGTGCACTAGTGGAGAAGGCAATGGCACCCCACTCCAGTACTCTTGCCTGGAAAATCCCATGGACAGAGGAGCCTGGTGCACTGCAGTCCATGGGGTTGCAAAGAGTCAGCTACAACTGAACGACTTCACTTTCACTTTTCATTTTCATGCACTGGAGAAGGAAATGGCAACCCACTTCAGTGTTCTTGGCTGTTCTTGGCTGGCAGTCCTGGTGGGCTGCCGTGTATGGGGTCGCAAAGAGTCGGACACGGCTGAAGTGACTTAGCAGCAGCATTTCCCAAATAATGACTGTCACTCTGTGAGTTTGGGAAATACCAGGGTCAACAAAATTAAGCATGCTTCCTTATTGTAAGCTTCTCAGAGTCTGTACTGTGTAATTACATATTATGAATCTTTACATGGAACACACATCATTTCCAAAACTTGATACCACTCCAATTCTCTTGCTGTTTAGTATTAGAGAGAAGAACTATTATTCTCATTCAAATCTCCTCCCCTTAGTAACTTCTTTTTTTGCCTAGATTTTCTTTCTTTATTACTGAAATAAAAATATCAACAGGCCATGTTAACTGACAGTGTCTCCTATTTTTCCTGGTACTCAGTGTATCAGACAGAGTTTAGCATAAGACAGAAACCACTCTAGAGACTTTGAACAGAATGGATTTAATACTGGGAATGAAGTGCTTGGGCTTCCCTGGTGGCTCAGATGGTAAAAAATCTACCTGCAGTGCAGGAGAGGTGGGTTTGATCCCTGGGTTAGGAAGATCCCCTGGAGGAGGGCATAGCAACCCACTCCAGTATTCTTGTCTGCAGAATCCCACAGACAGAGGAGTCTGGAGGGATACAGCCCATGGGGTCATGAAATGGGACATGACTGAGTGACACAGCACAGCACATATGAAGTGCTTATGAAAACAGAAGAACTGGAGGAGTGAGGCCGAGACTGGACTCCTACAACTCACTCCCAAAATACTGCCTGACTCATCACTGCACAGTCAGGGGCTCCCTCTGACTTCAAGAATGCATTATCAGGGACTTCTCCAGTGGTCCAGTGGTTAAGACTCTGCCTTCCAATACAGTAAGTGCGGTTCGATCCCTGGTTGGGAGCTAAGATCCCACAGGCCTCACAGTCAAAAAATCAGAACATAAACAACAGAAGCAGTACTGTAACACATTCATAAAGACTTTAAAAATGGTCCACATTTTAAAAAAAAAAGAAAGGAAAAACAACAACAACAACAAAGGAACGAGTTATTGCTGCTGCAGTCAGGGAATTAAAAGCTGGTTTTGGAATACCATCACCTCGATTGCTGGACCCTGGAGCCCAGAGTTCAGTTCCTGCTGCCTCAGCAGTAACTGGAAGCCGCACATAGGGTTTCCACAGTCTTGGCTGCCAGCAGAAAAAAACGAAGTGCCCCAAACTGAGAGAAGGTAGCTTTCACTTCATTGCATCCAGAACCCTGCTGCTGCTGCTGCTAAGTCGCTTCAGTCGTGTCTGACTCTGTGCGACCCCATAGATGGCAGCCCGCCAGGCTCCCCCGTCCCTGGGATTCTCCAGGCAAGAACACTGGAGTGGATTGCCTTTCCTTATCCAATGCATGAAAGTGAAAAGTGAAAGTGAAGTCGCTCAGTCCTGTACGACTCTTCACGACCCCATGGACTGCAACCTACCAGTCTCCTCTGTCCATGGGATTTTCCAGGCAACAGTACTGGAGTGGGGTGTCATTGCCTTCTCCGATCCAGAACCCTAGGTACATGCAAGTCTGGGGAATGTCATCTTTAGCTTTCTAGTCTTTGGAACTCAGGAAACTGATGGGTCCTGACCGGTGGAATCTTATACAGCTGGAGTGAGCCAGTCTAACGGAGGCCAAATGCCTCCAGGGATTGACCCTGTAACCTGTACAACTGCAGAAAATGTCCTCAGGATTTATTTTCATTCTCTTTATCAGCAGGCTCAGAAAGCAATTGTTTGCAGTGCATATTCTGACCCAAGGCTCATTTGGTAATGGGCCCACTGACCCCTACCAGCTCTTTCTTCCTCATCCCGTCTTACATGTGTGTGCTCAGTTGCTCGGTTGTGTCCGACTCTGTGCGACTCTATGGACTGCAGCCCGCCAGGCTCTTCTGTCTGTGGGATTATCCAGGCAAGAATGGAACAAGTTGCCATTTCCTCCTCCAGGGGATCTTCCCGACCCAGGGATTAAACCTACATCTTCTGTGTCTCCTGCATTGGCAGGATTCTTTACAACTAGCAACACTGGGAAGCCTCCATCCTATCTCACTGCACTTCAAATCTATCCCAAACTGTTCCTACTCTTCTGGTCACCAAAGCAATGCACAAATCCAGCAAAACAGAAGTAAAATGTATGAAAATAATTACCCCATTATCCACAAGAAACATCATGAATGACTCTATAATTGAATGACTACGGTGTGCCGGCAGAAGGTTCCCATATATACAGGACACAATCCTTTATCTAACTGATGCAGTGCCCACACCCTGTCACTCTGTACTTCCAGCCCAACACAGAGCAGAATCCTAGTATCAGGGCCAGTTTTCCTGAACAGCCAAAAGACCTGTGATGTATTCCTGAACATCCTACAGGAGATCTGAAAAGGTACACATTTACTCACTGCTTTTCATCACCTACCCCTAAAAGCCACAAGAAAATGCTATCCTTTTCAGCCCCAAATTCTTACCAAGACAGTGAACACTTCACGATGCTGTCTCCAGAAAGATCTTGGAGAGGGGAGACCAAGGGGAAGTTACTTTCGATCTCTTCTCATTAGTGTTCGTCCCTTTTTCAGATTGCATCATGGAAATCAAGTGCAGGAAAGAAAGAAGATGGGTATATGACAGAAAGCAAAGAGCACTGCTCACACAGTGGAGCCAAGTGTTGTCAGCCGGCCAAGTGTCCTCAAACCCAATCATTTAATTTCTGCCTTGGTTTCCTAGCAGCGCGGTAGGGATAATAATCTTTGCTCTTCTACCTTGTGGAGTTGCAGTCCATGCCATGTTCGAGCAGGACAACCATACCAAGCAGTATAATAATAATCATTCACAAGACAAGGCAGAACTGGTTTGTGACAGTGAGAAGAACCACTCCCAGTGGTTATGGAGTCAGTAGCATGGGGGTTCCCTGGTGGCTCAGACGGTAGAGAGCTTGCCTGCAATGCAGGAGACCCAGGTTCTATCTCTGAGCCAGGAAGATCCCCTGGAGAAAGGAATAGCAACCCACTTCAGCACTCTCAGCTGGATAATTCCACAGACAGAGAAGCCTGACAGGCTAAGTCCATGGGGTCACACAGTCAGACACGACTGAGCAAGTAACACACACAGTAACTTACCAGCCCCCTCTCCCACCCTCCCTGCTCAGGGCTGCAGGCTCTGACCTCAGACAGAGTTTAGTGCATAAAACAGAAATTACTGTGGACTTCTCTGGTGGTCCAGTGGCTACGACTCCATGCTCCCAATACACAGGGCCTGGTTCAGTATCTGGTCAGAAAACTAGTTTCCACTTGTTGCAACTAAAAACTGATTCCACATGCCACAACTAAAAGAGCTTTCATGCTGCAACTAAGACCCAGCAGAGCCAAAAAAATAAATATTAAAAGAAAAAGTACTGCTTCTGTTCACTGGCCAAGGCACTGAAGGCAGACAGCTTCCAGCCCTCAGTTGTACTTAGACTGTTTCTTGGTTAGAAGCGTTCTTGCTCACCCATCCAGAAACCCCCATGAGCAGAAACTCCATCAAGAGCCATTTTGTTTTTCCCTAAGTGGAGGCTTGGTTCCAGAAATGAATTCTGAAAATGCTGGGAGAAGGCTGCCCACATCCCACCCACACTGAGATGGGCAGTCAGAACCAGGGAGCTCTATGATCCGGGTCCTGCCAGCTACTGTGTTGGGCGGTAGTGGTGATATACCCTTAGAAGTACATCTTCAGCACCTACATTAAAATAGCCTCCAAATTGAAAAGGATAAGTCATAGGAGGAGGGGGTTTCGTGTAACCTCCTGCCCTGGAGATTTAAAGAAATCTATAGTTCCCAGAATATGCCTTTTCCAAGAGCTATTTGGAAGGGAAACAGAAATGAACATTTAAAACCCCTTTTAACTCTAGCCTGTGAAGTTCAAATGCATTCTAGGAGGCCCGTGAGTCAATGTAGTGCTGTAAGTGAGCCATTGGCTCCTGGTAGCTTCCACACACCTGCTGCTCTGATGATATACCTTTTGGCTTCAGTCATAGTTTGGGGAACCTGCTAAGAATGACTCTAATTGCTGTAATTCTCCAGTCAAATGAATCACATCTAATTAAGATGGTACTTGCTCTACTAACCATGGGCTTCCCTGGTGGCTCAGTTGGTAAAGAATCTGCCTGCAATGTTTGATCACTGGGTTGGGAACACCCCCTGGAGGAGGGCGTGGCAACCCACTCCAGTACTCTTGTCTGGAAAATTCTGATGGAGAGAGGAGTCTGGTGGGCTGCGGTCCATGGGGCTGCAAAGAGTCAGACACAACTGGGTGACTAAGCATACACACTTACTACTAACCACAGCCATCTCTCCTGAACCGCCCCAAAAGGTGGGGGACAGCTCTGCTGTGGCTGATGGATCATCTTAGCAGATTTTTAATTTCCTCTCATCTTTAACCTCACATATCTCCAGGTGTTTTAATATTCTAATCAATAAGTAGCAAAAAGGATGATGAGAAATTAAATGCTTATGTGGTTTCTTTCATAGAATAGGCTCTGTTACTGTAAGAGTTGACCTGCTCACATCACAAGGTCAGTGGGAGGCTCAATGCAGTCTTATATTTGGATGTGCCAGGTCTCACCTGCTAAAGGTGTATGTGCTGAGTGCCAACCTCACCGTGATCTTTATCGGCTGACAAAACTGAACATGAAGACTGAAGCAGCAAGTTGTGGAGTGCATTTGTGAGTGAGAGAGCAAGGACCCACTCATGTGCACGAGGGAGATGTGGCCTTGGGATAGGAGTGCAGTCCGCTTGCCTACTTTGATGACAGGGAAGACAATGAAAAGATCAAGCCCTGACCCTTTGGAGTGGAAGCACATGTGCACGAGGGAGATGTGGCCTTGGGATAGGAGTGCAGTCCGCTTGCCTACTTTGATGACAGGGAAGACAATGAAAAGATCAAGCCCTGACCCTTTGTAGTGGAAGCACTACACTACCAGAGAACTAACCCCAGGGAGTACCAAATAGTGAGAACTCACACTAAGGAAACCACTTGAATACAAGACCTGGCATCACCTAACCACCAGCAGCACCCTGTACAGGACACCTCATCTAAACAACAAACAAAACAAATACAAACCCAATCATCAGTAGACAGGATCACCACCTCATTCAGCCTTGCCCAACAGAGGAAGAACAAGCAAACAAAAATAAAAAGTCAGCACAAATCTCACCCTATACGAAGCTTACACAAACCACTGGACCAAACTTAGGAAGGCAGAAACCAAAAGGAAGAAAGAATTCAACCTTGAAGCCTGGGAAAAGGAGACCTCAAACACAATAAGTTAAAAAAAAAAAAAAAAAATATATATATATATATATATATATATATATATATATATATATATATATATATATATATAAATGAAAAGGCAGAGAAATATTGCATCAACAAAGGAACAAATTAGAAACACAGAAATTCAAATAACTGAAGAGGAATTAGGCAAAGTACCTGAAAAGTAATTCAGAATCATGATAGTAAAGATGGTCAAAAGCCTTGAAAACAGAATAGAGAAAATGCAAGAATCAATTAACAAAGATCTAGAAGAATTAAAGAATAGACACACAGAGAAAAACAACACAGCTACTAAAATTAAAAATACTCTGGAAGGAATCAATAGCAGAATATCTGAAGCAGAAGAATGAATTAGTGAGCTGGAAGATGAAATGCTTGAAATAACTTCTGAAGAGCAGAATAAAGTAAAAAGGATGAAAAGAACTGAGGATAGTCTCAGAGACCTCTGGGACAATATCAAGTGCACCAACATTCAAATTATAGGGGTCCCAGAAGAAGAAGAGTAAAAAAGAAAGGGTATTAGAAAATTTTTGAAGAGATTAGAGTTGAAAATTTCCCCAACATGGAAAAGGAAATAGTCAATCAAGTCCAAGAGGCACAAAGAGTGCCATACAGGATAAACCCAAGGAGAAACATGCCAAGACACATACTAATCAAACTAACAAAGACTAAACATGAAGAAAGAATATTAAAAGCAGCAAGGGAAAAGCAACAAGTAACATACAAGGGAAATCCCATATGCTTAACAGTTGATATTTCAACAGAAGCTCTGCAAGCCAGAAGGGAATGGCAGGATATATTTAAAGTACTGAAAGGAAAAATCTACAACCAAGATTACTGTACCTGGCAAGGATCTCATTCAAAATTGATGAAGAAATACAAAGCCTTTCAGACAAGCAAAAGTTAAGAGAATTCAGTACCACCAAACCAGCTTTACAACAAATGTTAAAGGGACTTATATAGTCAAGAAATACAAGAGAAGGAAAAAGATCTACAAAATCAACCCCAAACTGCCGGGAGCCGGCATATTGCATATTGAGTGCATATTGCATATTGAGTGCAGCACTTTCCACAGCATCATCTTTCAGGATCTGGAATAGCTCAAGTGGAATTCTATCACTGCCGGGAGCCAGCGTGAGGAACTCCGCCCATGACAAGGGTCATGAGGAAGGAGGCTCGGCATACGCAAAGGCGGGATCAAGCTTCAGGAGTCCCCCTGGAAATTCTCGAGCATCTACCCCCAAAACCAGAGTCTGCCTACTTTCTGCTTTGTGCTTTCACCTACACCTCTGACTTTACGGGGGGCTGTCCCCCACTACCTCTCTCTGAAAAAAGAGTTAGCTTACAGTTCCAGTTAATAATTCCTGGATGTGACAGTGTTTAACCTACAAACTCCTTTGGAAATCCTCTAGCCTGCCTGAATAGGTTTTTCCGGCCACATGTGATTGCTCAGAGCCTCCCAACTGTGAGAGGCATGAGATGTTCTAAACTGTCCAAATACAGATTCCTTTGAGCAGTTAAAAGATTGATTAGAAATTGTATTGGTGAAGGGATTTTCACTTGTTGGGCCAATGTTTGCTGCTAAGTTTCCATATCCCTTACCTGCTGTGTCCCTGGCAGTGTATTGATTAATAGAATTGGTGTAAGTAGTAGCTTTAATGTTTGTAACCTGGGACCCTTGAGTTAATTCTTTTTCTTGTTATAGCCCACCACACTTTTGCTCTGTAGGAATGCAACTTTATCTAATGCTTTTGGAGGGTGGCTCCTGACCAATCACCTTTAGAGAAAAATAAGTTTTCTGAAGAAAGGGTCTTAAAATGTTAACAGGCCTCTGGGCCAGAAGATGATGCAAATCACCTAAGCTTTTTCATATGATAAGTTTGCAGGAAGAAAGCCTGGCTTCGATTAGGACCAAGAGCTGCTGTCCTTGCATGACTCCACCCCTTCCCCCATTATCCTCTATGCACAATTTAAGGTATAAAAACTACTTTGGAAAATAAAGTGCGGGCCTTGTTCACGAAACTTGGTCTCCCCATGTCGTTCTTTCTCTCACCTTCTGGCTGAATTATTCAGCCTCTTTTCTCCACTGAATTTCCTCACTGAGCTATCCTTATTCTATTACTCTTTATATCCTTAATTGACGTTTAATTAAGCAGTTGTTTCCTGATCCTCGCCGACGCCGTCCCCGCTTCGAATTCCCTGGATCCACCGGGGCTGGACCCCGGCACCCAACAATTAAGAAAATGGCAATAGGAACATATATATCAATGATTACTTTAAATGTAAATAGATTAAATGCTCCAACCAAAAGACACAGGCTGGCTGAATGGATACAAAAACAAGACACATATATATGCTGTCTACAAGAAACCCACTTTAAATCTAAAGACACATATAGACTGAAAGTGAGAGGATGGAAAAATATATTCCATGTAAATGGGAAGCAAAAGAAAGCTGGAGTAGCAATCCTCATATCAGACAAAATAGACCGTAAAATAAAGAAGATTACAAGAAATAAGGAAGGACACTACATAATGATCAAGGGATCAATCCAAGAGGAAGACCTAACAATTGTAAATATCTATGCACCCAACATAGGAGCTCCTCAATACATAAGACAAACACCAAGAGACATAAAAGGAGTAATTGACAGTAACACAATAAAAATAGACTTTAACACCCCACTCACACCAATGGACAGATAATCAAAACAGAAAATTAATAAGGAAACACAAGTCTTAAATGATGTAGTAGATGAGATGGATCTCATTGATATATTCAGGACATTCCATCCAAATGCAGAAGAATACACCTTCTTCTCAAGTGCACATGGAACATTCTCCAGGATAGACCACATCTTGGGTCACAAATCAAACCTCAGTAAATTTTTAAAAGTTGAAATCATATCAAGTATCTTCTCTGACAACAATGCTATGAGACTAGACACCAGTTACAAGGAAAAAACTGTAAGAAACACAAACACATGGAGATTAAACACCATGTTTCTAAATAACCAACAGGTTACTGAAGAAATCAAAAGGGAAATAAAAAAAATTTCTAGAAAGAAATGACAATGAAAACATGACAACTCAAAACCTACGGGATGCAGCAAAAGCAGTTCTAAGAGGGAAGTTTATATCAATACAACCCTACTTCAAGAAACAAGAAAAACATCAAATAGACAACTTCACTTTACACCTAAAACAACTGGAAAAAGAAGAACAAAAAAACCCCAACATTAGTAGAAGGAAAGAAATCATAAAGGTCAGAGCAGAAATAAAAGAAAAAGAAATGAAAGAAACAATAGTAAAGATTAATAAAACTAAAAGCTGGTTCTTTGAGAAGATAAACAAAATTGACAAACCTTTGGCCAGACTCATCAAGAAAAGAAGAGAAAAGAAATCAACAAAATTAGAAATGGAAAAGGAGAGGTTACAACAGACAATGCAGAAATAAAAAGGATTATAAGAGATTATTATGAACAACTATAGGGCAATAAAATGGATAACCTGGAAGAAATGGACAAGTTCTTAGAAAAGTTCAATCTTCCAAGACTGAACCAGGAAGAAATAGAAATTATGAACAACACAATTACAAGCACTGAAATGGAAACTGTGATCAAAAATCTCCCAAAAAAAAAAAGCCCAGGACCAGACGGCTTCACAGGAGAATTCTATCAAATACTTATAGAAGAGCTAATGCCTATCCTTATAAAACTCTTTCAAAAATTGCAGAGGAAGGAACACTTTCAAACTCATTCTACAAGGCCACCATCACCCTGATACCAAAACCAGACAAAGACAACACACACACAAAAAAACTAGAGACCAACATCCCTGATGAACATAGATGCACAAATCCTCAACAAAATTTTAGCAAACAGAATTCAGCAACACACCAAAAAGCTCATACACCATGATCAAGTTGGGTTTATTCCAGGGATGCAAGGATTCTTCAATAAATGGAAATCAATCATGAAAGATAAAAAACATATGATACACTCAATAGATGCAGAAAAAGCCTTTGACAAAATTCAGCACCCATTTATGATTAAAACTTTTCAAAAAATGGGCATGGAAGGAACCTACCTCAACATAGTAAAGGCCCTATATAAGCCTACAGCAAACATTATTCTCAATGGTGAAAAACTGAAAGCATTCTCCCTAAGATCAGGAACAAGACAAAGGTGCCCACTTTCCCCACTATTATTCAATATAGTTCTGGAAATCCTGTCTACAGCAATCAGAGAAGAAAAAGAAACAAAGGAATCCAGATTGGAAAAGAAGAAGTAAAGCTCTCACTATTTGCAGATGGCATGATACTGTACATAGAAAACCCTAAAGATAGTATCAGAAAATTAGAGCTAACCAGCGAATTTAGCAAAGTTGCAGGATACAAAATCAATACACAGAAATCACTTGCATTTCTCTATACTAACAATGAAAAATCAGAAAGAGAAATTAAGGAATCAATCCTATTCACCATTGCAACAACAAGAATTAAATATCTAGGAATAAACTTAACTAAGGAGGCAAAAGAACTACACACAGAAAATTATAAAACACTAATGAAAGAAATCAAAGACTACATAAACAGATGGCGGGATATTCCATGTTCCTGGGTAGGAAGAATCAATATTGTGAAAATGACTATACTACCAAATGCAATCTACAGATTCAGTGTGATCCCTATCAAATTACCAATGGCATTTTTCACAGAACTAGAACAGAGAATTTCACAATTCATATGTAAGCACAAAAGACCTCAAAGAGCCAAAGCAATCTTGAGAAAGAAGAATGGAGCTTGAGGAATCAACCTTCCTGACTTCAGATTATACTACAAAGCTACAGTCGTCAAGACAGTACAGTCCTGGCACAAAAACAGAAACATAGAAAAATGGAACAAGATAGAAAGCCCAGAAATAAACCCATGCACCTATGGGTACCTTATTTTTGACAAAGGAGGCAAGAATATACAATGGGGCAGCGACAGCCTCTTCAATAAATGGTGCTGGGAAAACTGGACAGCTCCATGTAAAAGAATGAAATTAGAACACTTCCTAACACCATGCACAAAGATAAACTCAAAATGGATTAAAGACCTAAACGTAAGACCAGAAACTATAAAACCCTTAGAGGAAAGCATAGGCAGAATACTTAATGACATAAATCAAAGCAAGATCCTCTATGACCCACCTCCTAGAATAATGGAAATAAAAATAAAAATATACAAGTGGGACCTGATTAAACTTAAAAGCTTTTGCACAGCAAAGGAAACTATAAACAAGGTGAAACGACAACCCTCAGAATGGGAGGAAATAATAGCAAATGAAACAATGGACAAAGGATTAATTTCTAAAATATACAAGCAGCTTATACAACTCAATACCAGAAAAACAAACAACCCAATCAAATAGTGGGAAAAACACTTAAACAGACATTTCACCAAATAAGACACACAGATGGCTAACAAACACATGAAAAGATGCTCAGTATCGTTCATTATTAGAGAAATGTAAATCAAAACTACAATGAGATATCACCTCATACTGGTCAGAATGGCCATCATCAAAAAGTCTACAAACAATAAATGCTAGAGAGGGTGTGAAGAAAAGGGAACACTCTTGCACTGTTGGTGGGAATGTAAATTGATACAGCCACTATGGAAGACAGTATGGAGATTCTTTAAAAAACTAGGAATAAAACCACCATATGACCCAGCAATCCCACTTGTAGGCATACACCCTGAGGAAACCAAAATTGAAAGAGACACACGTATCCCATTGTTCATTGCAGCACTGTTTACAACAGCTAGAACATGGAAGCCACCTAGACGGCCATCGACAGATGAATGGATAAAGAAATTTTGGTACATATACACAATGGAATATTATTCAGCCATAAAAAGGAATGCCTTTGAGTCAGTTCTAATGAGGTAGATGAACCTAGAACCTATTATACAGAGTGAAGTGAGTCACAAAGAGAAAGATAAATATCATATTCTAATGCATATATACAGAATCTATAAAAATGATACTGAAGAATTTACTTACAGGGCAGCAGTGGAGAAACAGACATGGAGAATAGACTTATGGACATGGGGAGAGGGGAGGAGAGGGTGAGACGTATGGAAAGAGTAACATGGAAACTTACATTACCATATGTAAGATAGACAGCCAACAAGAATCTGCTATATGGCTAAGAAACTCAAACAGGGGCTCTGTATCAACCTAGAGGGGTGGGATGGGGAGAGAGATGGGAGGGAAACTCAAAAGGGAGGGGATATATGTACACCTATGGCTGATTCAGGTTGTTGTTGACAGAAAACAACAAAATTCTGTAAAGCAATTATCCTTCAATAAAAAATAAATTAAAAAAAAAAGACTGAAGCAAAGTTTTCAAAACACACATAACACTATGTGTAGTTTTGGCCACAGAAGAAATGAAATATTTTGAACTTTATCCTCAGCCATCTCAGAATGACAATAACCTGCTTCAGCAATTTATATCTGGGATTCACATCTCCTGTACTTATTGATTTTTAATGTCTCTAGGGCAGATATTAATCTCCAAAGCTTATCCCACTCCTAATCAATAGTAACAATACAAAATTGTGCCCAATATTTCTTGTAACATTATCAAGTCATTTGTGACTAATTCCCTGTGTATCATGCAAGATAGAAGAAAGACGAAAGATTAAATCACAAAATTAGATAGATACAAATCCATAAATGTTTCATATCACTATTTTCTTTTAATTTATGTGTGTTTTAACCAGACAAGACTGTCTGTCCCCTTTGAATACAGCTGATTTGGCTGTCTTCCCAATATACAGGTTCTACGAGTTGGCCCAGGGCAAAAAGCTGATGAGGCTTCCTTGGAACTCGGTCCTACACACTTTTTCCTTTCAGGTAGCACACCTTCCCACCAAGACACATACCTGGATTCCCTGCAGAAACTGTCACTTTTTCCCTTCCCGGGAACCTTCCACCAGGATGGTGACAACAGATCACAGTGAGCAGAAGAATGGTCTATCTGCTCCAACAGTCCCTAACTGGGGTGGGCAGTTCCCTAAGACACTTATGACAAGGGCTGGCCTGCATTCTTTTTATAATTTTGAATTCATTTTTGGATTTACAATTGAGTAACATTTTAGCAGAATGGCTGCTGAATTAAACCTGGATATGGAATGTACCTCACATGGATTTCCTTTAGAGGGCACTATTGATTCTCTGGAACCATGGAAACCTTCAGGTTTCCTTGGTAAAGATGGCCAATTTGAAATCATATTGGGTTTCATTATCTACTCATGCAGGGAATAGTAGTACGATACTCATTACCAAATATATACTTTCAAAAGATTGTCCATGTGCAGAACATTTCAGAAGCTAAACCAGAAAACTGGTTGTCAGGAGAAGTCATCAATATAACACTTATAGTTCTATATTTGGAAACATCAACTGGTCTATTTGCTTTTGAAAATTCTTTAAATGGAAATTTCCTTTTATCTGGTGATGCGAAACAATCAATTCAGTCTTTTGTCTAGGAAGACAAATTAGCACCTTTTATGAAACTAATGTTTCATTCTAGAAATGGATAATTATTAACATATTTTTGGAAGAAACCATATTTATGGTATTTTCATTCAGATATTAAAGACTGGAGATAAGTTTACTCAGATTCGTTCTTCAAATTTCTTGTGTTTCATAGCCTCTGCCAATTCAGACTTTTGATAAAGGCCATGGGGAAAAATTTTCTTTTCTTTTTTCACTCTTTAAAGTGAACAGAAATATAAATTTGTAAGCTAGTTCATTGCAGTCTGTAATTTCAAAATAATAGGAAATTGAAACTAGTTTAAAGCTCAGAAACACAATTTTTCAGACTATAAAATACATTCATGCCACCATCTACCAGAGTTCACTTACCTTTCATAGCCTAAGATACTATTTCAACACATGGGCCTTGTATAGTAATTTTTCATTACTTTACCAATATTCTGGGATAGTAATGGGTAGTAATTCCACAAGTGTTTTGCAAAAATTAAATAAATAAAAATGTCATTCATGTATGTAATAAAAATAAGAGAAAAAGTGGTGGATCTTCAAAATTTAAATATAAGTTAATCAGACCAGCCTTTAAGACTCTTCCCAGGATGGTTCTAGTCTGTCTTCCCAGCCTCAGCTTTCCCTACCAGTAACCTAAGTTCCCAGCAAAAGGCACCACCTACTATTACCTGGACATTCATGCTTTTCCATATTCCTGCCTTTATTCACCCAGAGTCTTTCACTAGAAATGTATTCTCTCTTTCAACTGCCACCCCAGACCCAACAGAATCCCAGTCCTTTGAGTGCCATTTTGAATACCCCTAATTGAAGGAAAGGTTTCCTAATTGACTCAGTGGTAAAGAAATCTGTTTGCAATGCAGGCAGTTCAATCCCTGGGTTCGATTGCTGGGCCAGAAAGATCCTCTGGAGAAGGAAACAGCAACCCACTCCAGTTTTCTTGCCTGGGAAATTCACGGACAGAGGAGCCTGCTGGGCTACAGTCCATCAGGTCACAGAGTCAGATGCTACTTAGCGACTGAACAACAAGAACAACATTCAAATGAGCTCCCTTCAGAAGTGGTCTACCCATCCTGTGAATTTCCCTAGCTAGTCAGGTATCATTTCCATGTGAGATTTTTTATCAATTTTTTGTATTTAAGTGGTTTAGGTGGTCATTTCATCACTTTGCTAAACTCCAAATTTTTTAGAGTTCATTTCAGGATCTGTACCAAACTAAGTGTCCAACATGTGGTAAGAACTCACTACAGTAAGTCCCCTAAATACTAACCTTCAAGTTTTGAACTTTAAAAGACAGAAACATGTGTTGGCATATCCAATCATGTAAATTAGTTCACATCTCTGGCATACAACGTCACAGGGGCGCATCCTTTACAAGTAGTCGTACTTCTGTGTACTTTACTGTACAGAACTGTATAGAGTACAGTATCAAGCCCAGGATGTCTGGAAGCAAGCGTAAAAGTGAGGCACTATAACTTGTACTGCTAAGAAGCACCAAGTGGTAACGATGGAAACATAAGTAAAAAAAAAAAAAAAATTGAGAGAATGGAGCAAGGCAAAAAGATGGTAGACATTGCTCATTCTTATGAATCATTCAACCATCAGCACAATTCTAAGGAACAAGGACAAGATCGTGGAACACGTGAAGTCTGCTGTGCTGATAATGTTGACAATAATATCAAAGAAACGTGGAAAATCGAGGAGATGAAGAAACTTCTCAGTGTGTGGATGCAGGATCAGCATCAGAGTTGAGTCTTGCTCAGATTAATGCTGATTCAAGAGAAAGCTAAAAGCCTCTGAAGATCTGCAGAAGAGACATGGAGAAGAATCAGAGGGTTTATCCTTTAATGCCAGTCATGGCAGGTTTTATGGGTTCAAGGCTAGAGTCAACCTTCACAGTGTAAAAGTAAGTGGCAAGGTAATGAGTGTCGATACGGTAGATGCCAGGAATTTCCTGAACTGCTTCAAGAAATTATTGACGAAGGTGTGTATTTACCTGAGCAGGTTTCTAGTACAGATGAGACAGGACTGCACTGGAAGAAGATGTCAGACTGAAGTTACATCAGTAAGGAGGAAAAGTTGATACCAGGCTATAAAACAGCAAAGGATAGGCTAACTCTGTTGTTTGGTGGCAATGCTTCTCGTGATATGAAGCTGAAGCCTCTCTTAGTTTATCATTCAGAGAACCCAAGAGCCCTTAGAAACATAGCCAAGTGCTCTCTTCCTGTTGTGTGAAGCGTAACCCCAAAGCCTGAGTTGTTGTTTAGTCACTAAGTCGTGTCTAACTGTTTGTGATCCCATGGAGTGCAGCCCACCAGGCTCTTCTGTCATGGGATTTCCCAGGCAAGAATACTGGCATGGGTTGTCATTTCCTTCTCCAGGGGAACTTCCTGACCCAGGGATCAAATCCATGTCTCCTGCATTGGCAGGTGGATTCTTTACTGCTGAGCCACCAGGGAAGCCTCAAGCCTGGGTTACACAGGCCATTTTCCAGGACTGGTTTTCTACCACTTTATCCTGGAGATAGTGAAATATTACTTGAGAAGGACATCCCCTTCAACATTCTTTTGCTGTTTGACAGTGCTCTGGGCCACCTCCATCCACAGATGACTTTCATCCCAATGTCAAAATAGTGCCTCTGACACCAAATACCACATCACCTATCCAACCTATGGAGCAGGGAATTGTAGTGACTTTCAGAAAATATTATTTACGTCACACTTTTTGTCAGGCAGTAAAGATGAGTAACAATCAGGAACAACCTTGTGACAATTCTGGAAGGACTAAAACATCTACAAGGCCATAAAAGACATTGACTTTGTTTGGTGTGAGGTCATGGCTATCGCCAAAGAACTTTTGCCTGAGTTTGTTCACAATTTTCATGGAATTGAGGAGGAGTCCAAAGAGGTCTTCAGCAACTTCATGACCCTCAGCGAGAAGCTGGAGTTAGATCTGCCAGAGGAGAACATCACTGAAGTCCTTGCCGTGAACATGAGGAGCTTACGAATGAAGACCTGATGGAATTGGAGGCCCAGAGAAACGATGAAGAGAGACAAGAGGAAGAAGTAACTGAAGAACTGAGGAGATCCATGTTGCAGGAAATGACAAGGGGACTTTCTTTATTTGGGGAAGTGCTGTTAGATTTTGAGGCACAGAACCCATAAAATGGTACAGGCAGGTTGCAGCAGCCATTCGGAATGAATCATGATAGGGAGGAGGAAATGGCTACCCATACCAGTATTCTTGCCTGGAAAATTCCACGGAGAGAGGAGACTGGCGGGCTACAGTCCATGGGGTCTCAAAAAGTCGGACACGACTGAATGACCAAACAACAACAACGAGGGCACTTGGACACCGTGTCTACTCTGGATGACCTGTTTTAAGAGGCATGCCAACAATTCAACAACCTCCAGATTAAGTGTGTCAGGGCCATGGAAGGGTTAGGAAACCACAAAAAAAAAGGTCAACTAAACTAGGGATGTTACACTGAAGGAAAGAAGATTTAGGGAGAAGGAGGAGCAGTCTTTAAATGACTGAAGAGCAGTGATGTGTAAGGAATTGGATTTATTCTACCTGTCTCCTGAGGGCAGAGGGGGCCCCAGCTAGTGGAACCTATAGGGAGGTAGGTAGGAGTTTCAGTTAAGAGAGAATCCCCAAATATTTGGATTAGTCTGTAAACGGAATGAGTTATCCGGGGACTTAATGAGTCACTGAATTCAATGACCTCAAAGTCCCTTCAACTCTAAGATTTAAGGATTTATCATCTTTCAAATCTTGTCTAGTTCATGCAGAGAGATCACTACTAATCTGGTGTAAATAGCCTTTTGGGGTTTTCAATGCATGTTTATCTGTATTTTGGTTTTAATTTTCATTTATTTATTTTTAGCTGCGCTGGGTCTTCATTGCTGTGCACCGGCTACTCTCCAGGTGCAGCGTGTGGGCTTCTCATTGCGGTGGCTTCTCCTGTTGTAGAGCATGGGCTCAGTAGTTGTGGTGTATGGGCTGAGTTGCCCCCAAGGCATGCGGGATCTTCCTGGACGAGGGATCAAACCCATGCCCCTGCATTGGTAAGCAGATTCTTAACCATTGGACCACCAGGGAAGTCCTATATGTATTATTTATTCATATTCTATGTATTTTATCTTCATAAAATAAGAAGTTTTCTGTGTATGCTGATTATAATCTGATTTTTTTCTCTGAACATATACTAAATATTTTTCTGTGTTATTACATGATGCGGATGCTATACAACTATGCTACCATACAACTATGCAACCAGCCCCCTATTCTGGGATGCTTACACTGTATCCTATTTTTAAATGACTATGAATAATCATGTAATGAATCTTTCTGTGCTCTCTTCAGTGAGAAGGAACTCATCTTTAAGGAGAAGAGGTCTCATGGCTATATCAAACAAACCAAGATTCAAGCCAAATAAAAGAGCTTGTCCCTGGAGAAGGAAATGGCAACAATGGTAACCACTCCAGTATTCTTTCCTGGAAAATTCCATGGACAGAGGAACCTGGCAGCTACCGCCCATGGGGTCGCAGAGTCGGCCACAACTGAGCACATCAGCTTGACATTTTAAAAGGATCTAATTTTCCTTAGCCTGGGAAACATTTTGAGGTAGGAATTCTGGCTCTTAAATGTTCTCTGCAGCAGGGAACACACCAATCATTTTGTATGATTTTATATTTTTCCATTTATAAAATTGTGCGCTTCATGTTAAAATTGCCTCAGGGTTTGAGTACAAGCTACAAAACATTTAATTAAAATATATAAAGCAGAACACTAGAATGGTAGCAAAATCAATGTTAATGACAATATGAAAATACAATAGTGATTTTTGAGAACATCAGAGAAAACCCTAGGTTAGTTTTTAAAATACAGGATATGAAGTATTTCAAATTACAGTTTCAAGTAATAAGATAAAGTACCACATATGGCCTCCTTAGATACAAATTACATTATATTTAAATAATGCTGTTTACATTCCCTATTTATTCCATTTCACAATTCTGATATAAGAGCACTGGAAGCAACACACTTAAAACAAGAGGGTTTTTTGCCCCAAGATCAAAAAGCAGATGTGGGTAGGTATGAGCACATTTGAAAGGGCGTCCTTTGGCAAATAATGATCATTTCTCTCAGTTCAAGCCCTCTTATTTTTGTGCTGTTTGATTTTATTGGATAAGTGCTTATGGAAACATTTTATTTGCAAATAAAATCCTTTAGCATCTATAATGTAGGCCTAAACCCAAAGCTGAGCCAAATCTATTTTTTTCCAAGAATTTTTTTAAAATGTTTAAGGCAGGCAACCCTCATGGAAATCTCTAGAGATGTTTAAGCAAGCCTGAAGATGAGCTATGATTCAAAGTGGTGGCTGATCTAGGAAGAAAACAGCTCCCCATTATTGGAGAAGGCTTTCTCAAGGCTAAGCATTCACTGAAGGATGACCAAGAAAGGAATCACAAGTAAAACAAAAAGACCCCTGGGATGGTTTTAAAGGGAACTGTCTCAAGGCTTTGAGGGAGCCCGACCTGAATCACATAGTCACTTTTTTTGTGGTAACTTTTTTTTTTAAGATATCTCATTGAGAATATATGGCCCCAGAATAAGTCTTCAACACTCCATTCCTGGCAGAGAGAGGGGGTCCCTATGTTACCAAAGAAATCAGACTTTTAGTCCTTGGCCCCCAAGGTAAATTTTGTTGTAATTTCCCAAGTTAGTAGAACTTGCAGATAACATTCTCCAGGGACCTGGCACCATGAGATCTGCCCAGCGCCCTCCGTAGAGTTCATCAAGCCAAGGATAAAGACATGTCACTGACCCCGTTCTCATTTCTTGCAGTCCAGTCACTACTGACTGTAGCCTGATCTGACAGCAGCTATGAAGAGGGTGTTCGGGACACAGATTGTTTTGAACCTTAAAAGATATGGGGAAAGGCAGAAGGGAGGGACAGAAATATGAGGTAGAAGGGACAAAATGGGTGAGAGAGTGTGACTTGAGTGTGTGGTAAAGAATTAACCATACCCAAAGGGAGGTCTGGCTTTTCCCCTTGGGAGGTGACCTCTGAACCCTTGAAATGTTGTGTATGATCAGAGTGTCTGATGGCCACTGTCCAACAATGTGGCTCTCAGGGTGGAGGCTTTGGGTCATGTGGTACAAGTGAGACCTCCAGAGGGGCTAGACACTGAAGTCAGCAATGTGGGTGGCCATTTAGGTCTATATAACTGAGCTCTAATAAAAACTCGGGACATGAAGGCTTGGCTGAGCTTTGCTGGTTGGCGTGATGCATTCCACGGGGTCCCAAAGAGTTGGACACGACCGAGCGACTGAACAACAACAATACTTTGTGCTCATTGTCTCACATTGCTCCAGGGAAAGTTTCCACGTTCCACACTCCAGTTGGAAACTCTGGGTTCAGACCTCTTCTGGACTCTGCCCCATGCATCTCTTCCCTTGGCTCACTTTCATCTGTATCGTTTCACTGTGATACATTATCACCCTGGTTTAACACGGACAATAGCTTTCAGTAAGTTCTGGGAGACTTTCTGGCAAATTATTGAAACTGAAGTTGGCCCTGAGTCCCCCCAAACTTGCACTTGGGGTCAGTATGAGGGTGGTCTTTTGGTCAGCTCCCTAGCTCTGCACTTGGCAGCCCTACAGCTCCCCCACACTGTTCCTTATCATGTTCCACCTGTGACCTGTCATGCCCTCTTTGGCCCCCATCCCACCAGTCTATAACCCAGCACGGCCACTGCTATATAAGATCGCCCACCAAAATATTTCTCCTTAACCTTCCATTACGCCCCCTCCAGGAGGACCCAGCTGTCCCAGTCTGGCTGCTCCGCCTCTGGTTTCCCTCCCACATGGATATACCGTCTTGGGATAATTTTGGGGGGAGGGGTAATTTTTTAAAATCTTTTAATTTTGTATTGGCATATAGAGGATGAGATGGTTGGATGGCATTGCCGACTCAATGGACATGAGTTTGGGTAAGCTCCGGGAGTTGGTGATGGACAGGGAGGCCTGGCGTGCTGCAGTCCATGGTGTCACAAAGAGTCGGACACAACTGAGTGACTGGACTGAACCGAATAGCTAATTAACAATGTTGTGACAGCTTCAGGTGGACAGCAAAGGGACTCAGCCACACATATACATGGATCCATTACCCTCTAAACTCCCCTCCTAGCCAGGCTGTCACATAACATTGAGCAGAGTTCCCTGGGCTATACAGTAGGTTCTTGTTGGTTATCCATTTTGGATGAATGTACTGTCTTTTCTCAGGCTGTTTCTCTTCCTTGATTGTCCTGTTCCCCTCCTGCAAATCCTACCCAGATGAACATTCAAAAAGAGAGGGAGAAAAAGTACAATGTCTTGGAAAGCCTGCTTGAAATCAAGGTCAATTATAAACTAGTAGAACCCAAGGAGAGATAATATTCTACAGCGGAAGGTAAGAAAATAGAAACAATATGGGTATCACCAGAATCCGAGCCACAAAATTCTTCATCTGTTTCTCAGAGGAACTGTAACTTGCTGATACTTTAGCCTACTAAGGAGCCTCACTAACCCAGCGAAAATGCCACGATTAGTGCTCTGTGCTCACCAGTGTCTTCCTCACACCCAGGCAGCAGCAGAATATTTGGGACTTGAACACTCAACCTGTTCCAGGTTGATGATATTTCTGATTTGAGGGTTCTCTGTGGATCTGATTGAAACATTATTGGTCCCACTCCCAATTTTCTGAATGTATTCTTTTTCCTTGTGCAGATATAAGGAATAAAGTAAAAATACAGATACACTGCACTGCTGGTGACTCGGACAGTGAAGAATCTGCCTGCAATGCGGGAGACCTGGGTCAGGAAGATCCCCTGGAAAAGGGAATGCCTACCCTCTCCAGTATTTTTGCCTGGAGAATCCCCTGGACAGAGGAGCCCGGTGGGCTACAGTCTATGGGGTCACAGAGTTGGACACAACTCAGCAACTAACATACGCAGTTTTAACCCAATAGCACCAAAACATAGACATACAAATGACCTAGAACCGTCACACCTTTTGAGTTGCTGAAAAGACCGCTATGATATTTCTTAGGTTACCTGTATAATATGCACAGCCGTTTCCCTAGGGCTTAGGTGGAGCTGGTGACGTCAGAGATTGGTCATTTAAAGATCAGAGGATACATACATCTCGCTTAAAGCTGCACATCACTACAAGTTATCCAGAATGGTTTTATTATGTGATTTATGTTATAAATATAATAGTAGAGTTACAAAATGGATAATCACTCAAAAAGGTCCTTTTGAAACATTCCATGTCAGGCTTGCTTTCAATTCTGTAGTAAATGACCTTGTTCCATTTCTGCACTTGTTTGTTCACAAACAAAAAATCTCTATGACATTTAAAAAAAAAAAAAAAAACCCTTTTCACCTCTCTGGGGAAATAAAGTTCTTAAAATGTCATGTCCTGACTTTAGTGGGATGTTTACAGATTTTTCCTGCTGCCCATTTATCTCAATATAGACGAGGGGGTGAGACATCTGCAAAGAGTGGGTTACTTGGCCTTGGACCTACTGAGAGTTCTGGTGGTAGCCCTGTCCTTGTGTTTAGGAAAACCCCAGTTCTTCAGCTTTGGGGAGGAAGCTTTAACTCGGCAAACAGTTTCCCCACCTCTTTTCATTTCAGAGCTGCTCCAAAGTTCACATGTCCTTAGGCAACTGTCAGGCTTCTCAGATAATGCACGAATAGCTGTCAGGTTTTTGCTAAGCTCACCACTGCCTCAAAGACAGTTCAGCTGATCCTTTCTCTCAAGGGGAGTCTTTCTAGCATCTTTCTTTCCTCCTCCATTGACATCAGTTGCCCTCTTCATCCCCCTGCACCTGCCTAGCCTCTTCCACACCTTTGACACCCAGATAATGTTTTCTCTTTGCCTCATCTCCCCAACCTAGCAGTCCTTCATAGCAAGCCCCAGTAACCTCCTCCATCAGGAAGACCTCTCTGCAAAAAAACTCCTTCCAATTGTAATTTCTCACCTCTCTGACCTCCAAAGGAACTCAAATATTCACACACTCATAAAGTGTTTAGTTGGAAGGGACTTGGGAGGCTTTTCAATTCAGCCTCCCTCTGAACGCAGAACTCAGTCTGTGTCTGAACTGGGAGGAAATCACAGTGCAGCCGGCTGGTGTGCCTCTGGTCAGCTGTCCCGTTAGGAGCACTCCCTTATGCTGAGCAATGGCTGCTACCTTCTGCCTCGGTCTGTCCTCTACAGCAAAATCAAATTCAACAAAGTCTCACTTCAGGCAGGGTTTTTATTTTAAAGTAAGCAGATGAGTTCAGTGTGACCCTTGAAAATCTCAGTCATCACTCAGAAATAAATGATAGTAAATCATTTCTGAACGATAGTGTACATAGTACCGTCATTGAGAAAATCCGTCACGGCCCGTCTTCCCTCCATTCTGGGGACAGATTTCAATTTCTTTGGCTGAACGGAGGCTGCAGTTGTTGACTTGCAACTAAAGGTCATATATATAAAACACTTAAAAAAAAAGAATTACCATCACATTGATAAGAGAGACTGACAAGACACCTGAGACCAGTCAAAATGATGCTAGTACTCATTCCCTCCAGGACACACCTACTCCCCGTCATATATGATGGGATACACACACACACACACACACACACACACACACACACACACATATGGAAGTGCAAGTGCTAGTCGCTCAGTAGTGTCCAACTCCTTGGGACCCCATGGACTGTAGCCTGCCAGGCTCCTCTGTCCATGGAATTCTCCAGGCAAGAATACTGGAGTCGGTAGCCATTCCCTTCTCCAGGGGATCTTCTGACCCAAGGGGGATTCAACCCAGGGTCTCCTGCATTGCAGGCATATTGTTTACCATCTGAGCCACCAGGGAAGCTCCATACATACAAACACACACACACATATATTTAATTTTTCTTTCTTTCATATTTTTGTTTAACTTTTTGGCCATGCCACACGGCATGAGGGATCCTATTTCCCTGACCAGGGATTGAACCCACACCCTCCTGCAGTGGAAGCTGGAGTGCCGGAGGAGTCCCCAGCTTCACATACTTACTGGTAAGCCTCCCCAGTTATTTGTGCTGCTTTTGTCACTTTGGTGATCCTCCCTGCCTCCCACTACTCCCCAGTGCCTTTGTTTTTTTTACCAGACAGCTCTGATGTTGATGTTGTAAACCTTCTGGGTTTTCTGAGAAACAATATAGCTTCACGTTTAGAAATTCCGGTGAGAGTGGAGCAACCAAAAAAGAGAGACAGGCTGGGAGGCAGAGAGACAGGCAAAGTATTACACCTGGAGCTCAGGCAAGAGATCAGAAATGAAAACCTAAACACTTAGAGCCATGCTTAGGAAGGTGACCGTCTTGGCTTCCCAGAGACATTCTATACATTCCAGAGGCAGGGCTGCTCCATATTTCTCCAAAGCCTCACATCAGGAGAACAGCTCAGCAAGAACTAAACATATATGTGCTTGATTACCAGTCAATCCAAGTTCTAGGGAGCCCCGAATAAAAATACAAGTAATTTAGAAAACAGGGGGCTACTGTTGAGCGTGTTACATTCTTATGAACAAGAGACTCACTTTCGTCTCCACTGGACTCGAGACAGGGCTTCCCAGGTGGTGCTAGTGGTAAAGAGCCTGCCTGCCAATGCAGGAGACATAAGAGTCACAGGTTTGATCCCTGGGTTGGGAAGATCCCTAGAGAAGGGCATGGCAACCCACTCCAGTATTCTCACCTGGAGAATCCCATGGACAGAGGAGGCTGGTGGGCTACAGTCCATACAGTCACAGAGTTGGTCACAACTGAGGTGACTTAGCACGCACATACACACCTCTAGACAGGCCTGCACACATACACGCGCCCTGCACAGCCCTTGAAAGCAGGTCTGTGCAGAATCCCTCAGATGCAGGGAGGAGGACAGGCTGCGGGGGTGCGTGTGCTCTCCACTCCACCTCCAGCAAAGCAGCCCTGCTTTTAATCTATCCACACAGAGCCTTCTGGTAAGAATTTCTTTGACAAAAGCATTTGCAAGAAGTAGCATCTGGAAGATGATGACGAGGAAGAAGGAGGATAAGGAGGAGGGGAGAAAGAGGAGAAGAAGGAGGGGGAGGAATGGGGAGGAAGGGGAGGAGGTTATAACCACCACTCCAGCCCCCAGGAGAAGACCAATATGAAAGCCATCTGGGCAAAAGAAATCTCAGGCTGAGGGTGTCCAAGTCCTCATTCTCAGGGTTAATAGCTAAAGGATATTCAGTCCACCTCTTGCTTCCACTATGCTCACTTCAGTCGCTCAGTCCTGTCTGACTCTTTGTGACCCCATGGACTGCAGCATGCCAGGCCTCCTGTCCATCACCAACTCCCAGAGCTTACCCAAAATCGTGTCCTTTGAGTCAGTGATGCCATCCAACCATCTCATCCTCTGTTGTCCCCTTCTCTTCCCACTTTCAATCTTTCTCAGCATCAGGGTTTTTTCAAATAAGTCAGCTCTCTGCTCACTAACCATCTTCCTTTTTTTGTTTTTTGTTTTTTTACTTTATTACTTCTTATATATTTTGTTGCAGAGACATTACTTTGTCAACAAAGGTCCATCTAGTCAAGGCTATGGTTTTCCCAGTGGTCATGCACGGATGTGAGAGTTGGACTATAAAGGAAGCTGAGCACCGAAGAATTGATGCTTTTGAACTGTGGTGTCAGAGAAGACTCTTGAGAGTCCCTTGGACTGCAAGGAGATCCAACCAGTCCATCCTAAAGGAGATCAGTCCTGAATATTCATTGGAAGGACTGGTGTTGAAGCTGAAACTCCAATATTTTGGCCACCTGATGTAAAGAGCTGACTCATTTGAAAAGACCCTGATCCTGGGAAAGATTGAGGGCAGAAGGAGAAGGGGACGACAGAGGATGAGATGGTTAGATGGCATCACTGACTCAATGGACATGGGTTTGGGTGAACTCTGGGAGCTGGTGTCGGACAGGGGAGGCCTGGCGTGCTGCGGTTCATGGGGTCGCAAAGAGTCAGACATGACTGAGCGACTGAACTGAACTGAATATTCTGTTGAACTCATAACACGTACCGTGGGGCACCACTGAAGAAGAGAAAGCAGCAGTATAGCTCTGGCAAGTCTAGATTTTGCACTTTGGAAAACTGAATACAATGCTTCTCTCTCCAGGGTCTGTATCATGACATGTATCTTGATCGTCTCTAGAATGTGTCTGATCTATGGCTCTGGTTCAGTGAAAAACCCAAACACTCCTTTGCAAGGGAGAATATACACATGGCAGTTGGGATGAGTAGTGAGATGTGAAAATAGAAGTTTGAACTCAAATGAGTGAAGGCAGGACCTGGGAACACAACTGGGGGTGGGTGAGGTGGGAGACCCATCCAGCCAGAGTGACAAGTGGCAGGTAAAGCTGAAGGGGGTGGGTGTCAACTGGGGAGCCCTAAGCACCCACCTAAACAACTTGGACTTTGTTCTCTGGGTAAATCCAGCTCTGAATATAAACTCTGTGACCTCAGGGAAGCTACTGCAAAATGGGATGATAAGAAGAGGACCTACCTTCTAGAGCTGCTGTGAGAATTAAATTTGAGGAATGCAAAGCCCTTAGTAAGTATACTGCTATCAACAAAGTGAGAGGTATCATTAGGATATTGTTAGAGGGAATGGAAAGGAGCAATTAAATGTGAGCAACATTGTTAAGATGGAATATGATGATGACTGTCTGTGAAAGATACGGTAGCCTCAAGATAACAGTGAGAAATCCCTTCTTAATGATCTAGAGAAAGTGGTGTCATTAAAAGGAACAAAGCCAGAAGTGGGATAAGCCAATTTGGAGGACTCAGATTCATGAGCTTGTTTTGGGGTTTCTTGAATGTGCTGACAAGACATCCATACGGAGCTGTCCGGAAGATGGACAGCATTGCAGGAATGAAACTAAAGATCAAGGCCAGGGCTGCCTACACAGGCCACAGGTGTTTATGTGTCAGGGTCAATGTCTGAAGTTGTGACATTGACTGAGATCACCAAGAAGAGTGTGAAGGAAAAAAATGACAGAAGATAGACACTTTGGGAAGTTTAGAAAAGTCTCCCCCCGCCCTTTTAAAAAGCTTTTTCAATTGAAGTATAGTTAATTTACAATGTTGTGTCAATTTCAAGTGTACAGCAAACTGATTCAGTTACACATATACATATCTATATTTTTTCAGCTTCTTTTCTATTACAAGATATTAAGTACAGAGAAATGTCCCTTTAATAACTAGTTTTTAATGTGTACAATGTTATCTTTCCAGAATAGTTTAAGAATGAGGAGGGAGAAAGCTGTGTCTCATGATTTTTAGGAACTTTTGAGCTATTATAGTAACACTTGCTCCCTGCAAATAATTCATAAATACAGTAAAGTGCAAGAGAAGGAATAATAGTAGCCCCAAAGCCCACTACTAACATTTAAATACATTTACTTCCAGATAACTTTATTTCTGTCTCAATGAGAATTGTACTATTTTAAAAGTTTTATATCCTAGTTTTCTTTGTGTAGAAATTGTCTGATCCTCCCAAGAGAACTTTCTCCTGTCACTGAAGATTTTAAGGAAGTATCATAGTGAATGGCTGTGTAGACCTTATACACACATTTCTGAAAATGGAGAAGTCAAATATACCAAGTGGGGCATAAATATTTCTGTCCGAATTTGAGGGGGAAGAGGAGTAGCCGGGACTTCCTGTGACATGACACCTCCCATCTCTATGGTGAGGCTTCTAGCATCTCACTCTAAGGAAGCAACCACCCCGTGAAACATTTAGGCTGGAATGAACAAGAACAGCTGCTAAAAAACCAAGGCTATTATTCAGACTCAGTCACTGCCAATTAGAATTTTCTTTCTGGAAACAAGTATAATCCACCAATGTTTGAACACCACTTCTGAAGAAAGGAATTCTTTGGCTCTTTAGCCAGTAGACTCTACCATCTTCCACATTAGTAGTAAAGACTTGATCTCAATAGGTGCTTTCAGCCTGTCCAAGAGCATGAGATTATCTCTAAGACAATTTATAGCAATACTAGATGAAAAAAAGTGTTTATTAACTTTATTATCAGAATCTCACAAGTTAAACAGATGATTTGGGAGGAAGGAATCGGTAAATTGTTCCCCTAAGCTCATAAATCTGAGTTATCTGCAAAGGTGTAATACATCAACTTCTCCCATTAGGTCTCTTTATCAAAACAATTCTACTTTGTTTACTCACCAGAAAACAGAAGAAGGTGAAATTAAACTTCGTTGGCTTGTGATAATAAAACATACAGGCCGAACGATGGGAGGATCCATAAATTCCCCTTGAACCCTGCCTTATCTGCTCAGGTGCAAGATAAATCTCTTAGCTAGCACATATGATGGGTTCCCCAAGTTATTTAAGTTCAGTAGATGCTATGGAATTGCTCAGATAGTCCAAAAGACAGGTTTATCAAAAGAAGGAGAGAAAAAAATTATTTTCAAAATGAATTTAGAACCTAAGTAAAATGATATCTCTCCATTTTCTTTCATGTTGTTCGGGACTCATGTAGTTTGTTTTGTGCAGACAAGAGGCAGACTCTTCCAGAGAACAGAATATACCGGCCTTTTGACTGAAGCATAAAGTTGGCTTACAATCAAGGTACTTTTTAGATAATAATGTATTCTCTATTGAAATTCCAATAAAAATACAAGATTTCAGAATGACATATAAAGCAAAAGAAAATTGAAAACTTCATCAAAAAGCTTTATTTTAAAGAAGATTAATATCTCATGTTTCTGCTTTTTTGCCATGAGAAGAACATGCTTTGTTTAGCTGTTGGTCTAGGGAGAATGATAGGCTTTTGGAGCTGACATGAGCCCAACCTGTAGTGTGAGGCAACTCTAAGCAATCCACAGGTGTGGAGTGAGAAATGAATGCTTATTGCTTTATGCTATTGAAATTTTATGGTTGCTTGTTACACAGTGTTATTGCAGCAATGGCTGACTGATACAACACATATTTAAACAGTACTGTAAAGTGCCATGTGTTCATTAGGTATTTAATCCCCACAGCAACCCTATGAGGTAAGCACTAGTATCATCACTATTTACAGTTAGGAAGCTGAGGCACAGAAGTTAATGAACTTACCTGATGCTCCTGAGCAAACAAGTGGTGGCAGATTAGAACCCAAGCCACCCAGCCCAGAGGCTGAGAGCGCAATGGCTGCCTCTTATCACAAACTGCTGATGCTTCCATCCACCACCTTTGAAAAGTTTTTCACTCACCTGAAGCTAATTATAAGAAAACTCATCATTGATTCAAATATCTAAACACATTAAACATTTGCTAAGTCTAATATTTTTGTAAAATGTGAGTTGAATGGGGCTTTCCCTTCCATTCAGTTTTGTATACCTTTGGATGAATCACTTACTGCTCAAATGAAAGAGTTCAGATTGAAAAAATCTTGTTCACATAAGTAAGAAAGAAAGAATCTGTTACAACAGTGTCACTCAATTCCTTGAATTCCATTTGAGTTGCATGCCAAAAACAGAGTAATTTACTTTAATATGTCTTTATTTATTATTTTTTGGCCATGTTGCATGGCATGCAGGATCCTGGTTTCCCAGCAAGGGATTGGACCCATACCCCTGCACTGGAAGTACAGAATCTTAACCACTGGACTGACAGGGAAGCACCTATGTAGTAATTTATAACATAATATTGTTTTCATGTTTTTACGTTCTGTGTATCTTCTACTTACCTTTCTACATCCAAGTCATTCTCTTCAACCCCACCTTGTGTCTGGAGGCTGACCTGTCCAGACTACATCAACATGCTTTCTTGCCCTCTTGCTTCCAGTTGGGTTTGGCCAATGAAGATCTTTTGGCAGGAGATGATGCAAAGAGAAGGATATCTATTCTCCCGGCTCCTTCCCTGCTAAGTTTTCTCTTCTTTCAAGGTGACATCTGTGACTATTTTTTTGTGAGTTGTGGGCAACACTCCATCCTCTTATCCTTTCGGGCCCAAAGACAGTAACAACTTTTCTGTTACTATCCCTAGGGTATTGTACTATTTGAAGGCATTTTTCTATATCCTACTCATACTTATCAATAGCCCATTTAGTAAACCTTCCTGGAATTATTCTCCTAATGTGCATATGCCATATATTCCTTGCCATGTGACCATGGGTGGCTGCCATGCCTCATCCAAAGTATTAGCAGACAACACAGTTATGTTCTTCTTTAATTTTTTTGAAAGAAAAGAATTATATACCACTTAACCAGCAAAAGGACTTGTTAGATCTGAACTGTCTGGTATAGTCGTCACTAGTCACATCTGAAGAAATTTCAATTAATTAAAATTAGCATT
Source organism: Bos indicus x Bos taurus (assembly GCF_003369695.1). Lineage (NCBI taxonomy): Eukaryota > Metazoa > Chordata > Mammalia > Artiodactyla > Bovidae > Bos > Bos indicus x Bos taurus. Next base: position 19,176,573 of record NC_040084.1, on the reverse strand, counting down.
TAAAATTTAATTCCTCAGTATACAAACCATATTTCAAGTGCTCAATATTTAAATATGGCTGATTGCTACAGCATCAGATAGTGCTTCTATCATTGCAGAAAGTAATATACTAGACAATTGTGAAATGGTGATTATAAAACCAAAAATATATACTGGGACATTTACAGTTTCTAGAAAAACTCATTTATAACATGAAAAATTATTTTCCTTATATTTATTGACCTATAAAATCATTCAACTCAAAAAACATTTTTTAAATAAAAATTTTCTGAAGATTAATAAATAATAATACATATCAACATAGATCAAGAAATTCTGGGAATAGAACCTAGTATCAAATTGGACAAGACTTGGAGAGTCTTTACAGGAGCTGACTAAGGTTTACATGTGGAAGTGATGTAAATGTCAGTGCCCTGAGGGCAGACTGTGGTGGGTTTGTCAGCAACTAGAGCCAATGATAACTCATCTCATCCCTGTATGCCTGTTCCACTTCTCTGACCAAGAAGGCAGGTCTGTCTCCCCATACCTTGGATCTGCACTGGACTTGTGATTCACTTTGACAAGTTGAATGCAGCAGAAATGACAGTTTGGGATTTCTGAGCCCAGGCCTTCAAAGTTTGTATAGCTTCTGTTTTCAATTACAGGGGAAACCAGAGGACATTTAAAGAATCCTTATAAAGAGAGGCCACACGGAGAAACAGAGGCTTTGGAGTAGAAGCGTCTATGAGGAGGGAGGAAGTAAATGAGAGAGAGAGAGAGAGAAAGAGCCAGAGAGTGAGACCTAGCCAGACCCCAGTCATTTCAAGCAACCAGTTAAGAAACCAAACATGTGAGGAAGGCTATCACAGATTTTGCAACCAACACCACATGATGCAGAAATGAACTTTCCCTTCTGAGTACTATCTGAATTCCTGAACACCAGAATTGTGAGGATTAAACAGTTGTGTGTGTGTGCGTGTCCAATCATGTCTGACTCTTCGCAAACACATGGACTGTAGCTTGGCCACCAGGCTCCTCTGTCCATGGGATTTTCTAAGGAAGAATACTGGAGTAGGTTGCCATTTCCTTCTCCAGGGCATCTTCCCAATCCAGGGATCGAAACTGCATCTCCTGTGTTTCCTGCGTTGGCAGGTAGATTCTTTAGCATGGCACCACCTGGAAAGCCCACTAAATAGTTATTTTAAGTCAATTAGTATTGGGAAGATTTGTTACACAGGACTGCTGAGTTTCTATTTTTTTGCATTTATTTGACATGCACTTGATTATTATTTCCCATGTGTTACAGACTGATGTTTGCATCCACTCCCTCAATTCATATGTTGAAGCTTTAAGCCCTTGGTGTGACCATATTTGCAGCTAGGACCTCTAAGGAAGTAAAGTTAAATGAGGTCATGTGGGTGGGCCCTTATCCAATAGAATTAGTATCCTTTTAAGAAGAGACACCACATAAGCACAGAAGAAAAGCTATGTGAGGGTGTTGGGAGGAGGTGGCCTGAAAGAGAGGTCTCACCAGGAAGCAAACCAGCTGGCCCCTTGATCTTGGATATCCCAGCCTTTAGTACTTCAAGAAATAAATTTCTGTTGTTTAAACCTAAGTCTGTGATTTTGTTGTGGCAGCCTAAGCAGACTAATCACTGCAGATGGTGACTGCAGCCATGAAATTAAAAGATGCTTACTCCTTGGAAGGAAAGTTATGACCAACCTAGATAGCATATTCAAAAGCAGAGACATTACTTTGCCAACAAAGGTCTGTCTAGTCAAGGCTGTGGTTTTTCCTGTAGTCATGTATGGATGTGAGAATTGGACAGTGAAGAAGGCTGAGTGCCGAAGAATTGATACTTTTGAACTGTGGTGCTGGAGAAGACTCTTGAGAGTCCCTTGGACTGCAAGGAGATCCAACCAGTCCATTCTGAAGGAGATCAGCCCTGGGATTTCTTTGGAAGGAATGATGCTGAAGCTGAAACTCCAGTACTTTGGCCACCTCATGCGAAGAGTTGACTCATTGGAAAAGACTCTGATGCTGGGAGGGATTGGGGGCAGGAGGAGAAGGGGACGACAGAGGATGAGATGGCTTGATGGCATCACTGACTCAATGGACTTGAGTCTGAGTGAACTCCGGGAGTTTGTGATGGACAGGGAGGCCTGGTGTGCTGTGATTCATGGGGTCGCTAAGAGTCAGACACGACTGAGTGACTGAACTGAACTGACTGAAGCAGACTAAGATACCACATTTGCCACCATGTTTGTTTTATCAGGAAAGCTCTGCATGCCATCTCTGATGGGTGAGTGAGAGTTATGTCCATGTGAAAAGGTTAATAAAAGAGGGAATAGGCTGTTGCTGGCCACCCTTCAGATCTAACCCATGTCAAAGCAACAGCTCTTCTCTGCACACACCTGTCAGAAGTTGGACATGCAAAGTGGAGGTCTACCAAACCCATTCCAGGTGACTTTCATTCAACTCTTGGTAATAATATTGAGGTAAATATTAAAATATCCAGGACAAATGCTAAACTGGATGGGATGTTGAGGTCATCATCCAGTATCTGCCAAACTAAAAGCCTTCAGTTTCTCAGTTTTTAGTAAATATACTTTGATACTAACCAGAGAAGACAATGGCACCCCACTCCAGTACTCTTGCCTGGAAAATCCCATGGATGGAGGATCCTGGTGGGCTGCAGTCCATGGGGTCGCTAAGAGTCAGGCATGACTGAGCAACTTCACTTTCACTTTTCACTTTCATGTATTGGAGAAGGCAATGGCAACCCACTCCAGTGTTCTTGCCTGGAGAATCCCAGGGACAGAGGAGCCTAGTGGGCTGCCGTCTATGGGGTCGCACAGAGTTGGACACCATTGAAGTGACTTAGCAGCAGCAGCAGCAAGACTATAACCAACTGATGGTTAGTTATACCTATTATACTCTCTTTAGGGGTTTCTCATTTGTGGAGCTGGATTTGAACCAAACCTGGTAAAAACAAATCTCATGAAACCTGAGACTGAAATGATTTTTTCTTTGCCCACAAACAAAGACCTATTTTATGCCAATTTCAATATTCTAGGCTGACTCGAAGGACCTTAAAAAAGCATGACAGATGGCTCTAAAGACAGACAGTTGAGAATGATTACATATGGACTGTTTAGGAATTTCATTTCCTGGATGAAAATTACTAAGTTTATGATTACACACTTGACAGTATTAAAATATAAACATCTGAGTGGAAGGAACTAATCCTTATTAAATACAGATGATTGTCTAAAGTTCAGGTTATTACATTGTAGATTGCATTTTGAGAATATGTTGTCATATACCTAAGTAGATGCTCCACTTTAAAGAGTGCAGTTTACTCTTCAGGGAATTAACAGCAAAAAGAAAGTATTTAGTCCCTTGTAGAGTTTACAAAAAGTGAATAAAATTGTTGTTAAGTGCATTATCTATAGAAGAGCAATGTGAAGCACATAAATAAACGGAATGAATGATGAGTGTCAGTGAGGAGGAAATTTGTGCTTATGTTAAAAAATTTCTGTTATAATCTTAAAAATTTTTATGCAAGTAAACATGGACATTTTTATCTCTTCTTCCTTAAAATCATGCAAAATATGCAACTGAGATACAGGCCAAGACACAGGTTAACAACATGAATCACCAAGCTCATTCTCGCTGTGAATTGTCAACAGGCAGAGAGAACACATTTCTTAGCTGATTGTAAATTCCCGGCATGCTCTTCATAGTTCAATATTCTAATTCCATGATAAATAGATAAAAACCTTTGATGAAAAAAATAATTTCAAGAATCTGTCACCTGCATGAAATGAGGCATCTAGACCCTAGATATTTCTTCCTGATGATGATTTTTTTTCCTGCGCCATTATTTTTTTACATGTTAAGTAGTCCCACTGTTTGGATGAGAGGTTTTTCTACCCTGAAAGAATGCAACATGGCTGGATTCAAGAAGAAAGACGACAAGAAGTTTGTTCTTGTTTGGTGAAGTGAGAGAAAGAGGGTAGTGACCAGAAGAGATGGGTGTCTGTAGGCAGATGGGTGAGGATCTGGGGCCTTTAAAGCTACACACAACAGGGCTCTTAGGGCCACTGCCATGTACACTGCTGCTGCTGCTGCTAAGTCGCTTTAGTCATGTCCGGCTCTGTGCGACCCCATAGACGGCAGCCCACCAGGCTCCCCCGTCCCTGGGATTCTCCAGGCAAGAACACTGGAGTGGGTTGCCATTTCCTTCTTCAATGCATGAAAGGGAAAAGTGAAAGGGAAGTCGCTCAGGCATGTCCGACTCCTAGCGACCCCCTGGACTGCAGCCTACCAGGCTCCTCCATCCATGGGATTTTCCAGGCAAGAGTACTGGAGTGGGGTGCCATTGCCTTCTCCGGCCATGTACACTAGTAACCACTTATGTTTACTTGAAGAGCACTGCCTTTCATTGTCTTACATTTGGTAATCAGGCCCTTTTTAATTGGTTTATCCATAATGGATAATATGCATTGTCATAGCCTGAAGTGTTGATGTACTCATTTCTGCCCAGGAAGCCAAGAGTATTTCATGTGTTTCTTATTTTTGTGACTTTCAATAGGATAAGAATTCAAATTTACGCATTTTACATCATCTCTCTGAGCTTTCCCTATGTGCTTAAATACTTACATATTTTTTGAATCCAGGTGTCTTATATTTCAGTAATTACCAGAACTCACCTGATTTAATGATGCCAATCTGTTATTTTCAAGAATTCGATTTCAAAAATCCCCCTTTCCCTGTGAATATCATTTGTCTGTGGCTTTCTGAATTTAAGAATAGTTTCAGAAATTTTACAATTTTATAAGAGATCATTTAAACAGGTTTACTGAGTTTTTATCTTATTCTGTAACAAAGCTTAATAACAAAGATTATAATTTTGCAGATTAATATTTTGGGCAAATTCTAAAATGCATTTCTAGCAAAGATTTCCGTACTTCCTCATGAATACAAAGCAATCTGTTTCTGTTTTTCTGGAACTGGAAGTGGATAATACAGTGATAAAACTCATTCAAAACACCACTATGGCTCCATATTAAAAACACTTTTGCTTAAATAATTAACATTTTTTGCTTATCCATAAAGAAGCCACATGAGAAAGGGAAAAAAAAGTTGTCCCAGATGGTTCTTTTTTCATTAATATTACTAACCCAGACATCAAACACAAATAATAAGGTGTTGAAATGTATAATATGAGCCAAAATATCAAAGCCTTGAATGTTTAAAGGACTTTGCAGTTTTAAGAGGACAGCTGGGTATGCAGGGGAAGTCAGCTTGCTTACGCCTCTCACCTCTCTTGTGTTTCCCTTTTCTCTACAGTCATTATGTGAACAGCTTCCTTCTCATGGAAATGGAGGAAGATTACTGTTCAACCATTACCGAACTTGGGAAAGACACAGACGTATTTATCTGTTGTAAAGGAAAAAACAAAACCCAACCTAGAAACAGTTGTTTTTCTTTGCCTGGTATACATTTATTTATTTTTTTTTTTTTCTAGTAAAATAACCCATATTTGGAGGGAGAACCACCACTTTTCCAATCTTATCCAAGTGAGAGTAGTAACTTCAGGGCTAAGCCTATGATCCAGGTTGGCTGATCAGAGATTCAAATTTCTCAGCCACTGGATTGGTTCAGGAAGGGCACATGCTCCAAATTGGGTCAATGAAATAAATCTGGGGACTTTTATAGAATAGTTGGGAAAAGAAAAAAGTTATCTTGACCAGGAACTACTGGAATTACTACATGGTGATTACTACATGGAATTACTACATCCAAAAGGAAACTTGACCTGAGATATGGCAGAGGGAGATGGGGTGATGGAGAGTGGGGGAAGGAGAAGGGAAAGGGGATAAAGACATGGTTTGGGGTATTTTAACCACATGAACCAAGAATTCATTCATCGCTTAAGTCAGTATGAGTTTCTCTGTCACACTTGCACCTGAATGAGTTCTAACACAAAATCTATCCAGCTACAATCATGTTCAGATGGGGCAGTTTATAGCGAGTTATCTCCTCACATAAATCAGAATGGCCATCATCAAAAAGTCTACAAATAACAAATGCTGGAGAGGGTGTGGAGGAAAGGGAATCCTTATACTGTTGGTGGGAATGCAAATTGGTGAAGCCACTATGGAGAACAGTATGGAGACTGCTTAAACAACTAAACTTAGAGTTACCGTAAGACCCAGCAATCCCATCCTGGGCGTGTATCTGTAGAAAACCATAATTTGAAAAGATATGTGCATCCCAATGTGCACAGCAGCACCATTCACAACAGCCAAGACACAGAAGCAACCTAAATGTTCATCAAGAGAGGAATGGATAAAGAAAATGTGGTACACTTATACAATGGAATATTATTCAGCCATGGAAAAGAATAAAATAATGCCATTTGCAGCAACATAGATGGACCTAGAGATTATACTAAGTCAAGTAAGCAAAGACAAATATCATATGATATTGCTTATGTGTGGAATCTTTAAAAAGTGATACAAAGGAAGTTATATACAAAACTGACATAGATCCACAGATACAGAAAACAAACGTAAGCTTACCAAAGGGGGAAGGAGAGGAGGGATAAATTAAGAGTTTGGGATGAACATATACACTCTACTATACATACAGAAGATAAACAATAAGGACCTACTGTACAGCACAGGGAACTCTGCTCAAGATTCTGTAATAACATGATTGGGAAAAGAATTTGGAAAAGAATAGATACATATATGTGTGTAACTGAATCACTTTGCTGTATATACCTGGAACTAACACAACATTACAAATCAACAGAATGTCAATTTTTAAAAAATGGAGCAATTTATCAGATATGAGGACCTTCTATGTGCCAGACACTGTGCTAGTCCCCAGGGACATCCAAAAATCAATAAGGTAGGGCTTTGCTGTACAAGGATGCTGCTTCAAAACACTTGAACCTTTCCCCAACCTCCCAGTGACCGTTGTGGAATCTCTTTTTCCAAGCAAGATGTCTTTTTATAAAGATTTTTGCAAGTAAGGGGAAAAAGCCAGGGGAGAGACTCCTGATTGTGTGTGTTACTATAAGGTAAACATATTTCTTAACTCCTAGAGAAATAGCTAGTGCTTAAAAACATTTTTTTTTTTTTTGGACTTGAAGAAGGGCCATTATTATCTAAATGATAGCCTTAGACAGCAATCCTTGAAGAGGATTGAAGACAGTTAATAGAACTACCCAGTTGAAGTTGGAGTTATATATTCATTCTAATGAGATATCAGATGATCAGTAAAATACTAAATTACACTGCTAGATACTCAACTACATATATTATATATATATACATATATATGATTTTTTTGTGGAGGGACAAATATTTTAGATTGCTCCTAGCTTATACATGAAGAGTTTTATCTGCTCAAGATTTCTCTTTACTATTTCGGTAAGATCCCTATGTCTACCAAATATACATATACCTCATATCAGTGGAAAAGGATGATCATCATCATACTCTAAGATAAATTTTACATTTGAAAGACTCATGACTCAAACATTTTAAAAGAGCTGGTTATTGGAAGAAATAGAGCAGCAGAGATGGCCAGTCATGAATAGTCCTCAATGGGCTCAATGAATTCACATATACAGAAGTATTCATAATTCAGTGAGGTGAGGAAATAACATCATTTACAGACTAATAGTCAGTGGATCTTCTCACTGCTCCAAGTCAGAGGTTGTCAAGACCTGTGACCAGCTATAAGATGACACCTGAACACTGGACATCCCCTCCGGCCCCCTGGTGCAAAGTTGGGCAGACAGGGCAGCCCACTGGGTGTACTCTCACCGTCTCTCTTCTCTGCAGAGCTCCCTGGGGAGCAGCGAGCCATGCTTCTTCCTCTGTAGATTCAGCCTCAGGTGTCCCACTGCAGACACAACCTGGATGTCAAGGCCTTTAGAGATGAGCTCTGCTGAATCACACCCTCAACCCATTTCCACCCAGGACACACCCACAGTGCTGGGGTTACTGGTGCAAAGAGGTTCTAAGATAGGCTGTGCCCTGAATTCAGCATTAGTGTTCTGCTCAGCTGATTAAGGCCTTGGCATGGAACCAAGGTCACAACTGCAAACTCTCCAGGCTTACGGCAGACTGTATCTCAGGACTTCATGGCCCTTGCTGGCCATCTGGCCTCTACTAGGGCTTTTGAGTCCCATCAGGCCACTTTGACAACTCTGGCCCTGAGAGTGGAGGAGTCAGTTGGATGCTGACAGGCTATGAGACCCCCATCTACCTACAGAGCCAGAGCCTGGGGCCCAACCCCACAAACACCCAGCTATTTCTTCCCTCCGCACTTGGATGCTATTTCCTTTACATTTTTATCACACAAGGGACTATCTGGGAATTTTTTCTCCCCCCAAATGAAGCCAGTTCCAAAGGTAAGCTTAGATTTTCATCATTAGAAACAGAAAATTACCAATGATTTTTAACTAAACTGTTTCCACTTTAAAAGCAAACAGAACTTCCTTAGTGGTACAGTGGATGGGAGTCTGCGGTACCTGCCAACGCAGGGCACATGGGTTTGATCCCTCCTGGTCAGGGAAGATTTCACACGGCACACAGCAACTAAGCGTGTGCACCACAACCACGAAGCCCACATTCTAGAACCTGTGAGCCACAGCTACGTGGCCTGTGTGCTGCAACTACTGCAGCCCATGTCCCTAGGGCCTGTGTTATGAGCAAGAGAAGCCACTGAAATGAGAAGCCCACACTTCTCAAAGAAGAGTAGCCCCAACTCGCCACAATTAGAGAGAAGCCCAAGTGCAACAACGAAGATCCAGAGAAACCAAAAATAAATAATTTTAAAAATCAAATTGTATACCCTATGTATAATACATTTTAAAAGGAACCAGACAGATCAAATACCTTTAACATGGAAACTATGATGAACATAGGTTTTGAATAATTAAGAAGCACTCTCAACAGTTCCTGAGATCATTCTAGAAGCACAGGAATCCCAATTAGCAGAGCATCTCAATGAATAGAAGCCTGATTACAAGATCATTTGTTCTACTTACCATGTATTCACATACAATTGAAGGATTCAATAATTTTATAAAGTCTTCATCACCTTAGCCCTCAGTTCAGTTCAGTCGCTCAGTCATGTCCAACTCTTTGCGACCCCATGAATTGCAGCACGCCAGGCCTCCCTGTCCATCACCAACTCCAGGGTTCACTCAAACTCACATCCAACGAGTCGGTGATGCCATCCAGCCATCTCATCCTCTGTCGTCCCCTTCTCCTCCTGCCCCCAATCCCTCCCAGCATCAGAGTCTTTTCCAATGAGTCAATTCTTCACATGAGGTGGCCAAAGTACTGGAGTTTCAGTTTTAGCATCATTCCTTCCAAAGAACACCCCGAACTGATCTCCTTTATAATGGACTGGTTGGATCTCCTTGCAGTCCAAGGGACTCTCAAGAGTCTTCTCCAACACCACAGTCAAAAGGCATCAATTTTTCAGCGCTCAGCTTTCTTCACAGTCCAACTCTCACATCCATACATGACCACAGGAAAAACCATAGCCTTGACTAGATGGACCTTTGTTGGCAAAGTAATGTCTCTGCTTTTGAATATGCTATCTAGGTTGGTCATAATTTTCCTTCCAAGGAGTAAGCGTCTTTTAATTTCATGGCTGCAGTCACCATCTGCAGTGATTTTGGAGCCCAGAAAAATAAAGTCTGACACTGTTTCCACTGTTTCCCCATCTATTTCCCATCAAGTGATGGGACCAGATGCCATGATCTTCGTTTTCTGAATGTTGAGCTTTAAGCCAACTTTTTCACTCTCCACTTTCACTTTCATCAAGAGGCTTTTTAGTTCCTCTTCACTTTCTGCCATAAGGGTGGTGTCATCTGCATATCTGAGGTTATTGATATTTTTCCCAGCAATCTTGATTCCAGCTTGTGCTTCTTCCAGCCCAGCATTTCTCATGATGTTCTCTGCATAGAAGTTAAATAAGCAGGGTGACAATATACAGCCCTGACGTACTCCTTTTCCTATTTGGAACCAGTCTGTTGTTCCATGGCCAGTTCTAACTGTTGCTTTCTGACCTGCATACAGATTTCTCAAGAGGCAGGTCAGGTGGTCTGGTATTCCCATCTCTTGAAGAATTTTCCACAGTTTATTGTGATCCACACAGTCAAAGGCTTTGGCATAGTCAATAAAGCAGAAATAGATATTTTTCTGGAACTCTCTTGCTTTTTCCATGATACAGCAGATGTTGGCAATTTGATCTCTGGTTCCTCTGCCTTCTCTAAAGCCAGCTTGAACATCAGGAAGTTCATAGTTCACGTATTGCTGAAGCCTGGCTTGGAGAATTTTGAGCATTACTTTACTAGCATGTGAGATGAGTGCAATTGTGCGGCAGTTTGAGCATTCTTTGGCATTGCCTTTCTTTGGGATTGGAATGAAAACTGACCTTTTCCAGTCCTGTGGCCACTGCTGAGTTTTCTAAATTTGCTGACATATTGAGTGCAGCACTTTCACAACATCATCTTTCAGGATTTGAAATAGCTCAACTGGAATTCCATCACCTCCACGAGCTTTGTTCGTAGTGATGCTTTCTAAGGCCCACTGGACTTCACATTCCAGGATGTCTGGCTCTAGGTGAGTGATCATACCATCGTGATTATCTGGGTCGTGAAGATCTTTTTTGTACAGTTCTTCTGTGTAGTCTTGCCACTTCTTCTTAATATCATCTGCTTCTGTTAGGTCCATACCATTTCTGTCCTTTATCGAGCCAATCTTTGCATGAAATGTACCCTTGATATCTCCAATTTTCTTGAAGAGATCTCTAGTCTTTCCCATTCTGTTGTTTTCCTCTATTTCTTTGCATTGATCGCTGAGGAAGGCTTTCTTATCTCTCCTTGCTATTCTTTGGAACTCTGCATTCAGATGCTTATATCTTTCCTTTTCTCCTTTGCTTTTCACTTCTCTTGTTTTCACAGCTATTTGTAAGGCCTCCCCAGACAGCCATTTTGCTTTTTTGCATTTCTTTTCCATGGGGATGGTCTTGATCCCTGTCTCCTGTACAATGTCACGAACCTCATTCCATAGTTCATCAGGCACTTTATCAGATCTAGTCCCTTAAATCTATTCCTCATTTCCACTGTATAATCATAAGGGATTTGGTTTAGGTCATACCTGAATGGTCTAGTGGTTTTCCCTACCTTCTTCAATTTAAGTCTGAATTTGGCAATAAGGAGTTCATGGTCTGAGCCACAGTCAGCTCCCGGTCTTATTTTTGCTGACTGTATAGAGCTTCTCCATCTTTGGCTGCAAAGAATATAATCAGTCTGATTTCGGTGTTGACCATCTGGTGATGTCCATGTGTAGAGTCTTCTCTTGTGTTGTTGGAAGAGAGCGTTTGCTATGACCAGTGTGTTCTCTTGGCAAAACTCTATTAGTCTTGGCCCTGCTTCATTCCGTATTCCAAAGCCAAATTTGCCTGTTACCCCAGGTGTTCCTACTTTTGCATTCCAGTTCCTATAATGAAAAGGACATCTTTTTTGGGTGTTAGTTCTAAAAGGTTTTGTAGGTCTTCATGGAACCGTTCAACTTCAGCTTCTTTAGCATTACTGGTTGGGGCATAGACTTGGATTACTGTGATATTGAATGGTTTGCCTTGGAAACCAACAGAGATCATTCTGTCGTTTTTGAGATTGCATCCAAGTACTGCATTTTGGACTCTTTTGTTGACCATGATGGCTACTCCATTTCTTCTAAGGGATTCCTGCCCACAGTAGTAGTTATAATGGTCATCTGAGTTAAATTCACCCATTCCAGTCCATCTTAGTTCGCTGATTCCTAGAATGTCGACGTTCACTCTTGCCATCTCCTGTTTGACCACTTCCAATTTGCCTTTGTCATGGACCTAACATTCCAAGTTCCTATGCAATATTGCTCTTTACAGTATCGGACCTTGCTTCTATCACCAGTCACATCCACAACTGAGTATTGTTTTTGCTTTGGCTCCATCCCTTCATTCTTTCTGGAGTTATTTCTCCACTGATCTCCAGTAGCATATTGGGCACCTATTGACCTGGGGAGTTCCTCTTTCAGTACCCTATCATTTTGCCTTTTCATACTGTTCATGGGTTTCTCAAGGCAAGAATACTGAAATGGGTTCCCATTCCCTTCTCCAGTGGACCACATTCTGTCAGACCTCTCCACCATGACCCGTCCGTCTTGGGTGGCCCCACAGGGCATGGCTAGTTTCACTGAGTTAGACTCAGCTGTGGTCCGTGTGATTAGATTGACTAGTTTTCTGTGATTATGGTTTCAGTGTATCTGCCCTCTGATGCTGTCTCGCAACACTTACCGTCTTACATGGGTTTCTCTTACCTTGGACGTGGGGTATCTCTTCACGGCTGCTCCAGCAAAGTGCAGCCTCTGCTCCTTACCTTGGACGAGGGGTATCTCCTAACTGCTGCCCCTCCTGACCTTGAATGTGGAGTAGCTCCTCTTAGCCCTCCTACGCCCGCGCAGCCACCCATCCAGGGAGAGAACTCGAGGTTAACCTTAGCCCTAGGGGAACCTTAATATTAAATTGAAAAGAACACCACTGTCATGACCACCACAGCATAAATCTGACACTCCCCACCACTATCAACGTTTTCCCAGATAATGTCTGAACTCTCTGTCTCCATCACTGTGGGTACTGGGAGGGCAATAACATAAAAAAGAACAACTTGGGGAATGCACAAGTGTGGAATTGAAATTTATGAGCTAAGTTCAGGAAGAGTGCTTTTTGCTAGAGCTGTGGTTTCTAGTGGGCTTTTTTTAGGCACTCAGGTTCTCTGAACTGCCCACTGGCTTAAGGGAGTGAGCATCACGTGGACACGCTGTGATCTTCTCAGACATCTCTGTGGCTATGTGCTAGGTTTCTTGCTGATCATCTTCTGACATGGCACCTTCTTTTTTAGTGATAGATACATATATTACGGGCTTCCTTGATAGCTCAGTTGGTGAAGAATCTGCCTGTATATATTAGAGTCACCTACTAGGGTTTTTTATTTTTATTTTTTATCAACTTAGGGTCTTTTTTTTTTAAGATGATCTTGAGTATGTCTTCTGATATAGAAGGATCTCTAATAATGAGTTAAGACATAACAGATTTTGGAATCAGACTAATGGACTCCAAACCCTGCTCTGCCGCTTACTTGCTCTATGACCTTGGGTAAGTTAAATAACCTCTCCATCTGTTTGTGTCTTCTTTGATTTCTTTAATCAGCATCTTAGAGTTTTCAGAGTACAGGTTTCTTGTCTCCTTAGCAGGTTTGTTTCTCAGTATTTTATTCTTTTTGATGCAATCGTAAATTGCATTGCTTCTTGAACTTTCTCCTTCTGATCTTTCACTGTTAGTGTATAAAAAATGCAACAATTTTCTGTGTATTAGTTTTGTAGCCTGCAATGTTATCAAATTCATTGATGAGCTCTAGTATGTTTCTCGGAGAAGGCAATGGCACCCCACTCCAGTACTCTTGCCTGGAAAATCCCATGGGTGGAGGAGCCTGGTAGGCTGCAGTCCATGGGGTCGCTAAGAGTCAGACACGACTGAGCGACTTCACTTTCACTTTTCACTTTCCTGCATTGGAGAAGGAAATGGCCACCCACTCCAGTGTTCTTGCCTGGAGAATCCCAGGGATGGGGGAGCCTGGTGGGCTGCCGTCTATGGGGTTGCACAGAGTCGGACATGACTGAAGTGACTTAGCAGTAGCAGTATGTTTCTGGTAAATAACCTCTCATGCCTTAATTTTCTCATCAGTAAAATGAAGTCAATAATAAAATGTCCTTCATAAGCTTGCTTTGACGATTAAATGCATAAATATAGGTGCTGGCAAAATTCTTCTCTGAAGAGTCAGTTGATAAAGAGGTTAGATTTCACAGGACATATAGTCTCTTTGTAACTACCCAAACATGCCATTGAAGAGTGAATGTAGCTAGAGACAGTATGTGCATGATTTGGTGTGGCTGTGTTCCAATAAAACTTTATTTGTAATAGTAGGCAGTGAGCTGAATTTGGCTTGCAGGACATAAGTTTTTCAGATGCTGGGATACTGGTGCACCAATACTTTGGCCCCTTGTAAGAACTTAATAAATATTAGATTGTTATCATGACGATTATGATATATACTGTCACTGAATCCACAAATGAATATAAACCTATTCTATGCTAATTTTACAGTGTAGCTGTCAGAGTGTTGCATGGGCTTCACTGTCTAATCTAAGCATCTCCTAAACTAAGGGTCTCAAATCTTCCACTAAAGTCCATCTAGTGGAGGATGACAGTGAACTCCTCTCCCCTGGTTCTGGGAGTGGCAATAGCTGAAAGGCAAAACATGTCTAACAAGTGTCATATTTAATCTTAAAAATTCACATGACTTGTATTTTACTTCATAGTATATTTATGTTTCTTTCAGTACAAAAAATGGTGATTTAAATCATTCACCACTTGGTAAAACTTAACATGCTTGCCAATCGTCTGCTGGTTTTTCATGACACGTATACCAATTTCAAACCAGGAAAGGAGTACATGAAGGCTGTATACTGTCACCTTGCTTATTTAACTTATATGCAGAGTACATCATGAGAAATGCCAGGCTGGATGAAGCACAAGCTGGAATCAAGATTCAGTTCAGTTCAGTTCAGTTCAGTCACTCTGTTGTTTTGACTCTTTGCTAGGAGAAATATCAATAACCTCAGATATGCAGATGATACCACCCTTATGGCAGAAAGTGAAGAACTAAAGAGCCTCTTGAAGAAAGTGAAACAGGAAGGGAAAAAGTTGGCTTACAATTCAACATTCAGAAAACTTAGATCATGGCATCCGGTCCCATCACTTCATGGAAAATAGATGGGGAAAACAATGGAAACAGTGACAGACTTTATATTTGGGGGCTTCAAAATCACTGAAGATGGTGACTGCAGCTATGAAATTAAAAGACACTTACTCCTTGGAAGGAAAGTTATGACAAACCTAGACAGCATATTGAAAGGCAGAGACATTACTTTGCCAACAAAGGTCTGTCTAGTCAAGGCTATGGTTTTTCCAGTAGTCATGTATGGACGTGAGAGTTGGACTATACAGAAAGCCGAGCGCCAAAGAATTGACGCTTTTGAACTGTGGTATTGGAGAAGACTCTTGAGAGTCCCTTGGACTGCAAGGAGATCCAACCAGTCCATCCTAAAGGAAATCAGTCCTGAATATTCATTGGAAGGACTGACGCTGAAGCTGAAACTCCAATACTTTGGCCACCTGATGAGAAGAACTGACTCACTGGAAAAGCCCCTGATGCTGGGAAAAATTGAAGACGGGAGGAGAAGGGGACGACAGAAGATGAGATGGTTGGATGGCATCACCGACTCAAAGGACACAAGTTTGAGTAAACTCCAGGAGTTGGTGATGGAAGGGAAGCCTGGCATACTGCAGTCCACAGGGTCACAAAGAGTCAGACACGACTGAGTGACTGAATTGGACTGATACCAGTTTCAGAAACATGGCCTGTGACAACAGGAATTTAAATTTTGACATAGATAATCTACTTAGTGATTAAGGCTCTTAGCTTTATGTGTGGCTATTACATCTTTCTCAAACACAAAGAGAGGAAATGAAGTTAGGAAACATGGACATTAAGGAGTCCACTGACAAATGTAGGGAACACCAGACCTTGCCTCCCACGTGGCAGGTGACAAGGTGCATTTCTTGGCCCCTGCAGCTCTGACCTCACAGCTCAGGAACGCTGATGACACCCAGGAAATTGACATGTGCCTATCAGGCCATGACTGATAGAAACTGGCTCAAGTTGAAAAGTAAAATAACAGACAGAAAAATTTGTGCGTAAGAGAGATCATTGTTAAGTTGAGCCATATTAAATTTTCAAGATTTGGCCGTTTTGAAGTATGAAAACTGTGGCTAGGAAGTCCTAGCCACAGCATTCAGAGAAGAAAGAGAAATAAAAGGAATCCAAACTGGAAAAGAAGCAAAACTGTCACTGTAGATGACATGATACTATACATAGAGAAGTCTTAGAGATGCTACCAGAAAACTATTAGAAAACTACTAGCTGTACTTCTAGAGCTCATCACTGAATTTGGTAAATTTTCAGGGTGGAAAATTAATACACAGAAATTTTTTAAACTTCTATACACCAAGAACAAAAGATCAGAATGAGAAATTAAGGAAACAATCCTATTAACCATCGCATCAAAAAAAAAAAAAAAAATACCTAGGAATAAACCTACTTAAGGAGGCAAAATACTTGTATCCCAAAACTGTAAGACACTGATGAAAGAAACTGAAGACAACACAGACAGAAAGATATACTGTAATCTTGGATTGGAAGAATCAAAACTGCTAAGATGACTCTACTACCCAAGGCAATCTACAGATTCAATGCAATCCCTACCAAATTATCAATCACATTTTTCACAGAACTAGAACAATTTTTTTTTTAATTTGTGTGGAAATACAAAAGACCCTGAATACCCAAAACAATCTTGAGAAAGAAAAACAAGAGTTGGAAGAATCAGACTCCCTGACTCCAGACTATATTACAAAGCTACTGTAATTGAAATAGTATGGTACTGTCACAAAAACAGACATACAGATGAATGGAACAAGATAGAAAGCCCAGAAATAAATCTGCATATCTATGGCCAATTAATCTATGACAGAGAATATACAATGCAGAAAATATAATCTCTTCAACAAGTAGTGCAGGGAAAATTGAAAAGCTATGTGTAAAACAATGAAAATAAAATATTCTTTAAAATCATACACAAAAATAAACTCAAAATGAATTAAAAACCTAAATGTAAGACCAGAAACTATAAAAATTCCTGGAGGAAAACATAGGCAGAAGTCTCTCTGACAGAAATTGCAGCAATATCTTTTTGGATCTGTCTTCCAGAGTAATAGAAATAAAAACAAAATAAACAAATGGAACCTAATCAAACTTCAAAGATTTTGTAAAGCAAAGAAAACCATAAACAAAACAAAAATCAACTTACAAACTAGGAGAAAATATTTGCAAATGATGTAACTAACAAGGGATTAATTTCCAAAATGTACAAACAGCTAACATAGCTCTCTCTGTATATATACAACTAACCCAATCCCAAAATTGGCAGAAGATCTAAATATACATTTCTTCAAAGAAGACATGCAGATGGCTAAGAGTTACATGAAAAGATACTCTACATTGCTAATTATTAGAGAAATGCAAATCAAAACTACAATGAGGTATCACCTCACTCTGGTTAGAAAGGCCATTATCAAACTGTTTACAATTAGTGCTACAGAGGGTGTGGAAAAAAAGGAACCCTCCTACACTGTTGGTGGAAATGTAAATTGGTACAGCAACTATGGCGAATAGAACAGAGGTTCCTTAAAAAACTAAGAATACAGTTAATATATGATCCTGTAATTCCACTCCTGGGCATATATCCAGACATATATATAATATGAAAAGATACATGCACTCTAATGCTTGCTGCAACACTGTTTACAACAGCCAAGACATGGAAGCAACCTAACTGTCCATTGACAGATGAATAAGGAAAATGTATCCATTATGTATATATCCATATATACACACACACATATATACATATACACAATAGAATACTACTCAGCCATAAAAATGAATGAAATAATAGCATTTACGGTAACACAATGGACCTAGAGATTATCATACTAAGTAAAGTAAGCCAAAGATAAATATATGATATCACTTATATGTGGAATGTAAAAAAAAAAAAGACACAAATAAACTTATTTGCAAAATGTAGACTCAGATATAGAAAACAAACATGGTTACCGAAAGGAAAAGAGGGGAGGGATAAATTATGAGTTTGGAATTAAAATATATACAATACTATATAAAAAATAAATAGCCAATAAGGCTCTACTATATAGCATAGAGAACTATATTCAATATCTTGTAATAACCTCTAACGGAAAATAATTTAAAAAATATACATATATATAATGGAATCACTGTGCTATACATCTGAAACTAACACATTGTAAACTAACTATACTTCAATAAAAATAAATAAATAAAAATGTCAGTTTCTATGGTTCAACTAATATTTCCCCAAAGTTTATTAATAAGTAGTATGCATTACATAGCATTGGCTTTTAGGTGAAATACTACCACTGTAAATCATAATAAGAATGGCACTTTCAGACCCATTAAAAAATACACCTAGAATTAAGAATGTAGAAAGAGAAAGTAAAATTTCCTGGATGATGTTGAAAATGATCAGGGCATTTTGCTTTTAGTGGCTTAAAGGTTGAGCTGTGACCATGGTTCATAGGCACAAGCCTTTCAGACATTTTGGAGAAATGATCCTATGGGTTCTTGTTGATCCAGTGGGTATTACAAAATAAAATATCAGGACAAGCAGAATAAGCCTTGGGCATTTCGTGAAAGCACCTGGAAAGATAAAGTCCCCTGTGCTTTTCAAGCCCAAAAGCAAAGTGCATTTACTCAATCATTTTATCAGGGTGAACTGGAGAGGAAGCAGACGTAATTACACTTAACCTCTGTTAGTGTTTGCACGTATCCTGTAACATCCTCCAGTTTACTTTAAATAATCTACAGATTACTTATAATACCTAATACAAGGTAAACGATATGTCAATAGTTGCTTGCACATGGCAAATTCAAGTTTTGCCTTTTGGAACTTTGGGAGTTTTTTTCCCAAGTATTTTTGATCCATGGTTGGTTGGTTGAACCTGCACTGCAGAAGAACCTATGGATATGGAGGGGTGACTGTGCTCTGAAGCCATATGATGAATTTCTCTTAGGATGACCATTTCCCTTAGTAAACAGCTAACTGACTGCCCATGATAGATTTTTTTTTCAGACTTATATTCCAGTCTCTATTGCAATATTGTCTTATGCAGGAGTGGAACCATGCAGAGAAAGGGAAAGTAATCAAATTCAATAACATGCATGTTACAGGAAGAGTACAAGGTCTGTCATGCGCCTTCAACTTTGCAAGTCAGTATAGCACTTTCATCATGAATCAGCACTATGTGCTTCTTTAGATTTAAATTCTCAGATCTGGATCTGGATTGAGTGGAGAGGAAAAAGGCAGCTCAGGAGGATATATCTGGGGAATAAAGGAGGAAAGCAGAGTGTGTTTCTAAGCACACGGGAGGGTTTCTATGTTCACTTTGGCACAACATAAGTAGCTTGGATTTCAGATTTGCTGCCTTCAAACTCTGTCTTAGATTTTATGACTTCAACTGAATAGGCAGAGAGAGAAAAACCAAACCAAATCAACCAACCACCAAACCAAGTTCAGGAGACTAAATGAACAACCAATAAACAAAGGGTTTCCTGATAGAAACTTATCTTAAATTCACAAGACTTAAATTCATAAATTCACAAGACAGCCTGGACTCCCACTACATCAGAATTTGATTCAAATGGAAAATATCTTCTAATCAAAAATTTTAGGACTTCCCTGGTGGTCCAAGGGTTAAAAATCTACCCACCAATACAGGAGACCCGTGTTCAATTCCTGGTCCGGGGAGACTCCACATGCTGTGGAGCAACTAAGCTGGTGCACCACAAATATTAAGCCTGTGCTCTAGAGCCCAGGCTACTACTGAGCTCACACGCCAAAACTACTGAAGCTCGTGCGCCCTGGAGCCCATGCTCTGCAACAAGAGTGGTCACCACAATGAGAAGCCCCGCAACCAGAGAGTAGCCCCTGTTCGCCACAACTAAAAAAATGCCCTCGAGCAGCAACAAAGACCCATCGCAGCCACACATAAAAATAAATAAGGCATAAATAAAAAATTTTAAACATATATAGAAAAACCTGAATAAACTTTTTTGCCAACCTTATACTTAGATTCAATACTTTTCAAAAAATTTCTGTCCTTGCTTTACCTACCCTTGTTTACATTGTTGAAGTATTTTAAAGTAAATCACAGCCCCGTATCATTTTATTCCCATATATACTTCAGCATGCCTCTCAAAAATCGGGGATATTTCTTTTATAACAACCAGGCCACTTGGGTAATGCTTTTGATGACAATTTGTCACTTAAGAATAAAATTTGTATTTACTGTTCATTTATACTCTGCTACACTGCAAACATGGGTATGAGAAAGAGAGATGAAACTAAAAAAAAAAGAAGTTAAGACAGCAAAATAAAGTCAGGAATGAAAGTACTGAACCAGATATATGGAAGGTCTGATCCTAACCCTCAACCTATGAGGACTGAATAGGTTTTTCTATCCAGTGCCCAAAAATGGGTAAACAGCACCACTGCTCTGGAGAACACAGCTTTCCCTCTCTCCAAGGTCTAGGATGAATTTCTCTTAGATATCTTCGTGAAGAAGGCACTGTGAGATTTACTGGATAATATAGTTTACAAAATCCCCGTAATAAATATAGAAGAGGTTCTGTGCTCCTTCTGAATCCTGGTTGCAAACCAAGGCATAGCACCCAAGTCCAGGGGAGAAAAGTCATCCAACAAAGACCCAGAATGCTGGTCTGGTGGCCACCCGCCCCAGGTACTGCATCAAACCCACGCATGTCAAATCATCTTTCATCTCCCTCAGACTTCCACTGACCCAATATCCCCAGTAATAACACGGCCTTCATTTTAAAAACTTGAATCCAGCTGTTATTACTCTTAAGCGCTATTATCCAGAGCCACTGACGTGATGCCACAGGCGTCTTCACACCCTTTCATCGTTTGTGAATTTGGCCCAGCCTCTGGATTTTCCCCTCCTGTTGTTCGGGAGGGTTGCAAATGCCAAAAGCAATCAATCTGCAAAGCAAATCAATGTGCAGAGCCGTCAGGGGGAAGGGCTGACCCTGCGGCTATCTGCCTTTCTTTTTGTTTTTGTTTTGAAAGAACTGCAGAGCTCGGTCTTTGGATCTGATGACCAGAATACCCATGCACTCAAGGAGCTGTGTCACTCCAGCTTTTTTTCCCCCCCTGCTCTCACTGGAGGCTAGCTTCACTGAGTTTCCAGGCTGCAGGAACAGCAGTCCTGCTCTGTCACCTTGGTGACCAGTGGCTCCAGCATCCTCTGCTCCTTCTCACCTGCAGCCACCACTGCATTGGTCCTCCGTAAGCGCTCTGGCGCCCCAGCATTCTGCTACTTACCATCAATATCTCTATGGAGGGTGCAAAATGCAATTTCTTTATGTCCTTTAGTGTGTGACACAGCTCATCTGCTTTTAAAGATTTCCTCCTGGCTTCTGCTAACAGCCTTTGCTTGCTTCCTGCAGATCTATGCATCACATGGCTAAATAAACCTGTTTGATGTTGCCAGCTCTCAGGAATCCAACCAGAAAATATACTGAAATCAGATAGTTAGGTGAGCTGACATCAAGGAACAATGAGGAAAAACTCTCTCAAGAAATACAAAGAAATTCTGAATGTACAAATAGTTTCTTGTCAAACTAAAAAAGAAAGGAAAGAAAACATTAAAAGTATTCAGGGAAATTTGAACCTACCTTCAAAGGTAAAATATGCCCTTATTTTTCTGAGTATAACATTTCTATGTTAAAATTGTAGCAACAAATTCAAGTAAAAAATGTCTTTGAAAATTCCATTTCACGAAAGCATCACTGTATGTATTTAAACTTTTCTTTTCCTAATGAAAATTACTGCAAACAGCACGAAAAATGTTGATGCAGAAAACAGAATAAAAGTGATGGATGGTCTTAAAAGAGCAGAGAGGTACAAATGTTCATGAAACGCTATGCTCAAATGACTAATGTTAACATTTAGGTAAAATTATTCCATTTGGCAAGAAAATAAGTAAGATGCTCACAGAATAACACATAAATAATAGTAGTAGGAGAGATAAAGTAGGAAAAGTCAGTAATATTTCTAGATCATTTTAGGAAGTTGGCAGAGTGATTATCTAATGTTCAGATTAAAATGTTTAATATTGCCGACGAACAGAAAGATAAAATCTTTATTTATCCAGTACATTAAAAAGAATTGTTGGGTGTTTTGTTGTTGGTGGCCTACAATATTCAGATCATGATCTCCATTTCCTGTGACACTTCACAGAATTCTTAATTCTTACTCTTTTTCACTCTCTCCCACATATAGCCACCCAACCTTATTTTTAGACTTCTGTTTATGATTAACGGTATTTTAAGTTTCCTCAATGCAGCCCTTTATTTGGAGTCTTTATCGCTGGAAGTCTAGTTGAATCCTGTTTTCCTTTTTCCTTCAGTCATTTGCTCTCCTAAATTCCAGAAGAGCATGCATCTCACATGTGCTTCACCATCGCTCCATTTTAATTAAAGGTGCCTTGTTAGCATTGTTTTCAGAACCCAGGAAGTTATACCACCATATAATCAAGGAATTCACGGTGAAGTTTTAAGAATGTGAGGCTAACCTGCAGATACTTGCTGGAGGAGGAGTTCAAGCTCTCTATTAAAGAACAGGAGAGGTTTCAGTTTTGAAAGGAAAGAAGGCTGCTCCAAAGGGAAAGAATGATATGGAAAGCAGCTGGCAGCAGAGGGGAAACAAACCTGGGTACTAGAGGCATGTCTGGCAGACAGAGGGGGTAGAAGCAATTTTTCCTTGCTTATAATGGATGGTTATAAAAAGCATACTGCTGACAAAGTCCAGTACAAGTTCCGGAAGGTGTTGGATTCGACATGCCCTCTTTGGTTCCAGTGGGGGAAAGCAGGGCCATCCACCCACTGAATGGCTTCAAAACCACACCAGAAGAAACAGGCCCCCGAGATCAGGACTCATGAGGAGTCCCTCTGGGAAAGGTCTGGGTATGATTAAAGTATTTGGTAATGAAATGTTCCACACTACTTTATATGTATCACTGCATTGGCTACCCAACCCTTCCGATGCACAGAGCCCTTCTGGAACCCATCAGCAGCTTCGTCTACCATCTCTGGCTCTTTTTCATCCTAATTTAGGGCTGGCAATTCTTAATTGCCTAAATCTATCCGGGGAAGTCTTGATACACAAATCACAGATGGGTTGATTTGTGGTGGGACAAAATTACTGTTTTCTTTCTAGTTTAAATTCTCTTCTAAATATCTGTAAGAATCTATGCTTGGGTCATTCTTTATATAAAGTAGTAGCATATTACAGGAGGGGAGATTCTTAAGGACCCAGTTCACCTGTAGACTCACAGATTCTGAGATTGGAATACTTAAAGAGAGGAATGAGGGTTAGACAAGGGCCTTTAATTCACTATTTGATAACTTAATTTGTAGTATTAAATAAAGGTGAACACTCTCTTAAAAATTAAGCCCTAAATTCTTCATATTCTTTTCTTCCCAGTTTTATTGAGATATAGATGACATATAATACTGTGTAAATTTAAAGTGTGTAATGTCACTGTGGGCATATACCCAGAGAAAACTCTAATTCAAAAAGATACATGCACCCCAAGTTTCACAGCAGTGCTATTTACAATAGCTGAGACATGGAAGCTATCTAAATGCTCATCAACAGATAAATGGATAAAGAAGATGTAGATATTACCCATTAATAAAAAGGAATGAACTAATACCATTTGCAGCAACATGAATGGACCTACAGATCGTCATACTAAGTGAAGTACACCAGACAAGGACAAGTATCATATGGTATCACCTATATGTGGAATCTTAAAAAATGCTACAAATGAACTTATTATCAAACAGAAGTAGACTCTTAGACATAGAAGACAAACTTCTGGTTACCAAGGGGAAAGGTTGGGAGGATAAATTAGAACTTTGGGATTAACATATACATACTACTGTGTATAAAATAGATAACCAACAAGGGCCTACTATATAGCATAGTGAACTGTTTTCAATATCTTATAATAACCTATAATGAAAAAAGAATCTGAAAAAGAATATATATATCCACAAATGTGCCTAACTGAATCTCTTTGCTGTACACCTGAAACTAATATAACATTGTAAATCAACTATACTTCAATAAAAAAATTTTAATGTATATAATGTGATGATACACATACGTGTTGCAAAATGTTTACCACAATAAGGTTAGTTAACACATAATTAACTTATACAATTATGATCCTATCGTTGTTGCTATGGTAAGAATGCCAAAGCTCTACTCTTACAGCAAGTTTTTTTAATAAAAATTTATTTATTTTTGGCTGTCTTAATTGCAGCATGCAGGAGATTCATTGCAGCACGCGAGATATTTCGTGGTGGCATGCAGGCATCTCTCTAGTTGTGCCCTGCGAGCTCCAGCGTGCATGGGCTTTATAGTTTGCAGCATGTGGGCTCAGTAGTTGTGGCGTATGGACTTAGTTGACCTGTGGCATGTGTGGTCTTAGTTCCCAACCAGCGTTCGAACCCACATCCCCTGCATTGGAAGGCAGATTCTTAACGACTGGACCACTAGAGAAGTAGCTCACAGCAACTTTCAAATACACAAGACACTACTGTAACCTATAGCCACCAAGCCACATATTTGATTTCCCAAATTTATTCATCCTAAAACTGAAAGGTTGTGCCCTTCACCAACATCTCTCTATTCCCCCCACTACCCCTAAGCCTATGGCAACCACCAATCTGCTGTCTCTATGAAATGGATGTTTTTGGATTCCACATATAAGTGAGGTCATAGAGGTATCTCTTTTAGGTAGTGATTTTCACTTCCTTCAGGTATACACCTAGAAGTGGAATTGCTGAATCATATGGTAGTTCTATTTTTAATTTTTCTGAGGAAACTCCATATTGTTTTTCATAGTGGCTGCACCAATTTGCATTCCCAACAACAGTGTGCCAAGATTTCCTTTTCTCCACATCCTTACCAGCATTTGTTGCCTCTTGTCTTTTTGATTACAGCCATTCTATCAGGTGTAAGTTGATAACTCATGGTTTTGAGGTGTATTTCCATAATGATGAGTAATGTTGAGAACCTTTTCATATGCTTGTTGACCATTTTTTATGTCTTTGGAAAAATGTCTATTCAAGTCCTCTGGCCATTTTTTAATTGTTTTCATTTTTATATTTTTGCTATTGAGTTTTATGAGTTCCTTATATACTTCTGATGTTAACCCATTATCAGATACACGGTTTTCAAATATTTTCTTCTAATCTGTATATTGCCTTTCATATTGACTATTTCTTTTGCTGGGCAGAAATATGTAGTTTAAAAGTCTCACTTATTTTTTTCTTTTGTTGCTTCTGCTTTTGGTGCCATATTAAAAAATTCATTGCCATGACTGATGTCAAGGAGCTTTTCACCTATGTTTTCTTCTGGGGGGTTTGGTTTAGGTCTTATAATTAAGTACTTAATCCACTTTGAGTTAATTTTTGTGAGTGATGTAAAATAGGGGTTCAGTTTCAATCTTTACATGTGGATATCCTGTTTCCCAAACATTATCTGGTTTTTGGCCATGCCACACAGCATTTCACATGCTAGCAAGGTCATGCTCAAAATCCTCCAAGCTAAGCTTCAAAAGTGTGTCGACTGAGAACATCCAGATGTACAAGCTGGATTTAGAAAAGGCAGAGGAAAGAGATTAAATTGCCAACATCCGCTGGATCAAAAAGCAAGACAATTCCAGAAAAACATCTACTTCTTCTTCATTTGCTCCATTAAAACCTTTGACTGTGTGGATCACAACAAACTGTGGAAGATACTTAAGGAGATGGGAATAACAGATAACCTTACTTGCCTCCTGAGAAACCTGTATACAGGTTAGGAAGCAACAGTTAGAATTGGACATGGAACAATGGACTGGTTCAAAATTGGGGAAGGAGTACATAGGCTATATACTTGCACCCTGCTTACTTAACTTCTATGCAGAGTACATCAGGTGAAATGCTGGGCTGAATGAAGCACAAGATGGAGTCAAGATTTCTGGGAGAAATATCAGTAACCTCAGATATGCAGATGACACCACCCTAATGGAAGAAAGTGAAGAGGAATTAAAGAGCCACTTGATAAAGGTGAAAGAGGAGAGTGAAAAAGCGGGCTTAAAACTCAACATTAAAAAACTAAGATCATGGATTCTGGTCCCATCTCTTCATGGCACATAGATGAGGAAACAATGGAAACGGTGAACAATTTTATTTTCTTGGGCTCCAAAATCACTGCTGATGGTGATATCAGCCATAAAGTAAAAGAGGCTTGCTCCTTGGAAGAAAAGCTATTACAAACCTAGACAGCATATTAAAAAGCAGAGACATTACTTTGCCAACAAAGGTTCATACAGTCAAATCTCTGGTTTTTCTAGTAGTCATGTGTGGGTATGAGACTTAGACCATAAAGAAGGCTGAATGCTGAAGTACTGATGCTTTCCAACTGCAGTGCTGGAGAACTCTTGCGAGTCCCTTGGACTGCAAGAAGATCAAACCAGTTGATCCTAAAGGAAATCAATTCTGAATATTCATTAGAAGGATTGATGCTGATGCTGAAGCTCCAATACTTTGGCCACCTGATGCAAAGAGATGACTCACTGGAGAAGACCCTGATGCTGGGAAAGATAGAAGGCAGGAGGGGAAGGGGATGACAGAGGGTGAAATGGTTGGATGGCATCACTGACTCAATGGATATGAGTTTTAGCAAGCTCCGGGAGATGGTGAAGGACAGGGAAGCCTGGCATGCTGCAGTCCATGGGGTTGTAAAGAGTTGGACATGATTGAGTGACTGAACAACAACTCAGCATGTGGAATCTTAGTTCTCTAACTAGCAATCGAACCCACACCCCCTGCAGTGGAAGCTTGGGGTCCTAACCACTGGACCACCAAGTGGTCCAAACACCATTCCCCCAAACACCATTTTTGAAGAGATTACCTCTCCCCACTGGGTATTCTTGGCTCTCTTGTCAAACATTAGGTGACCATGTACGGCTGCATCTATTTCTAGGCTCTCTATTCTATTTCATTAGTCTATCGATCAGTCTATTTTTATGTCAGTACCATACTGTGTTGATTACTACAATAATCAAAATCTACAGCTTTGAAATCAGGAAGTGTGAAGCATCAACTTTGTTCTTTCTCAAGATTGCTCTGACTATTTGAGATAGTTTGTTGTTACATACGAATTTTAGGATTTTTTTCTATTTCTGTAGAAAACGTCAATGGAATTTTGATAGAGATTGCCTTAAGATCATTTGGATAGTATGAATATTTTAACAATATTAACTCATGATCCATGAACACAGTATATTATTCCATTTATGTGTGCCTTCAATTATTTTCATCAATGTTTAATAGTTTTGGTGTATATATATTTCATTTTCTTTGTTAAATTTATTCCTAAGTATTTTATTCTTTTCAAGCTACTGTAAATGGGATCTTTTTATCTCTTTTTCAAATAGCTCTTATTAGTGTACAGAAATGCAGCAAATTTTTGCATGTTGATTTTGTATTCTGAAACTATCAAATTCATTTATTGGGTCTCAGAGTTTTTCAATGGAGTCTAGGATTTTCTTTATACAAGATCATGTCATCAGCAAATAGATAATTTTATCTCTTCCTTTTTGATTTAGATGGGAATTTTATTTTTCTTTCTTTCATTTCCTTTTCTTGCCTTATTACTCTGGTTAGGACTTCCAGTACTACACTGAATAGGAGTAGTGAGAATGGGAATCTCTTTCTTGTTCCTGCCCACAGTGGGAAAGCTTTCAGCTTTTCACCACTGAGTATGATGTTAGCTGTGGGCTTTTCATGTATATGTGTGTGCATGCTAAGCCACTTCAGTTGTGTCCAACTCTTTGTGCCACCTGGGAACCCACATGGGCTTGTCATATATGTCTTTAATTAACTTATTTTTCTATTGAAGGATAACTGCTTTACAGAGTTTTGCTGTTTTCTGTCAAACCTCAACATGAATCAGCCATAGGTATACATATATCCCCTCCCATTTGAACCTCCCTCCCCATCCCAACTTTCTGGGTTGCTACAGAGCCCCTGTTTGAGTTTCTTAGCCATACAGCAAATTCCCATTGGCTTTCTATTTTACATATGGTAATGTAAGTTTCCATGTTACTCTTTCCATACATCTCACCCTTTCCTCCCCTCTCCCCATGTTCATAACTCTATTCTCTATGTCTGTTTCTCCACTGCTGCCCTGTAAGTAAATTCTTCAGTACCATATTTCTAGATTCCATATATATGCATTAGAATACAATATTTATCTTTCTCTATCTGAGTTACTTCACTCTGTATACTAGGTTCTAGGTTCATCCACCTCATTAGAACTGACTCAAAGGCATTCCTTTTCATGGCTGAGTAATATTCCATTGTGTATAGGTACCACAACTTCTTTATCCATTCATCTGTTGATGGACATCTAGGTTGCTTCCATGTTCTAGCTATTGTAAATAGTGCTGCAATGAACAATGGGATACATATATCTTTTTCAATTTTGGTTTCCTCAGGATATATGCCTAGGAGTGGGATTGCTCGGTCTTATGGTGGTTTTATTTCTAGTTTTTTAAGGAATCTCTATACTGTCTTCCACAGTGGCTGTATCAATTTACATTCCCACCAACAATGCAAGAGTGTTCCCTTTTCTTCATACCCTCTCCAGCATTTATTGTTTGCAGAACTTTTGATGATGGCTATTCTGACTGGTAGTTTGAACATTCTTTGGCATTGCCTTTCTTTGGGATTGGAATGAAAACTGACCTTTTCCAGTTCTGTGGCCACTGCTGAGTTTTCCAAATTGCTGGCATACTGAGTGCAATACTTTCACAGCATCACCTTTCAAGATTTGAAATAGCTCAATTGGAATTCCATCACCTCCACTAGCTTTGTTCATAGTGATGCTTTCTAAGGCCCACTTGACTTCACATTCCAGGATGTCTGGCTCTAGGTCAGTGATCACACCATTGTGATTATCTGGGTCGTGAAGCTCTTTTCTGTACAGTTCGTCTGTGTATTCCTGCCACCCCTTCTTAATATCATCTGCTTCTGTTAGGTCCATACCATTTCTGTCCTTTATCGAGCCCATCTTTGCATGAAATATTCCCTTGGTAGTTCTAATTTTCTTGAAGAGATCTCTAGTCTTTCCCATTCTGTTGTTTTCCTCTTTTTCTTTGCATTGATCGCTGAGGAAGGCTTTCTTTATCTCTCCTGGCTATTCTTTGGAACTCTGCATTCAAATGGGAATATCTTTCCTTTTCTCCTTTTATTTTTACTTCTCTTCTTTTCACAGCTATTTGTAAGGCCTCCTCAGACAGCCATTTTGCTTTTTTGCATTTCTTTTCCATGGGGATGGTGTTGATCCCTGTCTCCTGTACAATGTCATGAACCTCAGTCCATAGTTCACTAGGCACTCTGTCTATCAGATCTAGTCCCTCATTCTATTTCTCACTTCCACTGTATAATCATAAGGGCTTTGATTTAGGTCATATCTGAATGGTCTAGTGGTTTTCCCTACTTTCTTCAATTTAAATCTGAATTTGGCAATAAGGAGTTCATGATCTGAGCCACAGTCAGCTCCCGGTCTTATTTTTGCTGACTGTATAGAGCTTCTCCATCTTTGGCTGCAAAGAATATAATCAGTCTGATTTCGGTGTTGACCATCTGGTGATGTCCATGTATAGAGTCTTCTCTTGTGTTGTTGGAAGAGGGTGTTTGCTATGACCAGCGTTCTCTTCGCAAAACTCTATTAGTCTTGGCCCTGCTTCATTCCGTATTCCAAGGCCAAATTTGCCTGTTACTCCAGGTGTTTCTTGACATCCTACTTTTGCATTCCAGTCCCCTATAATGAAAAGGACATTTTTTATGGGTGTTAGTTCTAAAGGTCTTCTAGGTCTTCATAGAACTGTTCAACTTCAGCTTCTTCAGTGTTACTGATTGGGGCATAGGCTTGGATCACCGTGATATTGAATAGTTTGCCTTGGAAACAAATAGAGGTCATTCTGTCTTTTTTGAGATTGCATCCAAGTACTCCATTTGGACTCTTTTGTTCACCATGATGGCTACTCCATTTCTTCTAAGGGATTCCTACCTGCAGTAGTAGATATAATGGTCACTTATTTCACATGCTAGTAAAGTAATGCTCAAAATTCCCCAAGCCAGGCTTCAGCAATATGTGAACCATGAACTTCCAGATGTTCAAGCTGGTTTTATAAAAGGCAGAGGAACCAGAGACTAAATTGCCAACATCTGCTGGATCATCAAAAAAGCAAGAGAGTTCCAGAAAATCATCTATTTCTGCTTTATTGACTATGCCAAAGCCTTTGACTGTGTGGATCACAATAAACTGTGGAAAATTCTGAAAGAGATGGGAATACCAGACCACCTGAACTGCCTCTTGAGAAACCTGTATGCAGGTCAGGAAGCAACAGTTAGAACTGGACATGGAACAACAGACTGGTTCCAAATAGGAAAAGGAGTACGTCAAGGCTGCATATTGTCACCCTGCTTATTTAACTTATATGCAGAGTACATCATAAGAAGCGCTGGGCTGGAAGAAGCACAAGCTGGAATCAAGATTGCTGGGAGAAATATCAATAACCTCAGATACACAGATTTTTTATGGCAGAAAGCAAGGAAGAACTAAAGAGCCTCTTGATCAAAGTGAAAGAGCAGAGTGGAAATGTTGGCTTAAAACTCAACATTCTGAAAACTAAGATCATGGCATCTGGTCCCATCACTCCATGGCAAATAGATGGGGAAAAAATGGAAACAGTGACAGACCTCTCTTGGGCTCCAAAATCACTGAAGATGGTGACCGCAGCCATGAAATTAAACGACACTTTTTCCTTGGAAGAAAAGGTGTCACCAACCTAGACAGCATATTCAAAAGCAGAGACATTACTTTGCCAACAAAGGTCCATCTAGTCAAAGCTATGGTTTTTCCAGTAGCCGTGTATGGATATGAGAGTTGGACTACAAAGAAAGCTGAGAGCCAAAGAATTGATGCTTTTGAACTGTGGTGTTGGAGAAGACTCTTGAGTGTCCCTTGGATTTCAAGGAGATCAAAGCAGTCATTCCTTAAGGAAATCAGTGCTGAATATTGATTGGAAGGACTGACACTGAAGCTGAAACTCCAATACTTTGGCCACCTGATGCGAAGAACTGACTCACTGGAAAAGGCCCTGATGCTGGGAAAGGTTGAAGGCAGAAGGAGAAGGGGATGACAGAGGATGAGATGGTTGGATGGCATCACTGACTCGATGGACATGGGTTTGGGTGGACCCCTGGAGTTGGTGATGGACAGGGAGGCCTGGTGTGCTGTGGTTCATGGGGTCGCAAAGAATCGGACATGACTGAGAGACTGAACTGAACTGAGGCTTGATGGATTTCATTACTTTTTCTATAACAATAATGGATTTTTTAATGGTGTAACTGTTCATGACGTTCTGTCTATTGGGGTTCTCTTCTATAGTGCTGGCAATCGCTTCCATAGAGTACCAGGTGTATTGAACCTTAAAAGTCTTTATGACCCCCTGATCTAGAGGCTAAATTAGAGATGTGTGTGAGGGTAACTAGGCCACTTCAGCACACTTGGTGTTGAACTCGCAGAGTTCTGGCTGCCCAAGGGTTGAAATCAGAAGAACTTGAAAGGCAGTTTCTTACTGGCAAGGTAATTCTTGTCTTCAGGGACAAAGCCCTGATGGACCCAATCCAGAAGAAGTGTTCTTGTTGTCAAGGCCTTTTGTTGTAGAACCAAAAGACCAGCAACTGATGTTGTTTTCTCTTCATGAATGGAAGAAGAGCAACTTTATAGATAAAGGCAGTCCTGATCATAAACCCAAATACATTTGTACAAAATTGAGTCAGTTTCTCCTATCCTGCCTTAAATCCTAGTGCTTGCTTCTCTTCCTTACTAATAAATGTCCTTTGTAGCATTATTCTTCCAGAATAAGCCTCTTTCCTCTGCATTAAAATCTCATCAGGCATATATCCCAGATATCCTAATGACTTTTTTGGCTCTTGCTGCAGGTTTTGACTGAAAGTCTATTTTGTCTGATTCAAGTATAGCTACCTCTACTCTCTTTAGTTTTTAATTTTAATAGAATACATTTTTCCATTTATTCACTTGAGCCTACATGTGTTTTTGAAGCTAAATTGACTCTGTTGCAGACAGCATATAGCTGGGTTGTTGTTGTTTTTTAATACTTTCATTCACTCTGTGCAATTTGATTGGAGATTTTTATCTATTTACATTTAAAGTAATTACTGCTAGGTAAGGATGGAAATACCTCTTGAGAAACCTATATGCAGGTCAGGAAGCAACAATTAGAACTGGACATGGAACAACAGACTGGTTCCAAAAGGAAAAGGAGTACGTCAAGGCTGTATATTGTCACCCTGCTTATTTAACTTATATGTAGAGTACATCAGGAGAAACGCTGGGCTGGAAGAAGTACAAGCTGGAATCAAGATTGCCGGGAGAAATATCAATAACCTCAGATATGCAGATGATACCACCTTTATGGCAGAAAGTGAAGAGGAACTAAAAAGCCTCTTGATGAAAGTGAAAGAGGAGAGTGAAAAAGTTGGCTTAAAGCTCAACATTCAGAAAACGAAGCTCATGGCATCTGGTCCCATCACTTCATGGGAAATAGATGGGGAAACAGTGGAAACAGTGTCAGACTTTATTTTCTCAGGCTCCAAAATCACTGCAGATGGTGATTGCAGCCATGAAATTAAAAGATGCTTACTCCTTGGAAGGAAAGTTATGACCAACCTAGATAGCATATTCAAAAGCAGAGACATTACTTTGCCAACAAAGGTCTATCTAGTTAAGGCTATGTTTTTTCCAGTAGTCATGTATGGATGTGAGAGTTGGACTGTGAAGAAAGCTGAGCGCCAAAGAATTGATGCTTTTGAAGTGTGGTGTTGGAGAAGACTCTTGAGAGTCCCTTGGACTGCAAGGAGATCCAACCAGTCCATTCTGAAGGAGATCAGCCCTGGGATTTCTTTGGAAGGAATGATGCTAAAGCTGAAACTCCAATACTTTTGCCACCTCATGCAAAGAGTTGACTCATTGGAAAAGACTCTGATGCTGAGAGGGATTGGGGGCAGGAGGAGAAGGGGACGACAGAGGATGAGATGGCTGGATGGCATCACCAACTTGATGGACATTAGTTTGGGTGAACTCCAGGAGTTGGTGATGGACAGGCAGGCCTGGCGTGCTGCAATTCATGGGGTCACAACGAGTCGGACATCACTGAGCAACTGAACTAAACTGAACTGAAAGGACTTACTATTGCCCCTCTTGTCATTTTTGGGGGGTGGGGGCTGTTTTGTAGTTTGGTTCTTCCTTTCTTCCATTCTTGCTGTCTTTCTTCATGAAATGATGATCTTCAACAGTGGTGTGCTATGATTCATTTCTCTTTCTCTTGTATGTAGTTACTGTAGGTTTTTGTTTTGTGTTTAGTTTATGCCTTACTTGAAGCCTGTTGCACATATAGCAGTGTTTTTTAAACTCATGACAATTTAACTTTGATCATACACACAAACTCTTATCTTTTATTTTTCTTCCTCATGTTTTATGTTTGAATACTTTGTCAGGAACTTTCTGTATCTCCATTTCTTTGGGGCTAGTTACTAGAGGTTTACTATATTCCTGTGAAATCATGTTTCTCTGATTCTTCATGATCCTTGTAGCCTTGCATAGATGTCCTACACACTGGAAGAAGCAGTCGTCTCTTCCAGACTTGCTGGACTGACTTTGTAAGAAATGACTTGTACGTGTGGGTGGGGCATGCTGAAGCATTCTGTGACTCCAGGTTTCATGATGCAGGGCACCAAGTGCTGGGGTGTGTGCTGGCACCAGGTCTTGGGGGGCATGCTGGCTCACTGGCTCAGGCTATAGGGGTCCACACCACCTATAACTGCATAGTGCTTAGGGGTCACTGCAGGGTTATCTACAGATTTTGCAAGCGATGTTGTGGTTCTCAGCAATGCTTTGAGCTCCAGTAGCTAGGGATTGGGGCACACAACAGCGCTGGCCACAGCTGGTGGAGTACACACACTGAGCTATGAGGGACCGCTCCAGGCAGGCAAGGACTGACTGCAAACAGACACTCAGTGCTGGGTCCAGGGCCAGCAGCAAAGGCCAGGGCTAGCTGTCAGCACACTGGCTGCTGTCGGCACCCTGCCTGATGGTGTGGACTACTCGGCTTCACAGTCTTCCCTGGAAATGCATGTGGCAGTAGAGACCAGTGGTGTGCAAATGCACAGGTGGAGGAGCTAGCCCTGAGCGCGTACACAACAATGGTGCAGTAGGGCCGAGGCGGCCGTCTTGTCCTCGCACAGCTGCAGAGGCCTGAGCTGCCAGTGTGATTTCTGGGCTCTGGTGGGGGCAGGGAGAGGGGGGAGCTGGGTGGCACTCAGGTGGCTGGTGTCAGCCAACACAAATATCTACAGGGTAAAAGTGAGAGTGTCAGTTCCCCAGTCGTGTCAGACTCCTTGTGATACTATGGACTGTAGCCCGCCAGGCTCCTCTGTCCATGGAATTCTCCAGGCAAGAATACTGGAGTGGGTTGCCAGCTGGTGAAATCTGCAGGTGGTCCATGGTAGCTCTATTGGCCTTTGAAGAAATCAATGGCAAAATTACCCAGGTCACCAGAAACCTCAGTCTCTCTCTTGCTCTGGGGCTAATGCTAGTATCCCCTACTTTTCTTCCTTGTTTTGAGTCATCTACACATCTCAGTCTTTGAGTGGGATGAAACTGAAGTGCAACTTTTGTGTAGTGCCTGGAAGGCTGGGGAAAGCTGGTCATTCATGCTGCTCTTCCTTTTCCTGCAAGGAAAACTCTTTCTGGTTGGGGAAGTTCCCTCTTGGTGCTGAGCAATGCCAGCTCAGGAGCTGGGATGATGCAGCCAACTCTGTTTCATATAATGTGTATCAATGGAAAAGAATGCGCCTGCCAATGCAGGAGACGCAAAAGAGGTGGGTTTGATCCCTGGGTCATGCAGGTTCCTTGGAAACCCACTTCAGTATTCTTGCCCGGAAAATTCCATGGACAGAGGAGCCTGGTGGGCTACAGTCCATGGCATCACAAAGAGTTGGACACACCCGAGCACACACACACACATATATAGATTTAAATTTTTTGTTCATGCTGTGCAGCATGTGGGATCTTAGTTACCTGACCAGGGATCAAACCTGGTTTGGGAATGTAGTGTCTTAACCACTGGACCACCAGGGAAGTCCCCATATTATATATTTAAAATAAGAAAATAAATTTTTATTATTCATGTGAAGTCATGTTTTCTATGTTTTCTAGGCATCAAATAAATATAGACAGTGAGGTCATTTGAACAAAGTAATGTAATCTATCGGAGAAGGCAATGGCACCCCACTCCAGTACTCTTGCCTCGAAAATCCCATGGGTGGAGGAGCCTGGTAGGCTGCAGTCCATGGGATCGCTAAGAGTTGGACACGACTGAGCGACTTCACTTTCACTTTTCACTTTCATGTATTAGAGAAGGAAATGGCAACCCACTCCAGTGTTCTTGCCTGGAGAAATCCAGGGATGGGGGAGCCTGGTGGGCTGCCATCTATGGGGTCGCACAGAGTCGAACACGACTGAACTTTAAAAGGGATATTATTTTCATAAATAGAGGGTAAGCAGGGCAATTTTGAATTGTATTAAAATAATATTTAACATTGTATGAATCAGGAATGCCAACGTTTATATGTGATGGAATCAACTGTGGATAACTACTGTGTTTAAATTATTTAATCTCCTGTTGGGGTCATAACTAGTTTGTCTGTATAAGATTTGTCCCTTAAACAAACAGAATTTCAGGAAGGAGAATAACAAAAAAAAAGTGAAGCTTTCCTTCTGTCCCTTTTTGTGCCATTATTTTCAAGTTTTCTTCTTCACTGTGTTGCTAAAACTTCTTAAGCAGACTTCAGAACTCTTCTGGAGCTGTTTTTGATCAGGGGTAGCTGTCTTACTGTTGATCTTTGTGGGGGACCAGAGGCAGAGAGCTCTAGCTTAATTGTTTGCTGTTCTCAGGAAGGACAGAGTCCCTCTCCGTGGAATCCGACACCTGGTAGACTTCATAGTGACGTCAGTGCCTGTAGACTTTGGTAAGTATCCTGGAACATCCAGTTGTTTCAAGGGGCACTCTCAAAGTCTTCATGGCCCCAGATGGATCTTCCTTAAGCCCAGAACCACAGCTCCAACTGCTTCACCAGCAGTAGATAATCATCTGGCATCACTGGAGGTCTGTAAGACTGTCTTCCAGAGAAAACTCTATCAGTTTTTCTGCCATTTTCCCAGTCAGCCAATACCAAGGACATTTATGTCTTGGTTTGAAATGAATAGCAAGACACAGGACCATTATTTTAGATTCTGGGCACCATTCCAAAAATATAGGAATTGGTAATGATTCTCTCAAGGACGGGTTTCTAAGTATTGCAGGTGTCATTTAGATGACATGGCTACATAGCCTGGGTACATATTTATAGCTGAAATAGTAAGAGATTTTATACCAACTCCTTTCAGAATTGGCCTAGTAAGGATCCCACTTACATATCCTACCAGTTTGGGTAGCAATTCTTTAAAAAGAGATTGCTTCTAAGATCCTCAGTCATGAGAACCGATGTCAGCTATGCTAACTTTGGTCAGAATATCCCATCTCTTATTTATTTATATTTTGGATATTTTTAATTTATTACTTTTAACTTATTACTTTATATTGAAGTATAGCCAATTAACAATGCTGTGGTATTTTCAGGTGAACAGCAAAGGGACTCAGCCACATATACACATGCATCCATTCTCCCACAGACTCCCCTCCCATCCAGGCTGCCACGTAACATTGAAGAGAGTTCCCTGTGCTATATAGTAGGTCCTTGTTGGTTACCCATTGTAAATATAGCAGTGTGTACATGTCGATCCCAAACTCCCTTATCCCTACCCCCATTCTTCCCCCCAGCAACCTTAAGTTTGTTCTCTAAGTCTATGAGTTCATATATATAAGTTCATCTGTACCGTTTCTTTTTAGACTCCATATATAGGGATGTCGTAGTATATTCTTCCTTCTCTATATGACTTACAGTATGACAATCCCTAGGTCCATTCATGATGCTGCAAATGGCATTATTTCACTCTAACAACTGAGTGAGAATATCCTGTCTTTTAGTACCAGATGTGTTTGAGCTGTGCACAGTTGTTACATGATTCAGTCATCCTAATAATCCTGTATTCATTCTTCCTGCTCCACCTCTCTTAATGGCCACTGATGAAAATGACTCAGATCTGTCGCCCACCAAGTCTGCGTTCCAGCTGCCGGGTTTCTATCATGTGATCAAGACACTGGATGTGTCTGGATCCCAAGGGCCTTTCTCCATCCTAGACATTCCAATCTAATCACTCTGAAAAACATGCAAAGCAGTAAATGCCACTTTAATTATAAGCTTGCTCCCACTGGATTAGACTCAAAATAAGCATGCTTAAGACAAAAATTCGATCTGAAAGACAAAATGAGTGACGGAGCTTCTCAGAGAGGAGTCCGTTTTTATTTCATGAGTAAGTGATTTTCTTTTCTCATTCTTATTTTAATATTCCCATTTCCACTATATGGGCTTCCCTTTTGGCTCAGATGGTAAAGAATTCACCCACAACGTGGGAAACCTGGGTTCGATCCCTGGGTTTGGAAGATCCCCTGGAGAAGGGACTGGCTACCCACTCTACTATTCTTGGCTGGAGAATTCCATGGACAGAGGAGCCATGGAATCACAAAGAGTCGGGCACGACTGAGTGACTAACACTTTCACTTCCATTTCCACTATAAACCTATACCATCATCCCATACATTGTTTCTGAAGTAGTTCAGTTTCCTTTTTACTTGACTTTATCATTCTGGTCTCACTTCAGGGCATCCCAAGTTCTGGATACAGATCTAAGCATTGCAGAGAAGCCCTGAGAGCAGAGGTTAGTGAGCAATGATGAATACTGGTTTCAGAGTTAGACCTGGTTTCAAATTCTGGCTCTAACATTTCATTGTAGTATAATTTGCACAGGGTATTTACCTTTCCACACTTCAATGTCCTCAGTCATAAAATAGGAAGAAATCATTTATTTCTATGGAGTGGTTTTCAGGATAAATGAACTAATAGAGGTAATACCCTTGGCAAAGGGCCTGGCAAATGCAGTAACAATCACCTGACAGATGCTACTTATTTTTGGAATCACATATTTTTATTTATTTTTAAATGTTTGTTTTATATTGGAGTTTACCTGATTTACAATATTGCATTAGCTTCAGGTATACAGCGAAGTGTTTCAGTTATACATACACATATATCTATTCTTTTTCAGATTCTTTTCCCATATAGGTGATGACAGAATATTGAGTAGAGTTCCCTGTTGATGTTATTTATTGATATGATTAGGGGGATGCTCACCAGATCCATGTGTAAATTGGAATCAGATAGAGTTCAAATACCAAATCTGGCTCCTGAGGTTGCAAAACCCTGGGCCAGTTGTTTCATTTCTCTGTACATGGCTCTTTTGCAAAACAGGGATAAAAACATCTATCTCATTTCCGTGTGCTGTGTTGAATAATACAAGCTTCTTTGAAAAGATAAATGTCAGACTGTATGTGCATAGACAAAGTGACTACTGGATATCTTTGTCTGAAATACCCTGGAAATTAGAAAGAAACACGACCATCACCTTGTAAAGGTTTCCAGTGACAGGTACTCTTGTTCCATCCTCATGGCCATAAACAATATCTTCTACTCAAATCATATAGTATTAGTAAGACTTTTTACTTTAGGTGAGGTTCTCTGACATGAGAACGAGAAGGGGTATGAACAACTTTTCTCTGCTTTGTATTCCTGCTACAGATTCAGCCTACAGGAGGAGGGCGGCCCATGAAGCTCTCCTGAGATTGAAGCTGATCAAAGACTCCAGAAACCACAGGGGTCTATGGTGGATCATGCTGAAGAACCAAAAACCTCAGCTGTTCTGAAAATGAGATTCATTTTTCTAGTCAGAAGATATATAGAAGAGAGCAAGTGAACTGTTTATTTTACCACTAGCTAAGGGCTTTGTGATGGGAGAAGGAAATGGCAACCCACTCCAGTGTTCTTGCCTGGAGAATCCCAGGGACGGGGGAGCCTGGTGAGCTGCCGTCTATGGGGTCACACAGAGTCGGACACGACTGAAGCGACTTAGCAGCAGCAAGGGCTTTGTGAGTGAGTGAGGAGTCAAAGTCTCCCAGTCAGGTCCGACCCTTTGCGACCCCATGGACTCTATAGTCCATGGAATTCTCCAGGCCAGAATTATTGGAGCAGGTAGCCTTTCCCTTCTCCAGGGCATCTTTCCAATCCAGGGATTGAACCCAGGTCTCCCACATCGCAGGCAGATTCTTTACCAGCACCAGGGAAGCCCCAGGAATACTGGAGTGGGTAGCCTATCCCTTCTCCAGAGGATCTTCCCGACCCAGGAATCGAACTGGGGTCTCCTGCACTGCAGGCAGATTCTTTACCAACTGAGTTATTAGTCACCTGCATTTTTGTCCCCAGTTGGTTGCTACTGCTCTCTGGGGGGTGGGGTGGGATGGGGAGTGTGCTTTCCCTACTCACATCATGTTTCATGTGACTTGATTTGACCAGGGAAACATGAGCCATATGCCACTTCCAAACAGCAGCTTTAAGAGCCACTAGTAATACCTTGTTCCTAGGAACTCTTTCCAAAAATCCTCTCAAATGATCTGTTTATGTGGGGCAAGGTGTACAGGGTTGGTCACTGGACTTGACTGATCTTTTCTGGGCGGTGCTACAAGATAAAGCACAGTTTGTCTAGCTTTTCACTTCAGGACACAGAGACATGCTGTCCTCAAGCTTAGTTTCTAGTCAATGCACATACATACACACATGCTCATGCCCTTTATATATATATATTTCTAGATTGCTGAACAAATTCCCCTGTCTTTTATCTTTTGCAAGATAATTGAACTTCTTACTGCAGTTGGAAAATGTGGTGCCAATGATACTGTACTAAATGAAAGAATTTCATCAACTTCTAATTAGAAATTGAATCACTATGTGAAGAGCATAATAAAATAGCCTGTTTCTCGTCATCTATGACATAAATTGGTTCAGGGGAGACTTTATTGAAAGTATAAGATTAAAAAGCTCTCATTAAATTTGTTTTTAAAAAGACCTCCCTAAAATCAAAACCACAATGAGGTACCATCTCACACCAGTCAGAATGGCTATCAAAAAGTCTACAAACAATAAATGCTGGAGAGGGTGCCGAGAAAAAGGAACCCTCTTACACTGTTGGTGGGAATGCAAACTAGTACAGCCACTATGGAGAACAGTGTGGGGATTCTTTAAAAAACTGGAAATAGAATTGCCATATGACCCAGCAATCCCACTGCTGGGCATACACACCAAGGAAACCAGAATTGAAAGAGACACATGTACCCCAATGTTCATCACAGCACTGTTTATAATAGCCAGGACATGGAAGCAACCTAGATGTCCATCAGCAGACGAATTGATAAGAAAGTTCTGGTACATATACACAATGGAATATTACCCAGCCATTAAAAAGAATGCATTTGAATCAGTCCTAATGAGGTGGATGAAACTGGAGCCTATTATACAGAGTGAAGTAAGTCAGAAAGAAAAACACCAAACAGTATACTAACATATATATATATATATGGAATTTAGAAAGATGGTAATGATGACACTATATGTGAGACAGCAAAAGAGACACAGATGTAAAGAACAGTCTTTTGGACTCTGTGGGAGAAGGCGAGGGTGGGATGATTTGAGAGGGTAGCGTTGAAACGTGTATATTATCATATGTGAAGCAGATTGCCTGTCCAGGTTTGATGCATGAGACAGGGTGCTCAGGGCTGGTGCACTGGGTTGACCCTGGGGGATGGGATGGGGAGGGAGGTGGGAGGGGGGTTCAGGTTGGGGAACACATGTGCGCCCGTGGCTGATTCATGTTTATGTATGGCAAAAAACACTACAATATTGTAATTAACCTCCAATTAAAATTAAAAAAAAAAAGACCTCCCTAACTGCTGGACCAGCACTGGCCAAGAAAACTTTCTATAATGACAGCAGAATTCCTGGGAGGACCAATATGACACCCCCTAGCCAATGTGGCTAGCAAGCACCTAGAATATGCCAGCACCACTGAGGGGCTGAATTTTAAGTTAATTAATTTAATTTATGGTTAAAGTTAAACAACAACATGTGACTGGCAGCTAATAAATCAGATAATGCACCTTGGACCCTAGGATGGAAAAGTATCTTTTCCTAATAATTGAACTACTTATTCATGTTACTATATGTGGCATTAAGGAACATATAAGAACATTTCATATATATAAGGAATGTATATATATATACATACACACAAACACACAAACTATATATATATATATAAAATACATATATAGAGTTCTCTCTCTATACAAGTAACAGACAATCTTGCCTTTTTACATTCAGGCAGTTGTATCACGTGGATTCACAAAATATTGATTATTCTATTTTAGACTCATGTGGGTTCTCTCAATAGAGATCTAATCCAGTTTTATGGAGCAAATGTTACAATAAAGCATTTCCCCAAGATAGTCCCAATATGCATAAGGCTAGTACCATATCCTAGAATTATGAGTCAAGATCATTCTTATTTAGTCCATTCATTGATCTAGAAATAACCACACCTGAACTATCCTGACCATTTCCAATATTATACTCCCAAATCTCTATACTTTAGCTTTTCATCTTTGTATTGGAAATTAGGCTCCCAAGTTCTTCAAACAACCAGATTTTAGTGGCCCCAATCATTGAACTGAAACTGCACTGTATTTTCATCTCAATAGACAATTAAATAAGGAATTTATGTTCCTAGTTTTCAAAGGAGTCATCTTACTGCAGAGATGTAACATTCAGAGAACTACTGTAATTGTTAAGACCACAGGATTTGGAAAATAATAATTCCTGATTGTGAGGATATAATTATTTGGGAAGGCTGGAGGCTGATGTATTATTCAGGATACTTGAACACTGGCTCTTTTTACTTCCTGTGGCTATAGCCTTCCTGGTGGACTTTCTCAGAGAGCAGAGGCCAGGGAAATGCTTGCCAAGACATGCTGCATTGGTCACTGCCTCAGAGAGGTTCTTTATCCTTGGCTAATTAACTAAGACATTTAATCTATTCTTAATGAGGG
This sequence comes from Bos indicus x Bos taurus, assembly GCF_003369695.1. Lineage (NCBI taxonomy): Eukaryota > Metazoa > Chordata > Mammalia > Artiodactyla > Bovidae > Bos > Bos indicus x Bos taurus. The sequence goes on along the minus strand of NC_040084.1, from coordinate 19,134,410 downwards.
TGTGGTGTGTTCTCTTCCCCTTAATTATAGAGCAGCAGAAAGGCCTGGATCTACTTCCTAGTGACAGTGTGAGAATTAATTCATCTGTAGGACTCAGCCTAGCATCTATTATCATGGCCCCAATCAATGATTACTGATGTCATTTTGTTCTTACTGAGTTCTAAAACTGACATGTAATTTTACTCAAAGGAAAAAAGTTTCTAAGAAGCATAAGATATTTTGGAATAAAGTACAGTAAGTCCCCTACATCCAAACAAGTTCCATTCTGACAGTGTGTTCGTAAGTCCAACAAAGTTAGCCTAGGTAACCTACTAACACAATCAACTATATGGTACTGTACTGTAATAGGTTTATAACATTTTTCACACAAATAATACATAAAAAACAAACACAGAAAATAAACATTTTTAATCAAACAGTAAGTACCTTGAAAAGTACAGGACTATAGTACAACAGCTGGGCACGTTCACATTTTTGAATGTTTGTAACTTGAAGGTTCGTCTGTAGGGGACTTACTACAAAAGACTATTCATTAGAAAGACATAAAGCTACAATAAGTATCTGGACACCAAAAGTAGCCCTCAATGCAAGGTTGTATGGTTTTCTACTAAAAAACCAAATGTAACAGGATGATTAAGTTAAAGATTAGCCTCTCTTCTACAGACAAGCTAGGCTGACCTTTACTCACCTGAGAAAACAAAGTTAATGGGAGGATAGAAGGAAAACGGGCACACTGAGATTTCCATAGACTGTACGTGGTTGCTTCTGGGCCAGACTCTGGAATTTCTCCCAGACTTCATCTTTCGTTTCCCTCTGCCCAATTAGGATGTATTCATAAGGCATCTGCCCTATGAGCAGTGGGTCCCACACGAAGCTCCCTGATGTGTGGCTTCAGGGATTTTCCCTGCAGAGGAGAGGCAGACGAAAGAGACGAAAGGTCCTCACGTCTTCCCCTGATAGACAAGAGATGCCACCAAGCAGGAGTGACACACACAGGGTAACACACTGAGGCAGACTGTCTTAACTTGGAAACTAAGTTGGACCATTTTGAAAATGTATCAACTGTGTCCACACTACCCTGAAAGAGATCATCTATTTTCCAAAATGACTGACCAGCTTCAGGACCCAACTTAAGCAATGAAGAATTCAAATCGAATCCCAAGAGAAATATTAAAATATGGGACCAGGGATTTTATGATGTTTCATGAAAGCTATCTACCGATCTTATATGGCTTATATCTAATATAAAAGAAAAAAAGTCATGATTATTTATTTCTCAAAATATAAATACAGCAGGGATTAGAAAGAGTAGATTTATCAGGAATAGGTTCTGTATTTGTTGTGCCTTTATTCTCCAGGGGAAATGTAAGACTGCAGTTTAAGCATCAACTTGATTGCTTAATGATGGTGAACATTTAAGAATTTGCTCTGGAGGAAATAAAGTGGAAATTTAAATAGTGTTGCAACTCACCCTTAGTGTGGGTTTTCACTGTCTATTTCCAAATGAGGACACGAGTGAATCCTAATGGGGGAACTGCCTGGACTATATTATATTCAGACAAGTCCTCTTTTTACTGACTCTGTAGATAACATGCTGCTTTAATTGCAGAGATGGCTTTGTTTTTAAGCTGTTAGTCTTTAAAGAAACTTTCAAGTTTCTCTATTTGGCACGTAGTCTTATAGTCCTTGGATGCAAAATGTCTACATGTGCCTATAGACACAGAAATACACTTTATGTTTACCAAACAGGACAGCAATTTATTCCAAGTTTCCTCTAAAAAAGTATTTACTCTCCTCATTGCTGATCATATATACTCCTTCCTCTTTGCCAGAATTTCTGAACCCCAGCAAAGGGTCTACTATCCTATCAGATGAGTCTTTTTAAATTTTAGGGCATATACACTTGCTGAAAGTGAAAGTGAAGTCGCTCAGTCATGTCCAACTCTTTGCGACCCCGTGGGCTGTAGCCTACCAGGCTTCTCAGTCCGTGGTATTATCCAGGCAAGAATATTGGAGTGGGTTACCATTTCCTTCTCCAGGGGATCTTCCCCACTCAGGGATCAAACCCCGGTCTCCTGCATTGGAGGCAGAGGCTTTAACCTGTGACCCACCAAGGAAGCCCCTATACATGTGCTAGAAATAAACAAAACTAAGAAAAGAGCTCATGCATAATAACAATAGTAATCATCAGAGCAGTCATTTAAATACACACTTTTAATGAGGCAACCTAAACATCATAATGTAAAAGTAGAATTGAATTTAAATTGAAATCAACACTCTACTCCATAAAAAAGCAGCCAGGCAGGAGTGAAATCAACAAAGATACTTCTACTTTACCCGTATAAATATCAGACTTGTTTTTTTCCTCCCTACGCTTGCTTCTCTTTCTTTGGCATGACAGTTCTGATTCTTCAGGCTCCCCATGAAGAAGAGAAAAATTCCCTTGAAGCTGAACTAAATTCATCAGCAAATGAAATTACATTCATTTGATAAAATGCTAAATGGAAAAAGGCAGGTTTATTTTAAGCCGTCAACAGGCTGTTTTAGTTAATCATGCACAGTGCAGAAGACAGGAGTTTGGTTGCTAAGAAAATGGTTGGCATGTTTCCACGAGATCCATGTGATGTGAAATGCATCTGCTCGTTTTAACAGGGAAATGGGAAAAAAATAAAATAAACAGTTCAGGGTATCTTTGGTGAGTCACTATGGAATACAGAGCCAAAATAACTTAAATGTTGTCAGTTTATTTTATACCGCCTTATTGTTATGACATTAGCCTTTTCTTATATTCAAAAAAAATTTTATAATAGTGATATTTTGTTAGAAAAATCTTATATATTCATTGTAGATAAATGGGAAGCACTCAAATAAGAAAAAATCTGCCATGACACACACACACAAACACAAATATCAATATCTACAAGGGTATCTATTGTAGATATGCATGCACCGATCTATGGTGCATGCATAGTCAGGGTTCAATATTTATTTGCTGAATGAATTAATACAAATATGGGATCTTTATTGTATATACTTTTATAACCCGCTTTTTCTTCATTAAGATATTTAGCACAACTTTCTATGCTATTAAATATTCATCTTTAGCATTAATAGTTTCATCATTATGAGACATGTAAGTTGTTCTCTTGCAAGACTTTTATAATAGGCAGGAACTAAACACAAGCATCTCCCCAACTGAGGCTGATACTATGATGCTGATGAAATATGAATATAGTGAAGAGTTTCTGCTTGGCTGTTACACTTATATCTCTGGTTATTGAGACAGACATTGGAGTCTCAGCTGTTTTGATCATGTGTAATTTCACCAGTTCCAACACCAGATACAGACCTTCGCTACTTATATAGATGCTGTCAGCATCCAAGCATACTAATGTGAGAGAGACTAGCCAAAGACAGAAAACTGCTCAGCAACTCCTTACATGTTATAGCGGTCCTCAGAGTGAGATAACCATGGACATTCATGTATCTTCCAAGTGAAAAAAGGGAGCAGGCCAAAAGAACAGTATTAGATCATCATGTAGAAGAATATACAGGTTAAGAAAGTTATGGATTACATGATCCGGAAAGCTGAGAAGTTCAAAGCATAAAAATGAGAAGCAGAGAAATACGCTCCTGAGCAGACTGTGTCCCTGGCTTCTTGATTACAGGAAATAGGCTTCATTCAGCCTCGTTGACCTTCCCCTAGTTCCAATGGGCAGGATCAAACAGTTACTAATTGGGGAAGGGAGGGGATGCAGAGACAAAGGAGGAACTGTGAAGAAACAATAGAGCAGCCTTAGGGCAGGGTCCTGATTCCCCCTCAAGGGATACACAGAACAATATCTTTGAGCTGTTTTGCGGATACTGAAACCCCAACCAGGTGGGAGAAGTTAACTGCATGCTGCCCAGAAGCACAAAGACCCCAGACAGGTTGAAACTAGAAGGTTGATGACATTGACTCCCATTTGCTTCACCTCCAACCAGTCAGAAGAATCCCTCAACTGATCACAACCCCCTCTTTGAACCATTACAATAAAACACCTCACTCCCTCCTCCAGGTCTGGGACACACAGTTTTGAGGGCATTAGCCCGCTGTGGCCCCCTTTGCCTGGCAGAGCAGTAAAGCTATTCTTTTCTACTTCACCCAAAACTGTCTCTGAAATTTAATTTGATGTTGGGGTACAGAGGCTGGATTCAGTGTTAGTAGCTTCTGAGTAATCACCTGAATTTGTTAGGGGAAGCACACTGATTGAAACCACCCACCCTGGCCAGGCACCATAGTAACCATTTTCATGAGTTGTTTTATGACAGGAGATCCTGATAAGGAAAACAGAACTAATAAGCCACCACCAACTGGAAGAGTTCAGGAAAGGTCAAAAGGAGACACCGCCTGTCCATCCACAGGATGCTAGAGAATCCCTCTCTCTAGCATCCATCTTGGCTGAGCCATGCGAGCGCCACCAGGAAAGACTCTAAATTAGAGTGATTGGCCAAAGACAACCCGGAAACTAACTCCATCACCATAAAACCCGAGACTGCGAGCCACGCGGCAGAGCAGTTCTCCTGGGTTCCCTTACCCTACTGCTCTCCATCTAGATGCCCTTTCCCAATAAAATCTCTTGCTTTGTCAGCACATGTGTCTCCTCAGACAATTCATTTCCGAGTGTTAGACAAGAGCCCAGTTTTGGGCCCTGGAAGGGGTCCCCCTTCCTGCAACAAATTCACTGCCTTCACTAAGGAGAAAATGGAAAACAGGAAAATTCAAAGCAAAAACAATGACGGAGGGCAAATTCTTAAAGATTCAATAAAATCATCAAGGCTGAACAAGAACTATCCTGCTGAGGAGGAAGGATTATTGAAGAATTCCAACATTCTGCAAGTTCACCATCACAAGGTCTCCCAGGGGCAGAGCCCCCTGTCATAATGTACCTTGTCTGAACCCACTATCAAAGAGGGTGACTGTGGTGACCAGACGGAAAAACCATGTTCCCAGATCTGTCACAGAGTTTAAATACGAGCCAAGTCAGTTCAGTGGCAAACACTGTGTTTAAACCATGACTTAAGTTGCAGAGATCAGTTCAGTTCAGTACAGTCACTCAGTCGTGTCCGACTCCTTGAGACCCCATGAATCGCAGCACGCCAGGCCTCCCTGTCTATCACCAACTCCCAGAGTTCATTCAGACTCACGTCCATCGAGTCAGTGATGCCATCCAGCCATCTCATCCTCTGTCGTCCGCTTCTCCTCCTGCCCCCAATCCCTCCCAGCATCAGTCTTTTCCAATGAGTCAACTCTTCACATGAGGTGGCCAAAGTACTGCAGTTTCAGCTTCAGCATCAAAGAAATCCCAGGGCTGATCTCCTTCAGAATGGACTGGTTGGATCTCCTTGCAGTCCAAGGGACTCTCAAGAGTCTTCTCCAACACCACAGTTCAAAAGCATCAATTCTTCAGCACTCAGCCTTCTTCACAGTCCAACTCTCACATCCATACATGACCACTGGAAAAACCATAGCCTTGACTAGACGGATCTTTGTTGGCAAAGTAATGTCTCTGCTTTTCTATATGCTATCTAGGTTTGTCATAACTTTTCTTCCAAGGAGTAAGCGTCTTTTAATTTCATGGCTGCAGTCACCATCTGCAGTGATTTTGGAGCCCCACAAAATAAAGTCAGCCACTGTTTCCATTGTTTCTCCATTTTTGCCATGAAGCAATGGGATCAGATGCCATGATCTTCGTTTTCTGAATGTTGAGCTTTAAGCCAACTCTTTCACTCTCCTCTTTCACTTTCATCCAAGAGGCTTTTTACTCTTCACTTTCTGCCGTAAGAGTGGTGTCATCTGCATATCTGAGATTATTGATATTTCTCCCGGCAATCTTGATTCCAGCGTGTGCTTCTTCCAGCCCAGCGTTTCTCATGATGTACTCTGCATATAAGTTAAATAAGCATGGTAACAATATACAGCCTTAAGGTACTCCTTTTCCTATTTGGAACCAGTCTGTTGTTCCTTGTCCAGTTCTAACTGTTGCTTCCTGACCTGCATACAGGTTTCTCAAGAGGCAGGTCAGGTGGTCTGGTATTCCCATCTCTTTCAGAATTTTCCATAGTTTATTGTGATCCACACAGTCAAAGGCTTTGGCATAAGCAATAAAGCAGAAATAGATATTTTTGTGGAACTCTCTTGCTTTTTCGATGATCCAGCAGATGTTGGCAAGTTGCAGAGATAGATAGATTCAAATAATAAAATGGCTCAAGCAAAATAGACATTCATTTCTTGCCCACTTAGCAGTCCAAGGCAGGTGTTCCTGGGTGGTGGATGGGGCATCTCCCCTGGATGGGGCCCAGGCTCATTTTATCTCCTGCAGGGCTTCATCCTCATCATCTGCCTCCAGCAATGAAGAGCAGTGAGAACACAGACAAAGCACACCTGCTTCTCTAAGGCCTCATCTCAGAAATGGCATTCATCACCAAAATGCAGTCGTGTGATCTACTTGCAGGGAGGCGGGCACGTGTAGGCCAATTGTGTGCCCCCAAAGAGGAGACGATGGATTGGTGGAGAGGGGAGGGAATAGCTCACACAGTGTGTGGCTGTTTGAATTTGCTTGTATTTTGAACTTGAGTGATTCTCATTACACTGAGCGGTGTTGTGAGTAGAAAATGAAATGTGTCTTGATGAATAAAGCTCCACTTTACATTAGTGCCATAAAAACAAGAAGTTCTAAGCCACGTGACATACAAAATTCTAAACCCTTTTATTACAGATCATCAACTGACACTGAGAAGTTGTTCAATTTATATTCTCAACTCCATGCAACTGTCTACACCATTGCCAACATTATGTAGAGCATTAATATTTTAAAGCATTTATTATGTATATAATCATACTGTAATATCATATTATTGAAACAGGAAGAAAGGGGACACAGGCCACAACCTTTAAAAGAATGACATAGCCATAGGACATGACAAAAGCTGATTAGAACCAACTAGGTCCAAGAGGGCAGAAGATTTGACATCCAGTGGATCTTGAGGCTCATTATATGCTCATTGTAATACAAGAGCATAAGCTAAGTGACTTACCCATCAGCACCATGACAGTTGTGAGACTGGCCATCAAAGAACAAAATGTATGCAATGGCCCAATTCCTAGAAATCTCCACTCCTTCCTCAAAATACTTGGAATAACCCTTCCACTCATTAGCCTATGAAATTACCCAGGCCATAAAAACTAACCACCCCATATTTTGGGGCCTCTCACCTTCTGAGAGAGCCCACACTCTGTCTGTGGAGTGTGTTTCTGTCTAAATAAACTTACTTCTTATCTACCATTTTGTCTGTCACTGAGTTCTCTCTGTGACGAGATATCAAGAACCTGAGCTTCAGTAAGTCCTGAGGTCAGGTGTGATTGAAATTAAAAGACCGTGGGTTCAAGTCCCAATCTGAGGTCCTTGGTTTTATTATTACATATTATACATATATATGTATTTTCACACACACAGAAGATAAAGTATTCAAACAATAGAGAAAAGATGAGAGATGTAAAAAAAATTACCATAGGGAATCACCAATAATTTGTTGACCATCTTTTTCAAACAACTTTCTACACAGGTATATTCCACCAAAGATTATATTTGCTTTCTAAAACAGTGCACATCCTTCTTCTCTTGTTCTACTTTCCTTGTTTTCTTTTGTTTGTTTCTTTATTCCCTTCCTTCTTTTCTTTCTCCCTCCCTTCCCTTTTCCTCCTGCCCTCTCTCCCATTTCTCATGCTTTGCATTTAATGGCTATAACTGAATCACTTTACTGAGTCTGACCTGACCCAGGGTGGTATGATCACATGGAAGTGAGAGCATAGACCCTAGAGGCACACCAGGGTTGCACTCATGACCTGTCTCCCTATCTATAAAATGCTATAATAATCTACAATCTACCTTATTGTACACTATTAATCTATGTGAAGATTGAATGAGTTCATATGCATTATGTGTCTTGAACAGGATCTGGTGCATAGTAAGAACTTTATGTGTTTGCTATTATTATCACTATTTACCTATCATTTACGTTACTAACATTTTCTCCTGCCTATGGTTTGTCTTTTGGCTTTATTTATAGTACTTTGTTTTTCATAAAGACTAAAATGTTTTACATTTATGGGTGTTTAGAAAAGACACTTAATTTTGAGATTTAGAATATCTTCCCTGGTGGTTCAATGGTAAAGAATCTGCATGCCAATGCAGGAGACACAGGTTCAATCCCTGGGTCAGGAAGAGCCATGGAGAAGGAAATGGATACTCACTCCACTGTTCTTACCTGGGAAATCCCAGGGACAGAGTAGCCTGGCAACCTACAGTCCACAGGTTGCAAAAGAGTCAGACAAGTCTTATTGACTGACAACAAAATGTTTTTAAATTTTTATTGGATTATAGTTGATTTACCATATCATGTTAGTTTCTGCACTACAGCAAAGTAAATCAGTTATACATATATATATATATATAGCCATTCTTTTTAAAAACTAAATGTTTCTATGCAATAAAATATAGCTTTCCTTTATAGCTTTCATATTTCCAAATGTGCCTTATAAAGATCTGTCTCTTTATTCTCTTTTATGTCAACTATGTCATGTATATGTTTTTCTAATTTATGCTTTTTTTCCCCCACTATAATTGAGAGTGGAATTTTTGGTGACTGTTTTATTAAAATCAAAGCTATCATTCTTTTTCCTTCAGGTTTCTATTGTTTAAGTGTTTGCTTCAAAAAGGCTTTGCCACCCATTTTAAGGTTAATTAATTTATGGAGAATTGATGTAGGCAGAAATATAACTTTTTTTCTAGATTGTTTGCTAGTTATCCTGACACTCATTATTTTCTTTTGCTCTAACTGATGGGAGCTGCTGAAGACTGGTCCCTCCCTTAGAGCATAACTGGACAGAAGCCACTGCTATCCTTTTGTTACAGAGTTGGCTGAGAGAGAGATCTGTTCTATGCCTACAGTCAACCTCTAATTATCATCCCATAGGTAATTCACAAGTATGACAAGGCTGTATACTGTCACCCTGTTTATTTAGCATATATGCAGAGTACATCATGTGAAATGCTAGGCTGGATGAATCACAAGCTGGAATCAAGATTGCTGGGAGAAATATCAACAACCTCTGATATGCAGATGATACCACCCTAAGGCCAAAAAGCAAAGAGGAACTAAAGAGCCTCTTGATGAAGGTGAAAGAGGAGAGTGAAAAAGTTGGCTTAAAACTGAACATTCAAAAAACTATGATCATGGCATCCAGTCCCATCACTTTATGGCAAATAGAAGGGGAAAAAGTGGAAACAGTGACAGATTTTATTTTCTTGGGCTCCAAAATCTCTGCAGATGGTAACTGCAGCCATGAAATTAAAACCTGCTTGCTCCTGGGAAGGAAACTATGACAAACACAGACAGCATAGTAAAAAGCCAAACATTACTTTGCTGAAAAAGGTCGGTATAGTCAAAGCTAAGGTTTTTCCAGTAGTCATGTACGGATGTAAGAGTTGGACTATAAAAAGGCTGAGTGCTGAAGAATTGATGCCTTCATATTGTGGTGTTGGAGAAGACTCTTGAGAGTCCCTTGGACTGCAAGGAGATCAAAAGAGTCAATCCTAAAGGAAATTAGGGTATTTGAATACTCCGAATATTCATTGGAAGGACTGATGGCTGAAGCTCTGATACTTAGGTCACATGATGCAAAGTCGACTCATTGGAAAATACCTTGATGCTAGGAAAGATTGAAAGCAAAAGAGGAGAGCAGCAGAGGATGAGATGGTTAGACAGCATCACCGACTCAGTGGACATGAATCTGAGCATACTCCAGGAGATTGTGAAGGATAGGGAAACCTGGTGTGCTGCAGTCCATAGAGTCTCAAAGATTTGGACAAAAATTAGTGACACAACAGCAACAACAAAAGATAACTCACTAGGAGATCAATGAATTAAAAAAAAAGACTAACAAAATAATCTCAGCCTGGGCGCCTCAAACTACTTTCCACTGGGGTTTGTTCAGAACTGTCAGCTAACATTAACATTACATAAGTCAGCTTGAACGAACACTTTTTTTTTAATTGATAATTTATTAATCTGCTTTGAAAAATTAAATGGTGAATTAAACCAAATCTTAAATTTCTGTAAAATTTATTTTGTATGCTACTGTTTTTAACTTTTATTTCTGTAGATAAAGTATTTATCTTCAAATATTCATTATGATTGGGCTTTTCTGCAGAACATCTAGGCGGGAGACCTGAATCTCCAGTGGGCGGCCTTGGCTGTCCCCACACAGCTGCCAGCACGCCAGTCTACAGGAAATAGATGCCGCAAGTGAGTCCTACAGGAAATAGATGCCGCAAGTGAGTCAGGTCCCGGGGCTGCTGTCCGCTGGGGTCCAGCATCCACACCTGCCTCGGGTGACAGGGACCTGTGACCACACTGACCCTGGGGGCCGGGAGAAGCACGCTTGCCTTTCAAGTGAGTGAGGGCACCCTGGCCTGAGGCTGTGTGGGTGTGAACAGCCAGCTCCTACCAGTGTGCGTGAGCACAGTCCTTCATTCCACTGGGCTGTGTCCCAGCGTGGTCAACATCTGCAATTATTAAGCTTCCTCTTTCAGGGAAAAATCTTAGAAATAACACACAATTTATCAGTTCCTTTCTCACACTAAGAGGACACCCCTAAGATTGCGTCATCATATTAACCTGCCAGGGAAGACGCTCACCTTAGTACATGTTCATCGCATGCAGTTGGAGTAATTCAGGAGCATTTAGTCAGACGGCAAATGTCTAACTCATCATCCAGACACAGGTATGAGCCCTAATCAAGTCTGACAGGGGCCCAGTGAAACCCATCTTTAATCAGATACTAAGACCAAGCCTCACAGTTAGTGGGCAGTGTCAGGCCTAAGCCGATCTTTGAAGCTGACGCCCTTGAGGCCCACAGCTTGCCCTGCAAGGCCCCCATCCCTTCCTCACATCTGTGGCTTCTGCTGACCCTTTCTGCTGACCAATGCGGCCGCAGACGTTGCGGTTTTTGGTGCATCCTCTCGAATCGCTGAGCTTGCTTTTCAGAGATCATGGTTCAGCCGGAATTCAGAAAGCTGTACTGGGTCAGACGAGCAGCCACCCACCAAGCAGTGACCATGACTTTTTCTGGTGCAAGTTTGGCTATGGAAAGTGCTTTGGAGCTTCTTCTAAGTTCCAACCACTGAGCTGGTTGTCCCGGTTGTTGTATAAAATCCACTTTTCTTTGCACGTCACAATACGATTGAGAAATAGTTCGTTGTTGTTATGTAGACTAAGAGAAGACAACACTTTAAAACTGATTTTTTTTGAGTTGCACTCAGCTTATGAGGCACCCTCTCTTTGAGCTTTTTCACCTTTCCAATCTGCTTCAGAGGCTGAATGGTCACAGAATGGTGGATGTTGAGTTTGGGCAACTTCTCATGTAGTTGTAGGAGGATCAGCTTCAAAGATGGCTCTCACTCAGCTGTCCCTGTCAACTTCCGATGGCCACTATGCTCCTCATCATCAAGGCTCTCTTTGCAGAACTCCTTGACCCACCACCGCACTGAACGTTCTTTAGCAGCTCATGGGCCGAATGTGCCTTGTCTCCACTGCTTTACGACCCATTTTGAACTCAAGAAAATCACTGGAATTTGCTTTTTTGTCCAACATCATTTCCATAGTGTGAGTGCTCCGTCGCTTCCGTCCATCCGACCCTCTGTGACCCCATGGACTGTAGCCCACCAGGCTCCTCTGTGCATGGGATTCTTCAGGCAAGAATGCGGTGGGTGGGGGGCTGATCTTCCTGACCCAGGGATCGAACCCACGTCTTCTGCCTTGCAGGCAGATTCTTTACCCATTGAGCCACTTGGGATTACTTCCTGTAACACAGACTTCTTTGTGGGAGCGAGAGGCTTTCCACAGAGGAATTAACCTCAAACGGCAAGGTCCCCAATTCCCTGAAGGGCCAAGGGCGTGGTGACCAGGCAGAGACGCCACCCCAGGAAACCCCCGGGCCCGGGCCCGGGCCCGTGGGGTCTCCAGGCCGCCAGGCCCACGCCCGCCAACAAACACTTTTTTAAAGGCATAAATGTTTTACGCACAGCACAAATGTTTTACACAGCTAACATTAAGTGAGTCTGTGAGTCTTGAAATTTCTGCCATCTAGTTCTCTATGCATTATGCACTTTAATGATGACAAATCATGGAAAGCTGAAGAGCGTCTTTGAAAAAAATGAAATCCACATGTTATTTCTCTGACTCTGGCTCTTTCATAAGATTTTATAGATTGGAATGAAGACAAAGGGGATTAAAGAAGTTTGGCAGAAGCAAATCATGCCAAAATAGATTTGTGACAATGGAATACAGGATTAGTCAGTAAAAAACTCACAAAACTTTACGACTCTTTCTTGTCATGGTGGGTTTAAGGTTGAGATTCTACAAAAAAGAAGCTTGTTGTTGTTTAGTCGCTAAGTCATGTCTAACTCTTGTGTAACTCCATGGACTGTAGCCCACCAGCTGCTTCTGTCCATGGGATTTCCCAGGCAAGAATACTGGAGTAGGTTGCCATTTCCTTCTTCAGGGGATCTTCCTGACCCATGTCTCCTGCATTGGCAGGCGGATTCTTTACTACTGAACCACCAGGGAAGCCACCTTTATATCCAAAAAAAAAAAAAAAAAAAAAACCTTATTAATAAAGCTATAGACCTTGATTTGTAATATTGATTTCATAAAATCATTATGGCTCAGTTATGGTCTATAGTAATGCTCTTCTAACTATACATGTGAAGAACCAGATATTTTTATCCTATCTTCAAAGGAAAATTTCTGGAAAATACAATAAAAATGAATTATTAGAAAAACTAAATGACAGTTAAAACACACACATATATATATATAAATAGAAGCCCCAAGTTTTTATTACTAGGTTTACTAGATATCAAATTACTCTTTGCTATAAAAGTTCCTAAAGGCTAACTTTTAAAAATAATTTTATTTATTTATTTTTGGCTGTACTGGGTGTTCATTGCTGTGCATGGGCTTTCTCTAGTTGTGGTGAGTCAGGGCTACTCTCTAGCTGTGGTGTGCATGCTTCTCACTGTGGTGGCTTCTCATGCTGCCGAGCACAGGCTCTAGGGTGTGCAGGCTTCCGTAGTTATGGAACATGGGTTTAGCTGCCCCTGGGCATAAAGAATAGTCCCAAGATTGAACCCACGTCCCCTGCATTAGCAGGTGGATTCTTAACCATTGGACCACCAGGGAAGTCCCTAAATGTTAACTTTTCATTTCTGGGCCTAGTTTATTGTAGGCCAGTAATAGTAACTGAGCGACTTCCCTTTCACTTTTCACTTTCACGCATTGGAGAAGGAAATGGCAACCCACTCCAGTGTTCTTGCCTGGAGAATCCCAGGGACGGGGGAGCCTGGTGGACTTCCGTCTATGGGGTCGCACAGAGTCGGACACGACTGTAGTGACTTAGCAGCAGCAATAGTAACTCACGATTTGAGTCACACTGCTTTATACCATTTCAGGCTCCTAAACCAAGGCGTTTTTCAAAACCAAGGCTTCTCCATCAGAGAAGGGTGAAAAAAGGATTAATGCACAATAGCGAACTATGGTCTGTGTGACTGCAGCAAATGTTAGGACCTCTTCATTCCTGTGACCTGATTAGATACAGCTTTCCAAATATGTCCTTTGGCCTAATATTTAGTTCTGAACTGATAAAGCCTGATACACGTGGAATCTCTCAATCTGAAAGAAATGTTCAAATCCTACAGGTACTGATTGTATAACATATTCCCCTTTTCAACTGTAATTTAGTCAGTGTTTAACATGCTTAAGGATTTCTTAATTTAATTAAAGCCTATATAGTGCCATGTGGAATGGTACATAACGTAGAGCTTCAATTCCGGTTTTATTCCATGTAAGGATTCTCTGAAGCCCCTTTGTCCGAGAGTTCTTGGCCTTTTAGGCACTGATATTGCCTTTCTCTTCAACACTGAGAGGAATCCAAATAGGAGCATTCACGGAGATCATTTTACTGATTTCCTTTCCTCTACCTCTGTGACTCCTCTTGTTTTGCTTATACCATCATCCTGTGTTTTATTTTTGACATAAACCATTGACAGTGAGCATACTGGAAAAGGGTACTAGTAACCACAATTATGTTGTTGGATTGTAGGGAAATCCATCTCTTGACTGTCCTTTCTCTCTGAAAAATGTGGATTTAATCTCCTGGAATAAAAATCATCGATTTTTATGCCATTTACTTAGTGGCATGATAGTTTCATTTCACTGTTTAGACATTAAGGAGTCATTTTCTTCACCAGCATTATTGCTTCATGCAACAAAATATTGGCCTTTTAGAATACCTTTAAACATTTGTAGAGATGAGAAAAAAATTAAATCATTCATTTACCTTCCCTGGTATGGTTCTTTCAGTTACCTTTCATTAGACTGTGTTTAGAAAAGTCAGTTTATGGTTAATACAGTGGGCATAAGAGGCAAAAAAATTTTAGTGTCAAGTTTCCAGTGAAATGCCATCATATGCTGTTGATTTTATAACAATCTACCCCAGCTCATTGTCTTTACCAAAAGCTCTATCTTAGCATTAACACAGTAGCTGATCTCTTTTTTGGGTAACTGGCATCCTCTTCCACTCCTTAAATTCGTTCTATTTTCATTTTAAAAAAGAAAAGTCTGCTAACATAAAGATCCACATTTACCAAACAGACACTGCTCTGAAAACAACTAGATGCCAATCAAAATGCAGAACAGACGTGGTTACACAAAATAATTAACAACAATTATAAACGGGGAGGATTTCTAAGCTCTATTCTAGATAATAAAAGTTTCAATTATTCACCAGAAAGATAAAGTCCATTAATAGTCTTATGAGTCTCTGTCTGCTTCAAGGGAGAGGCTGTCCCAGTTAGAAGAAAGAGAAGGGTCTGAGTACCCAAAAACCAGACACATGCCCAGGGATGGGGAGAAAGATGGGAAGGAAGTCCATGGCAAGGTCAGCTCCAGAGCCTCAGACCTACTAATCAGTAAAACCTGGAAAGGCTTCCGACAAACTACAGACTTCACGTCCAGCCACCAGCATCCTCCCATCCAGAACTTGTGCTGCCACTTCCATTCTGAATCCCACCTCTTCCAGCACCTCTATCCTCTGGGACCTTATTCCATTCACTGTCTCGGGACATGTGAAAGTGAAAGTCTTAGTCGTGTCCAACTCTTTGCAACGCTATGGACTGTAGCCCACCAGGCTCCTCTGTCCATGGAATTCTCCAGGCAAGAATACTGGAGTGGGTTGCCATTCTCTTCTCCAGAGGATCTTCCCGACCCAGGGATTGAACCTGGGTCTCCTGCATTGCAGGCAGATTATTTACCATCTGAGCCACCAGGGAAGCCTGCCTTGGACATGTGGCTGCATAAAAATCAAGCTTAGGGAGCTTCACCCTTATTTCATATCTTGTTCATACAAAGGTCAGGATGTCTCTAAAACTTTTCTGACTAATCCACACATTTCCAATACCTGAGATTTCACAAAGGAAAACCCAATTCTGACATTCATTATACTAATTATCAAAACCATCAGTGTTAGACATAAAAGATTGCTAAGGCACTTGCAGCTGCCTCTGATGGCAGCATTTTGATTAAATGCTACTGATAACCACCACTGGAGTATGTATTTCAAATTAGAATAACTGCCTGCCTTAGGGTCTGGATGAAAAAGAACTGAAACCTATATTTGTGCACATCATGTCTGCGAAAGTATTTTAAAGTAAATTACAGACCAGAAAATAAATACCTTCCTGTTAAAAAAAATCAAGCCCTTGAAACAGGGGACTACACTTAGGATGTCCTTTTGCTCATCTCCTTTTCATTCTTAATCCACAGCTATGCAGCTCCCATCCTATTAAGACTGATTCTGCCAAGGTCGTTTATGACCTAGATGCTAAATTCAGTGTGCCAGGTCCTAGCCCAGTTCCTGAAATACAGTTTTAAAGCATCCATATTCATTTCTATAATTTTAGGAGGAATTAAACATGTCTCAATCCTATTTTTCCCTTACCATATACTCTTTTAATTACACTTCTGAGAAACCTTGATTCAGGCATGAGATGGGAGAGTTTGAGAAAGTAATTAAATGGAATATGCCAAGTTCATTATTCAGCAAATGAATTCTCACCTCCCATGAAATGATTTGTCAAAAAACTGAAAGTCAGTTTAGTTCATTAAGCCCCCAAGCTCTCCTAAAAATGCTCAGCCTGAGACAACGGAACTATGCAAACATACCTGAAATTAATGATACCTAAATGCCTCTGGAAAAAACATAGGTAGTAAACATTCTCTCATGGATAAGTTAAGTCCCATATTTTTTTTTTCTGGCAGAATTAATAGTCTACCAATTGCCAACAACAAGATTCCCTCTTATTAAATGTATACTATTTCCCTCTACCTATCAGTTTTAACTTCTCTTCAAAGACTCCAGGTTAAATAAAGGAATTAGAAATGGATGATAGCTTCACAAGGGCATTTTCAGGCATGCAATGTTTAAATGATAATACATCTTGTTGTGAAGCTGTCTAAACCTTAATTCAGTACAAGGAAATGCAGTTTCCACTTCAATGTATTTGAAGGCTTTCCCTCCTATAGAATGGAATGTTGGGTACGTCTTTATTTTCATACAAGTGGGTAATATAGATGTGCATGAAATGTGGGAGATACCACTAGGACTTACTGCACATTTCTCTTGGGAAGAGATTCAGTTGCAGAGAAATAAGAAATTCAGAGTGGGTTTGAGGAACTGCCAAATCATGAGTAGAAACATGTTAAAAAAGATTCTTATTCTATATATTCTGACACTCAGAATTTGAGAGTCCTTCTGATTATCTTTAAAACAGCCCCATCATCCCCAGAGAGAGTTGCAAGGAACAGAGAGGATACCTGTGTGAGTAAAAGTCGTCCCTGAGGAAGGAGAGAGACTTAGGCTCTGATGCAAGTGACATGAGGTACATCTGATCAGTTTCAGACACTGTGCTCCATGCTTTCCCAGACAGCGGTATACTATTATGTACTACTTGTATCTGAAGATATAAGCTCAGGAAGCTAAGAGAGAGAAAATATGTCAGTGCATGCTGTGCTTAGTCATTCAGTCGTGTCCGACTCCTCTTTGTGATCCCAGGGACTATAGCCCGCCAGGCCCCTCTGTCCATGGGATCCTCCAGGCGAGAATACTGGAGTGGGTTGCCATGGCCTTCTCCAGGGGATCTTCCCAACACAGGGATCAAACCCAGGTCTCCTGCATTGCAGGCAGATTCTTTTACCATCTGAGCCACCAGGGAAGCCTGTGTAAGTGCATATGTATATACATGTACATCTACATGTACAGATATACATATATATATGTGTGTGTGTGTGTGTATATATACATATATATATATATATGTATATGTATAGACATATGGGCTTCCCTGGTGGCTCAAATGGTAAAGAATCTGCCTGCAATGTAGGACACACAGGTTTGATCCCTGGGATAGGAAGATCCCCTGGAGAAGGAAATGGCAACCCACTCCAGTATTCTTGCCTAGAGAATCCCATGGACAGAGGGGCCTGCTGGGCTACAGTCCATGAGGTCCCAAAGAGTTGGACTCAAATGAGTGACTAACACTTTCATTTTTCTTTCCACTTTGCTTTTATATATATATATATATTTTGCAATTATATATATATATATATCTTTATGTAAAATATATATGTATATTTATTTTAAAATATGTATTCATTTAACAATCCAATGATTCACTCATCATTTTAATGAACAAGTCAAAGTTCCTGCTGAGATAATACCTAGAATAGGCTTCACAAAGTATAGAGGAGTCCTTCTCCCTTGGCTGCTTTCCAAGTATCTCTTGCATTCTGATCTCACTATGTACAAGGTGATCTTGGTGTTTAAAGAGAAGTAATCTTTCATGCAATATGACCCCCAAACACCAAATTTCCCCCTTTTTCTCTTCTGAAGAAGCAGTAATTCATTGTAGTGTTGGAATTGCAACTAGCTGCCCATTAGGCTGAGCTCTAAGAAGAGTTTTCCCCTAACAGTATGAGTGTACAGCCTATTCCTGACACAATGTGTCTCCACTGATCTTCCTTTAGTTGAATTCTCACAAGAAGCTTGTGAGGAAGAGTAGGTTTATTGACAGGCCCTCCTACTCTATCTGTAGTAATAGCTTTCCCCATCCTTTGGGGAATGGGCCATCCTAACTACAACCCCTCAGTTCAGGGTTTCCAATTAAAATTCATGCAATGAATGGCAATGCCATGTGATTTCATCATCAGAACCTTAAGGGACAAGAGTTAGGCAAAGAAAGTCACACAAGACAACATTGCTAGCCAGTCACAGTTAAAGACTTGAATCCACTGGGTCTGATTCCAAAGCCTTCACTTTGAGCCACCAAGTTATACTGGCTCCCAATATACAGAAGTGGTGGCTGGGGTGCCCTGAAATGTTTATTGAGTAAATAGCAAGAAGCGAAGGAGAGAGAGAGGACTGCCCAGTTCACATCTCTGGCCAGGGCTTGGGCTTGGCATCGACATCTGCTAAAGCACAGGCTTGGGGGTTAAATCTGAGCTCCCTATGTGTCCCTTCCCAATGAGGAGACCTCAATACCACTTGCCTTCATGCAATCTCATTTTCTTCATGCACTGACTCCTAAGTGCCGTCATGAGATTTCAATGAAACAATGACGTCAAAGACTTGAGAACACTTGCTGATTCCTGACAAACCTGCATGAACAGAGCGTGATCGGTTGTAACACAGGGAACCACTAGCTCCCCTCTGCATCCTGCCTGCTTTTGGCTGGCTTCAAAGTCCATGTTGTTGGGTGGTGATTTGCTAAACAACGTGGTTCACCTACATTCACTCCTCTTTTTCAAACCCCTTCTTGTTCCCTGCCTAGGCCCCTAGACGTGCAGTGACAGCCTTGCTTATGGTGAAGACAGGAATCAGTCACAGCTGCCCTGGAAGGACATACCCTTTGCAGTGGGTCACTGGGCCCACATGCCTTCCTTTTTGAAGGGGCACAAGCCTTTGCTCTCCAAATAGAAAGGGATCTAAAATACATTTCTAAAAATTTCTGGTCATACATTTGAGTCTTGAGACATGTTGAAATAACTTCCTAAGCCCAAGATGAACAGCCCCTTGTCCAGGGCACCATGTCAGCTAAAACTATAACTTCTGCATTCCTGTAAGTGCTCTGTTAGACCAGAAACATGGAACATCCAGCCAGCCAAACCCCAAATGCCGAGCCAACTCTAGGCCTTCTCATCCCATCAAGGATGATGACATGGCCACAGCCAATCTGATATTTTCTACTTTTCTCTTCCCTGTTCTTTATTCCTTATCCTATAAAATCCCCTGCCTTCTGCCTCCTTGGGAGATTCTCCAAAAGGAGACTGCTTCAGGAAGTGTTAAACAGAGTTTGTCTGTATCACCTAAACTGTGTTCTTGAATCACTTTTTTTTTTTTTTTAACAGATATTTGGGGTTATATGCCCAGAGCTATCACTGTGACTGAGAGAATCTGTAGACCTCCTGACAAGTATTGGGTCAACACTTCCTGTCATCTTCATGTACTTTTATCAGAAGAAGTGACCACTGGTGTGGCTATTTTCTCTAGTTATGTATCTGCTTTCATTTTTAATCATGAGGATCTATTTTTACTTTTGAGAAATATAATACAATCCCTCCCTCAAAGCAATTGTCCATTGACCAAGGAAATAAATTATGAAAAAGTTATAGTGATTTAACTGAGACATTTAAATGAATGGGAGTTGTTAGAATCACATTAACAACTATATGCCTTTGGAGGATGGTGGTGCATTTGTGCATGCAACATCTAAGCTATTCAGTGAACAGCCACCAGGAATCTGCGAATCCCTCACATTAAAATCTTGGCGCCTCAGAGACCTCCATCCTACAGACTGGGAACCAATGTCTACAAGCATTTAACTGAGAATTTGGAGAATAAAATACCACAAAGTTAATTTGAACTTTCTCTCTCTGACTGGTCTATAATTCTACTAATGACTGGCTGGATTTAAAAATTAAAATAATGATAGGGTGACTGTAAATAGAATTGTGTTTTGAAACAAGAAAAACATAAATTTATAGTTGCTTTGGAGTCTAATTTTTATCTACGGTAGACTGATCTAAGTCTTGGCAGGACACTTGACATAATTTGAAACCATGAAGGTATAAACGCAAAGGGAAGAATGCTTAAATTATGCTCAAACTGATCAGGGGAGATGGTTGAGGGAGGTTTCGTTATTAAAATTACTGAACAGGAAAGTGCCTTCAACTATAATATAAAAGGCAAACTGCAATTACTGTTCTACTTTTCCTCCACTTTCTTTCTTTAGTGCATAAGCAGTTTATACAAAACTAGCTTTTGTATCTCCTGAGTTTCTTGTATTTTCACAGAAAAAAAAAAAAATGCCTCCATGTAATAAATTTCCCTAAATGTAAAAAAAAGATCTTCTTTCTGGCCTCCTTAACTTTCCCTAATACTAAAGGGTTTCGGATTTACATAGAAAGAAGGAAAATAATTCATTTCTCAAGCATTAGTTAGGTAGGTGACTGACATTGTTGCTATTTAAAAAAGCCTACAGTTCATTCCCAGGTATTTTATTCGTTTTTGTTGCAGTGGTGAATTGTTTCCTTAATTTCCCTTTCTGATTTTTCATTGTTAGTGTATAGGAATGCAAAGGATTTCTGTATATTAATTTTGTATCCTGCAGCTTTATTAAATTCATTGATTAGCTCTAGGAATTTTCTGGTGGCATCCTTAGAGTTTTCTATAGTGAGTTTTGTATAGTGGGACAAAAGACCTGTATACAGAGAACTAGAAGACACTGACAAAAGAAATCAAGGACAACACAAACAGATGGAGAGAGAAATCATGGCCTTGGATTTGAAGAATAAATATTGTGAAAATGACTATAGTACCTAAAGCAAACTATAGTTCAATGCATTCACTGTCAAATCACCAGTGGCAATTTTCAGAAGTAGAACACACACACACACAAATTCACAATTTGTATGGAAACACAAAAGACTTCTGAATAGCCAAAACAATCTTGAGAAAGAAGAATGGAGCTGGAGGAATCAACCTTCTGGACCTCAGACTATACTACAAAGCTACAGTAATCAAGACAGTATGGTACTGGCACAAAGAAAGAAATATAGATCAATGGACCAAGATAGGAAGCCCAGATATAAGCCCACGCACCTATGGACACTTTATCATCGACAATGGAGGCAAGAATATACAATGAAGAAAAAACAGCCTTTCCTAGATAGCTACATGTAAAAGAATGAAATTAGAACACTTCCTAACACAAAAATAAACTTGAAATAAATTAAAGACCAAAATATAAGGCCAGAAACTATAAAACTCATAGGAGAAAACATAAGCAGAACACTCTTTGACATATATCACAGCAATATCCTCTTTTACCTACCTACTGCTGCTGCTGCTGCTGCTAAGTCACTTCAGTCATGTCCGACTCTGTGCAATCCCAGAGACGGCAGCCCACCAGGCTTCCCCGTCCCTGGGATTCTCCAGGCAAGAACACTGGAGTGGGTTGCCATTTCCTTCTCCAATGCATGAAAGTGAAAAGTGAAAGGGAAGTCACTCAGTCGTGTCCGACTCTAGCGACCCCATGGACTGTAGCCCACCAGGCTCCTCTGTCCATGGGATTTTCCAGGCAAAAGTACTGGAGTGGGATGCCACTGCTTTCTCCGACCTACCTACTAGAGTAATAGAAATAAACACAAAAATAAACAAGTGGAACCTAATTAAACTTAAAAGCTTTTGCATAGCAAAGGAAACTATAAACAAGATTAAAAGACAATCCTCAGAATGGGAGAAAGTAATCGCAAATGAAACAACTGACAAAGGATTAATCTCCAAAATATACAAGCAATTCATGCAGCTCAATACCAGAAAAACAAACAAGCCAATGAAAAAAATGGGTGGAAGGCCTAGACAGACATTTCTCCAAAGAAGACATACAGACGGCCAACAAACACATGAAAGGATGCTCACCATCACTCATTATTAGAGACCTTCAAATCAAGACTACAATGAGATATTACCTCACACCAGTCAGAATGTCCTTCATCAAACAATCTATAACAATAAATGGAGAGGGTATGGAGAAAAGGGAATCCTCTTGTACTGTTGCGTGTGTCGTGTCTGACTCTCTGCGACTCCATGGACTGTACCCCACCAGGTTTCTCTGTCCGTGGATGGACTGGTTGGATCTTTAGGATGATCAAAGTGGACATAAGAACCACTGCCACTGAAATTTACCAAAGAGTCAGTGACAATATGATGTGATTGTCACCAAGTTTAGAAGGCCGCCCTGGCACACATCACCAGTACTGCCTCAAAGCCCACACTCTGGCACCAAGATGTGTTCTCAGGTCCTCTCTGACAGTGGGAATTGCATGGAACATGCCACGTGCCCTGGACGATGTCCCTGACACTGAGGACGCAGCAGTGAATGTGAGGAAACGAGGCATTCGAACTCCCCCGTGCTGCTCCTCAGAGCCACGGATTCAGCAGCAGTGGTGCCCCAGGGTCCGAGGAGTGTTACTGCAGCTTGGGAGGAGATGGCAGCAGCTTGGCTCTGATGCAGCCTCAGTGGTCAGTGATAGATTCTCTAGCCGCTTTAGATCAGAACCCTGCAGGCATCAACCACCAGAAGTGCTGAGAAGAACGCTATGACCCTCTTCCTGTCTTCAGATATGTGATGAGGCATCGAATTAATTTTCTATGGCTGCTGAGCCAAATTACCCCAATCTCAGTAGCTGGAGAAGACTCTTGAGAGTCCCTTGGACTGCAAGGAGATCCAACCAGTCCATCCTAAAGGAGATCAGTCCTGAGTGTTCATTGGAAGGACTGATGTTGAAGCTGAAACTCCAATACTTTGGCCACCTGATGCGAAGAACTGACTCATTGGAAAAGACCCTGATGCTGGGAAAGATTGAAGGCAGGAGGAGAAGGGGACGACAGAGGATAAGATGGTTGGATGGCATCACCGACTCAATGGACATGAGTTTGTGTAAACTCTGGGAGTTGGTGATGGACAGGGAAGCCTGGCGTGCTGCGATTCATGAGACAGCAGTCAGATATGAGTGAGTGACTGAACTGAACTGATTTATCTTATTGTTCTAGAAGTCAAAAGTCAGAAAAAGGACCTTGAGGACTAAAATCAAGGTGATTGGCATGGCGATATTCCTTTTAGAAGCTCTAGGGGAGAATCTGTTCCCTGCCTTTTCCAGCTTCTAGAAGCTCTGTGTCCTTGACTTACCACCCTCTTCCACCTTCCAGGCAGTAATCATATCACTCTGCCCTCTGTTTCCATTGTGCTATCTCTCTCTGTGACTCCCCTGCCTCCTTCTACGCCTTATAAGAGTCACTGTGATTATACCAGTAGGATAATCTGGAACAATCTCCCCATCAAAAACCCCTTAACTTTATCACACCTGCCAAGCCCCTTTTGCCACGGAAAGTAACACATCCACAAGTTCTGGGAATTAGGATCCAGACATCTCTGGGGAGCCATCATTCTGCAGACCACAGCATCATGGGAGGAAACTGCAGAGGTCAAAGATAGGGTAAACCAGCAGCACTGAGAGGAGGGGGGCAGGGAGACACGAGCCTCCCCCACCTCTCCTTTGCCACGTGCTGACCTCAGTGCATCTGGAAGGCACAGCAGTTGAAAGAATCCTTAGCCTGTAAACATCTGCAGTGAATTTTTGCCTCACCTGGAACGAGACTCCCAGTGCTGTGGGAAAAAAATTAGTCATGAAATGCCTCCCAATCATTGGTCAAATTTCCAACCAAGAGGAGCAACTGATATATGTTTGTCACCTGTCTCTGACCCGGCAGTCCCAGCCTTTAAAGTCAGCCTCTCACCCTCCCCAAGCTTGACTCACACTTGCTAAGCTTCCTGGAGGCACCTGAAACTTTTTGACACAGAACTCAAGTTGTATTTCCTTATTGAGGTTCCTGGGAAGCCCACTGAGGTTTGAAGTTAGGTTTTACCTGCTTTCTCAGAAAGAACATAACCTCATCAGTGAAAGTCGCTCAGTCGTGTCCAACTCTTTGAGACCCCATGGACTATACAGTCTATGGAATTCTCCAGGCCAGAAGACTGGAGTGGGTACCTGATCCCTTCTCCAGAGGATCTTCCCAACCCAGGGATCAAATCCAGGTCTCCCGCATTGCAGGTAGATTCTTTACCAACTGAGCCACCAGGGAAGCCCATACTGGTTGAAAAATCCCTTGTCTGATTTAGAATAATGTATGCATTAAAAAATGCATACTGGAAACCAATGAGACAGAAAATATGTTGTGCTGTCAAACATTCTTTCTTAGAAACCTTAGACTCTGGAGATCACAGCCACTGACTCTTTTTCTAGCAACTTCCCAGCCCAGAGATGTGAAGCAGGCACACGTGCCTGCCCACGTGCCTGGCCCAGCACAATGGAGGTGGTGCTTTATGGAGCAGTATGCCAATGAATGACTGAAACCTTGATGTTTGCTTCCCTGGGGTGCAATAGTTAGGGTGTCTGAGTGGAAGAAGGAAGACTAGATTCAGGCCTCCGTGTGATGCTCCATGTGGTGGTTTTTCAGCTGCTGCAAAGGGATAAAGTACCCGCTCAGGACATGCAGCCTCTGGGCTACAGAATCTCCGGGGTCTTTGCCAAACCACCACTGCAGAAAGGGTCAGTGCTTGGGGAGCTGACTGCATTCCCTGATCCTAACAGAGGTACACATCTATTGGTTGGTGAAAATGTAATTGCCATTTCGGACCATAAATTTTAAATTATTATAACTAGGCTCAAACACATCTTTATTAATCAAAATAGGAACCATTACAATTAGCACATTTTTGCCAATGAGAAATAAGTTTGTTTGTTCCTGTAGCCTAAAAATCCATACTTTGGGATTCGAAGAACTCTTTAATATCAGGAATTGAATAGTACAGAACGAGTCAGCCAATTTACTTGAGGACCTTTGTTTTTCAAAAGCTTTGTAAAGTGTTTTATTGGTCACGATTCTTTTTAAAGGCATTGAAGATAACCCCCGCCTGCCTGGCTAAAGATCGCAGGGCAAAAGGGAGTGGCTGGCCAGCTGTTAATGGCTGGAGAAAGACCAGAGTATAAATAGGTGCAGCAAATTGACAGCCCAAATGCTGTCATAAAACTTCAAGGACTGCTATTAAAACTAATCAACCTTAACTTGAACCTGTAATTCTGACAAAACTATATAAAATGACATAAAACATTTAACACCACAGTTTTGCCCTAATTATTTATTTTTCCCTTTCTCTCACCTCTCCCAACAAACCAATTAGTTCAGTTCTATGACCACAATTTAAAATTGTGGGTATACAGTGAATAAAAAGAATACCTTTAAGATCCAGAAAATGCACCAACAGCATACTTTTAGGCCATCACTGCATATGATTCCAAGGACTCTGGGATGAGCTGGCCTCTCATCCTCAGTACAGACAGAAGGAAGACGGTAACAACTAACAGGAAACTGTTGTTGCCTTGTTTACAACTCTAACTTTTGGCAATTATATTATTCCTTCCTTACTTCTGTGATTTTAGCGCTCACTTAAATAGTACCTGAAAATACCAAAAAGGTATCATTATTACTGGCTTAGGCCTGTGCCTTTTTCTTTCTTCCTATTAGCTGCTCCTTCATGCCCTGGCCCAAGAGTCCTGGGCTCAGCTGGATGAGGCGGAGCACTCACATTCTCACCCCACTTCCAGGCTTTGCCACATTCTGACTGTGGAGACCAGGGGTCTCCTAGCCAATTGCATGTATAAATACAAGAGTTTTAAATAACAAAACAAAACAGAAAACAAAATGATAGCCCTCCAGGGTAACAGACACCATTAAGAAGTCATGTCACCAAAACTAATAAATAAAATGCTCTTTTAAACAATCAGTCCTCTCTATTAATATGATTTGCATCCAATTTAAAGTTCAAAATTGATAGTAGGGAAGAAAACTGGAAAGAAAGAAAAACATTTCTGTAATACTGTTTGCATTCTGACCACCAGGAAGATAAACAGATTCAAAACAATGATTTCCCAGAAAGTAACATTAATTCAAAGTTCTGAGAAAAAAAATCCTTAATAGTTATTCTGGGTGGAAGTAGGAATTGCATCTTTAAATAAAAAGACAGTTTTTATTTGAGGCCCATTAGAAATAATTACGGAGAAGGCAATGGCACCCCACTCCAGTACTTTTGCCTGGAAAATCCCATGGACAGAGGAGCCTGGTAGGCTGCAGTCCATGGGGTCGCGAAGAGTTGGACACGACTGAGCGACTTCACTTTCACTTTTCACTTTCCTGCATTGGAGAAGGAAATGGCAACCCCCTCCAGTGTTCTTGCCTGGAGAATCCCAGGGACAGGGGAGCCTGGTTGGCTGCCATCTATGGGATCGCACAGAGTCGGACACGACTGAAGCGACTTAGCAGCAGCAGCAGCAGCAGAAATAATTAAGAAGAGTGGGTAGAGGGGAAAAGTGATAAAGAGCAAACCATATGTCAGGTGACAGGAGTCACGTTCCAGTTATGACTCATGCGTTATGTTCTAGCCTCTACCTCTCTGCTCAACTGCTGTTTTATGTCAGTCTATTCCAAATTTCCTTATTTTTCATGCTGCTAAGATGGATGACACTGTCTGGTTATTTAGCACCAACCAGGGCTATTCAGCTATTAGTCTATGGATGAATAGTCTTCTAAGGCAGACCCCTAAAAGACAATTTGTGTGCACACATACACTGAGGGTATGCATCTCATTAAAGGGTGATTTTTAAAAATTGTTTCTATTAATTGGGAGTTGGGTGGGAAAAGAAAAATATTTTGAGCACTTGAATAATTCTCAAAGATTTAAGTCATTCAAAAGAGAAGCTATATGAAATACTGCTGCTGCTGCTGCTAAGTCGCTTCAGTCGTGTCCGACTCTGTGTGACCCCAGAGACGGCAGCCCACCAGGCTCCCCCGTCCCTGGGATTCTCCAGGCAAGAACACTGGAGTGGGTTGCCATTTCCTTCTCCAATGCATGAAAGTGAAAAATGAAAGTGAAGTCACTCAGTCGTGTCCGACTCTTCATGACCCCATGGACTGCAGCCCACCAGGCTCCTCTGCCCATGGGATTTTCCAGTCAAGAGTACTGGAGTGGGGTGCCACTGCCTTCTCCATATGGAATACTATTCAGCCATAAAAAAGAATGAAATAATGCCATTTGCAGCAACATGGATGGAACTAGAGATTATGATACTAAGTGAAGTAAGTCAGGGGAAGACAAACACGTGCCATATCAGTTACACGTGGAATCTAAAACTAACACAAACGAACTTATCTAAGAAACAGACTCACAGACAGAGAAAAGACTTGTAGTTACTAAGACAGAGGGACGGTGAGGGTGGGGCGGAGTGGGAGTTTGGGACTAGCAGATGCAAGCTCCTGTATACAGGGTGGATAAACAACACGGTTCCACTGTCTAGCACAGGGAACTATATTCAATAGCTTATGATAAACCATAAGGGAGAAGAATATACAAAAAGGACGTTTATATGTGTATAACTGAATCACTTTGTTGTACAGCAGAAATTAACACTGTAGATCAACTATACTTCAATTAAAAAAAATGAAATTGTCAGGTCCCTTAACTGTAGTGAAAACATTCTGTGTGCATGAAAAAAAAGCCAGTAAATGTGTAGCTATGACCTGGCACCAAGAACGATACAACAGATAGTCCATAAAGTTCTTCAAAAACCAATCATATTTTATTCTCCTTTTTTTTTTTGGAAGGTATTTTTTCTCAAATAAATGATCCTTGCAGTGAAAAAATTCACAGTTCCCTTTTACAAGGTCCAATAAGGTTTGTTGTTATTGTTTAGTCACTAAGTTGTGTCTGACTCTCATGTGACCCCTTGGACAGTAGCCAGGCTGTTCTGCCCATGGGATTTCCCAGGCAAGAATACTGCACTGGGTTGTCATTTCCTTCTCCAGGGGATATTCCCGGCCTATGGACTGAACCCACATCTCTTGTGTCTCCTGCACTGGGAGGCAGGTTCTTTACCACTGAGCCATCTGGGAAGTCTCCATAAGGTTTGGCACGTGTCAAATGTATTTTTCTGGCTTTGTAATCACTTGTGAAATGCCAGTCATGGGGAATCTCAGTCACAGTCTAGGACATCAGAACTCTGTCCTTGGGATGTAGCACCGTGTGGGTGTGCAGTAAGTCCCCTACATATGAACCCTCAAGTTGTGAATTATCAAAGATGCAAACAGGCACTCCCATGTCCAATAATGTATGTTAGTTCATGCGTCTGGTGTACACTGTCATGTGGGTGCATGCTTTACTAGTGGTTCAGCTCACTGTACAGTAAAATCTGTATGCAGGTCAAGAAGCAATACTTAGAACTGGACATGGAACAACAGACTGGTTCCAAACTGGGAAAGGAGTACGCCAAGGCTGTATATTGTCACCCTGCTTATTTAACTTATATGCAGAGTACATCATAAGAAATGCTGGACTGGATGAAGCACAAGCTGGAATCAAGATTGACAGGAGGAATATCAATAACCTCAGATATGCAGATGACACCACCCTTATGGCAGAAAACAAAAAACTGAAGAGCCTCTGATGAAAGTGAAAGAGGAGAGTGACAAAGTTGGCTTTAAAACTCAACATTCAGAAAACTAAGATCATGGCATATGGTTCCATCACTTCATGGCAAATAGATGGGGAAACAGTGGAAACAGTGGCAAACTTTATTTGGGGGGGGGGCTCCAAAATCACTGCACATGGTGACTGCAGTCATGAAATTAAAAGATGCTTGCTCCTTGGAAGAAAAGTTATGACCATCCTAGACAGCTTATTAAAAAGCTGAGACATTACTTTGCCAACAAAGGTCTGTCTATTCAAAGCTATGGTTTTTCCAGTAGTCAAGTATGGATGTGAGAGTTGGACTATAAAGAAAGCTGAGCACCGAAGAATTGATGCTTTTGAATTGTAGTATTGGAGAAGACTCTTAAGAGTCCCTTGGACAGAAAGGAGATCCAACCAGTCCATCCTAAAGGAAATCGGTCCTAAATATTCACTGGAAGGACTGATGCTGAAGCTGAACCTCCAATACTTAGGCCACCTGATGCGAAGAACTGACTCACTGGAAAAGACCCTGATGCTGGGAAAAATCAAAGGCGGGAGGAGAAGGGGACGACAGAGGATGAGATGGTTGGATGTCATCACTGACTCAATGGACATGAGTTTGAGTAAATTCTGGGAGTTGGTGATGGACAGGGAGGCCTGGAGTGCTGCAGTCCATGGGGTCACAAAGAGTCGGACATGACTGAGCGACTGAACTGAACTGAACTATACAGAATACAGTACTTTTATTTCAAGGCCAGGATGTTCGGGAGCAAGGGTAAAAGCAGCAATATATAGCCAATTGTGTTAGCTGGGCACTTAGGCTGACTTTGTTGGATTTAACAAATTGGACTTGAAGTCTCAGAACGGAACTCGTTTGGATGTAGGGGACTTACTGTACTAGTTCCTCAACCCACACTGTGCTCTCTTGTCCATACTATACCTTCCTCAGTTCCTCTGAGTCACCGTGTCCCCGTCTCTTGAGGTCAGGGCTTATCGGGGCTACACCTGCTTGGAGCAGACCACCCAGGACAGACTCGTCATTGGCTCTAAAAGTGGTGTCCGAACAGATGGGACTCTCAGCCACTGCTGGAATCCCTCCTTCAGGCAGGATCAACGTGGTAGGAAAGCTCACTGCCCCTTGAAGTCACGTCGCCCTGAATTAAGACATCATTATTATCCTGGCAGCCTACCCTTTACTGAGCAGAAACAGGTGGGTGCTGCTGGCAGTAACTGATCCCTTTTTCTGACTCAGAAAGAACCTGGCACTCTCCACAATGGTTAGCAAACTCCAGAAGCCCCAATCATCAGGTGGTTGCTTGATGGGAACCACATCAACCCTGCAGGCCAGCAGCAAGCAATAAAAAAAGGGATATAAAACTTGGAACTAAAAATTATTTTCCTGTCACATGCGGCATTGTAGCAGAAATAAAACTGGGATCACATTAGAATTTTAATGAAGAGATTGTTCACCTCCGTCTTAATCAGAATGGGCCTACCTGGTGGCTCAGATGGTAAAGAATCCACCTCCTGCAACGCAGGAGATCTGATTTCAATCCCTGGGTCGGGAAGATCCCCTGGAAAAGGGAATGGCTACCCATTCCAGTATTCTTGCCTGGAGAATCCCATGGACAGAGGAACCTGGTGGGCTACAGTCCATGGGGTCGAAAAGAGTCAGACAGGACCGAGCAACTAACACTTTAATCAGAATATCATGTTCTCTCCCATCACCTCTTTCTTTTTTGCCACCCAGATTTTACCTAGAAACTGGTATGTATTCACTGTGTGGCAAGGACAACACATGCTCACAAAGGCAAGCCTGGGAGTTAAACCTGCTAGACCAGGAAAACAAGGAATTATCTGAAAAATTCTGACGCCTAGTCTTTTGTGTCCTGAGCTGCTCAGATAATTCTGATGAAAATGGGGATTCCCCTAAATTGTCTCAGAATTGTTTCAATTTCCTTCTTTGCTAGTGGAGATTTTTTTGCATGCGCCCTTGCAGCTGAAAGGTGTCTCAAACAAGAAGGAGGTTGGATACTGTCCCTGTGTCAACAGGGTGGGCATGGGTGTCCTGAGAGACTGGTGTGATTGCATGTGTTTCTCTCCACTGATCAGGGCTCTCTAACACCCCATGATGCTGACACAAGGACTAAGGGCCCTCAGGCAAACAATTCTGCAAGACAGCCTGGTGAGCAGAGCAGACCCCGTGGTCAGCGTGGTCTGAGTTCCTCTCCTGACTTGCCCAACAGCTGCTGCTGTGCCCAGTCTCTTGAGCTGTCATCATTTCTGCTCTGAGACAGGATAAGAGAGCTGTGACAATCGGATGAGGTAGCTGAGAATTAAGCAGCTAACGGTGCCTGGGAAATATATGCAGTTAGCATCTCTTTTCTCTTTTTGGCCACATAGAAAGGATGGCCATACCTCCTGGTTTTCCTGCTATGTCAGCCTAATCATGAACAGTGCCCTGAATGTCTTAATTAAAATGATAAAGTATATGGTTACTCTTACGACTTCCCTGGTGGTCCAAGGGTTAAGTCCCTGGGGCTAAGTCACACTCTCAATGCAGGGGGCCTGGGTTTGACCCCTGAACAGGGACTCAGATCCCGCGTGCCACAACCAAGACCCAGCACAGCCAAATAAATAAATATTTTTAAAATAAATAAATAAAATTTTGAAGTATATGCTTACCTACCTCCAGGTAGTGTTGGGTTTTGATCACTCTCTTTGTCATAGAACTTTTGTGGTGAAGAATGAAATCTGCTTGAGCCAGCTTAAACCGAGAGGGGACTGTATGCGCATGATGTAGAAGCAGTCCACAAAAAGCCAGGCTTCACGAGGGGCTTCAGAACTCAGAAGTCCCCTGTGTTCTCTTGAAAACTTCTCCCCACACATTTGGTTCTATCTTTTCCTTTTGTGAAGACTGGCTTTTGCTGTTCTGGTATACATGTGGCCACCATCACCTGTCTTCAGTTCACACAGACTGTCAGATCTTGAAGCCCAACTTCCATAATCCCGAAAAAAAAAAAAAAAAAAAGGATTCCTGGCTTTTTGCATGCACACAAATACATTCCAAATGCATTGCTTTGGATGTAGCATCTGCCAGTGGTTGGCTGAGTCAGAGATGCGGAGGAGAGGGGGCAGTTCCCTGCTTCACTGCCCTGTTTAACAGGTCCTCTGTGAACAATATCTGGGTTCCTCAGGGAGCCTGGGAAGACTCTTTAAAGCAGGGTGTGGGTGGAGAATCAATGGTCTGATGGAGGAGAAGATGATCTCTTTAGTAAACCCATCCCCGACATATGACATTCTAATGTCCCACTGAGGCACTTTCTCCCTGTCACCCAAAGACGTGGTTTCTGCACTCCCAGAATTTAATCAGACTCCAGCTTCCGGTATCTCCTTACTTCAAGTATTTTCATAGTACCGAATGAATCAAAGCTAATAATCTCATCTGACTTCAGGAGCTCACGTTTTGGCAGGGAATGTAAGCATTGCTTCCCCAGCACTAGTCAACATGTTTTTGTCTTCTCAGAAGCTTCCCAGGGGCCAGAGTCCTTCAACAAGCACTTGTCAAGCCTTTTCACCAAAGCACCTCTGACCATGAAAAGAGTTCATGTGCGTGGGGCTCTGGGATTGTAGCACAAAGCAAACATAAAATTTCTTACCCTTTAGCTTTTAACGCAGTTCAAGTTTCTACTGTATAAAACATTCATGTTGGTTATAACTTTTTTTTTCTCAGATTTTGGCATGAAACCACTGTTCTCAAACAACATACCATGATTCTCCTAGAACTGAGTATCTCCAGGCACACTGCCACTCATAGACTCATTCCAGTGGAAAGGAAACATCATCGTGGAAATCTAGGCATCGGGGCAAGTCATGGAGAATCCATTTTGGAGGAGAGGGCTTTTTTTTTGGGTCTCTAAGATCATGCAACATTCGAACATCTGTGTTGAATCTGAATTACATGCACACTTTCTCCCAAGTCTAGAGGTGGATCTGGGTTCTAACCCCAGTTCTACCTGGCTTCTCCTCCTAAAACTCACATTAACTACTGGCTATTCTATTACAGAGCAGAAAAAAAAAAACAACAACAAAGTAAGCTCCTGTATTCTTTCTACTGTCTTGAATGCATGCTCCCTGCACTTCCTCGTCTGCTCTAATGCCGTTTGCCAGCTGTGACTTCTTCAGGCACAAGGGAGACGATCCACGACCCCCCACTCTCAGGACAGCTGGCTTCTAGGCGCCGTATGAGATGGAACCAGGCACTGGGAAGTCCTGGTATGTTCTTAGCTCAGGAGGATGCCCTCTGTCACTCTTGCTTGCTGCTGCTGCTAAGTCGCTTCAGTCATGTCTGACTCTGTGCGACCCCATAGACGGCAGCTCACCAGGCTCTGCCATCCCTGGGATTCTCCAGGCAAGAACACTGGAGTGGGTTGCCATTTCCTTCTCCAATGCATGAAAGTGAAAAGTGAAAGTGAAGTCGCTCAGTCGTGTCCGACTCTTATCGACCCCATGGACTACAGCCCACCAGGGTCCTCCGTCCATGGGGTTTTCCAGGCAAGAGTACTGGAGTGGGGTGCCATCGCCTTCTCCACCCCTCTTGCTTAGGTGTTTCCAAATGAATTTTTATTAAGTCATCTTCCTGATACTATATTTCTAGAGGAAAAGAGATAGCTAATGGGAAGTTGCTATGTAACACAGGGAGCTCAACTGGTGTTCTGTGATAAACTAGAGGGGTGGGATGAGATGGGGGTGGGAGGGCGGGTCCAAGAGAGAGGGGACATATGTACACTTATGGCTGATTGACTCTGCTGTATGGCAGAAATGAACACAACATTGTAAAGCAATTATCCTCTAGTTAGAAATAAAGTTTTAAAAATTGAATGCATGGTTTTACATGCATTCTGACTAAATGTTGCCTCTTATTTTGCTTATTATTTAGGCTTTTCAGATTTTTTTGAATCTTGAGCTTGTTGTACTTTTCCCAGTTTTCTTTTTTAAGCTCTTTTTTACACTGTATTGTCAACTCTAGGTACTATATCATATAGCAGATCTCCAGATCTTCACTTTATATCCACTGAAAAAGAACTCCTAATTTCTGCTTCCACCCTCACCCCAAGCTCTTAGCAATTATCACTCTATTGTCTGTTTCTATAAGACTGACTGTTTTAGATATCTCATCTAACTGGGATCACACAGTATTTGTCCTTCTGTGGCCAACTTCATACCTCCAGGTCCATCTGTGTTGTCACAAACTGTAGGATTTCCTTCTTTATGGTTGAGCAATATTCCATTATATGTATCTACCACATTTTTTTTATCCTTCTTCTTGTAGATGAATACCTGGGTGGTTTCCATATCTTGGCTATTGTGAATAATACTGCAATGAACATGAGAGTACAGATATAGCTTCAAGATCCTGGATATTCTACTAGATACATAATTCAGGAGTGGAATTGCTGAATTATATGGTAGCTCTATTTTTAATTTTTTGATATTTTTACCTCTAATTTTCATTTTTCTTTATGATTTCATCCAAATCACTAATTATTATGTTGAACAGGTCAAGGAATCCTTCAGGAGTCCACTGAAATCTGTTTTCTGGGTTCTTTCACTTAACTGTCAACACTATATTAAATGCCAAGCTATTCAGAATATAGCATTTGGCATTTAGTATACCTGGGTTTTGGAGAAGGCAATGGCACCCCACTCCAGTACTCTTGCCTGGAAAATCCCATGGACGGAGGAGCCTGGTAGGCTGCAGTCCATGGGGTCGCTAAGAGTTGGACACGACTGAGCAACTTCACTTTCACTTTCCACTTTCACGCATTGGAGAAGGAAATGGCAACCCACTCCAGTGTTCTTGCCTGGAGAATCCCAGGGACGGGGGAGCCTGGTGGGCTGCCGTCTATGGGGTTACACAGAGTCGGACACGACTGAAGTGACTTAGCAGCAACAGCAGCAGCAGCAGCATACCTGGGTTTGATCCCTGGGTTAGGAAGATCCCCGTAAGGAGGACATGGGAACCCACTCCAGTATTCCTGCCTGGAGAATCTCATGGACAGAGGAACCTGGGGGGCTACATTCCATGGGGTCGCAAAGAGTCAGCCATGACTGAGTGACTAAGCATAGCCAAGCACATACTATATGCTCCAATATTTTGGCCACCTGATATGAAGAGCTGACACATTGGAAAAGACCCTGATGCTGGGAAATATTGAGGGCAGGAAGAGATTCAGAGGATGAGACTGTGGATGGCATCACTGACTCAGTGAACATGAGTTTGAACAGACACTAGGAGATACTGGAGGACAAGGAAGCCTGGTGTGCTGCAGTTCATGGGGTCACAAAGAGCTGGACGCAATTTAGCAACTGAACGACAACAACAACAAAATAGTATATATACTCAATGCCAGGCTATTTGCGAGTGCTAGGGATATGGTGTTAAGAAAACCCAGCCATGACTATACCCTCAAATAGCTAATGTAGTTTAATGGGGGAAACAGACACTGACCAAGTCACACATATAAATGCATAACTATAAGGTGATAAAATATTTTGGAGGAAAAAGAGAGGATGCCAAGAGAAGAATCTGACCTGGTCTAAGGATTCTCAAGAATTTCTGGAGTAGGTGCTGTTTGAACTGGGAAAAAACGCGGTAAAGAGCAGAGGGAACCGCAGGCAGAGGGTACAGCACGGGCGAAAGCCTAGTGACGGAGCCTGCATGGTCAGGAAGTGAGTGAAGGCCAGTATCGCTGGAGCACAGATCCCGAGGAAGGTGGCATGAGACGTGGGCCAGTTTACAAGTCGGGTCTTTGTTGCTGGAAAAGCAGAAAGCATCGACAGTGCCAAATCGGGGAGAGAGCATAGTGAGACCTTCATTCTTAAAAGACCCTTCAGTGAACAGAGTGAGTTGCAGAAGCAAGGGTGTGTATGGAGAGACCATTCAGGAGGCTATTGTTGTAATTCAGGCAAGAGATGAAAGCAATTTTGCTTAAGGTGCCAGCAGTAGAGATGGAGAAAAATGGATGGGTTACGAGGTACTTAGGAATAAAGTAGAAAGGACTTACTGATAGCTTAGAGATGGGAAGGAAGGAGAAGAGTCATAAATGATGGTCCTTAGCTCCTTGTTTTTATAACTGTATGAATAGTGGTGCCCTCAGTTGTGACAGGGAATACTGCAGGTAGAGCAGGTTTCAGGAGCAAATGGAAAAAGTTTGATTTCTGATGTGTTTGGGTACCCCAAAGATATCCAAATAGATATGCTGAGAATAACAACAGAAAGTACTTATATTAACATGCCAGACGCTGGTCATGTACGCGCTTTGTACATATGAATTCATTTACTCTTTACTGTACTTCTATGTTGCAAGTCCTGTTATGAATCCCATTTTATAGAGGAGGAAATAGAAGCACAGAGAGGTTAGGTAATCTTCCCAGAGACACACAGCTAGTCAGGAAAGAGTTTAACAAGAAAGTTGAGAACTGAGAAGAAAGGTCAAGACTAAAGTTACAGATTTAAGAATCACTGGAAAGCCACAGGTATGAAGCAAACTGTTCCAAAAAGATAGTGTAAAAAAAAAAAGAAAGAAAAGAAAAAACTGAACAATGGGACAGAAAAACTATCCACAATCTATAAATAAGGTCAAGAGATTGACTGCATTTCTTATTGCATCCTGAGTCAATGTTTATCAGAAGAGCAAAAGCACTTTCAAAATCAGTAAGGAGAGTACCACAAATCATCGAATTGGGGTTTAGCCCAGACCTAACTTGAAGTGCACAAATGCTGTTCTTTCTTTAAAACAATTTGATGTAAGTTGCTACTTCCTGTTCAGGCGTCCTGTCTCTACTGGCAGGTTCCTGCGACCCCATGCCTTCTTGTCTACCTGGGACTGTTGGCTACATTCTGATGGTTTGCAGGGGGACCCTAGAGCTCAAGGCTTAATTTTCTTGGAAAATATACCATTGTTTAACTTTACTATTAATTAAAGTTTCACTCTTTGAAGTTGCATTTACATGTATATTTGTGCCTTGTGCGTGCTAAGTTGCTTCAGTTATAACCAACTCTTTGCGACCCCATGGACTGTAGCCTGCCAGGCTCCTCTGTCTATGGGATTCTTCAGGCAAGAATACTAGAGTGGGTTGCCATGCCCTCCTCCTGGGGATCATCCCAGCCCAGGGACTGAACCAAGTCTCTTACGTCTCCTGCTTTGGCAGGAAGTTTCTTTACACCCAGCACCACCTGGGAACCCTACTTGTGCCCCATAGAGTCGCAAATGATTTCTATCTGGCAGAAGAGAACATTTCAAAGGTTAAAAGTAATAACAATAACTAGTTTGGCATGTAAATGGGAATCTTATCCTAACTTTCTTGTCTTAAAAGGATTACAAAACCACCACTTCCTTAAATCTGTTTAGAATCAGCTTTACCATTTTGCTCGTTCCATCATTCATGACTTGAGTATAACTCTTGACACATGGTAATTCTCTTGTTTGTAAAAGAGTCAAGGTTTAACTTCTGAGAATCCCCCTATGAAAGAAGTGACCCTTGGGCTTCTTCTGCAGTCTTTGGGAGAACCATTTTGGTAGCCATAAACCCACCAAGAGTTCCTGAGCCCACTTTTAATTTATTCGTTCTTTAAAAAGTATTTCTGGGAAAGTACTTAGTACAAGGCATTGTAAAAAGCTCAGGGCATAGAGAAAGAAAGATTGAAATATGAAAATGATGACTTTGAGGTGCTTATATTTTTTATGGCAGGAAGGAAGGGGGACAGAAAAATTGAAGAAACCATGATATGAAAAGTACCACCTAGGAAGGATGTTACGAAGTATATGAGAGAGCTCTGCATTGGGCCTTAAATGATGAAGGGGACTTTGCCAGGCGGAAATGAGAAGAAAGGATGGAAGCCATAACGTGGGTAAAGGGAAAGAAGTGGGTACCATGCTAACATTTTGGTGACGTGCATGTCATGATCTCTCTGTGGGGTGGAAAAGAATTTCCAGACATGAGGCAGAATAGAATGTATTAGAACAGTGGGCTGTTAGAACAGTGGGTGGGCTCAAGGGAGAGCTGTCCCTGTTCTTGGGCTAGTAGCCAATTTTTATAGCATCAAGACAGAGAAAATTCCTAGTGGAAGGGTGGCATTAGGTGACTGGTTAGGATGCTATAGGGTGGGTAATAGAGTGGGTATTTTACCCAATAAGGGGTCAGGAAACTGGCCAATGTAGATCAGGAGGCTCATGGCAACAGTTGCTGTTGGGCTTGGTTAATTCTGGAAACTTTTGTCCTGTGCCCTTGGTATAAGGGTCCACATCCATGTCCTTGGTATGGAAGTCAAAGTGTTAGTTACTCGCACTCAGTCGTGTCTGATTCTTTGTGGCCCCATGGACTGTAGCCCACTAGGCCCCTCTGTTGATAGAATTCTCCAGGCAAGAATACTGGAGTGGATTGCCATTTCTCTTTTAGCATTTTGCATATGCCAGTTTAGATTCTTTGGAAATGGCTGGACCTGGGACCCCATGCTGGTTCTCAATGCTCACTGCCCCCCTTCCTTGAAGGCTCAGAAATAGTTCATGTCACAGAATCTCCTGACAGGTGACTCCCCACCTGGACCACAGGGCCATTGCGTTCATCCCAATCACTACGTATTTTCAATGCTTCAGGCCTGACATCCATATGGGGCTTTTGAGTCAAGAACTAAATGTTGTCCTAACTATTGAAAAGAACCTAACAACTATAAAAACAGAGATGTAAAACTTAGTTACCTGGGTTTCTGGATTTATATTTCTGAAGAGATGACTTTGAAACACGGGTAAAATGGGCAAGCCAATTATTCAAAAGTAAGTCTTCAGGAAAAATTTTCCTCAGGGGGTCTTGGGCCTTCAGTGGAGGTGGGGCTTTTCTGTGCCCCAGAAGGCAGGCCTCAGGACCAGCTGGCTCTTCCCACGTAGCTGGCACTTCTGAGTTCCTGACCATTTGTAATTCACTATCCAGTAGGACTCGTCTTTCCATTTTACAGAAGAGCAAAAGCACTTTCAAAAACAGTAAGTAGAGTACCACAAATCATCGAATTGGGGTTTAGCCCAGACCTAACTTGAAGTACACAAATGTTCTTTCTTTAGAGCAATTCGGTGTAAGTTGCTACTTCCTGTTCAGGCGTCCTGCCTCGATTGGCAGGCTCCTGTGACCCCATGCTTTCTTGTCTACCTGGGACTGCTGGCTACATTCTGATGGTTTCCAGGGGGACCCTAGAGCTCCAGGCTTGATTTTTTATTCCCTGGCCCCAGTCCAGGGGGCTTTATTCTCAGAATTTCCTATTAACTCCTCAGAAAATCTTGAGATCTTCATTAGAGCACATCTAGATAGATTGTATATTGGTTAAAATTGAGCATTTAATCTACAGAGAACAGACCAGAATCTTTCCCAAAGATCAAATAGCTCCTTCCTTGCCCCCAGGAGAAACCTGGTGTTTTACATTTGTGAAGTTCACTTTGTTTCCACAAGTATTTATCAGATCTCTATTATATGCCAAGAACTGTTCTGTGCCATTAGTCACCAGGGATGCTAAGATGTAAACAGCATAGTTCCTGCCCCAAGAAAATCACATTCACATCCCCTAAAACAGACAATGTAGAAGATGCCATTAAGTGAAGGTCTGGGGACTCTTTGTGGGAGTTTAAACTGGGAGAGCCTGTGTTTCAAGGACAATTCGGCAGCATCTAACATTTTAAATACGTGTACCCCTTGATTGAATAATCTCACATCTGTAAATTATCCATAGAGGTGCATACATACATATGCAGAGATGAATATTACATGACAGGTTTGTTTTTAACAATGGAATGTCAGAAAAGATATGGCCATCTAAGCATTCCATTGAAAAACCACGTTGCATTTTTATGTTCAGACCTGAACAAATATAATCTTCGCATGGAATTCCGAAACAACGCAGAGTATGCTTTCATTTATGATCATTAACCTCTGTTACATGTATGTCTATACACACACGTGTGTAAATGCCAGGAGAAAGCTCTCAGTGGATACCTGATGACAAATTATTGATGGGTTCTTCTTCTGGAGATAGGAATGGAATACAGAGTCAGGGTAAGGACAGTCTTCTACTCTTTATTAGACAAGTCTCTGTATAATTTAAATGATTTTTTTTTTTTTTTTACTACCTTGGACGTTCACTTAAAATAAAAGTTGTGTTATGAGAAAAGCACAGGAATTCAAACAGGTAACGGATTCTTGCTGACCTAAGGGAATCACAGTGGATGAAGAGGTACATTTAGAGCCAGGTCAAGGGTATTTTAACATATTTCAGACAAAGAAACAGAGTGAACAGCGAGCAGGCCGTGCACCCTGCAAGGATCTGGATGACAACCAGCAGAGGGCCTGGGTGCCCAGGAAGTCCTGAAGGACTGAAGAATTAGCCTCTCTGAGAAACTTCACATGATTCTATTTGATTTAGATCTTTGATGTGTCTGCCCATTACTTGCATCATCCAAGGTGTTTGATAAAAATTTGTGAGTCAGGTAAATTAAATCACCACAAATTATTTAATTTATTGTATCATGTGCGTCCCTCATTTATTAAATTCCACTAGAACTGTCTCCCCTTCTTGAATAGAAGTCTTTTCAGAACAAGAAAGATGTTTTTTTCCTTTTCTTTTTATATCTGCTGGGCCCATTACTCAAAACAAAATAAGCAATCCAAAATTTTTGTTGAAGACCTGTATATGCCAATGATAACTGAACTCAAGTGTGAGATAAAAATAAACAAATAAATAATGCATAAATACATGATAAGGGGGCTGTGCTCAAGAGTAGACTAAGGTACTTGGCCCTATTCTAAGGGTCATGGGAAAACACTAGAATTTTTGTGCAGTATTATCAGAACTGGTTGGAGGATGGAAGAAAAGATAAATAGTTAAGGAACTCATGAGTTAGCTAAGATAGGAGAGGGTGAATGTATAACATTCCCAAACCAGATCAGACTTGATTCAGTTGGCAGAAAAAGCATCACAGTGAGAACAAATCGTAGAAACACAATTAACAGGTTTTGATCAGCATTCATATGTATTCCACATGGAGCAGTTCTGTGCTTTCTTTAGGGAAGGGTGAGTGAGAGGAGGTGGAAAAGCCCATCAAAAGGGAAACGGCAAGAATAAATGGGTGACTGTTCAGCTCGAGGCAAAGACCACTCGACTCCCTACTTTTCCAGGACAGGATTTGACTCTCTTCTGTGCACAAAGTCAGCTCTGATCTGCCTGCCTACCTGCCCGCCCACATTGGCAGCTGAGCAAGGATACCAGTTCCAGAACCCCAAGAAATCATGCAAGACCTTTGCTCATCGATTTTAAGATAATATAAGTAAGCGGGAAACACGGGGAGCCTTTGTCATTCTAACAGACGATGCTGAGGCTAGAAAGAGAAATGGAGCCTTTATAAACATAGGTTTAAAAGCCCAAGTGACTGAAACATAAAGTTCCAAGGCCTCTTGCAACCAAACAAGCCCCTTTCTGCTGTTGCAGCTTCTTCACTGCGCGTGGCACAACAGAAATAAATACAACCGATGTCAAATAAAATACTTACAGTGTTGACTGAAGAAGACAGGAAAAACCAGAAGCTCTTTATACTAATACATTTTCTGCTGTCAAATTCCAGAGGCGGCATTTGGCAGGAAGCTCTGGGCTTCCCTGGTGGCTCAGACGGTAAAGAATCTGCCTGCAATGCGGGAGACTTGGGTTCCATCCCTAGGTGGGGAAGATCCACTGGAGAAGGGAATGGCAACCCACTCCAGTATTCTTGACTAGAGAATCCCATGGACAGAGGAGCCTGGCAGGCTACAGTCCATGGGGTCATAAAGAGTCAGACACAACTGAAGCAACTAAAACTTTCAGTTTCCTGTTTCTGGGGCCTAACTGGGCCATTCTCTGAGGGGAAACACAGTGTCCAAGGGAGGAAAGAGAAGAGACAATTACTTGCTGGGCCTGCTTCTGCCAGAGGCCTTCGACAGAACAACAAACTGGAAGGTTTCTTCTTAACACAAAGAAATAAACTCTCCCAAAATAAATGTTTTGTTTTTTCAATGCAGGTGACTTTGCATGTGTGCTCAGTTGCTGAGTCGTGTCTGACTCTTTGCGACCCCACAGACTGTAGTCCACCAGGCTCCTCTGTCCATGGGATTCTCCAGGCAACGATGGGTTGCCATGTTCTGCAGGGGATCTCCCCAAGCCAGGGATCTTCTTCGGCTCCTGCATCGGCAGGAGGATTCTTTACTACTGAAAGTTCCACAGGGGACTTTAAAGGGAGTTGAATTCTTGTCTCATTTCCTCAAAGAATCCAGGTATAAAACAGGAAAGTTTTCTCCATTTGTCGCCTGAAAAGACACATTGCTTGTGCACTGTTGAGTTCAGTATGAATAACTGGATACGTCTAACAAATAAGAGACAGACTTTTCAAGCAGACATTAGAATCTAAGTGACTGGTGTTTAACTGAGCAGCCAGATGAGCACTTCTTCTTTGGGACATGCAGTCTCCCTCCTCACAGTAATTCCAGGGATGGGCACTGCCCAGGTCAGGAGGGGACTGACCTTAAAGTCAGTTTACCAGATGGGCTGGACCATAGCTTTACAGTCTCACAGTATGTAGCTCTTACTACATTAACCCTCTGTGACTTTCAATATAGTTTTCACAGCAAAGCTCTGGTCCTATATCTACGGGGCACAAAAGGGAGGGGAAGGAAAGAAAACAGGATATATTTATTTATTCAACAAAACAGGTGCTGAATAAAGGGTGAAATCTGGGGACAAAGATGCCAAGCAAAATGACATGTTTAAAAGGATCTCACTAGGGTCCTTTATGTACGACTCCTTGTAATGTGATAAATTTAGAGGAGACATAGCAGCCTGCCAGCCTCCACAGGGCGGGGTTCTGCATTTATAACCATTCAGAAGACATAGCAGGTCTGAGACTGCGGTCCCGAGAAAGGCATGCTTGCAAGGTTGGCTCTTGGCTGACATCTGCGATTTTGAAATTGGGGAATGTTTCCATCACTTCCTAACTGATAAGGGTGGTTTAATGTGGCTAAACTGTACATACAATGTCATTTATGGTAAACATCTGTTTTCTTTCTGGGAGTCTGGAATTCGGGGATGTGCAAGGCAAAGTGCGCCTACATGATTAGTGTCCAATAAAAACACTAGCACTGAGTCTCACAAGCTTCTTGTTTTTACATCTTGTTGCTGGAGTAATTAACCATGTCCTGTGCATCTCCACTGGGAGAGGACTCTTAGAAGCTTGTGTCTAGTTTCCTCCAGCTTTTGCCCCATGCCTCTTTTCCCTTTGCTTATTTTGCTTTGGAGGGCTTCCCAGGTGGCTCAGTGGTAAAGAATCCGCCTGCTGATGCAGGAGACACAGAAGCTGTGGGTTCCATCCCTGGGTTGGAAGATCCCCTGGAGGAAGGCATGGCAACCCACTCCAGTATTCTTGCCTGGGAAATCTCACGGACAAAGCCTTGCGGGCTACAGTCCATGGGGTCAAAAAGAGTTGGACACAACTGAGTGACCGAGTACATATTTTGCTTTGGATCCTTCCACTGTTATGAATCACAGCCACGAGACAACTATAGGCTGAGTCCTATGAGTTATTCTAGCCACTCACCAAACCTGGAGGTGGTCTTTGGGGACCACCATGCTCCATCATTACTGTACCCTGGACTTAACGATCAAGCCTCTCATACACGTTCTTATTTAATTCACATTCAGGGGCTCATTCCATGGGACTTCCCAGATGAGCAGAGAAAAGATAATGAAGGGAAAAACACAGTTTATCCAGATCCCATTGACTCTACTGGAATTTAGCATAGGAGGTTTTCATTATCTTTGTATTGCATTTAGCATTAGTTACTACTAAAATTAGAGTTTGAGGTGTGCTTTTTAGTGTCATATTTTATGTTTCTTATATTCTGGAGGTGATAAGTTCATAAACCTTCAAAATTATTATGAAAATTTGTTTTTTTCCAAGTGCTAAGTCCTCTATTAGTCCATAAATAAGGATTTGGAAAATGATAGTGCAAAATAATCCAGCTTGCTAAATTTATCATTAGAGTCCTTTCAGAGTTACTGTCCTTCATTTTAAAAGAACTTTGATTTGTCAGTCTTTTTAACAACAAAGGCATCTATAATGCAATTATATGCTTTTTTTAGAAATTGAACGCACACATGTGTATGCATATATATCCATGGGTACAAAGGGCAAAACTCTGTTTTTTTCTTTCTTTCTTTTCTGTAGCTTACAGATGCATCGTTCTTTCCAACATCTTGGTTGGACTAAGTCTACGAATTCAAATATAAACACTTTCAGTAGGCCCTGAAAGTTTCTGAGAAGGTGGCAAACAAATATAGATCCTTATTTGCACTTGTTATCTTCAGAGTTCTAAATACCTTTTT
This sequence comes from Bos indicus x Bos taurus, assembly GCF_003369695.1. Lineage (NCBI taxonomy): Eukaryota > Metazoa > Chordata > Mammalia > Artiodactyla > Bovidae > Bos > Bos indicus x Bos taurus. The sequence continues at coordinate 19,090,184 of NC_040084.1, read as the reverse complement.
TTTTTCTTTTTAAAGCATATAATGTATTTATTTATTTATGCCACACTTTAAGGCATACAGGATCTTAGTTCTCTGACGAGGGATAGGACCCATGCCCCCTGCACTGGAAGCGAAGAGTTCTAACCACTGGACTGCCAGGGAATTCCCTCTCTAAACACTTTTGATGGCTCTTTTGAGGCAGTGAACATGGCAGATACTGGCGATTTGCGTGTGTGTGTGTGTGCCTGCTCAGTCATGTTCGACTCTCTGTAATCCCATGAGGTGTAAGCCACCAGGCTCCTCTGTCCCTGGGATTCTCCAGGCAAGAATACTGGAGTGGGTTGCCATTTCCTCCTCCAGGGGATCTTCCCAACACAGGGATCGAATTCGCATCTCCCCCAAACTAAGTATTTCCTCCTCCTTCTTTGCTAACAGAAACATGATCTTGGGATGGTGGTAGTGTATCAAGTTCCAGGAGTGAATCATAGTTGGTCTCAGGTGATCAAGGCAACCTGTTTCTCTTCTCCAGAGGCTGGTCTAGGGATATTCATGTGACCCAGTTCTGGCTGATAAACCATAAAAGAAGTCTCATGGGAGTCTCCAGGAAAGATTTTCTTTTCCTTCCCCATGGAGGGAGAGAGTCATATGAAGAAAAATCTCTTGCTTCCTTTCTACCTTTTCTGTTTTAGACACAATTAGATAAGGATTTGGTTTCTGGAGGTGGAACATCTATCTTGTGACCATGAGGTTATAGATGTAAGCATGAAAGCTAACGAGTGCCTGGGCTTTGGATAACTGTTGAACCATCAAACTAATTGTGGGGCTGCCCTTCCCTGGATTTCTTTTCATGTTCAGAGTAAATGTTCTTGGACTTCCCTGGTGATCCAGAAGTTTAGAATCTGTCTGCCAGTGCAGGGGACATGGGTTCAATCCCTGGTCCAGGAAGATTCCACATGCTCCAGGCAACTAAGACCATGAGCCACAGCTACTGAGCCCACACTCCACAACAACAAAGCCTCTGCAATGAGAAACCCATGCATTGGCAACTAGAGAGTGGCCCCCACTCACTGCAACTAGAGAAAGCCCACATGCTATATCAAAGACCAGGAAAAAATAAAATGTGCAGGAAAAAATAAATAAAAATTTTAACGAAAAAAAAAAAAAAGAATAAATGTTCTTATCTTTTGACCTGTAAGTTTTTCTCTTACTTCTAGATGAATGTATCTTGATAAAATCAGTAATGCAGTGAGATTCAATTCATAAGTATAGGGGGTACCGTGGTGATCTGCTCATATCTACTCTTTACGCCCTAAGTGTTCATTCTCTAGCTGCTGGGAACATGGGCTGCTGATGGCTCACAGCTGTGATGGAGCATTGCCTCACCAAGGCTACAGCCCCAACGGAGGGAGCTGATGTGGAGATACAATGACCTAGCCCTCTTCTCTCAATCTGAGATAATTCTGAAGGGTCATCTGCAGGAGAATGGCTGAGCCATGGCACTGTGGTGACCTCGCACATTCCATATACTGATCTTTGACTTACAATGTGACTTGCTGTTGTTCACTTGCTAAGTTGTGTCCAATTCTTTGCAACCCCATGGACTGTAGCACACCAGGCTCCTCTGTCCTCCACTATCTCCTGGAGTTTGCTCAAGCTCATGTCTATTCTGGTGATGTCATCCAACCATCTCATACTCTGTCATCCCCTTCTCCTCCTGCCTTCAATATTTCCCAGCATCAGGGTCTTTTCCAAAGACTTGGCTCTTGGCATCAGATGGCCAAAGTACTGGAGCTTCAGCATCAGTCCTTCCAATGAATATTCAGGGTTGATTTTACTTAGGATTGACTAGTTTGATCTTCTTGCTGTCCAAGGGACTCTCAAGAGTCTTCTCCAGCACCACAGTTGGAAAGCATCAAATCTTCAGTGCATACATCCTGATAAGCCATCACTGAAAATATCTTAAATTGAAAATGCATTTACTATACCCAATCTATCTAACATCCTAGCTTAGCCTCGGCCAACTTAAATGTGCTCAGAACACTTGTGTTAGCCTAGAGTTGGGCGAGATCATCTAACACAAAGCCTATTCGATGAAGAAGTGTTGAGTATCTCACATAATGTACTGAATACTGTACTGAAAGCGAAAAGCAGAAAGAACGGTTGTCGCTGTGTCAGTTATTTACCCTCCTGATGGTGTGGGTGACTGGGAGCCACATCTCATTGCCCCCTCCCAGCATCATGGGCAATCATCTTACTATCCCAAGATCAAAATTCAAAATTTGAAGTACGGTTTCTACTGAATGCTTATTGATTTCCTACCATTGTAAAGTTGAAAAATTCTAAGTTGAATCATCGTAAGTTGGGGATGGTCTGTAGTTAACATTTAAACTGCAAGATTCCCTGGTGGCTCAGATGGTAAGCAATCTGCCTACAATTCAGGAGACCTGGGTTTGATCCCTGCATTGGGAAGATCCCCTGGAGAAGGTAATGGCTACTCGCTCCAGTATCCTTGCCTGGAGAATTCCATGGACAGAGAAACCTGGCAGGCTACAGTCCATGAGGTCACAAAGAGTTGGACATGACTGAGCGACTAACACTTTATCTGAGTCTTGGAGAAAAGCCCCGTCATCCTCCCAGAACTCCAGAGACTATGAGGACTCTAAGTGGCTCTACGAGGCTGTCTCCTACTTGTCTCCCCATCTCCCCAGGAGACTGCCACAAGTTAGTTGCTTATTGCCTTTTAGGTTCTGATGAGGTCTGGGGCTTTCTGTCCCCTGCCCCCTCACAGCGGAGCTGCAGACACACAACCTCGTGCTGCAGGCTTACCCTGGCTCCTCAACAGCTGTGTGTCCCATGGCTCATTTGTCAGTCACCTGGTTCCTTTCATTCCAGCGTTGTCCTTTTAGGTATGCAGGGTGTAGACCATGAGGAATGGCACCTTTGACTTTCTCTTCCTTTTGCTGTCTAGGTAAGCAGTAAATTGTCTAAATCTGGCAGAATCACTCAGGCCTTGATCTTTGGCCTTGTTTTATATATACGTACTTGGCACCCATCACAGCTTCTAAGATTTCTACAGGATTCACTGAGCCTCAGTTGCAGCTGTATTGTAGGTCAACTCTGCTCTATGCCCAATGTCTCTGTCCTCATTTCCCTACATGTGTATCTCCCAAGACATTTCCCAACAAGCCTGCATGCAACTCTGCCTTAGCATCTGTTTCCAAGCCTAAGACAATGGGTTGTAGCAGTGGTCCTAGCAAGCAGGGTCTCAAATGAGATTTTGGAGATGGATTGTTCACCCACCAGCTGGCAAACAAGACCTCATTACGAGTGGTATACAGAATCCCTGAGATGCTTCAGGGGTGCAGTTATTAAAACTTTCATCAAAGGTAAACTGGGAAGGGTAATGGGTACTAATCAGAAGATATATACTAGATGGAGCAATACCTCTTGCTGCTCAAGCTGTATGAAGGAAATGGCAATTAATAGATGGCTAATTGGTGGCTGTTTCCAAGAGCCACTGATTTGTCAGAGTTAATGACAGGCTCAACAAGATTAAGCACCAATTCAAGACACATTATGAAAGCTGCAGGCCTCACATTTAATAAACCCTAATTTCCTACAGCCAGAGGGCAGACATAGAGGAGAACAAACCAAGGACTCAACTGAAAGTTTAGACAAGTTTCAGAGAAAGTTGAATTCTTAGCTCCAGGAAATGGTCTATACCAAGACCAGTGCTCTCACAGGCAAGGACTGAGACTCTGAGATCTACCCAGATCTGTGTAAATGAACTTGAAAACCTTGAAATTCCAGCTACCCCTGAATCCACTGGGGCTACAGAAGTGACCCAGTTCCCCTTTTTGGAAGATAATTACCCCACTGTGAGAAATTTACAAAGACTTGAGGGCCTGTCATAGTAGGAAAGTTTTAGGGGTATAGTGGTCTGAATCGTATCAGAATATCTCCTCTAAAGTAAAGACTAATTCTTATTTATTCTTATTCCCACTAGGAAAGAAGCACAACTCTTGCTAGGCCTCAATAGCTGCTGGAGGCAATATATTTAGTAGTTGGGAATAAAGACTGACTTGATTTATTTACCAAGCAATGTTGAAGGCTACTGGCTCTGAGCAGGGACCAGCGCAAGCCCTGTTGCTTGGGCCATGAGAACTGGCAGAACCTAAAGTACTAGAAATGTCTGTGGTAGGAAAAGATCCTATGCAGAGTCTACAGTAAGTCTTAACAGGAACTCAGGTCCTGCTGAGTCATAGGTTGGGCAGGTTAAGTGGCAATTTGCTGTTGACTGACAGTAATACATTTGAGACTGGGTACTGGTAGGGCCACAGGATCCAAACATAGAAGGGTCTAGGACCCACCACTTGTCACAGTGGCCTGGAACTTCTTATATCTATAGGAGGAATTGTTAAAAAATACTTGAGCGTGAAAGTTATGACCAACCTAGATAGCATATTCAAAAACAGAGACATTACTTTGCCAACAAAGTTTCGTCTAGTCAAGGCTATGGTTTTTCCTGTGGTCATGTATGGATGTGAGAGTTGGACTGTGAAGAAAGCTGAGCGCTGAAGAATTGATGCTTTTGAACTGTGGTGTTGGAGAAGACTCTTGAGAGTCCCTTGGACTGCAAGGAGATCCAACCAGTCCATTCTGAAGGAAATCAGCTCTGGGATTTCTTTGGAAGGAATGATGCTAAAGCTGAAACTCCAGTACTTTGGCCACCTCATGCGAAGAGTTGACTCATTGGAAAAGACTCTGATGCTGGGAGGGATTGGGGGCAGGAGGAGAAGGGGAGGACAGAGGATGAGATGGCTGGATGGCATCACCGACTCGATGGTCGTGAGTCTGGGTGAACTTTGGAAGTTGGTGATGGACAGGGAGGCCTGGCGTGCTTCAATTCATGGGGTCGCAAAGAGTCAGACACGACTAAGCGACTGAACTGAACTGAACTGAATTGAACCAAAGCAATCATCAGAAAGAACAAGGCTGGAAGCATTACACTCCCTGATTTCAAACTGTATTACAAAGCTATAGGAATCAAAACAGTATGGTATTGGCATAAAAGCAGACACACAGATCAGATCAACAGAACAGAATAGAGAGTACTGAAATAAACCAACGCATACATGGTCAATTAATTTACAACAAAGTAGGCAAGAATCCAATATTTTGCCACCTGATGCAAAGAGCCAGTTCATTGGAAAAGACCCTGATGCTGGGAAAGATTGAAGGCAAAAGGAGAAGAGGGCAGTGGAGGATGAGATGGTTGGATAGCATCATCAACTCAATGGACATGAATTTGAGCAAACTCCTGGAGATAGTGGAGGACAGAGGAGTCTGACATACTACAGTCCCTGGGGTTGCAAAAAGTTGGACATGACTTAGTGACTGAACAACAAGAGAAGCCAAGAATATACAATGGGGAAAAAGATAGTTTCTTCAATAAATCGTTTCTTCCTGCCATCAGGAAAACTGGAGAGCTACATATAAAAGAATGAAATTGGACTCGTATGTTACACCATACACAAAAATCAACTTAAATGGATTAAAGATTTGAATGTAACATCTGAAATCATAAAACTCCTAGAAGAAACATAGGTGATAAGTTCCTTGACATTAGTCTTGGTGATAATTTTTTGGATTGTACACCAAAAGCAAAGGAAACAAAAGCAAAAATAAATAATGGGGTTACACCACCTGAAAAGCTTCTACAAAGTGAAGGAAACCATTAACAAAATGAAAAAGCAATATAGAGAATGGGAGAAAATATTTGCAAATCATGTATCTGATAAGAGGATAATATCCAAGATATATAAAGAACACAAAACTCAACAGCAAAACCCCAAACAATTCAATTAAAAGATGGCAGAGGATCTGAGTAGACAATTTTCCAAAGAAAATATTTTTCCAAAGACTGCCAATAGTTATACGAAAAGATGCTCAACACCATTAATCAAGGAAATGCAAATGAAAACCACAATATCACCTCACACCTGTTAAAATGGCTATTATCAAAAAGATAAGAAATAACCAACGTTGATGAGGATGTGGAGAAAAGGGAACCCTGCTGCACTGTTGGTGGGGATGTGCAGCCACTATGACGAACAATATGGAGGTTCCTTAAAAAATTAAAAAAAGAACCTCTACATGATTCAGCAATTCTACTTCTGGGAATTTATTTGGAGAAAACGAAAACACTAATTCAAAAATATAAATGTGCAGCTCCATGTTCATTGCTTCACATATTTATAATAGCCTTATAATAGCCATTATTACAATAGCCAAGATATTGAAGCATCCTAAATGTCTATCAGCATTTAATGGATAAAGAAAATGTGCTATATATAAACAATGGAATATTATTCAGCCATAAAAAGAAAGAATCTTACCATTTGTGGCAACATGGACATGCCTAGAGGGAATTATGCTAAGTGAAATAAAGAAAAAGACAAAGAGAAAGACAAGAACCATGATCTCACGTATATGTGGAATCTGAAAAAAAACAAAACTGAGCTTATAGACACAAAGAACAGATTGGTATTGCCAGAGTCAGGGGATGAGTGGTGGGGGGAAAGGTGAAGGGAGTCAAGAAGTACAGGCTTCCAGTTATAATATGAACAAGTCATTAGGATGTAATGTACAGCATGGTGACTATAATCAATAATACTGGATTGCATATCTGAAAGTTGCTAAGAGAGTAGATCTTAAAAGTTCTCATCACACACACAAAGTTTTTGTACCTATGTATGGTAATGGATGTTAACTAAACTTATGATTTTACAATATATACAAATATGGAATCATTATACTGTACACCCGAAACTAATATGCTACATGTTAATTACACCTCAAAAACATTTTTTTAAGACGGAAGTATATGGGACTTCCCTGGTGGCTCAGTGGGTAAGACTCCGAACTCCCAAAGCAGGGGTCCCCAGGTTTGATCCTTGGTCGGGGAACTAGATTCTGCCTGCTGCAACTAAAAATCCTGCAGGCTGCAAGTAAGAGTTCACATTACGCAACTAGGAAGTCCACACGCCACAGCGAGGGTCCCACAGACCACAACTGAGACCCAGTGCAGCCAAAACAAACAAACGTTTTAGAAAAAGGAAGTGTATGAAAAAATACATGAGTGTGTTATGGACCCAAATGTGCCCCCCCAAATCCCTAAATTGAAGTCCTAATCTCCACTACCTCAGAAGTGACCATATTTAGAGACAGGGTTTCTAAAAATGTAATAGGATTAAATGAAGTCATTGAGGCAGGCTCTAATCCAATACGACTGGCATCCTCATAAGAAATCAAGACACAAACACACACACCCACAGACGAGCATGTAAAGACACAGCCAGTAGCCAGCCATCTGCAAGGCAAGGAGAGGGGCCTCAAGAAACCAAACCTATCAATATCATGATCTTGACTTTCTAGTCTCCAGAATTGTGAGAATATAAATTTCTGCTGTTGATGCCACCCAGTCTGTGACCCGTTTCTCTTGGGTTTCCCTCATTGGCAGAGGGGTTCTTTAACACTAGCACCACCTGGGTAGCCCTAGCAAACTAACAAAGAATGAAAAAGAGAATAATACGGCAGTACCTAAAGCAGATCATAGTAGTCAGAGCATTTTTTTTGTACAGAAGAGTTTTAAGCATATTTCTATCCCCAAAGACAAGATATGGTACAGTAGGTCAAGAATCCCCAACCCAGGGTGTTTTGTGTATTAGCTCATTGCTTCACTGCTTCTGGTTCTTGACATGGCAAGAAATTTGCCGTATCAATCTATGTCAACGCAGTAAGCATTTGTTCATCAAGGGAAAGTAGTACTTTTAATCTTAATAAATCAGTCCAATCAAAGAACCAAAGTACCCTTAAAGTGGTAGATAGGAACTAATGGCCTTGTTCCTTAAAGAAATATTTAAATAACCAAATCAATTTTAGTAAGAGTTAGTTAACTAAGCATGTCACTACTTTTATAACTAGAATAATGAGACTTAGTTGTGTTGACTGAACATTCCACTAATTCTATAATTCTGACTTTTTTCAGACTTTTGGTTCATTTCCTGTTGAATGAGAAAGATTTTTTACTTTAATATTTAGCCAATACTATTTTAATTTTATTTTTCTGGGGTTAAGTAGATTCTATCCATGCAGCAGCATATGGCTAATTTTCATAAACGGGCCACAATAGAATCCACCCTCAATAAAGCTTAGTTCAGATTCATAGACCAAAAAAAAAATCACTTTCAAACAAACTAAGAATTCAAATATACATAGGATATTAGGACTCCCCAGAAGTTCAATGATTTTCACTGTGGCTTTTATAAAACATAAAATTCAATTTACACTACTTTGTTTAAATTTGACTTCATTTTCTGTTTGTTTAGCTTTTAAATTATATAAAGTGTGGCAGATGGTTTTAATACTTTCAGCATGAGAACCCACACTTCCAGTGGCCTATGATATAGTCTGTTCATATGAAGAATTTTGTTATTTTTTATTTGCTATCATATATATAATAGTCTTACAGTACACATGCAAACAATGTATATTAACTTAATGCAAAATAAAATACCATATACAAACTGTGGAAAATTCTTCAAGAGATGGGAATACCAGACCACCTAACCTGCCTCCTGAGAAATCTGAGTGCAGGTCAAGAAGCAACAGTTAGAACTCGACATGGAACAACAGACTGGTTCCAAATCAGGAAAGGAGTTCGTCAAGGCTGTAAATTGTCACCCTGCTTATTTAACTTATATGCAGAGTACATCATCAGAAATGCAGAACTGGAGGAAGCGCAAGCTGGAATCAAGATTGCTCGGAGAGAAATATCAATAACCTTATATGCAGATGACACTACCCCTATGGCAGAAAGCGAAGAAGAACTAAAGAGCCTCTTGATGAAAGTGAAAGAGGAGAGTGAAAAAGTTGGCTTAAAGCTCAACATTCAGAAAACTAAGATCATGGCATCCGGTCCTATCACTTCATGGCAAATAGATGGGGAAACAGTGGAAACAGTGACAGACTTTATTTTGGGGGCTCCAAAATCACTGCGGATGGTGACTGCAGCCATGAAATTAAAAGACACTTGCTCCTTGGAAGGAAAGTTATGACCAACCTAGATAGCATATTCAAAAGCAGAGACATTACTTTGCCAACAAAGGTCCATCTAGTCAAGGCTATGGTTTTTCCAGTAGTCAAGTATGGATGTGAGAGTTGGACTATAAAGAAAGCTGAGAGCCAAAGAACTGATACTTTTGAACTGTGGTGTTGGAGAAGACTCTTGAGAGTCCCTTGGACAGAAAGGAGATCCAACCAGTCCATCCTAAAGGAAATCGATCCTGAATATTCATTGAAAGGACTGATGCTGAAGCTGAAACTCCAATATTTTGGCCACCTGATTAGAAGAACTGACTCCTTGGAAAAGACCCTGATGCTGGGAAAGACTGAAGGCAGGAGGAGAAGGGGATGACAGAGGATGAGATGGTTGGATGGCATCACTGACTCAATGGACATGAGTTTGGATAAACTCCAGGAGTTGATGAAGGACAGGGAAGCCTGGCATGCTGCAGTCCATGGGGTCACAAAGAGTTGGGCACGACTCAGTGACTTGAACTGAACTGAAGAGTTGGGTGTTAGGATAACTTACAGAACTAAGACAAAAACCATTTACTCAGCATAAACTTAGTTATACAACACTGAAGTCAATTCAATTAGTCAATTCAATTCAAAACTCTCCATATCAGGTCTATGAAGGTCATATAAACTAAAAAATTTTAATCTATCATATTTATTAGATTCTTTATTGAGGCCAGCAGGAAGGGCTTTGAGAGAGAAGGAAAAGTAAATGGGAAAATGCTAAATATTTTAATAGCATTTACTGCTCAGATATATTTTATGTCACAGAGTATTTTAAATTTTGTTAAACCAGCTACAGAAATGGAGGGTAAGTGCTTTCTTCTCTATACAAGAGTTTTTCCAGTATAGGAATCCCACCAAATAACTGAGGGGCAGTTGAACACAATCAAAATTGGTTTTTATAACCTGTCAGGAGTTTCCGATTCATTTCTTCAATAGTCTCCTTTTTCACCATATTCTGCTTTGAATGGGGTTTGACTGGAGGTCAGGTGATAGGAAGAAGTTCTTATAGGAATGTCTCTCCACTCAAACATAAATACTGTCCAAGGACCGTGCAGACAAAATTATATTTCTTTGCTATTGTTATGTTAGGGAACCACTGGAAACCACCCACCCTGCCCAGGCAGGGTAATAACCACTGAAAGTATCTCACAAGAGGTTCCCATAAGGAATGGATAAGCTATGGCCAGCTAGAAGAATTTGGGAGGGGCCCAACGGAAGGAGGAGATGCCAGCTCCTATTCCGTCCTGCCAGGCTCCCAGATTCCTTGTACTGGAATCCGTCTTGGCTGAGAGATTCGCATGACACCAGGGAAGACCCCAAGTCAGACCAAATATGAGACAAGCAAGATGACTGGCTAGAGATAACCCAGAAACTAAAACCTTTAGCATAAACTCTGAGACTGAGAGCCACGTGGCAGAGCAATTCTCCCGGGTTCCCTTACCCTGCTGCTCTCTGCCCAGGCGCCCCTTCCCAATAAAGTCTCTGGCTTTGTGTCTCCTCAGATGATTCATTTCTGAGTTTTAGACAAGAGCCCACTCTTGGGCCCTGGAAGGAGTCCCCGTTCCTGCAACCACGTGATTTATAATTTTATCCTCCACCCCTGCCTGACTCTCTCACACGCGTCATTTATCCTACGGTGCCGGAGTCTGTGTCAGCCCCCAGACCACCAACCTCCTCCCATAATGTTTTCTCCATGCTCCACTACAATCCAGGAGACCATTCCCTCAGAGTCTTTTGCTTTGTCTTTCCATTCCAAAGCCCGTTTTTGCTTTCTTGCTTCTCATTACAGGTATTCCCTCTATGAACAAGGAGGCCGGCACTTTGCATTTCAAAGCTCTCTTGGATCTGAGCTCATCTCCAACCTGGAGACGCCCAAAGGAACAGCTCCAACTCTAGATCAGCACGAGGGAACAGACTGTCCTACTGGAAAAAACACGCGAGTTCCAGTTCCAGTTGTTTTTATTTTAATTATGAGGTCACAGGCAAGTCACTCAACTTCTGGGAACCCTGGTCTGCCAACTTAACAGGATGGTTGTACAACTTAATAGGGTGATTGTAAGGATTAAGAGATCTATTTACACCAACTGTTATCTCTAATATTTGTTCATGCATAACCCATTTTTGACACTTTTCTTAAAAAAAAAGCCTGACCTCCCTTGGTGGATTTTGTATCCTTTGAGTATAAGAACTATGACCAATTTTCTTTGAATAGTTAGTATCTATCGACTGACAATTGCTGTCTATGTCAATGATATTTTCCAAATGAAAAACTGAACTAATTAAATGCAATAGTTTTTGTGGATTTCCCAGGTTGTGCTACTGGTGAGGAATCCATTTGCCAACGTAGGATATGTGAGAGACACAGGTTCTGTCCCTGGGTCGGGAAGATCCTCTGGAGGAAGACATGGCAACCCACTCTAGTATTCTTGCCTGGAAAATTCCATGGGCAGAGGAGCCTGGTGGGCTACAGCCCATGGGGCCATAAAGACTGAGCAACTGAGCAAAACAACACTGCACAACAAAGTGTGTGCTCGTAATGTTCCAATATTAAACAAGCTGCAGATATAACGTGCTGGTTTCTTTCATTCACTAATTAAACTAAATTTTGGAGACCTTGCTCTGTGCCAGGCATCCACACTAGGCAAAGACAGTGGAAGATGCCTCTCATCAAATGTCGCAACTCTCACTACTGGAGAGCTTCTTACCAACAGCCCACCAAAGAGTTACTGTTACTGGAGCATGAAGAATGAAGGGACAGTAAAACATATGAGCAGCCAGAAAGAATTTCACTTTGATTTTATGACAGATCTGACTCTGAGAAATGCAAGAAACACTCTACCTTTAGAATTTAGTGAATGATTGCATCGTACCCAAGTGTACCATCTCTTCTCTTCCTGTCTTCTCTTTTACTTTCTCATGGATAAATTCAAATTTTTTAATGTTTTATCTTTTCTAAGGGATCACATCAAATCAAGAGCATCAAATATGTCTTGAGTCCTTAATGTGCTCATAGCATCACTTTTTTCAAATGAGAGGAGAATTTGGTCTTTGGACCTTCTTCAATGATAATGAGCAAATAGGATTCTTTCTTTAGAAAATGTTGATTTCACACTGAATAGGGCCAGTTATACAATTTAATTTCTGCAAAATTTATTAAAATTCTATCATATCCTGGGCCAGCTCGCTAAGTTCTCATGTACATAGCAAATCGATTTAAATATCTCTGCCACCCTCAAGGAGCTTAAATTCAGTGTAAGAGGTAAGACATGCGTACAAAATATTCAGTCATAACTGCGGAAAGCATATCATAAGGAAGGAGTTAATTTATACATTGTCAAATATTCAGAGAGAAATTGCTGTTATTGTAAATGGATCATAATGACAGCCTCCTAAGGTGTTAAAATTGCCTCTACAGCCTTGAAATAATTAACAAAATATCTCCAGTGGAAAAATAAGTCATTTCCTAGTTATTACCCAAGCCTTCACTACTTAGATTCTGTGCATAATTTCAGAGGCTTTTGTGTAGTAACAATGATCCATCTTGTATTTTATGTAGTCTTTTCTGGGGAATCATTGTTTGTATCTCTAAATACAGTCCAAACAGGCTCAGGTTTTCAATGCAATATTAATGTTTCATGTGCATAGAAATGTTCTCATTTACCTGTCCTGGATGTTCTTATTCTAACACTTTAAACGCAGTTTGCAGCTAAGCTGATTGTTCCTCTTGTAGAGGACGATGGGCTAATAGCTCACGTAGAGTGGAGGCATAATAGCTAAACAGTTTTTATTTTAGCCTAGAGGATCACTGAGCTGCTTCTCTGGGATTTATGCCGTCATTTCAAACCCCAAGCTAAGAAAAGTGTGTACTGTCAGACTTGCTTTATCGTTTTTTCAAATGAAAGTTTAATCACCTTGACATTTACAGTACAGAGTGTCTGGGTGACAGCATTCACGGAGAATGCAGCAATCTCTTTCCAGAAGTAACTCTGAAAACGTGAAAAAGGGTGGCTGAGTGTCAAATCCAGACACCAAGTCTAAAAGCAGCCTTTCCAGGGCTGAGATATAACACAGGCTGCCCTCATGTTTTAGAGGGCGTGCTCCTTTCTTCACAGTATTTGTGAGTGCCATAGTGGAGAGAAAGGATTCTTTGTGCAAATAAGTTTGGGAAACACCTGAGCCCTAAACGAGAAAAAATGTTCAGAACATCTCACAACTTTTAGTACGTTGATGTGCTATTCAAAGTTCCGTAAGAGAAACACATATCATGCAGCTTTCTAGAACTCTTATGGTTATAAAAACTTACTTTTTCATGGAAGATCTTTAGGAACAAGTGTTTGGTGGAAGGTATTTTCTAGGTAATTTTCATCTTGAGTTCATCTGTAGCTACTGCTTTTTAATTGCATATTACTATGAGTATTCCCTGATGGCTCAGAGGGTAAAGAATCTGCCTGCAATGCAGGAGACACAGGAGATGTGGGTTCGACCCCTGAGTTGGGAAAATTCCCTGGAGTAGGATATGGCAACCCACTCCAGTATTCTTGCCTAAAAAATGCCATGGACAGAGGCACCTGGAGGGCTACAGTCCAAAGGGTTGCAAAGAGTTGGACGCAACTGAGTAACTAAGCACGCATGAGCATATATTATTTGTACAATAACAACAAAAAGAAAAGGTAGTATTCTATAAGATCAAAATTAAGTAAGCCAAAATATTTGTGTGAAAAGAGAACTATAAGAAAATACATTCACTATTCCTGGTGGTTGTCTTTGGGACAGATTATAAGTGATGGGTAATATTTACACTTCTTTCTACTCTAGATATTCTCCAAACTTCCTAACATGGGCAAGGGGAAAAAATACACTGAAAGTGTAAAAAAATAAAATTGCATACCTACATAACACATACTTTTTGCAGAGAAATTTTTTAAATAAGCATTTTACTTTATTCATTTTAGATACAGAAAAGTTGCAAAGATAGTATAGAGTTTTGTTTCCCCAGTTTCCCCCAATGTCAACATATTATGTCACCATGATACATTTGTCAAAACTAAGGAATTCACATTGGGAAAACACCATTAACTGGGTAAGCTATTTTAGCATCAAAGAAGTTTGCCTTGTCTGGAGTTGTTTCACCTTGCCATTGTCACAATGAAAATTCAGGGTTTTCTTTTTTCTTGCCTTATTTTCCTCATTAGAGTTTCTTGAAGTTTCTTTTAAACTTCCTTTCAAGAAGCCTCCATTTCAGAAGTTCATAGGCAAAAATCTAGGTAAATTCCTATTTTACAGAGTTTTCATGCACCAACACAGCTACACTAAATGAATTTACACTAAACAGATCAGTTATAAGATCTGATTTATCATAAAACACTGTTTGCTGCTGCTGCTGCTGCTGAGTCACTTCAGTTGTGTCCGACTCTGTGCGACCCCATGGACTGCACCACCAGGCTCCTCCACCCGTGGGATTTTCCAGGCAAGAGTACTGGAGTGGGGTGCCATTGCCTTTTCCGAAAAACACTGTTTACAGTTTACTAAATTAAATTGCTTGAACTCTATGATTCCACTTATATGAGGTAGAGAGAGTAGTCAAATTCACATAGACAGAAAGTAGAACAGGCACATCAGTCAAAATGGCCATCATAAAAAGTCTACAAAGAATAAATGCTGGCGACGGTGTAGAAATGGGCACCCTTCTACACTGTTGGTGGGGATGTAAATTAGTGCAGCCACTATGGAGAACAGTATGGAGGTTGCTTAAAAAACTAAAAATAGAACTACCATATGACCCAACAGTCCCACTCCTGGGTATATATCCAGAGAAAGCTGATTCAAAAAGATACATGCACCCCAATGTTCATAATAGCACCATTACAATAGCCAGGACATGGAAGCAACCTAAGTGTCCCTTGGCAGATGAATGGATAAAGAAGAAGTGGCCTGTAACACACACACACACACACACACTGGAATACCACTCGGCCATAATAAAGAATGAAATGACGCTATTGCAGCAACACAGGTGGACGTAGAGATGATCATAGTAAGGACAGTGAGTCCAAGACAAACATCATAGGGTGTTACTTACACGTGGGATCCGAAAAGAAAAGATACAAATGAACTTACTGACAAAACAGAAAGAGACCCACAGACATAGAAAATAAACTTATGCTTACCAAAAGGGAAGGGGGGTGAATAAATTAGGAGGATGGGATTAACATATACACACTACTATACATAAAACAGATAATCAACAAGGGCCTACTACATAGCAGAGGAAAGTATACTCAGTATCTTGTAATAACAATAATGAAAAATAACATAAAAAGAACATACATATTCATTCTATATCTATGTATCTGAATCACTGTGCTGTACACCAACTAACACAAAGCTAAATCAATTATATATTTAAAAATGCTTCTAACAGGAGAATGGTGGCAGCCAGGGCATGGGCGAAGGGGGAGAGGGAGAGTTCTTTAATGGATATAGAGTTTTGATTCTGCAAAATGAGAAGGTTCTACAGTTTGGCTATATACCAATGTACATCTACTTAACACTACTGACTATAAACTTAAAAATGGCTAATGTGGTAATTTTTTACATTATCTATACTTTACCACAATTTTAAAAATTATATAATTTTCAATATAGTGCTTTAAATCTCACTAAATATAAAGATGGGCTTCCCAGGTGGCCCTAGTGGTAAAGAACCCACCGGCCAAAGCAGGAGACACAAGGCGTGGGTTTGGTCCCTAGGTTGGGAAGATCCCCTGGAGGAAGGCAGGTCAACCCACTAGAGTATTCTTGCCTGGAGAATCCCATGGGCAGAGGAGCCTGGTGGGCTACAGTTCAGAGTCACAAAGAGTTGGACACGGATGAAGCAACTTAGCACGCAGGCATGCAAATATAAAGACAAAACACAGAACTGACTGTTCCAAACTATCTAGGAAAATAGATTGTTGGAGAAAAAATATTCTTGTTCACTAGAATGGAAATCTGGACTAGTTTTCTTAATCAAGGTAGCAACTAACAGTACAAGTATCTGGTGCTCTGGTGAAACTTTTCAAAACTGTATGGATCTTAAAAGGCACTTTACATTTTCAAATTAGCCTATTGCCTCAAATATACATATACAAGTTCCTATTGATCATACTTTGAAACTATATTGATTGCATATTTTAAAAATTAATTTTTATTACTATGAGTTGAGAAATTTATCCCTCAATTTTAACTTCTAATTCTCCAAACTGCTAGTATCATTACTATTATAATATCCTATTGATTTCTGACTAGACTTACAGAAACATCTATTATCTTTTTGGAAAAGGATGTGACTCAGGGAAAATAAGTGTCTGTACGTCTTTCTTCCCTAGCTCTGTTCTAGAGTACCATTTAACTTTTTGGTTCTTTATTGACTTCCCTGGTGACTCAGCAGTAAAGTATCTGCCTGCAATGTAGGAGACTCCAGATAAGCTGGGTTCGATCCCTGGGCCAGGAAGATCCCCTGGAGAAGGAAATGGCAACCTAATCCAGTACTCTTGCCTGGACCATCCTATGGACAGAGGAGCCTGGTAGGCTACAGTTTACAGAGTCACAAAAGAGTCAGACACAACTCAGTAACTAAATAACAACAACAATATGTAGTATTTATTAAAATCACAACTCTTTCAGGAATTTGTGGGCATGCATAAACAAAACTGCACACAGTACTTAATAACCTCAGCAGAATTTTCAAAAGCAAGATGTGGACAACAACACAGAACACCTCCCATGCAGAGCTGCCTGCTCCCCTGGGCAGCTACACCCAAAAAACAGCTATGGGCCATGCAATCAATGAAAGAGATGAGAAACATTAATATTCCTGCCACACAACCCGATGCATCACTATGAAATGAGACTATATTCATTGTATAAATATAGAATGGTAAGTACCCACTGTGAGGGGGTATTGACGAGGGAGTTACAGTAACTCTAGGTGAGGAACTTGCAGGCATACCTGCCACTCATCTTTCTTATCACCTGGAATAGAGTTTTAGGAGCTATTTGTGTGATTGAAGGAGGAAGCCCAGGGAACTGTTATCCGGTCAGCATTTCAGGAACACGGAGAAACTCCAAGGCAGGGTGATGAGAGAATATGCACCTTGGACCAGGGAAAGGAATGGAAATCATCCTTGGAGAGAACAAACATGTCTTTCTTCATAATCAGAAAGATGTCTGTGGTGAGCTCCCAGTTAATTAGAAATGTCTCGAGTACTAAAAGGATGGATGATTGATGTCTGGATTTCACCTAATTCCTACTTTCTCATGTCAAGCTGAAGCACGTGGAGGGCTGGTGAGGAGGCTGCCTAAAGACTTCAATAGGGAGACAGAACACCCTCTGAGTTCCTGTCTATCACTGCACCCCTGAATCTCCAGGAAATCTACCTAGAAAGAGGGTGCCATACAGATGAGAAGGGAGGAAGGAACACTGATGTCAGTTCTACACCCCTTAGTTTTTAAAAATGCTGATGATACCATGCAGAGGCTTCATCAGGATAATGCAAAGAGAAGTCCGTGAAGAAGGCAGGAAAAGGAGCCCTGTTTGCAGGCTAGGAAAGGACAAGAAGTAAGGATTATGAAAGCTGTTGGAGGTTTGTTAAAGCTTTCAACACCCTCATGTCCACTGCTTTTGTTCCCTTCTCTGTTTCATACAGCATTTAGTAGCAAAACCCTAAAATAAAAGGGTGTGTGGCCCTTTAATTCTAGGTCAAACAGAAGCCAGAAAACCAAGGAGACTGTATCCTAATTACATATACAGTCTTGCAAGTGAGAGAATCCAGAAAGGAGGAGAACGGAGACCTGAGATGAATGAGAGGCTGTGGGAAAGCCTGCCTGGGACCGAGCAGCGTGCCCAGCCATCCCAAAAGAGATCCATAGAGGCTCTGGCTGTCAAAATGACAGATTCGAACTTATGTATTTCTTATTCTTTCAGTTGAACCGCTATGATGAGACTATAATTGAATCATGTCTACTGGATATCCAGATGTTACAGCACAACTTAGTAAGCTGAACTATGAAATGAAACACAAAAGCATCTTTTAGAGTTCCAACGTAAAACAAAAACAGTGGGAAATCCCAAGTCTAGTTATTCCAGCATGTGTATGTTTTTTTCCCTCCCCCTTTAACAGTGAATCATCTGAATTAAGAGTTGTCCCTAGAGAAGTTTTAAAAAATACCTAATTAATTCTAGAAAACTCCATGAAATGTGTCATCTGGACTCAAAATTTCACAGCACCCGGGCAGCATTCTTTTCTCCCAGGCACCCTTGTTTCCATGTCGGTAGTGACATGAAGTCAAGAGTCATCATTCTTTTCTTCTTTTTATACAGTCCAACATTTTCCTGCTTCATGGCTTCCTGCCAAGACATCTTTTTATCCCGGTTCTTCCACTGTGCTACATGAAGGGTCTGTCTCCATGGGCAGTCCTGGAACACATCATGTTCCCTCCTGCTGTAGGTTCAGACCCTTTACTATACCAATTCCCAAGTCCTCAACTGTGGCTCACAAAACTTTCCAGCACAGAAATCACCTGGGGATCATGTTAAAATACTGCCCCTGGTTTTCCATTTTTAAACTAGCTTGCCAATGAATGGTTTGATCGTAGATGATTCTCAACTACTTTAACAAGTCCTGCTTTATTTCTCCCTTCCTTGCCTCCCTGACAGATCCTCCCCACACTGGTTTCTTCCTCAGGCTCTAGAGCAGTCTGAAAGTGAAGCAAAAAGTGAAAGTGCAGGTCGCTCAGTCATGTCCAACTCTGTGACCCTATGGACTGTAACCTGCCAGGCGCCTCTGTCCATGGGATTCTCCAGGCAAGAATAGTGGAGTGGACTATAGTGTGCTCCTCCAGGGGATCTTCCTGACCCACTAGAGTAGTCTAGTGACCTCTGATTTACCCTGAATAGTTCTTTATGCACTTTCTAAATTTTACGTGTTTATATCTCAATTCTATGCTCTACTGAACATTCTTAAAAGGAATCTCATGTCTTACAGGATAGTATGGTAGTGTACTTGTTGTTTAGTTATTAAGCCATATCCAACTCTTTTGCAACCCTATGGACTGTAGCTCACCAGGCTCCTCTTCTCCATAGGATTTTCCAGGCAACAATCCTGGAGTGGGCTGCCACTTCTCTCTCCAGGGGACCTTCCTGACCCAGGGTCAAATCCAAGTCTACAGTATTGGCAGGTGGATTCTTTACTGCTGAGACACCAGGGAAGCACAGTAGTATATAATAAGCATTAAATAATATTATTAATAGCATGAGCTGCCCATGGAACAACGGGCCTTTCATGGCAAAAGGATGTAATTATTTATAGGCTTGAAGATGACTGGAGAAAGTGGCCTGGAGAGAAAGCAAAAGCATTAAATAAAGGAAGCACTGATAAACAGGCAGGGCTGCAGCCTCCTTCCTTGGGGCCACAGCAGGTATGGAAACATGGAGGCCACGTACATGCAGCGTGGGGGCCCACAGAGCCAGGCATCCCAGGGGCTGGCTCTGCTCTTCCTAGCTATGTTATCTACGTGTGTCCTTTCTCTAGAAAGTGTTAGTCACTCAGTCATGTCCGCCCCTGCGACCCCATGGACTATAGCCCACTAGGCTCCTTTGTCCGTGGGATTCTCCAGTAAGAATACTGGAGTGGGTTGCCATTCCCTTCTCCAGGGGATCTTCCCAACCTAGGGATGGAACCCAGGTCTCCAGCATTGCAGGAAGATTCTTTACCCTCTGAGCCACCAGGGAAGCCTCTAGATTCCAGCATACCCAATTATAAAAGAGAATTTTACTGTATGATCTCTAAAACCTCTGCTGATGCTACAGAGTCTGGGAACTTACTCAC
Organism: Bos indicus x Bos taurus; assembly: GCF_003369695.1. Taxonomy (NCBI): domain Eukaryota; kingdom Metazoa; phylum Chordata; class Mammalia; order Artiodactyla; family Bovidae; genus Bos; species Bos indicus x Bos taurus. The sequence goes on along the minus strand of NC_040084.1, from coordinate 19,070,190 downwards.
ATCTGGAAAGGATACCAGAAAGACTGGCATTGCAAGAAGGAAGTATTTCCAGGCTGTAAAAATTGTCAGTACCTTTGTTCTCAGCTTTCTTTTCCTAATTTCAAATTATTTCTTCATTTTAAAATGTTTTATATATTTTATCCACTGTTTTAAACTCATTCATAAAGGACAGGCAGTGTCATTTGATGTTATATATAGTTTTTTCTGAGAATTTTGAGCACACTGGTGTTCCTTTCTGCCACTTCTTGTGAGAAGTGTCTTCTTTGAAGTTTTTTTGCATCTGAGAATCTCCCTGAGATATTCTGTTTTATTATTGTCTTTTTTTTTCACCAATATCATCCATAAAACCATTTTCTACTTCATCTCCCAATTTATTTTTCTTTTCCACTGCTCTGTAAAATGTTCATTTCATAATACAACCACATTATACAAGTCCCCGGGTTCCTCCTAAAATAATGTGTGTAGTTTTACAACTAAGGCTTTTGTAAGTTAATTACTATCATTAGCCTAGTTGATACATAAGAACCACATAAGTATCTTTACTTTTACAACAGAAATGATAACAGGCAAGATTACTTTTCAATTTTTACTTGTAATTTCTACTACAAGTATTTAAGAATTGCATCTCTGTTTACCTTTTGTAACATAATACATTTTAAGGTTTAATTTTGCTTGATGTTAAATATTATCACTTTTTTATTAAGGCAAAAGTCACAAAAGTTAAATAAAAATTTTAAAGGAAAAATATTCATCATTCCTTCCATTTACCACAGAAGCTTTCATTCATGTATGTAATTGACATGCATATTTTAACAAGACTGCATCCACAGCATAATGCCATTTTTTCATGTTTTTTATAACATAAACACTGTCTCATAATCATTATAATTTTTAATGGAAAAATAATGTTTCATTGCATTTGTGTGACCTATTTGTTTCTTGTTGCACATTTCAGTTCAGTTACTCAGTCATGTCCGACTCTTTGTGACCCCATGAGTTGCAGCACGCCAGGCCTCCCTGTCCATCACCAACTCCCAGAGTTCACTGAAACTCATGTCCATCGAGTCGGTGATGCCATCCAGCCATCTCATCCTCTGTCGTCCCCTTCTCCTCCTGCCCCCAATCCCTCTCAGCATCAGAGTCTTTTCCAGTGAGTCAACTCTTCGCATGAGGTGGCTAAAGTATTGGAGTTTCAGCTTTAGCATCAGTCCTTCCAAAGAACACCCAGGACTGATCTCCTTTAGAATGAACTGGTTGGATCTCCGTGCAGTCCAAGGGACTCTCAAGAGTCTTCTCCAACACCACAGTTCAAAAGCATCAATTCTTCGGTGCTCAGCTTTCTTCACAGTCCAACTCTCACATCCATACATGACCATTGGAAAAACCATAGCCTTGACTAGACGGACCTTTGTTGGCAAAGTAATGTCTCTGCTTTTGAATATGCTATCTAGGTTGGACATAAGTTTCCTTCCAAGGAGTAAGTGTCTTTTAATTTCATGGCTGCAATCACCATCTGCAGTGATTTTGGAGCCCCCAAAAATAAAAGTTTACACCGTTTCCACTGTTTCCCTATCTAGTTCCCATGAAGTGATGGGACCAGATGCCATGATCTTCATTTTCTGAATGTTGAGCTTTAAGCCAACTTTTTCACTCTCCTCTTTCACTTTCATCAAGAGGCTTTTGAGCTCCTCTTCACTTTCTGCCATAAGGGTGGTGTCATCTGCATATCTGAGGTTATTGATATTTCTCCCGGCAATCTTGATTCCAGCGTGTGCTTCTTCCAGCCCACCATTTCTCATGATGTACTCTGCATATAAGTTAAATAAGCAGGGTGACAATATACAGCCTTGACGAACTCCTTTCCCTATTTGGAACCAGTCTGTTGTTTCATGTCCAGTTCTAACTGTTGCTTCCTGACCTGCATATAGGTTTCTCAAGAGGCAGGTCAGGTGGTCTGGTATTCCCATCTCTTTCAGAATTTTTCACAGTTTATTGTGATCCACACAGTCAAAGGCTTTGGCATAGTCAATAAAGCAGAAATAGGTTTGTTATATTTTTATTATTTTTTGATACTTCTACTATCTTTATGCAAACAGCATTTTATTATAAGATGTCCTCAGAAATAGTATAACTGAGTCAAAAGATAGGAATATTGGGGAAGCTTCTTATAGAAATTATTATATTGCTTTCCAAAATGGGTTGTATAAATTTACCTTCCCACCTTCAGTACTGGTTAAACACAGCCTCACCCTGAGGAGTTATTTATGTTTTAAAAGATATTGGTCAAATATATATAACATAAAAAATGGTTAAAGGAGTAAATTTTAAATGTACAATGCAGTGGCATTAGTGAAAGTCACTCAGTCATGTCCAACACTCTGCGATCCCAAGGACTATACAGTCCTTGGATTTATCCAGGCCAGAATACTGGAATGGGTAGCCATTCCTTTCTCCAGGGAACCTTCCCAACCCAGGGATCAAACCCAGGTCTCCTGCATTAAAGGTGGATTCTTTACCAGCTGAGCCACAAGGGAAGCCCAAGAATACTGGAGTGGGTAGACTTTCCCTCTCCAGGGGACCTTCACAACCCAGGAATCTAACCCAGGTCTCCTGCATTACAGGTAGATTCTTTATCAGCTGAGCTACCAGGGAAGCCTGGCAGTGGTATTAAGTATGTTCAGATTGTTGTGCAACCATCACCACTATCACCTCCAGAACTTTTTCATCACCCCACACAGAAACACTGCAGCCATGGAACAACAGTTTCCCATTCCTCTGTCCTTTCAGCCTCTGGTAATCTGTATTCTACTTTCCAGTCTCTGAGACCTATTCTAGGTACCTTATGTAAGTGAAGTCATTAAATATTTGTTCTTTTGTGTTTGGCTAATTTCACTTACCAAAATGTTTTCAAGGTTCTTCCCTGTTTTAGCGTGTGTCAGAATTTCATTCATTTTCAAGGGTGAATGATATTCCATGATAATTTACATACCACATTCTGTTTATCCACTCATCTGTGAATGGACATTCGTGCTGCTTCCACCATTTGACTACTGTGAATAATGATTGCTGTGAATACCAGAGAGCAAACATCTGAGTCGCTAGTTTCAATTATTTTGAATGTACCCTGAAAAGTAGAATTGGTGGATCACATGGCCAGCAATTTTGTGCTTAAGTTTTGAGGAATGCTATTGTTCTACTGGTTTAAAAAGTTCTTTGTTTTGCTTTACTTGGTGTAAGTTTCATTTTTATAAGGTTTGAATAGTTCATTCCCCTATGGTGCTTTATATTGAATCTTCTATGAATGATCAGTTTAGTCCTCTGCCCATTTTTGATTGAATTTTTTTCTCACTGCTTTTCTAAAATATCGGAATGAGCCCCATGGTGGACATTTGCTCCTTTTGCCTGCTGAGAATCCTTCCCTTATATACCTCAATTTCCTTTGGGAACTACCCCTTCTCCACTGTGGGCTACTTTTGGGGTGGGGGGCATCAAGCATGTCCCCATGCCCTGGCCAGTTAGATGCTCCCAGCAATTTGAATTGTAAAAATAAGAATAGAAAACAATGAAAGCTACATTACGAAGCTCGTAACTTTCTGAAAAAGATGGGCCAACATCAGAGTTTCTTTTATCCATATTTATTTATATACTTTCCCTGGTCTCATTCATATGATATCTGATTTTTTTTTCCAGTGTTTAGTTTTTTTATTTCTGGCTGTGCTGGGTGTTCATTGCTGTGGGGGCTCTTCTCTAGTTGCAGCAAGGGAGGGGCTACTCTCCAGCCATGCACAGGCTTCTCACTGCAGGGGCTTGTTGCAGAGCACCAGCTCTAGGAAGCGTGGGCTTCAGTCGTTGAGGCACACGGGCTCAGTAGTTACAGTTCCCGGGCCCTAGAACACAGGCGCAATAGTTGTAGTGCACAGGCCTAGCTGCTCCCTGGCATGTGGTATCTTCTGTGTCTATGTGTGTGTGTACACACACGCACTCAGTCACTCAGTCATGTCCAATTTTTTTGTGACCCTTTGGACTGTAGCCCACCAGGCTCCTCTGTCCATGGGATTCTCCAGGCAAGAACACTGGAGTGCATTTGCCGTTTCCTCCTCCAGGGGATCTTCCTGACCCAGGGATCAAGCCCATATCTCTGGCAGCTCCTTCACTGCAGGCAGATTCTTTACCACTAAGACACCAGGGCAGCCTTCCAGCGTTTAGTTTTGCAAACAACATCACATAATTTAATTCCAACAAATGTCTTCTTTAAAAAATTGTTAGAATCTGCTTCTATTGTTTATAATAAGACTTGATAGAATATTTATCTATATTATGATCTATATTTTAATATATATCTTAATCTATATACTATATAGATATGATCCTTAGTCAAATTTTATGAAATATTTTTCCAAGTTCATTGACTTCTCTTAAATGTTAGTTTTATTTCTTTTCTACTGCTTAGTAACTTTCAATTTTGTAAAATTTCATAGAATTAAGCCTTTGAATCTTACTGTAACTTGCTAAAAATTCCTTTAAAGCTAAAAAACTAGCTTCCCTCTAGTCAATAACTAATTTTTTCCACTTTCTGTTTTGATTATAGTTAAATGGTTCTAACTTATGCCCAATTTTCTGTCATTCCTAAATATGTTACTTTTTCACATTTCCTAGTAGCAAGTGACTTTAGATTTATTAATATATTTTTATGTAGTTACAGCTTTGCAGGCTCTGAAAGTGTTTCATTTTGGGGTGTGATAGATACTTTCCACTTGTGGAGGAATCCATTCCAAAGCTCCAAAAGATGATGATGTTCTATAAAAATTTGACTTTAGGAAGGAAGGAAGCATGGGCAGAGCTACCGTTTGTTTCTCTTCCTAGCCTCATTTCTTTCTTTTTTTTTTTTTTTTCTTCTTTCTAGTGAAGTAAGGATGAGAATCATGTAGGAGGCAGGAGAGAGGCTCTGGATTGTAATCTGGGAAGGATGGAATGCCTGTTCTGGAAGGGTGTCCAAATCAGGAGCAAGGGCTGCCTGGGAGACTGTGGAATATGAGAGCATTAACTTTTGGTAAATTACATAAAAGTATTGGAGGCTCACCCGTGACCTACTAAGAGAGCCAACCCAAGAACCTAAAGCAGAGATGTAAAAATAGTAATAACAATAATACAGAAGTTTCTTATCACTTGACCTTTTATCCAGACGCTGAATATCTACAGCAGGTAACAGCAAAGTTGCTCTGTTGAAACCCAGCCCATCTGATCTCTTCCTATCCTGCAATGATTCCTGTAACACCACTGGAACTCCAGGGTTCTGCAAGACACGATTTGACAACGATTGTTTCAGAGGAAAAGAGACGTCATATATCATCACAATTTGTGTAGAGGAGAAAATGACTGACAGTAGCTTAAATAACACCTCTCTCTAAAGGGGTTTTCATTGGAATAGGGATCAAAAGGGCTGACACTTGATAGAGGAATTTCATAAATCAGAGTGAGTCGGACAACTGGCTGGGGAGGGAGGGAGGAATAGCACAGAATCTATTCAATTGTCCTAAAATCATGTTGTGTGTCCAGTCACCCACTTCCTGGATGAAGCGCTCACCACAGACAATTTATCATGAGTCATCGTCATCATATTTGACACTTTTTTCAGGAGCCCTCAGTGCACTATTCACACAAACTAATCCTAATCCTCCCAAAGAGGCCACCTCATGCATATACCTAATAATAAATATCCATTTGAAATGATTCCCAAGCCAGACTGGGAGAAGAGAGTAACATTACAATACAATGTATGGCAAAATAGAAAGAAGAATTTAAGATTTTCAGCAAGTCAATCAAACCAGGCTAAATATATTTAAAGGGAAAATGGCAAGTGGTGATTATTTAGTGTCTGAGAGCCTGACAGAGGGTTTTTGTTTGTGCTCTCAGCTGAAGAACTGAATGTTCCAGAATGTCACCAGAGAACAAAATGTCAGCTGGTGGAATTAATGGCGGATAAATTTAGAGCCGAGTGGAAGAAATGATTACTTTGTAACACATTTGAGCCAACCTATGAAACCTGCTGCCACTGGAGGTTATGGAGTTGAGCACTTCACTGGATTTAAAGCAGAATGAATAACTTTATGACTAATAAATGCCGGTTCCAGCTCTTCATGCTAAGATAAAAGGGGTGATCAAAGTGCATATTTGAGAGCACAGGCCAGTTGCTGCAGAGACAGAAGCAGGGGCCTTTCCCTTGCAAACAGTGACATGCAATTAACTGGACAGAACATGGGAAGCATTTTTACCCTCTGCTGCAGTCCATGGGGTGGCAAAGAATCAGACACGACTGAGTGACTTCGCTTTCACTTTTCACTTTCATGCATTGGAGAAGGAAATGGCAACCCACTCCAGTGTTCTTGCCTGGAAAATCCCAAGGATGGAGGAGCCTGGTGGGCTGCCGTCTACAGGGTCGCACAGAGTCAGACAGGACTGAAGCGACTTAGCAGCAGCAGCAGCAGAGGTAGGGAGGGGCTTCCCTGGTGGCTGCCAATGCAGGAGATGGGGAAAGTTCTATCACTGGGTCAGGAAGATCCCCTGGAGAAGGAAATGGCAATCCACTCCAGTATTCTTGCCTAGGAAATCCCATGGACAGAGGAGCCTGGTGGGCTACAGTCCATGGGGCCTCAAAAGAGTGGGACACAACTTAGCAACTAAACAGCAAGAAGTAGAGAGCGCCCCTCACCAAGGTGCTGTGCAGAGGGTCTGCTATGGAACTAAGTACGGAAGATGGTCAGCGAGTTCCTGTGCTGAGCTTTCACAGCTTGAGACCTACCCATAACCAACACGCCAACACACACAAGTCCAGACTTTTCTGTCTCTAGTTCCCTACTCTACCAGTCTCAAATCTTTTCATAATCAAGTTCCATACTGCTGACTATCATAGGTAGTGGGCCTCACCCTTTTCCACTACTGAAGTTTCTGTTTCCTGCTAGTCCATCCTGTGCTCTGATCTTCAACAAATGAAGATTCTCTATTTCTGAGCATCTCCTCACGACTCCTATGCTTTCTTCCATCCCAATGATGTGGGCTGGATCATAAAGAAATACGAAGAGTCCCTAAACACTTTCCTTCCACACAAGCATTCAAAAAATCTATGGGGCAGCAGTGGAGATTCAGATATAGAGAACAGACTTTTGGACACGGTAGGGGAGGGAGCAGTGAGATGATGTGAGAGAGTAACACTGGAACGTCTACATTACCATATGTGAAACAGAGAGCCAGTGGGCATTTGCTATATGCCACAAGGAACCCACAGTTCTGTGACAACCTAAAGAGCTGGGATGGGGAGGGAGTGGGGAGGGAGGTATAAGAGGGAGGAGACATATATATACCTATGGCTGATTCATGTTGATATATGGCAGAAACCATCGCAATATTGTAATTATCTTCTAATTAAAAATAAAAATTTTAAAAATGATAAAAAATCAAAGGTATATTACTCATAATGTTGGGTAATGTGTGTGCAGCACCCCAAGTACAAGAATATTTAACCTCCAGAAACAGAATTGACATTCTTTATTTTTACTAAATTAGAAGTGTATTGCAAAAAGCTAAACAGATATGAGGATATTTTGCATTATAGGCTAAATTCAAACTGAAGAGATTAATTTAAATATTTAGAATCCCAATTCTTCTCATTTGGAATTAGAAATCTAACTTTTTTTTTTTTTCCTGCACAAGATATAGTAGGTCTTGTATTTCTCTTTGAAATGGACAGTCTAGAATTAGGCCTTAAATCCCTTAATTGGGAACAATATTTAGTTTTATTCCATTTCATAATGGAGAACAGATGTACTCAAATGTAGTTACTTCCAAACATAGTTGGTTTTATATTTAGAGTAACTACTCTCAAGACATTTGAAGAAATCTATTTTTTCCAGAACCATCATATTTAACTTGCAGTATCCCATTATACTGCTATATGATTTTACTTGATAACTCTTTATTCATTCTATCAACATTAATCATGAGAGATAAAATGAACATTAGTTTATTCTCAAAATGTCTGAAGTAGAAAACCATGTTCAGAATTGAATTTTAAACTCTTGTAACTGGGAAATTTCTGTAATTTTCAATTCTGAAAACAGATTTTAATTTCAAGTGTGATAGATTAGAACTGTTTCTTTGGCAAGGAATAAACATAAGAATAAACATAAAACATAAGAATAAGCATAATAAACATAAGAATAAACATAAAACACAATAAACATAATCAAAATACATATTTTAAAATTATTTACAAGTTCCTTTACCTTTGCATTGAAAACTGCTTTTCACAGTTGCATTACTTACTTCATTTGGTTTTAAGACAGAACTCCCTTGAAATGGCTATTGTTTTTCTCAGTTCATTAAAATTCCTATCACACATTGCCTTTCTATGGTTTGTTCATAATGATGTCTGAAATTGCATTGTTTTGACAAAGACATACTTTGTATATTAAACATGTAAGTGTAGTCTCTAATTCAACAAAGAACTCTGCTCTCTCCTACTTTCTTGAATTATGTCACCCTCTCAGTCTCTCAGGGTTACAGTTCACAGAGTCACAAAGAGTTGGACATGACTGAAGCGACTTAGCATGCAGAGATACAGACACACAAAACATTTCTTACCTCCAGAAAGAAAAACAGTACAACAGTGAAGAACGTGAGAATTGACATTCCCCTCTGCATCCAACTCATAGAAGATGGGACTCCAATAAACTGGAGAGAGTGTGTCAGTCTAAAGAGAATGGCAATGACAAAGCTCCAGCTGATCTCTGCCTTACAGCATGGAACCCTGGTATTGTCAGAACTTCTGGATATTTCCATATAGGACAGAGATCCAGATTTTCACCCAAGTTTTAAACGTAGATAGCTGGCTAATTAAACTTTCAAGAGTACAATACATATTATTACATAAGCACTGCTGCTGTTGCTGCTGCTAAGTCGCTTCAGTTGTGTCCAACTCCATGCAACCCCATAGACGGCAGCCCACCAGGCTCTGCTGTCCCTGGGATTCTCCAGGCAAGAACACTGGAATGGGTTGCGATTTCCTTCTCCACTGCGTGAAAGTGAAAAGTGAAAGTGAAGTAGCTTAGTCGCGTCCAACTCGTAGCAACCCCATGGACTGCAGCCTACCAGGCTCCTCCATCCATGGGATTTTCTAGGCAAGAGTACTGGAGTGGCTTGCCATTGCCTTCTCCGTACATACGCACTAGAATGGCTATAATTCAAAATATAAACAAAAACAATTACTGGTGAGGATATGGGGAAATTAGAACACCTGAATCAGGACGTAAAATAGTATAGCTACTTTGGAAAACAATTTAGCAGTTTCTTAAAAAGTTAAACATAAAATTAACCTAAAAGCCAGTATTTCTATCCCTATGAATTTATCCAACAGAAAACATGTGTCCTTACAAAGCCATTTTTGCAGAAGTTTATATCAGAATTATTTGTAATAGCCCCAAACCAGAAACAACTCAAATATCCATCAACTGATGAATTAATAAACAGAATGTAGTATATTCATCTCATGGAATATTACTCAACCATAACAAAGAATGCAAGTCATTATGCTAAATGAAAGCAGCAATATGCAAAATACTATATGTTTCATGTCTCCATTTATATGAACCTTCCAGAGTAGAAAAAAATCTATACAAATAGAAAGTAGACCAGCAACTGCCTAAGACTTCAGGGAGTGGGGGAGCTGGAGGAAAATGGGGAATGATTGATAATGGGCTGGGAATTTCTTTGGGATGATTAAAACATTCTAAAATTGATTGTAGTGATCACTGAACAACTCTGAATATACTGAAAACCACTGACTTATATGCTTTAAATGGGTGAATAGTATGGTAAGTGAATCATATCTCATGACTTTTTTTTTTTTTTTTTTTTTTGAGGAAACGGGAAGCAAAGTTTTAAGACAGGAAACAAGAGGAACCAGAAAAGAATGGAAAAGAGTAAGAGTGAAACAGGAAACGGCATGAGCGACTGTGGCCTGGTGAGCAGAGGTCTGCGATTGGTGGAGTGAACGGCTGAGAGGTTCATGCCTAAGGCTACCCAGAGCTGAATGCTTGATGGATTTGGGGAAAGAATGCCAGGTAGCAGTTGGGAGCAGTGTCAGTACTGGCAGCCACTGTGACTAACCAGCACCTTTCTTGGTTCTCTGAATACATGATTGCCCAAAGAGAGGGAGGGAAACCCAATGCTTATGGAAATTGAATGTCACATTCTGGATACAAGCTGGATCTCAGTGTAGATGAAAACCTATTTAGACAAATACTGCAAGAAAGCTGGCTGAAGAGGGCACTATGATTGCTCATTGATATTTGTTCTTTGCTGCCTGTTTGTATAGTGGCCATGAGGTTGATGAAGACTGAACCCCAAGACTGTTGAGTTTTAGTCAATCAGAGTAAACCCATCTCCTTTGCCACAGTACAGACCTATCTCCCATAAATGTTCTGCTTTCTGCTATAACAGTTCTTGAAAAGTCACACCATTTTCAGGCAAGAATTTTGTTTTTCTATATATGAGACTTTTCCTTTTTATCCTAAAATAATCTAAACAATAGAAGTAATAGAAGTAATAAATAATGAAGGTAATGAATACTAAAAGTAATATTTTCAAGATTATGGTTTCAGAGAAACACATGCTCATCAATTTACTCAACACAAACATTTTTCTAGTCAGACAATATAATATGGGTCTAATTTGACTTGCATGCATTGTTTACATAAACGCCAGACAATCGACTTTGCTTATGTATGACAAATGAGAGGGATAACAGATTTACATCTTCAACAACCCTTAGTCTGTTGTGAATATTTGTTATTTCTATGTTTTAAAGCATTCTATTGCTTAGCTTTTAACTTTATCCTAAAAACACTTTCCCAATGGTATAACTTTTAAGTGCAATGGAGTGTAAGATCAATAGAGTCCCCGAAGTTTGAACAATTGATGAAAATTGTACAGAAAGAATTAAATAAATCCTTACTGAATCTTATTTTATGTATAAAGGCATTATTTGCTTTCAGATTATTGGGTTTTTTAAAATTATGTAAACATCTTACATAGTTCAATTGCTATATAAAATAATCAGATATCTTGAGTTGGGATGAGATACATCACAATTTTTTTTTTTATTAGTGAAAATGTTTCTCATTGAATGATTCTTCAGTTAGCGTCACGGGTTTTAGGAATGGATTAGTTATGAAACCAGGGACAGGCATAGGTGTTTCAGGAAACTAAGTCATTCTGGGCATGACATTTCTTTGGCTCTTAAGATTTGGTTCAGTGCTTGCCCACTGAGAAAGTGTCAGAAAATTCATTTGATGGTTAGGAAAGAGGCTGGCTCTCTTGACCTGAGTGTGGATAATGAAGTATGTAGCTCTGTGAGTAGCTGGCAGTCATTTTGTGACCACATCAGGAGACAGAGAACTTGAGATCAACATAAAAGGCAGAGTGAAAGGACAAATAGTCTATGGCTTTGGGGATACAATTTATCTGCTGAATCAAAATAAACAGAAAAAAATCACCATATTTCTGAAGTTTCTAATTATGGTTTCTTCAGGGAAACTGACTTGGGTTTTTTATAAGTTACAACAGATAGAATGGGAAAGACTACAGATCTCTTCAAGAAAATTTGAGATACCAAGGGAACATTTCATGCAAAGATGGCCACAATACAGGAAGAAATGGTATGGACCTAACAGAAGCAGAAGATATTAAGAAGAGGTGGCAATAAAACACAGAACTGTACAAAAAAGATCTTCATGACCCACATAATCATGATGGTGTGATCACTCACCTAGAGCCAGATATCTTGGAATGCAAAGCCAAGTGGGCCTTAGGAAGCATTGCTATGAACAAAGGCTACTGGAGGTGATGGAATTCCAGTTGAGCTCTTTCAAATTCTAAAAGATGATGCTGTTTAAGTGCTGCATTCAATATGCAAGCAAATTTGGAAAATTTAGCTCCAGCCACAGGACTGGAAAAGGCCAGTTTTCATTCCAATCCTAAAGAAGGGTAATGCCAAAGAATGTTCAAACTACCGCACAATTGCACTCATCTCACACGCTAGTAAAGTAATGCTCAAAATTCTCCAAGCCAGGCTTCAACAGTATATGAACCATGAACTTCCAGATGTTCAAGCTGGATTTAGAAAAGGCAGAGGAACTGGAGATAAAATGGCCAAAATTCGCTGAATCATTGAAAAAGCACAAGAGTTCCAGAAAAACATCTACTTCTGCTGTACTGACTACACCAAAGCCTTTGACTGTGTAAGTGAGTGAAATCTCTCAGTCGTGTCCAACTCTTTGCAACCCCATGGACTGTAGCCTACCAGGCTCCTCCATCCAATCGATTTTCCAGGCAAGAATACTGGAGTAGGCTGCAATTTCCTTCTCCAGGAGATCTTCCCAACCCAGGGATTGAATGTCTCCTGCATTGTAGGCAGATGCTTTATGTCTGAGCCATCACTGTGGAAAATTCTTAAAGAGATGGGAATACCAGAACATCTGACCTGCCTCCTGAGAAATCTGTATGCAGATCAAGAAGCAACAGTTAGAACTGGACATGGAACAACAGACTGGTTCCAAACTGGGAAAAGAATACGTCAAGGCTGTATATTGTCACCATGCTTATTTAACTTATATGCAGAGTACATCATGCAAAATGCCAGGCTGGATCAAGCACAAGCTGGAATCAAGTTTGCCAGGAGAAATATCAATAACCTCAGATATGCAGATGACACCACCCTTATGGCAGAAAATGAAGAGAAACTAAAAAGCCTCTTGATGAAAGTGAAAGAGGAGAGTGAAAAAGCTGGCTTAAAACTCAGCATTCAAAAAATGAAGATCAAGGCATCCAGTCCCATCACTTCATGGCAAATAGATAGGGAAACAATGGAAACAGTGACAGACTTTATTTTCTTAGGGTCCAAAATCACTTCAGATGGTGACTGCAGCCATATAAAAGACACTTGCTCCTTGGAAGAAAAGCTATCACCAACCTAGACTGCATTTAAAAAGCAGAGACATTACTTTACCAAAAAAGTCCGTCTAGTCAAAGCTATGGTTTTTCCAGTAGTCAAGTATGGATATGAGAATTGGACTATAAAGAAAGGTGAATGCCAAAGAATTGATGCTTTTGAACTGTGGTGTTGCAAAAGACTCTTGAGAGTCCTTTGGCCTGAAAGGAGATCCAACCAGTCCATCTTAAAGGAAATCAGTCTTGAATATTCATTGGAAGGACTGATGCTGAAGCTGAAACTCCAATACTTTGACCACATGATGTGATCAACTGACTGACTCATTTGAAAAGACCCTGATGCTGGGAAAGATTGAAGGCGGGAGGAGAAGGGACAACAAGGGATGAGATGGTTGGATGGCATCACCAACTCGATGCACATGAGTTTGAGCAAGCTCCGGGAATGGGTGATGGACAGGGAAGCCTGGCATGCCTAGTCCATGGGGTCACAAAGAGTTGGACATGACTGAGCAACAGAACTGAACAACAGAAAGAGACAGAAATTGGGTCTACAGATTAAACATGCAGAGAAATCCTTTCAGAAACAAGAAAAATAATACAAAGGAAAACACTTTGTAAAAGCTTTCTCAGAGCATAACTGAGCTGAGTTGGAAAGTGAAGAAATGGAAATAATGCTGACAAACAATGGGAAAGTGTGGCTCCACGAGGACTCAGGGAGCAGCCTGGAGTAGGCATCAGCCCTTAGCGCGAATGCCAATAATAATATCCTCTAACGGAAGAAAGTGCAGAGGAACTAAACAGCCTCTTGATGAGGGTGAAAGAGAAGAGTAAAAAGCTTGCTTGAAACTGAACATTCAAAAAACTAAGATCATGGCATCTGATCCTATCACTTTATGACAAATAAAAAGGGAAAAAGTGGAAGCAGTGACAGATTTTATTTTCTTGGGCTCCAAAGTCACTGTGGATGGTGACTGCAGCCATGAAATTGAAAGACACTTGCTCCTTGAAAAGAAAGCTATGACAAACACAGATAGTGTATTAAAAAGCAGAGACACATGGTGCTGGAAAACTGGACATGTAAAAGAATGAAATTAGAACACTTCACAACACCATACACAAAGATAAATTCAAATGGATTAAAGACCTAAATATAAGACCAGAAACTATAAAACTCTTAGAGGAAAACATAGGCAGAACACTCAATGACATAAATCAAAGCAAGATCCTCTATGACCCGCCTCCTAGAAATGGAGGCGGAATGGAAATAAATGGAAATAAAAACAAAAACAAACAAGTGGGACCTGATTAAACTTAAAAGCTTTTGCACAGCAAAGGCAACTATAAGCAAGGTGAAAAGACAACCTTCAGAACGGGAGAAAATAATAGCAAATGAAACAACTGACAAAGGATTAATTTCCAAAATATACCAGCAGCTCTTACAACTCAATACTAGAAAAACAAACAACCCAATCAAAAAGTGGGAAAAAGACCTAAACAGATATTTCTCCAAAGAAGACATACAGATGGCTAACAAACTTGAAAAGACGCTCAGCATCGCTCATTATTAGAGAAATGCAGATCAAAGCTACAATGAGATACAACCTCACACTGGTCAGGATGGCAATCATGAAAAGGTATACGAACAATAAATTCTGGAGAGGGTGTGGAGGAAAGGGAACACTATTGCACTGTTGGTGGAAATGAATGGATAAAGACACTGTGATACATGTACACAATGGAGTATTACTCAGCCATAAAAAGGAACACATTTGAGTCAATTCTAATGAGGTGGATGAACCTAGCACCTTTTATACAGAGTAAAGTAAGTCAGAAAGAGAAAGAAAAATATAATATTCTAATGCATATATATGGAATCTAGAAAAATGGTACTAAAGAATTTATTTACAGGGCAGCAATGTAGAAACAGACATAAGAGAATAGACTTATGAACATGGGGAGAGGAGAGAAGTGGGTGAGATGTAGGGAAAAAATACCATGGAAACTTACATTACCATATGCAAAATAGATAGCCAACGGAAATTTGCTATGGCTCAGAACTCAAAAAAAAAAAAAAAAAAGGCAGAGATATCACTTTGCTGACAAAGGTCCATATAGTCAAAGCTATGGTTTTTCCAGTAGTCATGTGTGGATGTGAGAGTTGGACCATAAAGAAGACTGAGCACCAAAGAATTGATGCTTTCGAATTGTGCTGGAAAAGATTATTGAAAGTCCCTTGAACTGCAAGATCAAACCAGACAATCCTAAAGGAAATCAACCCTGAATAACCATTAGAAGGTCTGTTGCTAAAAGCTGAAGCTCCCATTTTTTGGCCACTTAATGCGAAAACCAAACTCATTGTAAAAGACCATGGTACCGGGAAAGACTGATGACAGGAAGAGAAGGGAGTGACGGAGAATGAGATGGTTAGATAGCATCACTGACTCAATGGACATGAATTTGAGCAAACTCCAGGAGACAGTGGAGGACAGAGGAGCCTGGCATGCTCCTCTGTCAAGAATGAGGTCATGAAGTGTCAGACACGACTCAGCAACTGAACAACAATAACAGCAATATCTGGGTTTTAACTGGCCATGTGTTTGGGGAGTGAAAGCCAAAACCAGGGGCCAGAGCAGAGTAGAAGGTCAGATCAGAAACCAGGACCACTCGAAGAATGAAACCCACAATGGATGAATAAGAAAACAAATATGACCCACAGAAGGAAAGATGCTTGTCTCAATTGCCTCTTTGGATGGAGCAGAAATAAAGAAAAAACTTCCCTTGATATTTCTTGACCATGATTATTCACATGGGTTTGCCACTGAAATTTATAAAAATTGAAAAAAAAAAAAAAAAAACCACCCAAATGGAAAATTGAATTTAAAGGGATTCTAGGTTTGTAATGGCTCGGGTACTACTGTTAAAGAGAAATGCACTTTCAAGGCAGGCCTCAAAGAATTTCCATAGATAGAAATCCAAGGATCATGAAACCACAATAAAAAATGATTAACATAGATGGAAACAAGCAACCATGAACAAAAGTCACCATAAATAACAACTGCAGATGCAGCTGTACTTTAATAAAAACATTACATTTCAAGACTTCTGGAATATGGCCAGAAGTCTTCAAAGGGAAATTTAAAGCTTAAAATGCTCTATCAAAGTTAATTGTTTAAGCATTTATTTTAAGTTATTAGAAAAAGAAGAGCAAAATAAATCATGAAAATGTAGAAGGAATAAAATCATAAAAACAAGCAGAAAAGTATAAAGTAAAAAACAAAGAGAGGAGACGATTAATAAAACCAAAAGCAACTCTTTAAAAAGACTAATAAAATTGACAAACCTCAGGCAAGACTGGTTACAGAAACAAAAAAGGGCAGCATAAAATATTAGAAATGGGGAAAAAAGGCATCACTAAAGAGGCAGCAGAGATCACAATGATAAAGAAATACAAAACAACTGCAATGTTAAAGACACTGGAAAAATTAGGTGAAATGAACAAAATGCTTTTAAAAAGTTACCAAAATCAGTCAAGAAATAAGAATTAGAAAGGTTATCAATAGTTCAAAATTCTCCCTCAGAAAAAATCACAGGACCAAGTGAGTTTACAGAAGAGTTCAATGAAATATTCAACAAGGGAGTAACTCCAAACCTAAACTTCTAAGTAATAAAAGGGAATACTTTCCAGTTCAGTTTATATATATATATAATTTCTTTTGTTATTGCAAGTAAAGAGTAAAAAGAGAGGAAAAACCAGGTCAATCTTTTTAATGCAGAAGCAAAAAACTTTCTAAAAAAGAAAAAGTGTAAACTGAAGTTAGCAATGCATAAAAAGATAATTTATCATCACTGAGTTGGACACATTCTAGGAATACAAGTTGATTTAACATTAGAAAATCTATTAAGTAATTAAGTAATGTATCATATTAATATACAAGAGGAGAAAAATTATATAATAACCTCAATAGATGCAGAATAAGCAGTTAATAATCACTTTTGATATAATTTCTCAGTGGATAAGGTATAAAAAGGAATTCTTTCAACCTAAACAAGAGTTCATAGAGAAACCTTATAGGAACATTGTAATCAGTGGTGAACCATTACAGTGAGTGGTGAAAGTCGCTCAGTCCTGCCATCCCTTTTGCCACCCCATGGACTGTACAGTCCACAGAATTCTCCAGGCCAGAATACTAGAGTGAGTAGCCATTCCCTTCTCAAGGGCATCTTCCCAACCCAGGGATCAAACCCAGGTCTCCTGCATTGCAGGTAGATTCTTTATCCTCTGAGCCACATTATAATCAATGGTGAACCATCATAGTTACTCCCAATATAGCTATTTCTATCAACACTGGATTAGATATAATTAGTACAATAAGGAAAAAGAGAAGTTTTATGAATAAGAAAAAAAAAATTCCTATTATCCAGAGATAACATGGTTGGTCCACAAAATGGAAAACCCAAAGGTATCTACCCAAATTATTATAATTAATCATAGATTTTAGGAAAGTTACCACTTACAGGATCAATAACCAAAAGTCAGTGGTATTTTTGTACTGATATATCAGCAACAAAGAGCTAGACGATGAACATTTGAGAATATACTATTTATAACAGTAAAAAAGTTTAAAGCATCCAGAAAAATATTCTAAAGTACATAAAAAACATTTTTGTTTTGTTTTTATCACTTGAGGTTTATTCCTTAAAACAGAACAAACAGAAACTTCAGCTATTATTTAAGTGGGGTTTCCAAAGGCCATGGAGGTAAGTGAATACCTTGTTTTTAATTTCTATTTTTAATTGGAGGATAATTGCTTTACAACGTTGTATTGGTTTCTGCCGTATAACAGCATGAATCAGCTATACATATACATATGTCCCCTTCTTCTGGAGCCTCCCTTCCACCCCCAATCCTGCCCCTAACACTTCCTAAATAGACTGTCAGCAAATTCTGTTTTAGACTCATCTGTATCCCACATCCAGAATTTCAAGACTGTGAAGCCTTGAACCTTTGCCAATTCTGCAATCCAAATGAGTGTGCTTCTGGCCCTTCCCACCACTGGTTTACTATTCAGCTTTCTTGGATCTGTGAGATCGGTCACCACACATTCAGCTACCATCCAGATCCCCCTATTTCCTCCTGTTTTGCTCTCTTCGTTCTGGAGGGTTTATACTTACCCCACCCCCATCTCTAAACCCCTTTGCTGTAGTTGGAGAGAGGTTCTGAAGAACACAGAGGTGACGATATGTGTGTTCTACTCACCACTTTTTTTTTTATTAATAACCAGAGGCCCACTCTAACTTCCTAAGAGCATAGGTAGTCACTTGAAAAGACATCCCTAGAAACTCTCACCAGTGGACCTCAATCCCATTAAGTGGCTAGGTCAATAGGCCAGTTATTTAACGCAGGTTGAAGGTACTACCAGTGATGGAGTGGGGGTCAGTTCTAAAAAATGGGCTGCCGTGGGTACCACAGGGTTGCTCTTTGGGACCTGGTTAAGTGTGGCCTTTGTCTCAGGGGTACCTTGAAATAAACCAAGGCACTCCACCAATACCCTCAAACAGAGGGCTGACCAGTACTCTCAGTGCTTTTGAAAGGCACATCAGTAAGGGCTTTGATGCAGTGATCTGCCCTTTCCTCCTCCGCCTGCCCCCACCCCCAGTCTGAAAAGGTATGATGCAATGGCATGCCTCTGAGATTTCCCTCTTTGTGACTGATGTTTAATATGCACTGTGTGCTGTTCTTTTTTGGGTTTTTCATATTAACACATGTATCTCAAGGTGATTGCTCACAACTGACACAGTTTTAGAAATACTTTTTAATGATGATTTTAAAAGATAATGGTTATAAGAACTTTGCTAATTTAGGCTGTGGATGCTTATCTAGAGCTGCACAAAATTACACTCTAATTTCCTTCAAAACTTGTAATTCAGCACAGAATCAAATCTTTCCTTTCATCTTCAGATCCTCTGCCTAGTTTCCAAATCCCCCGAGATCAATCTAATCCTCTAAGATTTTCTTCCCTTTAACTCCTTCCTTCTCAGGATTGAAAATCATGAGCCTTTTTCTCAGAACCTGTCAGTGAAAGTCCCACAACAAATCTTGGGCAACATTTTAAATGTTAAGCAATTGATCTAATGACCACTGATCTGGGAGGTTGGGATTTTGTTTGTAAATTTATCACAAGATGTCCATGTGTTCTTGGAAAATATCTTAACCCCAGTTTTTCTTGTCTTGTAAATGAAAAGAATAGTTTATAATCAGTACCTTTTTCTTAGTAAATAAAGGTTATATGGAAAGATATAAAGATATCAGTATGTATTGTTGATCCCAGTTCTAATACCTGAGTACTGAAATATTATGAAAAACAATAGAATAAACAGAAAGGGGGAAAAGACAGATCAGTGTGAATTCTATAAAATATAAACTGACTCTTCTACAGGAAAATTTTGAGACTTTTTCAAGATATTTCTATCCAAATAAATGATGTAGGAAAAGTCATCATGAACCACACTAAACAGGCTTAACAGAAAGAGTAACAAAATCATAAATAAAAATAAAAGGAAGGCGTTCTTACCTTGGCTTTTCAGGTGGCACTAGTGGTAAAGAGCCTGTCTGCCAATGCAGGAGACATTAAGAGATGGGGGTTTGACCCCTGGGTCGGGAAGATTCCCTGAAGGAGGACATGGCAATTCACTTCAGTAGTCTTGCCTGGAGAATCCCATGGACAGAGGATCCTGGTGGGCTACAGTCCATGGGGTCGTGGAATCGGACACAACTTAGCACATTCTTACCTCAGTTGGAGAAATGGGAGGTGGAAAGTTCTTCACAGATAAAATTATTTTAAACACGCTTAATAAAAGACATTTTTCAAAGTTCAGGAATTAAAGAAACGTCATGCTTCTGTATTTTACCTTTAAAAACCATCTGTTTGAAAAAATTTTTATTGAACTAGAACTTCTCTCAAACATCATACCCCCCCTTGATGCCTAGCAGCTTCTAAAACAAAATTAATTATTCTCCCCTTAAGGTCTCATTGAAGTTGGAACCTAATTTTCTTGAAGCATTTATAGTTAACATTTTTGGTGTTTTCCTTTCCTCCCAGGCTGTGAGCTTCTCTGGAAGAAGAAAAAAATTGTGACTTAGTCTTTTAACGATGGTGCCAAAATACATAATATAAATACACTATTACTTTCCTTTTTATCCTTTTCCATTAGTTATTGGCTTTTTAAGGTAAACATTTAGCTGGACACTTAACTTGTGTAGTTTATTTATAATGTCTATTCAGTCTCATTTAGAAGCATATTTATCATTTCCTTCATTTAATTAAGATCTAATTTCTTTCTAAAATTTTAGCTTTATTGCACCAAAGGCCATAAAATAAAATCTCATTGATGTCTATTTACATTTAGAGAACTTCTTCATAAACAGAGAATTCTTCACTAGTGTATTGCTACAACAAAGCTAAATGTCATTGTATAATAATTAAAAAGTCACCTCTCAGTTCAGTTCAGTTGCTCAGTCCTGTCCGACTCTTTGCGACCCCATGAATTGCAGCATGCCAGGCCTCCCTGTCCATCACCAACTCCTGGAGTTCACTCAAACTCACGTCCATTGAATCGGTCATGCCATCCAGCCATCTCATCCTCTGCCATCCCCTTTTCCTCCTGCCCCCAATCCCTCCCAGCATCAGAGTCTTTTCCAATGAGTCAATTCTTCAGATGAGGTGGCCAAAGTACTGGAGTTTCAGCTTTAGCATCATTCCTTCCAAAGAACACCCAGGGCTGATCTCCTTTAGAATGGACTGGTTGGATCTCCTTGCAGTCCAAGGGACTCTCAAGAGTCTTCTCCAACACCACAGTTCAAAAGCATCAATTCTTCAGTGCTCAGCTTTCTTCACACTCCAACTCTCACATCCATACATGACCTTTGACTGTGTGGATCACAATATACTGTGGAAAATTCTGAAAGAGATGGGAATACCAGACCACCTCACCTGCCTCTTGAGAAATTTGTATGCAGGTCAGGAAACAACAGTTAGAACTGAACATGGAACAACAGACTGGTTCCAAATAGGAAAAGGAGTACGTCAAGGCTGTATATTGTCACCCTGCTTATTTAACTTCTATGTAGAGTATTCATGAGAAACGCTGGGCTGGAAGAAGCACAAGCTGGAATCAAGATTGCCGGGAGAAATATCAATAACCTCAGATATGCAGATGACACCACTCTTATGGCAGAAAGTGAAGAGGAACTAAAAAGCCTCTTGATGAAAGTGAAAGAGGAGAGTGAAAAAGTTGGCTTAAAGCTCAACATTCAGAAAATGAAGACCATGGGACCATGGCATCTGGTCCCATCACTGCATGGGAAATAGATGGGGAAACAGTGGAAGTCACCTCTACCCTACTACAAATTGCATCCACATAGAACTTAGCCAATGACAATGGCCTGTTTCATTGTCAGTTTTCTAAATTAGAGGTGTATCTGGTCAGAAAGTATGAGAGAAAATTCTACGCCAAATTTTCAAGGCACAGTTGACTCTTTTACACTTTAAAAATGGTCTATGTGGCAAGAGTAAGAATAGTAATGAGTTTTTTTTTTTCCCCCCTGTATTTTGTTAAAGAGAAAGAAGAAAGCAGGTAACATATTACTCCATTAACACAGTGCTAGGCTATTGATCTTAAAGTTTTCAGTCTGGTTCCAGTTCTAACACCTCTGTCATTAACTGCATGCTTTTGTTCATTACACTTTAATCTCTCTAAGACAAGAAAAAGAAAAAAAAAAAAGATGTAGGACTAGATGAACACCAACTTAGACTTTCAATACTTCTGCAGGGTTGTAACCTTGAAACAAAGCCTTTTCCTATTTCTGTCAACAAAGTGCTTTGGATGGGGTTCAGTCCTTCCCTATCCCGTGCAGAATTCCAGTCTATACCAGGTATGGGTGTAGTACTATAGAGAAGGTCAAAGGAGTGTGCATACATTATCACACACCATGGCCATGGGGTTGGAAACACAGTTATACCTGACGCTATAAAGCCGCTTTGAGCTGGTGATAGGTTAACACTAAAAGGATTAAGGCTTGCTTTGACATGGGCTGACATCCAAAAAGTAGATTTAACGTTAACAGCTGAAATGCTCAGGAAACTAAAGAGTAAGTTAAGGGAGACACAAATGGAGTTAAATTAGAGCAAGTGGGTGTTAAGGTATGTTGGAGTTATTTTCAACTCAGTTCAGAAATGTTTCATTCAATGGCTACAAAAAGGCAGAGTTGGCATAAATTCTCATCTATGATTACAAAACATAAAAAAAAAATGCCTTAGGTGGAAATGTTCATCTTTTAAGGTAAGTATTGTGCCACTGGAAATTTTTTTTTTTAGAGAGATGACTAATCCTGGAGGTTTTTTCTCCCCCTCTTTAGCACATTTCGCTTCTTAGCGCTTGAAAAACATGCTAATACTTAAAAATCAAGGAGACCTGTTAAGTCTCAGAAGGCAGGTTTATTTTTCTCTCAGCGTATTTGCCAGAAAATTAACCTACGGTCTAAGCAGCACAGGTCAAGGCTGATTAAAAAGCTTTTTCATGGCTGACAGGGGGTACACCTCAAGGTATATTCGGTGAGCTGCAGGTAGTTCATAAGGACCAGTAGAAGTATTCACCAAGTACCCATGAATTTCTTTCCACTCTCATCTGTGCTGAGGACCATCCACACCTTGGAGTCATGATGGGCTTGGGGGTGAGGGTAGGGCTCATTGAAAATGCAAAGTTCTGGCCCCCACTCCAGACCTACTAAGCAGGAAGGTGGTAAGAGTGGTGTCCACAAACAAGGACACAGTGGTTCTCATGCTTACCAGGTTTGAGAAGCGCTGACCTAATTCTCAATATTCTCTAGACTAGCTCAATCATTGGTGCTGAAAAAGCACTTGCAAAACACTGTCCTACACTCATTTGGGTGGTGGGTATTACCGAAGCTTGAGGTCTTCACTCTGCAAAGTCTAGCAGGCGAGACAAACATGGAAACACATATACATGTGCTCATGTTCACTCTGCTTGAAACGCCTCTGTTACCCTCTCACTGTGTAGCCCTGCTGAATTCCTTCCTTTTCAGTCTCAAGACTGACTTGCCATATCTTCTCCTCCTAAACACCCCATAGAGTTGATTGTGTCCTCCTTTGGGCCAATATTGGGACTCATTACTAAATGTACTACCCATAGAAGTGCTACGTCATGACTGAAACTATCTCCCTTCTAAGACTGCTCAGTGGGTGGCCAGGAGAATTTACCATTTGATCCCCACTTTCTAGGAGGGTTCGTGGCACAGAGTAAATGCTCAGTAATTCCTGTTTGCTCACAGAGGGTTCATGGGATTCGGTGAGGTGAGGGATTTTGAAAACAACATGAATTGTGAAGAAATAATGAAATTAAAACACAAATATGATATCCTTCGAAAATTAGAGAGACCCACATTGCCTAGAGCAGACCCCGCATTAGATTAGGTGGTAAATCCATTTTTTCTATGATAAACTAAAGGGTGAACCTAGAAAGCTCAAGAACTGTAACAGATAGAGCTGGATTTCCCTTAATGGTTCTAAGGGCTTAGTAAAGAGATATATATGCTTATTAACTCAGTGTCTTTCAGAATGTTTACTTTCATTTTCTTCCATTACAGTCTTGAAACCCCTAATAATTGTTAAGTATAAAGACTGTGAATTTTCCTTAATAATCCTCTAATACACATGAGCTATGTGCAAACTAAATCTATTTCCTGTTGTTCAGATTTGAAAGACTCTAATATCTTTAAATCCAGAATCTAAACCTCTAGTTTTACCTATAGGTAGGCTTTACAACGGAGAAGGCAATGGCACCCTACTCCAGTACTCTTGCCTGGAAAATCCCATGGACAGAGGAGCCTAGTAGGCTGCAGTCCATGGTGTCGCTAAAATTCGGACACGACTGAGCAACTTCACTTTCACTTTTCACTTTCCCGCATTGGAGAAGGAAATGGCAACCCACTCCAGTGTTCTTGCCTGGAGAATCCCAGGGACAGGGGAGCCTGGTAGGCTGCCGTCTATGGGGTCGCAAAGAGTCGGACACGACTGACGTGACTTAGCAGTAGCAGCAATATCTTTAAATCCAGAATCTAAACCTCTAGTTTTACCTATAGGTAGGCTTTACAATCTATAGTTTGTATTTTACACTAGTAATTGTCATTCAGAATTCTGGTAAATTATATTTCAGTGGTTCTAAGATGCACAGTTCCCCTCTCCATTTTCATTTGGCACAAATCAGGGTTGTCTTAAAACTGATGTTGTCTTATTTTTAAAGAAATGTAGGACCTTTATTCATAGCAGTAGTAACCCCTCAGGCTCCCCAGGTGGCACAGTGGTAAAGAGTCTGCCCGTCAGTGCAGCAGACGCAGGAGATGCAGGTTCAGTCCCTGCACAGAGAAGATCCCCTGGAGGAGGAAATGGGATCCCACTCCAGCCTCTTGCCTGGAAAATTCCATGGACAGAGGAGCCATGCGGTTGCAAAGAGTTGGACACAACTGAGCACATTGGAGAAGGCAATGGCACCCCACTCCAGTACTCTTGCCTGGAGAATCCCAGGGATGGCGGAGCCTGGTGGGCTGCCGTCTATGGGGTCGCACAGAGTCGGACACGACTGAAGTGACTTAGCAGCAGCAGAGCACATTAGCACGAGCAGTCATCCCGAAGCAATTAGAGTCTCAAAAACTCTCATCTAAAGCTTGCCAAATACATAGCAAAATATATTTATTTAGCACATAAAGCATTTGCTTTTAAGAAATAGAGAAAAAATTCAAATAAATTTTTGTATTTGAATCTTCCAGGGACATACAGGAAACACATCTTATTTCATAAGTGATTCTATGAAACAGATCACAAAGTTTAATGTACATCTTTATCTTTTTCCTTCATACCTGAAGCTATGACTGTGAATTGTTAATTTTCAGAAATTAAAGGATTACTGGAACTTTTTTTTCCAAATTACATACACAGTGTCTCTTTGGGCTAAGGAATGTGGCCCATGTTAGAAGTACTTGAAAGAGACAAAGGTCACCAAGAACTAGGAAATGAGCTGAACCTTGGTAAACTAGTTTGAATTAACACCTAATGAATGAAAGCAGTCATCTGTTAAAAATCACCCATTTTAGATGACTTAACCCATCCTGGCTAGAATACTTTGGCCATAGATAAATTCAATCAAGGTGACTGGAATAATCAGTGAGCAAACAGGGCCAGAGCAACAAGGGTCAAAACCAAACGTTTCCATAACCGGAGGTAATATGAGAAGATTTCAGAAAAGGGAGGCCCCAAAGGCAAAAATTTGAAAGCTTCTCATGAAAATGACACTCTGAATGTGGCAGACCAAATATTTCAATCCTGAAAACATCATTCCCTTTTGTGGGGCAGGAATAATTCACAAGACTTTTCCATATTCTACAAAACTCACTGTGCTCTGATTTTATTCTTACCAAGAAAATTGGTATCATTATCATATTTTTCAAGAAAATCAATAAGACATTCTATTGATTTAATAATGGGTTTTTGGGGGGGAAAATGCACATATCATTGTTAGCACAACACATCTGATTTAAGAAGCACTGAAACGTGAAATAGACAACTAGAGAGAGAGATGGTGAACAGAGATTGCTCTCTGCTTTTATTTTCCCCTTTCTGCTTAGTAGCAAAATACTGATAAAATTCAGGACAATAATGCATGCATGTACTTAAAACTTACAATTTTAAGACTCTTGTACCACTTATGGTCATAAATTTTAATAAGTGTGATATAAGTGAAATCCTGTGAAGATTTCTTTCTCTCTTGCTTTCCTTCCCCCCTCTCTTGTGTACCCTGGAGTATGGAAGCAATGGCTACAGTTTTAGTATCTTGGGATTTCAAATGATTCTGAAGTTGTGAACTACATACTGGAAATAGTGGAACAGGTAGACAAGAGATGGTCCCTGATGATCCCATAGGCCATACCAATATGGAACTGTGTACTCCTCAGATTTCTTTACTGTGAAAGTGAAAGTGAAGTCACTCAGTCGTGTCCGACTCTTTGCAACCCCGTGGACTGTGGCCCACCAAGCTCCTCAGTCCATGGATTCTCCAGGCAAGAATACTGGAGTAGGGTGCCATTTCCTTCTCCAGGGGATCTTCCAGACCCAGGTCTCGTGCACTGCAGGCAGACACTTTAACCTCTGAGCCACCAGGGCAGACCCCTCTTTACTGTGAGAGAAACATAAATTTCTATCTTGGTAAAGCTATTATATTTGGTAGTTAACTGCTATATGCTCCCATCCTAACTGGTGATGGTTTTACTTCCTTGGTACCAGGAAAGGGTATCTAGGAAAGTAGATATATGTATTCCAGTTACTAGAAAGGAGTATCTCTCACATAGAAGTTGTTCTCTGGTTTGTGCACTCATTTCTTCTGAGTCTGTCATTATGTATCAGTTCTTGATAGGAACTGAGGGGAACCTTAGGAGGTCCTGGGCTAAGTGGTTAACTGGCTTGTTTCCTTTTCATCTTGGTACTACCAAACTCTCAATTTGTACAGCTACTCCACCGTGTTTGCTTCATCTATACGCTGAGCACATCTTGAGAAATGCTGGGCTGGATGAGTTACAAGCTGGAATCAAGATAGGTGGGAGAAACATCAACAACCTCGGATATGCAGATGATACCACTCTAATGGCAGAAAGTGAAGAGGAACCAAAGAGCTTCTTGATGAGGGTGAAGGAGGAGAGTGAAAGAGCTGGCTTAAAACTAAACATTAAAAAAAGTAAGATCACGGCATCTGGCCCCATTACTTCATGGGAAATAGAAGGGGAAAAGTAGAACTAGTGACAGATTTCCTCTTCTTGGGCTCTAAAATCACTGCGGATGGTGACTGCAGGCATGAAATCAGAAGACATTTGCTTCTTGGCAGGAAAGCTATGACAAACCTAGACAGTGTGCTGAGAAAAGTAGAGATGCTACTCTGCCAACAAAGGTCTGTACTGTCAGGACCATAGTCCTATGGTCTTCCCAGTGTTCACATATGGTTGTGAGAGCTGGACTGTAAAGAAGGCAGAGAGCCAAAGAATTGATGCCTTTGAACTATGGTGCTGGAGAAGACTCCTGAGAGTCCCATGGAGAGTAAGCAGGGCAAACCAGTCAATCTTAAGGGAAATCAACCCTGAATATTCATTGGAAGGACTGATGCTGAAGTGGAAACTCCAGGATTTTGGTCATCTGATGCGAACAGCTGACTCATTGGAAAAGTCTCCGATGGTGGGAAAGATTGAGGGCAGAAGGAGAAGAGGACATCAGAGGATGAGATGGCTAGATGATATCACCAATACAATGGACATGAACTCGGGCAAATTTTGGGAGATTGTGAGGGACAGAGTGGCCTGGCGTGCTGCAGTCCATGGAGTCACAAAGAGTTGGACACAACTGGGGATTAACAAGAACAACAACTCCTATTATAGTCATATATAGAATTTTATATATGTTCAATATGTAAAATTCTCATTCTTAGAGAATAAAACAGCTTATAACGTATTTTTCACCATGTGAAACCCAGAATTCTAAGATAAGAAGCCATCCACTTATTAAAATGGTATTTGGCACATGGTTGCTTCATGAATTAGTTTATGCTGTCTAACAATCCATGTTAATGCATTGGAGAAGGAAATGGCAACCCACCCCAGTGTTCTTGCCTGGAGAATCCCAGGGACAGGGGAGCCTGGTGGGCTGCCATCTACAGGGTCGAACAGAGTCGGACACGACTGAAGTGACTTAGCAGCAGCAGCAGCTTTCAAAGACAAGTGTTTATTTCTTCCTGAAGGTGAGCTGGCAGCTGATTTTGGCTGGGTTTGGCTCTAAGGCTGCAGGTTGGGTCGAAGTCTGCTCTGAAGGCTTCTCATTCTTGGATCAGACACTAATGCTGAACTGTTTTTATTCACACTTCTGACACCAAATGTGTGGGGTTTTTCCACATCAACAACCAGTTCTCCCTCTCCAGCTAGGCATCCCACAATACAGGTCAGTTCTGACAGGAACTACCCAGAGTTAACACAGACCCCACAGGTCAAGGGCTTAGTCCCACAAAAGAGTCCCGATATCAGTCTCAAGTCTCTAGTGATCACTTGTAAATAGTGACCAACAGGCAATAAAATGGGACGTTCCCACAACTCCTGCCTCAGGGTTTGCTAGTTTTCTAAAATGGCTCAAAAACTTAGGGAAGCACTTTACTTTTATTATAAAGGATACAACTCAAGAAGCACAAAATGGAAGAGATGCATAGGTTATAGGGTGAGGTACAGTGTCAGACTTTATTTTTTTGGGATCCAAAATCACTGCAGATGGTGACTGCAGCCATGAAATTAAAAGATGCTTACTCCTTGGAAGAAAAGTTATGACCAACCTAGATGGCATATTCAAAAGCAGAGACATTACTTTGCCAACAAAGGTCCGTCTAGTCAAGGCTATGGTTTTTCCAGTGGTCATGTATGGATGTGCGAGTTGGACTGTGAAGAAAGCTGAGCACCAAAGAATTGATGCTTTTGAACTGTGGTGTTGGAGAAGACTCTTGAGAGTCCCTGGGACTGCAAGGAGATCCAACCAGTCCATTCTAGAGTCGTGTCTGACTCTTTGCAATCCCATGAATCGCAGCACGCCAGGCCTCCCTATCTATCACAAACTCCCAGAGTTCACTCAGACTTACGTCCATCAAGTCAGTAATGCCATCCAGCCATCTCATCCTCTGTCGTCCCCTTCTTCTCCTGCCCCCAATCTCTCCCAGCATCACAGTCTTTTCCAATGAGTCAACTCTTTGCATGAGGTGGCCAAAGTACTGGAGTTTCAGCTTTAGCATCATTCCCTCCAAAGAAATCCCAGGGCTGATCTCCTTCAGAATGGACAGGTTGGATCTCCTTGCAGTCCCAGGGACTCTCAAGAGTCTTCTCCAACACCACACTTCAAAAGCATCAATTCTTCGGCACTCAGCCTTCTTCACAGTCCAACTCTCACATCCATACATGACCACAGGAAAAACCATAGCCTTGACTAGATGAACCTTTGTTGGCAAAGTAATGTCTCTGCTTTTGAATATGCTATCTAGGTTGGTCATAACTTTCCTTCCAAGGAGTAAGCGTCTTTTAATTTCATGGCTGCAATCACCATCTGCAGTGATTTTGGAGCCCCCCAAAATAAAGTCTGACACTGTCTCCACTGTTTCCCCATCTATTTCCCATCAAGTGATGGGACCAGATGCCATGATCTTCATTTTCTGAATGTTGAGCTTTAAGCCAACTTTTTCACTCTCCACTTTCACTTTCATCAAGAGGCTTTTTAGTTCCTCTTCACTTTCTTCCATAAGTGTGGTGGCATCTGCATATCTGAGGTTACTGATATTTCTCCCGGCAATCTTGATTCCAGCTTGTGTTTCTTCCAGTCCAGTGTTTCTCATGAACTGCAATTCATGGGGTTGCAAAGAGTTGGACACGACTGAGCGACTGAACGGAACTGAACTGATGAGGGGCAGAAAGGAACTTCCTTGCCCTCTCCAGGTATAACACGTTTCCAACATTTCAGTCCATTCATCAACTCTAAAGAAGTCTGAACCTCATCACTTAGAAGTTTTTATAGAGGTTTCATTAAGCAATCATTATTGATTAAACCATTGACCCTTACAGATTAATGCAGTCCCTAGCCCCTCTTTCCTCCCAGGTAGTCACAGGGTAGGGCTGAAAGTTCCAACTTTCTAATCATGTCTTGCTTTGTTCTGTCTGGTGACCGGCCCCCATTCTCAAGATATCTAGGAACCCCTCAGCTGTGTTGACTTATTAGCATAAACTCAAAATGGTAGAAAGGAAATTATTATGAACAGTAAAAGATATTCTATCACCTCTATTACTCAGGAAAATCCAAGGATTTAGAAGCTCTGTATCAGGAACTGGGGACAAAGACCAAACAGGTATCTGTCACATTACCTAAATCACTTTTTTTCTCCTAACAAAGTCAGGAGTAGAAGCCTGTATCAAGCCTTTGTTTATATCACATCTACCAATATCCCATCAGTTAAAGCAAGTCATATGGCCAAGCCCACAGTCAAGACACAGAAAGTGCAGTACCCTCTACCTGCCCCAGCCCACACCAAGCATGTGCACATGCAATACTGATACAGGAGGTGAAGAACTGAGCACAATTGTTCAATCCACTAGAGTTCTCAGTAAAAATCTGTTAGATAAGTGAATGAACATGGTGGCAATTACAGTTGAAGTGTGTGGTAGTAGTCCAATTGAGTCAGGCACTGCAAATGCCAGAGAAATATTAGGCAATGGGTATGAAAATTCTGGGAACTGTAAATGTGTAGGTAATCTGGGCAGAGAGCCATGTTTGGGTATTATGGGGTATAAACTAGGACCTGGCAGGAAGGATTAGATGAGCAACTGGAGACAAAGAAGACATTGTAGAATCAATAGGGTACTACAAACAAAAAGTATACCACCGTCTCAAGATAGTGACTAAGTAATGGCATGCTGGCCTCAAATGAACCTGCTGCTATTGTTCAATAGCTAAGTCACGTCCAACTCTTTGGCTCCATCTCTTCATTCTTTCTGGAGTTATTTCTCCACTGATCTCCAGTAGCATATTGGGCATATACCTGATGCCTACACTCAGCCTGAGAAGTTCATCTTTCAGTGTCTTATCTTTTTGCCTTTTTGTACTGTTCATGGGGCTCTCAAGGCAAGAATACTGGAGTGGTTTGCCATTCCCTTCTCCAGTGGACCACATTTTGTCAGAACTCTCCACCATGACCCCATCCGTCTTGGGTGGCCTTACATGGCATGGCTCCTAGTTTCATTGAGTTAGACAAGGCTGTGGTCCCTGTGCTCAGACTGGTTAGTCCTCTGTGATTGTGGTTTTCATTCTGTCTGCCCTCTGATGGAGAAGGATAAGAGGCTTATGGAAGCTTCCTGATGGGAAAGAGTGACTCAGGGGGAAACTGGGTCTTGTTCAGATGGGCGGGGCCATGCTTAGTAAATCTTTAATCCAATTTTTGGTTGATGGGCAGGGTTGTGTTCCCTCCCTATTGTTTGACCTGAGGTCAAACTATGGTGGAGGTAATGGAGATGTTGGCGACCTCCTTCAAAAGGTCCCATGCAGGCACTGCTGCACTCAGTGGCCCCAACACTGAAAAAGCAAGAAAGTTCCAAAAAAAAAAAAAAATCTATTTCTGCTTTATTGACTATGCCAAAGCCTTTTGATTGTATGGATCACAACAAACTATGGGAAATTCTTAAAGAGATGGAAATACCAGAACACCTGACCTGCCTGAGAAATCTGTATGCAGGTCAAGAAACAACAGTTAGAATTGGACATGGAACAACAGACTGATATCAAATAGGGAAAGAAGTACGTCAAGGCTGCATATTGTCACTCTGCTTATTTAACTTATATGCAGAGTACATCATGTGAAATGCAAGGCTGGATGAAGCACAAGCCGGAATCAAGATTGCCAGGAGAAATCTCAATAACCTCAGATTTTATGCAGATAACACCACCCTTATGGTAAAGAGCAAAAAAGAACTAAAAAGCCTCTTAATGAAAGTGAAAGAGGAGAGTGAAAAAGCTGGCTTAAAACTCAACATTCAGAAAACTAAGATCATGGCATCCAGTCCCATCACTTCATGGCAAATAGATGGGGAAACAATGGAAACAGTGACAGACTTTATTTTGGGGAACTCCAAAATCACTGCAGATAGTGACTGCAGCCATGAAATTAAAAGATACTTGCTCCTTGGAAGAAAAGCTATCACCAACCTAAATAGCATATTAAAAAGCAGAGACATTACTTGGCCAACAAAGGTCCATCTAGTCAAAGTTTTGGTTTTTCCAGTAGTCATTTATGGATGTGAGAGTTGGACTATAAAGCAAGCTGAGCACCGAAGAATTGATGCTTTTGAACTGTGGCTTTGGAGAAGACTCTTGAGAGTCCCTTGTACAGCAAGGAGATCAAACCAGTCAATCCTAAAGGAAGGACTGATGCTGAAGCTGAAATTCCAACACTTTGGCCACCTGATGTGAAGAATTGACTCTTTTGGAAAGACCCTGATGCTGGGAAAGATTGAAGGCAGGAGGAGAAGGGGACGACAGAAGATGAGATGGTTGGATGGCATCACTGACTGGATGGACATGAGTTTGAGTAAGCTCCAGGAGTTGGTGATGGACAGGAAGGCCTGGCGTGCTGCAGTCCATGAGGTCACAAAGAGTCGGACACAACTGAGTGACTAAACTAAACTGTCCCACTCTTTGTGACCCCATGCACTGCAGCTCACCAGGCTGCCCTGTCCTTCACTATCTACCTGTTCAGTTCAGTTCAGTCGCTCAGTCGTGTCCGACTCTTTGCAACCCCATGAATCGCAGCACGCCAGGCGTCCCTGTCTATCACCAACTCCCGGAGTTCACTCAGAATCACATCCATCGAGTCAGTGATGCCATCCAGCCATCTCATCCTCTGTCGTCCCCTTCTCCTCCTGCCCCCAATCCCTCCCAGCATCAGAGTCTTTTCCAATGAGTCAACTCTTCAGATGAGGTGGCCAAAGTATTGGAGTTTCAGCTTTAGCATCAGTCCTTCCAAAGAAATCCCAGGGCTGATCTCCTTTAGAATGGACTGGTTGGATCTCCTTGCAGTCCCAGGGACTCTCAAGAGTCTTCTCCAACACCACACTTCAAAAGCATCAATTCTTCAGTGCTCAGCCTTCTTCACAGTCGAAGTCTCACATCCATACATGACCACTGGAAAAACCACAGCCTTGACTAGACGGACCTTTGTTGGCCAAGTAATGTCTCTGCTTTTGAATATGCTATCTAGGTTGGTCATAACTTTCCTTCCAAGGAGTAAGCGTCTTTTAATTTCATGGCAGCAATCACCATCTGCAGTGATTTTGGTGCCCAAAAACTATCTACCTGAGTTTGCTCAAACTCATGTCCATTGAGTCAACGATGCCATTCAACCATATGTTATCCTCTGTTGCCCCCTTTTCCTCTTGTCTTCAATCCTCCCCAGCATCAAAGTCTTTTCCAATGAACTTTAGACTCCTCCTTAACAAAACTTTATCATTACTTAAAAAAAAAAAATATCTATTTTAATTGGAGGATAATTGCTTTACAATATTGTGCTGATTTCTGCCAAACATCAACATGAATCAACCATAGGTATACCCATGTTCCCTCCCGCCCAACTCACACCCCATCCCACCTCTCCAGGTTGTCACAGAGCTCCAAATTTGAGGTCCCTGCATCAGAAAGCATGGTAATATCTGCGTTTCAATGCTACTCTCTCCATTCGTCCTACCCCTTCCTTCCCGCCCTGTGTCCAGAAATCTGTTCTCTATGTCTATGTCTGCACTGCTGCATTACTTCTTGAGAAATACTTTTCCTTATGTAAACACGCCTGATCTTTATAATGATACTCAAAAACTTGATTCCCTTTATGGAAATTCACTTTGACATCTACTTCCCTTTGAAATAGTGTAAAAATGAACCAGACAGAAAAGTGACTCTCTCCAAGTGACTTAAGTAACATTCAGAGAATGATGTAAGCACTAGGAAGAACAGAGCTCTAAGTATAATCACCACGTGCAGAGAGGAAATACAGCACTGTGATGGGGAACACAGGCCCTGGACCATTTATCTTGGGTTCAAATCCCAACTCAGTCACTTTACCAAAAGGGAATGATAATCACAATATCTACTTCATAAGCTGCTAATGAGAACTTGATAAATTACATGGAAAAAGGTTAGAAATAATAAACACTTAATGAACACTAGCTATGATAGGCAGATGTTTCTATCTTCTCAGCCTTTGGTAAACCAGAGAAGCAGGCAACATTTAAGTGAAAGACAAATACTCAACGTTATCACTTACATGTGAAATCTAAAAAGTAACCCAGACAAATGTATATAACAGAAGAGCAACAGACTCCCAGACATAGAGAACAAACTGTGGTCACAGTGGGAAGAGGGTGAAGAAGAGGGGCAGGGGATTAAGAGATACAAACTACTATGTATAAAATGAAAAAGTAACCAGGATCTACTGTACAGCACCGGGAAATACAGCCATCATTTTGTAATGACCTTAAATGATGTGTAATCTACAAACATTTTCAATCACTGTGCTGTACACATTGCACTAACATAAACCAACTATACTTCAATTTTAGAAAGAGATTTACTTTTCATATTGGTTAAAATTTCATGCAAAGATGGGCTCGATAAAGGGCAGAAATGGTATGGACCTAACAGAAGTAGAAGATATTAAGAAGAGGTGGCAAGAATACACAGAAGAACTGTACAAAAAAGATCTTCATGACCAAGATAATCACAATGGTGTGATCACTCACCTAGAGCCAGACATCCTGGAATGTGAAGTCAAGTGGGCCTTAGAAAGCATCACTATGAACAAAGCTAGTGGAGGTGATGGAATTCCAGTTGAGCTATTTCAAATCCTGAAAGATGATGCTGTGAAAGTGCTGCACTCAATATGCCAGCAAATTTGGAAAACTCAGCAGTGGCCACAGGACTGGAAAAGGTCAGTTTTCATTCCAATCCCAAAGAAAGGCAATGCCAAAGAATGCTTAAACTATCGCACAATTGCACTTATCTCACATACTAGTAAAGTAATGGTCAAAATTCTCCAAGCTAGGCTTCAGCAATACGTGAACCATGAACTTCGAGATGTTTAAGCTGGTTTTAGAAAAGGCAGAGGAACCAGAGATCAAACTGCCAACATCTCCTGGATCATCGAAAAAGCAAGAGAGTCCAGAAAAACATCTATTTCTGCTTTATTGACTATGCCAAAGGCTTTGACTGTATGGATCACAATAAACTGTGGAAAATTCTGAAAGAGATGGGAATACCAGACCACCTGACCTGCCTCTTGAGAAACCTATATGCAGGTCAGGAAGCAATAGTTAGAACTGGACATGGAACAACAGACCGCTTCCAAATAGGAAAAGGAGTACGTCAAGGCTGTATACTGTCACCCTGCTTATTTAACTTATATGCAGAGTACATCATGAGAAATGCTGGGCTGGAGGAAGCACAAGCTGGAATCAAGATTGCTGGGAGAAACATCAATAACCTCAGATATGCAGATGACACCACCCTTATGGCAGAAAGTGAAGAGGAACTAAAAAGCCTCTTGATGAAAGTGAAAGAGGAGCGTGAAAAAGCTGGCTTAAAGCTCAACATTCAGAAAACTAAGATCATGGCATCTGGTCCTATCACTTGATGGGAAATAGATGGGGAAACAGTGCAAACAGTGTCAGACTTTATTTTGGGGGGCTCCAAACTCACTGCAGATGGTGATTGCAGCCATGAAATTAAAAGACGCTTACTCCTTGGAAGGAAAGTTATGACCAACCTAGATAGCATATTCAAAAGCAGAGACATTACTTTGCCAACAAAGGTCCATCTAGTCAAGGCTATGGTTTTTCCTGTGGTCATGTATGGATGTGAGAGTTGGACTGTGAAGAAGGCTGAGCGCCGAAGAATTGATGCTTTTGAAGTGTGGTGTTGGAGAAGACTCTTGAGAGTCCCTGGGACTGCAAGGAGATCCAAACAGTCCATCCTAAAGGAGATCAGTCCTGGGTGTTCATTTGAAGGACTGATGCTGAAGCTGAAACTCCAGTACTTTGGCCACCTCATGAGAAGAGTTGACTCATTGGAAAAGAGTCTGATGCTGGGAGGGATTGGGGCAGGAGAAGGGGACAACAGAGGATGAGATGGCTGAATGGCATCACTGACTCGATGGACATGAGTTTGAGTGAACTCCTAGAGTTGGTGATGGACAGGGAGGCCTGCCATGCTGTGATTCATGGGGTCGCAAGGAGTCAGACGCAAGTGAGCGACGGAACTGAACTGAAAATGCTTCTCTAGTGGAGAGGTCAGCTTTGACAAAGATGTATGTATACACATACACACACACATGATATACATATAACAAATATACACATGTGTATCTGTATAACTGTCTAGAAATATTTTCAGAATGAACACAAATACACACACTTAAAATTCTTCTGATTTTCCCTTTGGGGAGGGAACATTCCAAAAGGAATCAACTTGGCAGTTTTATGAAACATAATCTAGAAAATAATTTTGTTTCTCTTGATTGGGTACTTTTAAAAACTGATATTGATGGAATGATATGAAAGCAAGTAAATAAAAAAACACAGTGGGAGTATCAGCATACCTTTTTACTGTGATTTCTATAAAACAGTCTGCATGTTACCTCTAAGAAGCCTTTCCAAAGTTTTCTAAATATATGAACTTCATTCTTCTTCATAGTTCCTGCAAAATCTGGTTATATACTCATTCCAGCCTTCTCAGTATTGAGTTTTTAGAAATCTATATCCTCCATAGATTATGAGTTCTGGGACACTGGAACTCTGTTCAATAATATTACAACTGACATTTAAATATTCTCATATTGTTTACAAGCAGCCCTTACATACATTCTCATTTTTTTCTTTTTTCTCTCACAAAATCCCTGTTATAGCTTTGTGTTTTTGTCAGCACCACACAGTATGATAATTTGCATATAATAGGCTTTCAAAAATATTTTTGGGTTTTGTTAAAATTAAAGCTGGATTGTGTGGGTTAAATTAAAATATTGCCAATTCCAGAATGTTTACTTCCTGTAAGCAATTAAGAGAGAAAAAGATTTTGAATGCTTTCAGTTTTTCATTTCTGTACCACCCATGCATTCCTAAGATAAAAAACTAAGGAAGGATGCACTTGACCATTAAAATTGTGTATAATGACAACATCTAAACAAAGCAGAATTGAGTGACAGATTTGATCAGAACACTTCTTTTCCCTGTTCCTTTTTTATTGCTTTGAGTTCCAGTCAGCACTGCATTAGCGCCGCATCCAATGGGTACATAAAGAGAGAAATGAAGACTTAAACCAGGCTTCAAGAAAATAATTCTGTTGGCCACCCAGAACCTGGTTAGTTTTCCCCATTCAATACTAAAAACTATTGAAGACACATCTTCCTACAGCCCCCTGGGGGTCCGTTTAAATTCAGACATTTCTCCATTGAAAAATGAACTGAAGCGATCAACCCATATTTCACCACATAGATATTCTTCAATCACTAGTAACTGTAGCTGAATTATAATCTCATATGACAACCATCCCACACGACAAACGGTCTCTCACCCATTATCCACTCACTTGAAGTCATCTGGTTTCCCTGCCAAGACTCTTCTATTTTCATGAGCCACTTAAAAATTACTTAAACTCAGAAAATAGCTTACCTCTTATTTAGTTCTTAAAGTCAGCTCTAAGTGGATTCCGTGCTATGTCAAAAACCATTTCTTACTTTCCCTGGACTTGAATTACCAATGCCTCTCTGGCCATAAAGACCATTCAAAATGGGATGGAATGAGAGGGAGGCTAATAATCCAGAATGCAATTTTTTTCTTATTAAAAGCAAAATTTGAGAAGAGCCTTAGAAGCTAAGTATTAGAATAAGAGGCAAGAGTTTTAGAAAAAGAATAAAAACAGAATATAGAGTTGAGTAGCAGAAAGGGAAGCAATGAATTAAGAAATGATTAATGGTATTTGCCTGGAGAGTACATGCAAGAAGAAAAAGAAAAGAAGTGGTCTTGGAATTCCATTTGCAACTCGGACTTTTTTCCTGCGGGCTATGAGGATATACGAAATAAAAGTGAAATTCTGCCAAGAGTAGTGGCTATATTCCCAGAGGCCTCCGATGGGCCAGACCCCAGGTTTGAGGATGAGGATAAATATGAAAGAACACAGTCATGCTCACAGCCTATGGTGGGAACAGGTAGACACATGACAAAATTACAGAAACCAGAACAACAGAAATGCTCACACTGAGGAAACAGACCCATTTGCTAAAGTATTAGGGGAGCACAAAAGTGGGAATGATTCATTGAAATTAGAGGGGATTTGGAAAAACATCACATCATAGTTAAAATTCCATTTGGTCCTTGAAATGAGTAGAAATTCGTCTGGTAGAAGAAAGATGGAAAATGCATCCCAGTCTAGGGAAACGGTAAGGAGGCATGAAAATGAGAGCATGTTCAGGAAGCAGCAGGTAGCTCCGCATGGCTGGAACGGGGCCAGGAGAAGGGTGGGAGATGACAGGCTGAAGCAGCAAATGTTTCCATGTAGACACGGACACGACCACATCTGTGCTCTAAAAAGGCCTCCCCTGGCTGCCTTGGTGAGGAGGGGAAGAAATGAAGGAAAAGCTTGAGGCCACTGAAATATCACTGCAGATGGTGATTGCAGCCATGAAATTAAGACGCTTACTTCTTGGAAGGAAAGTTATGACCAACCCAGATAGCATATTCAAAAGCAGAGACATTACTTTGCCAACAAAAGTCCGTCTAGTCAAGGCTATGGTTTTTCCAGTGGTCATGTATGGATGTGAGAGTTGGACTGTGAAGAAAGCTGAGCGCCGAAGGATTGATGCTTTTGAACTGTGGTGTTGGAGAAGACTCTTGAGAGTCCCTTGGACTGCAAGGAGATCCAACCTGTCCATTCTAAAGGAGATCAGCCCTGGGATTTCTTTGGAAGGAATGATGCTAAAGCTGAAACTCCAGTACTTTGGCCACCTGATGCGAAGAGTTGACTCATTGGAAAAGACTCTGATGCTGGGAGGGATTGGGGGCAGGAGGAGAAGGGGACAACAGAGGATGAGATGGCTGGATGGCATCACTGACTCAATGGACGTGAGTCTGAGTGAACTCCTAAAGTTGGTGATGGACAGGGAGGCCTGGCGTGCTGTGATTCATGGGGTTGCAAAGAGTCGGACACGACTGAGCAACTGAACTGAACTGAACTGAAATATTCTGGAGTCTAACAGTGACGCTGGGTTACAAGGAGGTATACACACTACTATATTTAAAATAGATAACCAACAAGGACCCATTGTTTAGCACAGGGAAGTCTGCTCAATATTCTCTAATAACCTACATGGGGAAAGAACTTGAAAAAGAACAGATGCATGTATATGTATAACTGAATCACACTGCTGTACATCTGAAACTAACACAACACTGTAAACCCACTAATACTCCAATAGAAAAGAAAACCATTTTTAAAAGAAAAAAGACATTAGCAGATAAATTTAGTGGGGGAGTAATAACTCCTGGGCCATGGAAGGTAAAGAGGAAGGAGAAAGTGGAGCTTTCGCAAGATAGTTTCAACTTTTCCAGAGCTTTGGATGGACAATAAAGTCGCCATTAGCTACATTCACTGGAAAATGGGAAAACAGGAAGAAAGAGGGGCACAGCAGACAGGGCGGACTCCCACGCACTTAGTGGAAAATGTCACATCACCAGCACAAAGGCAACAGGAGCTCCTGAAGTCACAGGAGCAGCCTTAACATAGTGAAAGGGTAGCATTTGCATTTTTAAAACTTTGCGGAAGTGCATTTATCCTAGCGGACAGGCTTGCTGTTACAATAGTTTAACTGATTTCCATTATTCATGAAATACAGTAGGTCTCCTACATATGAACAAGTTCCATTCTGAGAATGTGTTTGTAAGTCCAACTAGTCCGTTAAGTCCAACAAAGTTAGCACAGGTACGCAACTAGCACAATCAGCTGTATAATGCACGTGTGCGTGCTAAGTCACTTCAGCCGTGTCCGCCTCCGTGAGACCCTACGGACTGTAGCTCACCAGGCTCCTCTGTCCATGGGATTCTCCAGGTGAGAATACTGGCGTGGGTTGCCGGGAAGATCTCTAGGGGATCTTCCCGACGCCTTCATTGGCAGGCAAGTTCTTTACCACTAGCGCCACCTGGGAAGCCCCAGCTATACAGTACTGTATTGTCATAGGTTTATAATACTCTGCACACAAATAATGCATAAACGAACACAAAAAATAAATTTCAATCTTACAGAACAGTAGCTTGAAAAGTATAGTAGTACAGTACAACAGCTGGTATCCAGGGCCTGGCATCAAGTGATCGGGAAAGAAGACTTACTGACTGGAGGAGGAAGGGGAGGTGGGAGGTGGGAGAGCTGAGACTGTCAGCAATAGGAGATGGAGGGCAAGCTGCAATTTCACTCACGCCCGACATTGATGTACAGGTTGTGGTTCCTTACTGGATTCAATTGTATCTACCCTATGGAAAAATGATCCAGTGAGGTCTGGGTAGTAGCACATTCGCATCTTTGAAAGTTCGCAACTTGAAGGTT
This sequence comes from Bos indicus x Bos taurus, assembly GCF_003369695.1. Classification (NCBI taxonomy): domain Eukaryota; kingdom Metazoa; phylum Chordata; class Mammalia; order Artiodactyla; family Bovidae; genus Bos; species Bos indicus x Bos taurus. The sequence continues at coordinate 19,029,931 of NC_040084.1, read as the reverse complement.
CATACATAGGGGCCTCGCTGTACCTCATTAACCTCTGAGGGCTGAGGTGGAGGATATCACAGAGAGCTGTGGTGTGTCCTGCTTTCCCAGCTTAGGGCACAGGAAACTTCTCATATTCAAAACAGTATGAACGAGTGAGTACGTATCACACTCCTTGGGACGTGAGGGCCCATTTTTCCTCCTCATTACTGAGTTCCAGGGATCTGTGCTTCTAGTCACTTTCACTAAGGAAAAAAGAAAACATCTCTTTAAACTACCAGAGGCAACAGTTTCTGCCCAAGCCAAGCCTCCACCACAGGAGGGAAGGCCCCTCAGGGGCCCACTTGCCCGACGTTTTCGAAGGTGAAGCTTCAGGGCCCCTCACCTCCACAGGCCCTTTCCATGGTCCTAAGACACTAGCAATTTTGTATTTGGAATTTTGTGTTCTTTTTTAATTTTTAAATTGTAAATTAAGGTATCAGTTTACAATGTTATGTTAGTAGGAGTTTGGTGTTAACATATATACACTGCTGCTGCTGCTGCTAAGTCGCTTTAGTCGTGTCCGACTCTGTGCAACCCCATAGACGGCAGCCCGCCACGTTCCCCCGTCCCTGGGATTCTCCAGGCAAGAACACTGGAGTGGGTTGTCATTTCCTTCTCCAATACATGAAAGTGAAAAGTGAAAGTGAAGTCGCTCAGTTGTGTCCGACTCTCAGCGACCCCCTGGACTGCAGCCTACCAGGCTCCTCCGTCCATGGGATTTTTTTTTTTTTTTTTTTGTCCATGGGATTTTCCAGGCAAGAGTACTGGAGTGGGGTGCCATCACCTTCTCCGATATATACATTGCTATGTATAAAATAATTAACAAGGACCTACTGTATTATTTTGTTTATATTTTTGGTCATGTGATGCAGTGTGTGGGATCTTAGTTCCCCGATAGGGATCAAATCCGCGCCCCCTGCAGTGGAAGTGCAGAGTCTTAACCACTAGGCTGCCAGGGAAGTCCTTATATTCTCTTATTCTTAAAGAGGGAACCCAACATTGGATAAGTTCAGATCCAGCACCACCTGAATCGCCACCCCCACCCCCGTGCTGCTCTGAGGGTGGTTCTGTAGGCCAGGCGAGGGAGGGGAGGCGGGGAAGGAAGGGGCAGTCTCGTGACTCTCTGTTCAGCTGTGGTTGAGCCACATCACAGCAGAACGGGGCTCTTCGCTTACAGATCTTGAGTGACAGCAATGGAGTCTGCATCCCCACGTGCTAAGTTCAGTCATGCCTGACTCTGGGTGACCACATAGACTGTAGCCCACCAGCCTTCTCTGTCCCTGGGATTCTCCAGGCAAGAATACTGGAGTGGGTTGCCACGCCCTCCTCCAGGGGATCTTCCTGACCCAGGGATGGAACCCACGTCTCTTAGGTCTCCTGCATTGGCAGGCGGGCTCTTTACCACCAGCGCCACCTGGGAAGCCCTGCAGTGGAGTCCAGTTGTGGCAAAACTCATGAAGTATGACTGGCCTCATTCAAGATGCTTAGGGCATTACACACAAGATGTGACAGGATGGCAGTGGTTCCCATGTGAACCCAGGCTCTGGACAGACTGCCTGGCAACAGCTCCAGCCTTCTCTCCTCCAGAAGGCTTCCTCAGAGTCTGCGCAGTTCTTACTGCCAATGGAGCTCAGACTTGAGCACCAGGAATCAGATACATGGGCTTCCTTGGTGGCTCAGATGGTCAAGAAAATCTGCCTGCAAGGGCAGGAGACGCAGGTTCATCCCTGGGTCAGGAAGATCCCCCTAGAGAAGGCAATGAATCAGACACACAGTGGCAATGTTGAGACTAAGCATCAGGGTCTCTGTCTCACCACTCTCAAAGGGCTCCTTGGCCTCTGTGCCAATTTGACCACCTTCTTTCTCCTTGGGAACCTTCAAGCCTAATAGTTTTGAATAGCAGGCAGCTGGAATCTCTCTGCGTTCAGAGCAAAAGTCCCATCCCTTACAAGCCTAAAGGGGGATGATCTGCTCATGCCTCTCCTTCACAAAAATCGATGCCTGTTTATCTTACATCAATATAATGAAATGGGCCATTAAAATGTCTTTTTCCCCCTGAACAAAGAAAGGGAGCTTTAATAATGTATCTCCCTAGAAACAAGTACATATGTTACAACCCTTCAAGAGCCTGATCTCATTCTCTCTTCCTGTCTCTCTCTTACACACACTGACACCTGGCACCATTAAAATTCTTCGCTGAATTCCTCTCAAAGTGATTACAGGGACATTAGTAAATTTAGTAGGAACTGCATCTGATACTGGAGAAGCAACTGGCAACCCACTCCAGTGTGCTTGCCTGGAGAATCCCAGGGACAGAGGAGCCTGGTGGCTGCTGTCTATGGGGTCGCACAGAGTTGGACACGACTGAAGCGACTTAGCAGCAGCAGCACCAGCATCAGCATCTGATACAAGCTAGGGTTGTACTAACAAGGGCAAGCCTAGACAGTTCTGGGACCTACAAGTTTGCTCTGAACTCAGATACCGCCTTGATTTAACCAAAGAGAGCGGAAACCTCTGGCTGTGAGTACTCTAGACAACCTTAACTTGAACCTGAATGGAAAGTGACCACCTGGACTCAAACTTCAGAAGGCATGTCAGGATTTAACCTTATTTGAGAAGGATAAATGTCCTGCATATTAACCTAACTCAATGTAAATTATGTCAGAGGTCACCTTTCACTACAGTATGACTTTTGCACTCTCCGTTTTCCTGGAAAAAATCCAAAATCTTACAACATTTGATTTTTTAAAATGTTTCCAGAGGCAATTTTGTCTTCTCTTTTTCATTCACAAAACTAAGTTGGAATTGACTTTATGCAGTATTTTTAAAATTGGGGGGAAATACGGAAACACTTAAGGAAAGGTATGGAAAAGACAAAGAGCAAAGGTCTCTAAGAAAGTTTTAAAAATGAGCAGGGGGAGACTAACTCCACAAACTATTAAGCATATTATAAGGTTAAAATAAACAAATCAGAGTGGCACTGATGAAAATATCATTTACTAAATACTTTTATTTTGTCCAGTGACAATGTTATGTCAGGGACTCTCCACACCCACCCGCCTGCCCCAACATAGCCATTAGTAACTTGAGGTTTCTGAGTCTCCTGAGTCAGCACGGGTGCTCTCAGCCAAGAGCAGAAGTTGAATGGTTGATCCTGGGCCAGGTCTGCAGTCAACTGTCTACAGGCTGCTCATCCTGCCAGTTCTCACCGCCTCTGGTACAGATTATTCTGCATTTCTGGGGAAATTCCCTTCTCGGAGGGCTGTCTTTCACCTCTCTACCAGTCCCTCAGCTCTGTGGTCTCATGACTGATCCGTTTGCCTCTGTCTTACGTGTCCTAGAAATCCTTGCTGTCCTGGCCTGCTGGTGGGGTCCTGTTGGATTTCCAGAGTTGTTATGTATTTTCTTTTTTAAAATATATACTGTTTTTTTAGTGGGATCAAGAATGAAGGAGAGGCTTTAAAATGAAGATTCAGCTCACTTTAAAAAAATTTTTTTAATTGAAAAAATTATTTTTATAATATTGTAAAAAATATATTTTAAAATTATTAATAATATTTTAAATTATTTTTAAATTTTTAAAATATTTATAATATCTTTATAATATTGTGCATACATCAACATGCATCAGCCGTAACCATACACATGTCCCCTCCCTCTTGCAATGGAAATAAAAACAAAAATAAACATGTGGGGCCTAATTAAAGTTAAAAACTTTTGCAGAGCAAAGGAAATTAAACAAGGTGAAAAGACAACCCTCAGTCCACTTTTTTTTCTAAGAGCTCTCCTGTGTTATGGCGTCAAACTGTTAATTGGAGAGTGGAAATGGGAGAAAATCAGAGGGGAGAGATTTTCCTTGGAGAATCCTCTCAAGAATAACCTCAGCGGTAGTGTGAACTAAGGGTACAGCAGCCTGTGTAGATGGTTGGCAGAAGAAGGCTGGAAGCAGTTGACTCCAGCATCTGCTCAAACATAAAACCATTAGTACACATGGTCACAAACGAAACATTGCTACAAAACAATAGCTAACACGCACTGAAATCTTATTACACATCAGGAACTATTATAAGAGCTTTATGTGCACTGACATTCAATCCTCACGACAACTCTAAGAGAAAGGTACCACTCTTTTCACAGTAGTTAGAAAGAGGGAAACTGAGGCACAGAGCAGTTGGGCAAATTTTCCAAAGTCACACAGCTGGACATGGCAGAGCCAGGGTCTGACCCAGATGGACTGGTATTAGAGCCCAGCCTTAATCCCCGTGTTCCACTGCACAGCCAGGACAGTCTCCCAGCCTGCAGTCTCTCTCCTACCCTTCTTACAACAACAAGCTCTCTTGAAAGCAGAACTTGTATTCTAACAGGAGAAATGAAAAGTCTGGCTTAGAGGGGAAAAACCCACCCAGAACATTTAACTGCTATGTTATCTAATCATCTAAAAGTATAATCTGGAAATGAGTCCTCAAATAGATGAGAAAAACCTACAGCACAGAAAGCATAAACTCTAACTAAAAGAAGGATTAGCTCCCAAGCAAACAGTTAATATAGATAATAAAATACTAACATAAATATAATTTGTATTTTCAAAGAAATACAATGGGTTGTGTTCACATAAACCACACACAAACTAGAATTCTTGGAAATTAAAAACATGGTTATTGAGATTTAAACCCGATTATGTAACAGAATAAACATAACAAAAGATCAAATTAGTGAGCTGAAAGACTAAGGAATTCTCTCAAGACATTATAAACAAAAAAGAGGCAGTTACAGACTTAGAAACAAACTAGTGGTTACCAGTGGGGGGAGGGGGGAAGGGCAATATGGGGGAGGGGAGGGAGCCACAAACTACTGTGCGTAAAATGGGCTCAAGGATATATTGCGCAACATGGGGAATAGAGCCAATATCTTACAGTAACTATAAATGGAAAATACCTTTAAAAATTACATTAAAAATTTAAAAAAAATTTAAGATACAACTACCTCCACCTTGGAGAAGGAAACAGCAACCCACTCCAGGACTCTTGCCTGGAGAATCCCATGGACAGAGGAGCTGGGCAGGCTACGGTCCATGGGGTCACAAGATCGGACATGACTTAGGGACTAAACCACCACCACCACCTCCACCTTATGGTAGCAAGTGATCCTCTTAATGGAAAAAATATATATATATATTATGTAAATGCAAGAGCATACAAATATAAGGAAAAAAACATTAAGATGGATGGAATCAGAAGTCTTATGATATGCAGAATAATGGTTTCATAAAGATTTCCACATCCCTAGAATCTGTGAATATGGCAAAAGGGACTCTGCAGATATGATTAAGAATTTTGAGATGAAGAGATTTTCCTGTCTTACCCATGTGGGTCCATTGTAATCACTAAAATTCTGATAAATTAGTAATAGAGCAAGCACAATTGCACTCATCTCACAAAGTAGTAAGGTAATGCTCAAAATTCTCCAAGCCAGGCTTCAACAGTACGTGAACTGTGAACTTCCAGATGATCAAGCTGGATTTAGAAAAGGCAAAGGAACCAGACATCAAATTGCAAACATCCACTGGATCATCAAAAAAGCAAGAGAATTCCAGAAAAACATCTACTTTGCTTTATTGATTATGCCAAAGCTTTTGATGTGTAGATCACAACAAACTGGAAAATTTTTGAAGAGATGGGAATATCAGACCACGACCACCTGACCTGTCTCCTGAGAAATCTGTATGCAGGTCAGGAAGCAACAGTTAGAACCAGACAGGTTCCAAATTGGGAAAGGAGTACGTCAAGGCTGTATATTATCACCCTGCTTATTTAACTTATATGCAGAGTACATCATGCAAAATGCTGGGCTGAATGAAACACAAGCTGGAATCAAGATTGCCGGGAGAAATATCAATAACCTCATATACGCAGGTGACACCACCCTTATGGCAGAAAGTGAAGAACTAAAGAGCCTCTTGATGAAGGTGAAAGAGGAGAGTGAAAAAGTTGGCTTAAAGCTCAACATTCAGAAAACAAAGATCATGGCATCCAGTCCCATCACTTCATGGCAAATAGACGGGGAAAACAGTGGCTGACTTTATTTTTCTGGGCTCCAAAATCACTGCAGATGGTGATTGCAGCCATGAAATTAAGATGCTTACTCCTTGGAAGGAGAGTTATGACCAACCTAGAAAGCATATTAAAAATCAGAGACATTACTTTGTCAACAAAGGTCCATCTAGTCAAGGCTATGGTTTTTCCAGTGGTCACGTATGGATGTGAGAGTTGGACTATAAAGAAAGCTGAGTGCCAAAGAATTGATGCTTTTGAACTGTGGTGTTGGAAAAGACTCTTGAGAGCCCCTTGGACTACAAGGAGATCCAACAAGCCAATCCTAAAGGAAATCAGTCCTGGGTGTTCATTGGAAGGACTGATGCTGAAGCTGAAACTCTAATCCTTTGGCCACCTGATTCGAAGAACTGACTCATTGGAAAAGACCCTGATGCTGGGAGGGATTGAGGGTAGGAGGAGAAGGGGATGACAGAGGATGAGATGGTTGGATGGCATCATGGACTCAATGGACATGAGTTTGAGCAAGCTCTGGGATTTGGTGATGGACAGGGAAGCCTGGTGTGCTGCAGTTCATAGGGTTGCAAAGAGTCAGACACGACTGAGTGACTAAACTGAACTGAACTGAAGGAGTGTCAGTGGCTTAAAACACCACAAATTTATTGTCAATGGTTCTGTAATTTAGATGTCTGAACTGGGTCTCACTGGTCTAAAATCTAATGAAGCCAGCAGTGCTTCATCACTTTCTAAAGGATTCTCTTGAGGCAAATCTATTTCTTTGCCTTTTCCAGCCACCCATTGGCTTTTGGTTCCTTTCTATCAACAATGGGTGGAGTTCTTACATGTCATCACTCTGAGTTCCTCTTCTGGCTTCCTCTTCCATAGTTAAGGACCCTTGGACCCACCCTGATAATCCAAATCATCTTCCTATTTTAAGATCATCTGATTAGCAAACTTAACTCCTTCTGCTTTCTTAATTCTCTTTTGCCACATAATCTAACACAGTCAGAGGTTCTGGAGATTAGGACATGGACCACTTTGGGGGAAGGGCATTGTTCTGACTACTAAAGTCCTACTCTCACCCTAATTTCAAGTGCCTCTTGTCTTTACAATGTAGATCATTTCAGCCATGTCAAACTTCCACCCTGAAACTTTCACATTCTAATATACACTTGGAAGACCAGGGCATGGAGGGAGTGGTGTCGATTAGCGCAGGGAGAAAAAAAAAGGGGCTTCCGTCACTGCTCAGTTGGTAAAGAGTGTGCCTGCAATGCAGGAGACCCGGGTTCGATTCCTGGGTCAGGAAGATCTCCTGGAGAAGGAAATGGCAACCCACTCCAGTATTCTTTCCTGGAGAATTCCATGGACAGAGGAACCTGGCAGGCAGTCTATGGGACTGTCAGTGTATGGGGTTGCAAGAGTCGGACATACCTAAGCACACACAGCAGCAGCACAAAAAGATATTGGATGTCCTGTCTAAAGCACCTTCAGGGTTATTTCAGCCTTTCCGGGTCTTTGAGCTATATTGTTGCTGCTGCTGCTAAGTCGTTTCAGTCCTATCCGACTCTGTGCAACCCCATAGACTGCAGCCCACCAGGCTCCCCAGTCCCTGGGATTCTCCAGGCAAGAACACTGGAGTGGGTTGCCATTTCCTTCTCCAATGCAGGAAAGGGAAAAGTAAAAGTGAAGTCGCTCAGTTGTGTCCGACTCTTCGCGACCCCATAGACTGCATCCCACCAGGCTCCTTCATCCATGGGATTTTCCAGGCAAGAGTACTGGAGTGGGGTGCCATTGCCTTTTCCGTTGAGCTATGTTACAATTCTGCAAATTGTAGAAAACTAGATAACTGATAATAATACAAATGAGTCTTGTTTACGGAAATGCAAATAATATCCAGAAGATGGATACTGACCAATTTTGCTAATTTGTATCCGTTTGTCAATTCCTTGTGTGACTATATAATTTGTTTTCTCTTTGGATTTTCCCTTGTACCAGTGATAACATTTTGCCATTTCTCTTATTAATTAATGAGTTAAATAAAATCTTTTACCCCTTTCAATTAACTCCAGAGTTCTAAAATAGTTCTATCATACAGATTCTCAGTGTAATTCCACCAGTGTCCAGAGGGGGAGACAGATTCCTTGTGCTTTCAACTCTGCCATTTCCCCAGAATCCTCTGCATTGCCTTTTAGGGATCACAGTTTGATAGCACATTCTTGTCCATTTTATCATAGTCCATGTTTTTACAAGACATCATTCTAAGTGAATATCTCATAAAATGTCATGATATTTTTTTCTAATCTAAATACAGGAATTTAACCCAAATTTAACCCATACATATTTATTATTAATAATACATTTTGGCTTATTCTTACAGTCTTACAACTTCTATAATAATAATAATAATATTCATGTGCTTCAGTCGTGTCCAACTCTTTGTGACCCCATGGACTGTAGTCCACCAGGCTTCTCTGTCAGTGGGATTCTCCAGGCAAGAATACTGGAGTGGGCTGCCATTTCCTCCTCCAGGGGATCTTCTTGACCCAGGGATCAAACCCGCATGTCTAGTCTCCTGCATTGGCGGGCGGACGTTTTACCCTAGTGCCACCTTTGTCGTTGTTACTGTTTTTGTTTTGTAATGTCTTTTGTTAAGCAAATAGATTTTTAAACTTTCACGTATGCTTCTCTAGCACAGTACATTCTCGGTAAAGAGCCAGTCAGTGCGTACGTTTGTGGACAACACAGTCTCTGTCACAACCACTCAATTCTGTTGTAGTATGAAAACAGCTATAGACAAAACATAAATGAACGAACATAGCTATGTACCAATAAAAATATTTAAAAAAAAAATCAGGAAGTAGGCCATATTTGGCCTATAGACTTTGGTTTTAAGAGTCGGACTCGACTGAGCGATTTCACTTTCACTTTTCACTTTCATGCATTGGAGAAGGCAATGGCAACCCACTCCAGTGTTCTTGCTTGGAGAATCCCAGGGACGGGGGAGCCTGGTGGCTGCCGTCTATGGGGTCACACAGAGTTGGACACGAGTGAAGTGACTTAGCAGCAGCAGCAGTGTCTTGTAAGCTATAAGAACTATTTTAAAGTTATCTTAGTGAGTAGCCTTCCTTCAATTTCCTTTATTGTCTCCTTCTGAATATCCTAGTAGGCCTATATTGGTCTTTCATCTCTCAAACTTTTTCTCACATTTTATGTCCCTTTGTTGCTCTGCCCCCCGGAGAATTTTCTTTTTGTTAACAATAGTAGTGCATGGACATAATGCCACATCAAATGGTACAGGAAAAGCATCATTCGCCACCTATGGGTCCTCTTCCCCTCTTTGAAATATTTCTTTGCAATTTTCTGGTCATTAACTCTGTGATGCTAAATATGTTTTTACCTCCAGTTCTTGTCTTGAAATGAAAGAGTTTAGTTCAGCGATATTATCCTTATCTGTATTGTTTTTTTCTTTCTTTTCCCAAAATCTTATATCTGTAATGTTATCTTTAGCTTTCATGGTCATTTTAATGCAATCAAGTTCAACAATGTTTCCTCATCCCATACTTTGTAAGACAGAATATTAACACTTACCTCTTCCTTCCACTTCCCACCCTCTAATCTCCAAACTTCAGTTAGGTACACTTTAAGTTTTTTTCTTTTACCTAATTAAAACAGTTAAATTGATATTTTCTTCTGAAACACAACCAAGCCTTCCATGTTTCATCTATAGGCTGACTCTAAAAGGTGAAAATCTATAAAGGGGTCTGTCTGGTCTTCATTTTAGTGTTCATCCAAACACTGTAAGATGGTAGGCCAAGCATGGTGATGGGATTATCCTTCCTTTCAAGGTCATGACTCCTAAATCAGTTATAATAGTGATCTTAACATCGAGGACACATGAAATTTTTTTCTCACCTTAATTGCTTAAAGTCGGGCCTTATTTTCAATATTTAGACTATGGCTTTGGTGTTCACCTTTCTTCCTTTTTTCCTGTTCAGCAACGTTTTTTTCTTGTTGAAAGGATTTATTCTTATTTAGGAAAAAACTGACTAATGTGAACTCTTCTGGGAAAATAACAAAAAATAAGCCAGCTATGTTATCTCCATTTTATAGAGATTTTACTCTTTTTCCACCATATCTCTTTATCACATCATGCCTTTTTCATACTTTTATCGTAACATCCATTCTCTCAAATCTCTCCCTTCTAACCCACCCACACTTCTGCTCCGCTGGGCACCAACTGTTCACCAGGCAGGTTGCATAGCTGTTTCCCAGGATCTCCCTTCACTGCTCTCCTGGGCTGAACCTTGTTTCCCAACTCCTCTGTTCTCTTCCTCTTGTTCTGTTTGCTCCTAGTCCTACTGCATGGCATCCTCGGGGCAATTACATTTTTAACTCCTAAAATTCTTTCGTATTCTCTAATTGCTCCTTTTCCTTCTGCTGGCTTTTCTTTGCACTATCCCCCAAGAGAATATCACTTGGAAATTTTTTAAATTCTGTACCCTTTGTTTCTTCTGGGGTTTGTATTTGTGCATGTTTCTTCCTATTGGTCTCTCCTTTCATTTGGCTGCCTTTCCTCAGATATCTGATGATCCTTTCGTCACCTATGTGTGTGTGTGTGAATTTGAAACTCAAGTTGATTATCTGGGAGCTGGCACGGGTTTTCTCTCCTTGAATGGCAGCATTGACCACAGGACTTATACCTGGGAGTAGCCTGTACTCTGGGAAGTCTTCTTTTTGGGTGCCTGTGGATGGAACTTCCCAGGTGCTGAAAGAAGAAGGGCTTTTCTCCAGCGGGGGAGGTCTCCAGTGGTCCTCCCTCCCGGAAAGGGTTGGCTGCCTTATTCCCTCCGTGTGACTGCATGTCTCTCTGACACCTGTACCTCCCACAACTCTCTCCTCCCTGGTACATCACATTCTTTGGAAGGTACTTTGTGAATTTCAGCCTCAGATTAATGTTTTCCTCAATTGGTGATTGCTATTCTAACTAAATTATTTACTACTCTTAAAAAAAAATTGTTTTTTTTTTTCATTTTTTGGCTATGCTGCACAGCATGTCGGATCTTGTTCTCTGACCAGAGATTGAACCTGTACCACCTGCATTGGCATGGGGTTCACCAACGGCTCAGCAGGTAAAGAATCTGCCTGAAATGCAGGAGATACAGAGATGGGGGTGCAATCCCTAGGCTGGGAAGATCCCCTTGAGAAGGAAATGGGCAACCCATGCCAGTATTCTTGCCTGGGAAATTTTTGTGGACAGAGAAGCCTGGCAGGCTACAGTCCATGGGGCTACAAAGAGTCAGATACAACTTGAGTGACTGAAAACACACACCCCTGCACTGACAGAACAGAGTCTTAACCACTGGACCCCCCACGTTAGTCCCTAAACTATCCTCTTTATTGCCCCAGGGCTCTGTCCAGTTCTTGGTATTTGCTCATTCTATTTTTTTTTTTTTTTTTGCCGTTTCAGTAGATATTGTTTTATGTTCTCAGGGTTTTTTCCATGCATGTATTCTGGGTTTCCTCAACTCTAATCCATACAAATCCATTGATTTCTTTCTTCTGGGTGTGCTTTGCCATTTTGGATCTGCTGGTGACTCTTCTTACTTGCTGATATGACTATACTTACATTCTGTAAATGTAATGAATTTGGGGTGGGTGTTTAGATAGACATTGAGTTCAGTCCCTCAGTTTGTTTATTTTCCTTGAGCTCATTTAAGCTAATCATTTGCTGGGATAGTTTTAATCTCTTACATCAAGCCACAGTGTTATTAGCCTGCTCTGAAAATGTTATACTGATCTTTTTTATATACTTTAAATCATATTTACATTTTAATTAATCAACTAACATGAATTTCTCATTGTAAAAATCCAACTAATACTAGCAAATACAAAATCCTCCACCTTCCACTCTCTAATCCTGCAGATAATCATTGTTACCAGCTTTCAATGTTTGCTTGCAAAATTTTTTTTTAATATTTTTATTTACTTTTTTGGCTGTGCTGGGTCTTAGTTGTGGCATGCAAGACCTGTTTTGTGGCACGTGGGATCTAGTTCCCTGACCAGGGATCAAACCCAGTTACCCTGCATTGGGAAGGCAAGAGTTTTAGCCACTGGGCCACCAGGGAAGTCTGCAAAACTTTTTCTATATATTTGTAAAGTTATATAAGATCACATAGAAACAGTTTTAAAACATAAATGGCGGCATAGTGTTTGCTTTGCAACTGCTTTTAAAAAAAATAATATATCTTAGAGATTTACCTCTTTAACTATGATCAGTAAATATATATCTACCTCATTACTTTTAATTGCTACATAGTTTGAACTCTATGTAACCTCAAGTATTAGTTTTAGTATTATAACACTGATACAGTAAATAGTCTTGGACTCTTCTACTTGAACATATATATGATTATTTAACTGGTTAAGAACTGACATTGCTGGTTATAAGGACAAGCATATTGGGTAAAATAGGTAAGGTGGTTTTTTTTTTAGCCTAAATTGAATAACTTATGAAAAAAATAAAGAACTTGAAACCATAAAAGAATAGAGACTATTAAATGATAGACGAATCAGAAATGACAAGTGGTTTAACGAAATGGTGCTGAGACATAAAGACTAAATTTATTCTGAGCATCCAAGCATTTCAATACTTTCTCTATATTTAGTAAAAATGATTGTAGATATTTTTAAAAATCCCCACAAAGATTTTTAGATATACAGGAAAAGTTTATCTTTGCAGGAGAAATAATTATAGTATCATAGATGTAAGTCTTTCAGGAGGATATATAAATATGATACCATTTTAATTTGGTATAAAAATATTTAAAATACTAAATGTTTGAGGGGAGACTATAAACAATATTGCATTAAAAAAAAAAACAGAACAATGGTCATCTCTGAGGAGAGAAAGAGGGAAATGAAATAAAGGAGAGATTTGTAGGAGCTCTGATCTATGTTGAATTTCTCAAGGAAGTTGGTAGGTTCATGAGTTTTCTCTATACTTTTTGTGGTCAAAATAAAACTAAACACAAGTAGGTTGATTCAATTTGCTCTACTTTTTTCCAGTGTGGAAAGTCTGGGTATCCCCATTTGCAGGGGAAATAGAACATTGTACTCTTGCTTGGAAAATCCCATGGGCAGAGGAGCCTGGTAGGCTGCAGTCCATGGGGTCTCAAAGAGTCGGACACGACTGAGCGACTTCACTTTCACTTTTCACTTTCATGCATTGGAGAAGAAAATGGCAGCCCACTCCAGTGTTCTTGGCTGGAGAATACTGGGGACAGGGGAGCCTGGTGGGCTGCCGTCTGTGGGGTGGCACAGAGTCAGACACAACTGAATCGACTTAGCAGCAGCAGAACATGGCTACCAAAATATGGAAATCTACAACTATGCCAAGGAATATGCATTAACCTAGAAAATACCTGATGAAAGTGGAGGACTCAGGAAGAGAGGACAAGCTTAACAAAAAAACTGGAAATCTGTTACAGACACCTTCATGAATCACATGAGAAGTCAGTAAATGGTCCCTACTCATGGGGTTATGATATTTCCCAGAAAACATGGCATTGCTCTACACGTAGTTGAAGTTTCCCTGTGTAATTAATAATCCACCAACGTCAAAGCCCATGATGCCCAACTTGTTACATTCTAAGAACAAAGGTGCCCTTACAATGAGACTGAATATCTTAGCTTTCCTCAGCAGCACTTTGGGTTCTCAGACTTGAGTTGGTAATTGCTGTTTCTTCAATGATATAGTCTTCAATCTACTAAACACCTACTACCTGCTGACTTTTTTTTTTTTTTAACTTTTGGAAAGACCCATCCTGGTAGAAAAGCATTTTTTTTCTTAACAGAAAAAAAGCTTCACTTCCTGCCCAGTGGAGCTTATTCTACCAGTCAATTCTTAAAAGAGGAACTGACCAAAACAGTAGCACAAATGACCAAGAGCTCAAAGGTCTCCTCTGCAGAGAAAAGGCTAACATCACTTCAGGATTGCCTCCTGACATCAATTTCACAGCCACCGCATATGTTAAGAGTTTTACAGAATGCACAAGAGAACTGCATCCCCCAAATATTTGACCTCAGCAGAGACTCTTATTGTGACATATTACATACACTTTTCTAATATGTGTACTAGAAGTAAGAAAAATCTCAAAAAGGAAATTTGAGGACTTGCTGGTTTTACCAAAATGGAAAACAAACCGTAGTAGGTTCTGGTATTGAACTGAGTAATAAAGAAATTTCCTCTTAGGCATTTCAGAGGAGAGACGGTATTTGCATGTGGTTGTTTTTAAATATCAACAAATCACTAACTTAAAAGAATGGACACTCAGATGCCCAATCTTAAGAATATATTAGGAGTATAATTTTAAGATTAAAATGTAAGTCCACAGAGAGGGAGTTAAGAACACGAGCTTCTAAGATGAGCCAAGAAAAAAAATTACTGATGTTCGACTCAGCTAGCTATTCTTTCTGACAGGAGATTAAAGCCGCCTGCGAGATTTCTTTGACTCTGACTCATTTAATTCATTTAGACATTGCCAGCAGAGCAAGCTACAACAAAGCAGATCCATCTTAACAAGCTCACTCCCGACTGCTCTAATAAAGAAAAATAATTGAATTGCTGATTTTGATTTTTTTAAATGCACTCAGCATTTGCGTATTTGGCTTCACACACCAAATAAACATAGAAATATTTGTTACATCATCTTCTTCTCTACAGTGAACGGTGAAAAAGCCCCACAGAATCAGCGCTAGGCTAGGTACCTTTCAGGTCAGTGTAGCACTGGAGGCGCTTCCCTGTGTTTAGTTTATTAGAATTGCACTTTTAAAATCTTTGGGTCTTATTTGCAGCCAGCCCTGGTTCTGAACTCACCGCTCGGCATGAATAAGTGAATATGCTGATGTTATCACATCCACAGTCCAAGGATTTCTCAAGAGGCCAACTGCCACAGCGAAGTCGCCATGGAAGTGGGCGGCATGGAGAGCTGAGACAGCAAACTGGCAGCCACAGAAATCTTTCATTCAACCCAAACACTGTGGTTGTTTTTTGTTTTTGTTCTAACTGAACCAACATTTAAATAGCAAAAGATTACACATAAAAAACCAGACATGCAAGTCCCTTGAAAATGTCTAAGACTAGCAACAGGGAGCCACATCCCAGGTCTGCGGCGGCTGAGTGGCAGCTGCCTCCTCCATCACTCAGGTTACGCGCATGCGTGGATTCGCCAAGGCAGCCTCATTTCAATTCCCTGCCGGATCCTTGTAACACTGGAGGAGAGGACCACTAACGCAGAGAGTGAAGCAGAAAATTCAGATTAAAAGATATATGCTCGTTCCACTCCTGGCACTTTGATTGAATTAATATATCAGCTAGACTACACCCAAGTCTACTGATCAGACAACTGTGTGCCTATGTGTGTGCACTTAATTGCTCAGTGGTGCCCAACTCTTTGGCACCCAATGGACTGTAGCCCTCCAGGCTCCTCAGTATTCTCCAGGCAGGAATACTGGAGTGGATTGCCATGTGCTCGTCCAGGGGATCTTCCCAACTCAGGGATGAAACCCAGGTCTCCCACATTGCAGGCAGATTCTTTAGCAGCTGAGCTAACAGGGAAGCCCAAATGATGACTGCTGCTGCTGCTGCTAAGTCACTTCAGTCGTGTCCAACTCTGTGCAACCCCATAGACGGCAGCCCACCAGGCTCCTCCGGGCAAGAGTACTGGAGTGGGGTGCCATTGCCTTCTAGTGGTAGTAATTCAAAGCAAAGTCTATGACTAAAAAAGAAAAAAAAAAAAAACACGGGATCAAAGCCGTGTTTCCTGTATTGGCAGGTGAATTCTTTACCAATCAATGAGCCAACTTACCCACATCAAATTTCTTACCATTCTTTTTTTCAGCATTTCCCTCTCCCAACTTTGTGTATTTTCCTATACTGTTCTCACTTGGGAATTACGATTCCCCCATGTTCAACAAATGTCAATCTTCCTCCAAATGAATCCAAAATCCAAGTTTCTAATACACTTGTGTGGAGGTAGGATAATAGTCAGGTAGGCTAATAATTTTTTATATTTAATGGTGTGTTCTTTTGACTGAAAAAAGGCAAGAGGGTCAGTCTTTACATTTTTTGGTTAGCATCAGATATTTGGATGCATTTGAGCCCTCAATGATAGCAGTGATCTTCAGATTTTAGTAGAATTATTGGGCCTCCATTAGACAGGCACTATTGCAACAGTCATCATCAATAACTTAATACTCATTTTGCAAAGTGATCTGTAGAATTAATGCAGACCTGATCAAAATCTCAGCTGGATTTTTAAAGACATGGACAAGCTGATTCTAACATTTCTGTGGAAACGCAAAGGACCCGAACAGCCAAAACAAAGTGTTAAAAAAAAAAGAGCCAAGTTGAAGGACAACCACTATCTGATGTCGTCTTATTATCAAACTATGGTAATTGAGACAGCATGCTGTCAAAATAGACACATACACCGGAACTGGATACAGAATCCAGAAATAAACGCACACATATATGGACAACTGATTTTTGACAAAGGTATAAAGGTGACTGCGTAGAGAAAGCATAGTCTTTTCGGTAAGTGGTGATAAAACCTATGCAGGAAAATGAACTTTGATTGATCCCTCACATCATATAAAAAAATTAACTCAAAATGGATTATAGACCTAAATGATCAAAAGCACAATTCATAAAAGAACAAACTGTCTAATTGAACTTCATCAAAATTAAAATTTTCCTGCTTTTCAAAAGACACTGTTAAAAGAATGAAGAGACAAGACAGACAGAGTATTTGTAAATTATGTAATCTGGTAAAGTACAGGATGTATCAAGAATTCTCAAAACTCAACAACAACTCAATTTAAAAGGATGGCTTAAAAAAGATTGGAACAGACACATCACCAAAGAAGACGATAAATTAGTTTGTGAAAATTTGCTCAACACCAGTAGATATTAGGGAAATTAAACACATAATGTGATACCATTGCAAACTGATGAAAATGGTTAGAATTTAAAGACTGGCCAGGCCAAGTCGTAGTGAGGATATGGAACAAAGGACTGGTAGGAATGCAAAATGGTACAACCACTCTGGGAATGGTTGGTCAATTTCTTAAAAAGTTAAGAATACATCTACCATATGATTCGGCCTTTCCATTCTTGGATATTTTTCCAAAAGAAGTAAAAGCATACATCCATACAAAGACTTATAAGTGTTCACATCAGCTTTATTCATAATAACCTCGAACTGCAAGCAATTCAAATGCCCATCCACAGATGAGTAAACAAATTGTCCTATACAATGGAAAACTGTTCAGCAATTGAAAAAAAAAAAGAAAGAGCTATTGATACAGGCAAAAACTTAAGTTCTAAGAGAATTATACTGAGCTACAGCTTTCAGACTGAAAGAGCACATATTATGAATCCATTTGTATAACACTCTAGGAAATGCACACTAATTCCTAGTGACAGAAATCAGGTCAGCGGCTGCCTGGGGTGGAGTTATGGGGAAGGACTTGAGGCAAGACAGGTTGGGCCCAAGGACAGACTCCTCATGCGTAGATATTCAGATCAGATCAGTCGCTCAGTCGTGTCCGACTCTTTGCGACCCCATGAATTGCAGCATGCCAGGCCTCCCTGTCCATCACCAACTCCTGGAGTTCACTCAGACTCACGTCCATCGAGTCAGTGATGCCATCCAGCCATCTCATCCTCTGTCGTCCCCTTCTCCTCTTGCCCCCAATCCCTCCCAGCATCAGAGTCTTTTCCAATGAGTCAACTCTTCGCATGAGGTGGCCAAAGTACTGGAGTTTCAGCTTTAGCATCATTCCTTCCAAAGAAATCCCAGGGCTGATCTCCTTCAGAATGGACTGGTTGGATCTCCTTGCAGTCCAAGGGACTCTCAAGAGTCTTAGGCAGAAGGAAAAGCCACCTCCTTGTTTTGCACTTAATGAGGCCATCAGGTGGAGGAAGACATCTAAAACAGATACTTTGTAACATATGAGCAAGAAACTGTCAGTGAAAGGGGGAGTGGGGGGAGCATGGATGGGAGGTAGGAAATAGGTAGGCCTGGGAATGACTGGAGCTATTACCCTCATCTAAACCCCAGATTAACCCCATATTACAATCCGCGCTGCCTGTATTGTATGCCCCTCACTTGCAAGGATTCCCACACTCTTCTCAGAATGTGTACCTTTCACTTTTGCCCTAAGTGTGCTCCCACACATACTGTGTATCCAATAACTCTGGTCCTGCTTTACAGTCTTGGACTCTTTGTGGAATTCCTTCCTCCAAGAAGATAAGAACTGAGGTCTTTTCACTGTTGCAGAGTGGGGGAACTGTTCTGTATCTTGATCACTGTGGGAATGTCACATACTCTATTTGTCAAAACTTACAGAACTGGATTGCCTCTATGATAGTATAGCTTAAAATAAGTTTTCAATAAATGAATGATAGTCCCTTTGTATATGCCAGAAATAAAAATCAATTTTTAATAAATAAATCTAAAATACTAATTTTCCCCACTTTATTTTCTGATGCTGGCCTATAGCATGATACCAAAGTATAATTCAGGAAAGACAAAATTAAGGAGTTAAAAAAGAGAGAAAGATCCAAGGGTTAACAATGACTTGTTTCAAAGAGAATTTCTGACACCTAAAAGAGTCAGTGAACTCCTCATCCCTGAGGAATTCCTCAACAAATATTATTTCTTACAACAATATGTAGGATAAGCATTAAACAGCTGAACGTTAAATGCAAGCACCTGGAATGCAGTTTGTATATATTACTTTATGCAAGATAAGAGGCCTACACAGGATAAATTCAATCTCCAACAGAGTGTCCTCAGAAAATAATGGTCTGCACCAAAAAACAAACTCTGGAGATGGGAATGGTGATCCACTCCAGCATTCTTGCCTAGAGAATTCCATGAACAGAGGAGCCTGGCAGGCTATAGTCTTGCTGCTGCTGCTGCTAAGTCGCTTCAGTCGTATCTGACTCTGTGCGACCCCACAGATGGCAGCCCACCAGGCTCCCCCGTCCCTGGGATTCTCCAGGCAAGAACACTGGAGTGGGTTGCCATTTCCTTCTCCAATGCATGAAAGTGAAAAGTGAAAGTGAAGTCACTCAGCCATGCCCGACTCTTAGCGACCCCCTGGACTGCAGCCTACCAGGCTCCTCCGACCATGGGATTTTCCAGGCTATGGGTGGAAAAGAGACACAACTAATCGATTACACTTTTACTTTTTTCAAAAAAAAAAAAAAAAAAACAAAACGGATAAGCAAGTTCCAACTTCTAGAATAGTAGTTTTGAAACTCTTAGCAAATTCTCCTCATGATGAAATGTCAATTGCCAAACAGATAAAAATGATGGATAGATACTTGGATTAAGTTTAAATTGTCTCATTTTAGTAGAAAGTGTATATTATTGCTTATATTTGAGCTACCATCTGGGCTCTAGGATCCAGAAAAAACTAGAGAATACATTCACTGAAAATAGTTCGTGTCAAGTATTACGATAAATTACAAAGATAAATCAGTGAGCAAGAGAGATCCACACTGTAGGGTAAGGGAGTTAGAGAAGGTGAGGTTCGGAAAAAGAACCAGACCAGCACTTTACAGAACAGATCACCTTTAATGGGGCGAGAAGGGGCAGCAGTCAGATTAGTGAGCTGCTGCACTAACCCAAGAAAAGAGTAAGTATATATAGACATATACGTGGAAATCTACTGTCTTAAGGGGGTCTGTTCTTCTCCAAGGTTGTTTCAGAGTGGTTCTCTCTTAAATGGCTGGGGCAAGGAATTCTGGAGATGGGCCAGAGGCTGGACCGGCTGGGAGCTGGGCGTAATCAATCTTAATGTCCATTTTTTTCTACGGGTGAGAGAGTTCTTTGTTTTGCATAGAATGGTGGGGAGGACCTGGAGGGGAGTTTTAACTCCAGGCTATTTTGAGTCGTGTAAGTTTCCTTCACACACCTTCATGTGGTTTACCCATAGCATAGTTTATAGAGTTTCTACCAAAATGCATTTGTTGCTGTTGCTGTTGCTAAGTCGCTTCAGTCCTGTCCAACTCTGTGCATGGCCTCGGTGATTTTAGCAGTGAAAATTTTCAAGGCAAGAATAACCAATTTGCAGTCTTCATCTCTCTCTCTCTCTCAAACACACAATCTATATTTGCACATATAATATTTTGGGGTTAACATAAAATACAGGACTTCTGTCACAATGTAAATTTTAGATAAACAATGAATTAAATTTTAGCATAAGTATTTTTACTGCCTGGAACATACTTATACTAAAATTTTAATTTACTGTTTATCTGAAATTCAATTTTCACAGAATGTCTTCGTTGTTGTTGCTGCTTTGGGCTGAATCTGGCAATTCTAATGTACACATTAGGGTTACCAGATATTTATCTATATCTATAGATCTCTACGGTATATGTCATGTCTATTTTTGAGCAATTTAACTTCTTGGAGAAACTTCCAAAATGAACTGTATGTAAACTATTATTCTAGGTAATTAAACATAATGATCAGTGATTTCAAGTTATTTTATAGAAACCAATTAAGTGTGGTAGGCCAACTACCAAAAATGATGAATTTCATGTAAAGTAGTTAAACCGTCGGGACTGGAAATGGTGGGCTATCAGACCAGTTTTCTCTGGGGTCCCTGATAGTCCAAGAAAATAGAACATCATTGGCATATGTCACAGAGGGGTTCATACAAAAGTAGATAAAATCACTAAGCTACTGCCTGAAAAATGGAGGGATTAGCAGAGTAACATTTCTGTTTTACCCTGCTAGAATTTCTGTTTTACTCTGCTATAATATATGCCTTTTTTGTTGTTGTTTTAATTGTGCAATGTAATAATTTTATTGGAATATAATTGCTTTACAATGTTAAGCTTCTGCTGTACAACAAAGTGAATCACCTGTACTTATACATATATCCCCTCCCTCTTGACCCTCTCTCCCATTGCCCCCTCTTTCTGACCCCACCCATCTAAGTCAGAGAATTCTGAGCTGAGCTTCCTGTGCTTTATAGCAGGTCTTCTATACTAAGATTCTAGGAAATGATTACAGCTCCCACTTCTCTACTCCCAACCCCAGGCTACAAGCCTACTTTGACCGTGGGCTTAGACCAATGCAGAGCTGGTGTCAGCATGGCCTTGGTCCCTAAGGGCATCCTAGGGAGGCTCCCCCTGGGGCTGGACAAGAATATCAGACCTGCATCAGACTGCCCTGGACTAGAATCGGAGCAGAAATTTTGGAAAAACCTTGTTTTCCCAAATTTGCCCCACATTAAGGTGTCAGATACTGACCCCTAAATAAGCCACGCAAGTGTTGAATGGGTCTGTTATGCCCTCCCGCTGCTGAGACTGGAGGTAAGAAAAAATTGGGCGCCTGGAGGTATCTTTTGGTAGGTGACCTGGAGACTGGCAACCCATTGGCCATGGCATCACCCGCCCATGCGGGACTGCCACCACCACCACCTACCACACTGCCATAATGCAGAGTGTCTCATCAACCAGCCCAGGAAAAGCAAAAGCTGCCTAGGCCCAGCTTAGGGCCTAGTAGCCAGAAAGAGGAAGGTCAGTCAGGACAAACACACGTTTCCTGAGGAGACAGAACTGCTGCAAGAGAAAAGATGAGGGAAAGACATTCAAGAGAGTCAAATGAAGCTTACACACACACCCATACCTACACACATTTTTTTGGAGCTAAAGCAAGCCACAGTTTTCCTGTTAAACAACTCATCACATGAACTGAAGAAGAAGATTATCATTATAAAGGCCAAAAAGGGCGGACTAGGAGGCAAAGAAACTAAGAAAGATTCAATACAATAAAAGTTAAAATTAATAAGCTAGAAAACAAAGACAAGCCAAAATAAAGCAGAAAGGATAAACAAATCCAAAAGTTAAAATATTTATGACCAATAAAGCAGATAAACACTCTGTGAATCTGATTAAAGGACAGCATGCACGTGGTGAGCACACACGAGAGGAATCTGGGGAAAATATGCAGGATTAAAGATGAGGAGACTAACCACAGATACAGGCGTGATTAAAAGAATTATAATACATCACTGCTTGCGATTCTACGGCTACAAATTTGAAGATACGGAGGAAGTGAATGATTTCCCAACAAAATATAAATTACTTAAATTGCCAATCACTGTAGAAGATGTTGGGCTGGTGATTAAGAATGTATCATGGAAAAAGGCACAAAGACCAGATGGGTTTAATCTTTAAATACCAGATGACTCCAATGCTGTTTAAACATTTCCAGGCAATGGAAACAAGGAAAAAAATTCTAATTCATTTTTTAAAACCAGATTACTTTTAATTCCAAAGCCTGATAACATATTTTTTTTTAAATGCTGGACTCATCTTAAAATTGCAGACACAAATAATTTTAACTAAAATATTAGCAGATCAAATGCAACTTGCTGCTGTCTTAGGTCAGGTTCCCTGGGTAGACTCTGCAGTGGAAATATGGAAAAATGCTTTGTTGCTGAAAAATGCTAACCATGATCTGGGCCTTTAGAGAGTTGTAGTAGTAACATCAGCGATCACAGATTACCATAACAATTATAATAATGGTGAGAAAGTTTGAGGTATTTCGAGCATTACAAAAATGTGACAGACACAAAGTGAGCAAAGCTGTTGGGAAAATGGTGCAAAAAAAATTAGACCTACTTGTTGCAGCACTGCCACAAAATTTCAATTTGTAGAAAATGCAACATTTGCGAAGCACAACACAGCAAAATGCAATAAAACCTGATAAGCCTGTAAACATTTGTCCAAAGCCAGAGTGAACAGCACCAACAGTGAACCCTAATGTAAACTATGGACTTTGCATGATTAAAAATGAGTAAGTGTAGGTTTATGGATTATAATGAAGGAACCATTCTGGTGGGGGCGGGTGGGTGTTGCTAATGGGGGAGGTGTGCATGCAGCACAAGGTCATACAGGAAATCTCTACCTTACTCTCAGCTAAATTTTGCTGCGAACCTACTTCTCAAAAAATAAAAGCTAGTAAAAACAAAGAAGGAAAAATGCACACCAAACGTTTTGGAGGGAGTGCTTTGAGGAACGACATCTTTAAGAAAGTGAGAGGCAGGCACTGAGACAGGGACAGAGGTTGAACTGCAATTCAGTTATAACAGAGGTGAACCAGTCATGAGAAACTCAGCTGTGAGCCATCAGCATCCCAACATGCAGGACGCATGGGGGAATAGGTACCACGTAATTGCAGCCATGAAATTAAAAGACGCTTACTCCTTGGAAGGAAAGTTATGACCAACCTAGATAGCATATTCAAAAGCAGAGACATTACTTTGCCAACAAAGGTCCGTCTAGTCAAGGCTATGGTTTTTCCTGTGGTCATGTATGGATGTGAGAGTTGGACTGTGAAGAAGGCTGAGCGCCGAAGAATTGATGCTTTTGAACTGTGGTGTTGGAGAAGACTCTTGAGAGTCCCTTGGACTGCAAGGAGATCCAACCAGTCCATTCTGAAGGAGATCAGCCCTGGGATTTCTTTGGAAGGAATGATGCTGAAGCTGAAACTCCAGTACTTTGGCCACCTCATGCGAAGAGTTGACTCATTGGAAAAGACTCTGATGCTGGGAGGGATTGGGGGCAGGAGGAGAAGGGAACGACAGAGGATGCCATGGCTGGATGGCATCACTGACTCGATGGATGTGAGTCTGAGTGAACTCCGGGAGTTGGTGATGGACAGGGAGGCCTGGCGTGCTGCGATTCATGGGGTCGCAAAGAGCAACTGAGCGACTGAACGGAACTTAATGTCAGCATTGGAGCAGCACACCATAGCATCCATTAGACCCAAACAATTATAGTTTCAAAGGATACAATATGAACATGTAGAATTTATTTCCAGTTGCAAGCGTGAGATCAAGATATCTATCACTATAGTTCTTTGCATCAACAAAAAATGTATTAAGAACACATAATTGTTACACGCAGAAGAGGCATTTGAAAAATCTGTCAATTTATCAGCCATTTCTGGCACATCTTAAGTTTTACATATTATAGACGTGAATATATTATTCAGATTTGTGTGTTCTTTTTTTTCCTTCTTGGCCTTCCCTCTACCTTTCCACCCACATCGACCCCAGTACGGTACACCGAAAAGAATTAACCATAATGTACAGGCTCTGGTGGACACAGATTGAAATGTATCCCTGATTTGTTTCAGGAACAAGCATTCTGCAGCACTAGCTTCCATAGACAGGTGCTGGAGAATTTTTAGTTTAATTAAACACATTATCTCCAGAGCCACTCTCTAGCTTTCCATTGAACACACCACAGGTATTCCCTGGAGATAATTAACTCCACCAGGATATAAATAAAAATAAGCAAAAACCAGAAAAATCCTGAGTGTGGCCATATGTCCAAAGAAAAAGCACATGTCTTAGTGGGAGAACTATAGGTGTAGAGGTGAAACGTCACCTATTCATCAGAGAATCCAATCAGATCCACTTAGAAATTCCCAGCCAATCCACCTTCATTAACGGCAAACATTCCTCCAACAAACATCCCCTCCCCTGCCATTAATAAGATCCAAAAGTGTAAAATCTCAAATCTGAAACAAGGCATAGAATCTAGGTCTCTTGCAGATATACAACACACATCAGAAATCAATGAGGATCCTTACCTTTGCAGATTGCCTCTGGGGCTTTAAAAATGGAGAATCTCAATTGTGAAAGGGCTTCTAAGACTGAAAAGCCCCCAAAGTTGCTGGAAGCATGGCTCCTCACCCATAGGATCCGCCAACAACGCTGACGACTCACTCACTCCAGAAGCATCTCAGAGGCATGCCCTCTCAAAGAGACTGAACCCTCTCCGGGTAGTTTTCGTTACCTGGCTCCCGGCTATGTCTGCGCATGCGTGGCCCAGGTGCAGCTCCTTAGGGCCATCACTTGCAATTAGAGAACCGAATTGGCTTCACCCTTTTCCTACGCACAAGAATTTCTAGAGGCTGTGCTCTCTCAGAAGAAAACATTAGATATGACTCTGATCATGTGTTTTATGGTCTGTCCAACGCAAAGTTACTTTCTCTTTGTAAGCAGAGCTTCATGGAAGTCCAAATGATCAAAGAAATTTTCTGATGAGTGTTAAATCAGCGGCCAAATGAATTTCAAGTTTAATGTATGCAAGCTAAGTCTTCCTGATACATGGATCTCAGAATAGATACGCCATGCCCAATGTGATCTGAATATATTAGGTCTGGTAAACAACACTCCTCCTCTGGATGGTGGCTGAATGAACACCACTAGGATTTTCTTTTGCAATTTTCTTTTTTTTTTTTTTCAGTGCTTTTAATTCGAACGAATCCCCCTTTAAATCAACCATTTTTTTTTAATACATGTAAAGCTAAATTAATAGCTGTTGGGAAAATGTTAGAGCATTGCTGATTACCTGATCCCTTTCTTAGTATTGTTATTAGTTGAACTAGAAAAAATAAAAATAAAAAATGACTTAAAACTGAGTCTGAAATATGTACTGTTTGAGATAACTTTTCTTTGAATAAATTCTAAGATTCATGATGAAAAACAGATCTTCCTTTTTTGTTTGGTTGTTTGTTTTTACATAAAAGAAAGAGCTGGTGAAAGTAGATGGGAACCACTGATTTCAAGCAGTACCTGTAGTTTTTGGAGTAGCCATCTGATTGGACACAGAGGGTTGGACCAAATGAACTCTTTAAACACTTCCCAGCTCAATATTACAAGACACATGTGATACAATTCTTCTTTACCTGTTATTCTTCCACTGATACTGAGAACATATCTGAAAAACACAAAGTAAATACTTCTAAAGTTCAGCAGATCTCCAGTTTTTCATAAGACACAGATATTTTGGCATTGAGATAATTGAATTTATATTTTCTATCCATTTGGAGCTACTTTCCCAAGCTTTTATTCCTTTGCACTTTCATCCTCCACAAATTCTTCTGCTGGAAAACTGCAATTACATTTAACTACAGAGAGGTAGTTAGCTGGGTGCATGCATAAATTTTATGTTTTAATGATTCTTTCATTCCTTTGTTAAATTAGAGTAATACATCTCTATTCAATTCGTCTAATAACCAAGGTCAATTTAGTTAAGTTGTAATGTTGAAACAACTCAAAGTACATTATATTGAATATTTCTTGCTAACACCATGATTGCCTTTTGTCTTTATTTTATTCCTTAAAAAAAAAAAAAGCCTCACATTGCCAATTAGAATCATATTAAGTGGCATTGAATTAAGGGAGAAGGATCTAGATGGAGGTTTTAGCAATAGCAATCTGCAAGTCTCTCAAAACGCAGTTTGGCACTAAAGAGGATCATTAGTACATGTTCTGGCTTCCACCTGCAGTTCTGCCTTGGGAAGGATTCTGTGGCTGCATCGGCAAAACCACAGTGAACCAGGGAGTGGGAACTTTTTACTAGTCCTGACACTCAAAACTCACCACGGTTGAGTTTCATTTCTTTACCCCAGTTGACTAGTTTGCTATCCACTTGTGCAGATGTTCTGCCTGTGTTCTTTTCACTGAACGCATTACATTCGCTTACCCTATAAATGGGCTTCCCAGGTGGCGCAGTGGTACAGAATCCGCCTGCCAATGCAGGAGATGCAAGGGACACGGGTTCGATCGATGGGTGGGGAAGATCGCCTGGAGGAGGGCATGGCAACCCACTCCAGTACTCTGCCTAGAAAATTCCATGGACAGAGGAGCCTGGTGGGCTACAGTCCATGGGGTCACAATGAGTCAGACACGACTAAGGGACTGAGCACCCATGCACACACTCACACTCTCTCTCTCTCTCTCTCTCTCTCTGGCGCGCGCACACACACACACACACACACACACACACAATAAATACTGAGGATTTCTCCTCAGCAGCACTAGAATTAGTAGATAGGAGGAATTTATGAACAGAATTCTGCTTCTGGAAGTGGGGAGAGGCAAGCAGTCTGTTTGACTTAGTTGTATGTTAACTGGGGATGGATTTGTGGGAATGCTTGAGATTATGGTGGAGATGCTGAGATAAGAGGCCATACCCAGACTAATAGATGAATCAAGATTCCTAGAGTACAGTAACTCATACCTTGAAGTGAGATTCTCAGTGCCGAACAAAACTAAAGTCCAGGGTCATAACCAAGTAAAGCAGGAAAAAAGTGCATGGAGTATTGTTGATGGGAACCATGGGATTCCATTCAATACCTTTGAGAAAGGTGCATCCTTTTGGCAGATATTGATTGCCCATTAATGCTACAGCTAAATATCAAATGGGGCAATATCATAAATAAGGTCTCCATCACTTCATGGGAAATAGATGGGGAAACAGTGGAAACAGTGTCAGACTTTATTTTGGGGGGCTCCAAAATCACTGCAGATGGTGACTGCAGCCATGAAATTAAAAGACGCTTACTCCTTGGAAGAAAAGTTATGACCAACCTAGATAGCATATTCAAAAGCAGAGACATTACTTTGCCAACAAAGGTTCGTCTAGTAAGTTTTTCCTGTGGTCATGTATGCATGTGAGAGTTGGACTGTGAAGAAGGCTGAGCGCCAAAGAATTGATGCTTTTGAACTGTGGTGTTGGAGAAGACTCTTGAGAGTCCCTTGGACTGCAAGGAGACCCAACCAGTCCATTCTGAAGGAGATCAGCCCTGGGATTTCTTTGGAGGGAATGATGCTGAAGCTGAAAGTCCAGTACTTTGGCCACCTCATGCAAAGAGTTACTCATTGGAAAAGACTCTGATGCTGGGAGGGATTGGGGGCAGAAGGAGAAGGGGATGACAGAGGATGAGATGTCTGGATGGCATCACTGACTCGATAGACGTGAGTCTGGGTGAACTCCGGGAGTTGGTGATGGACAGGGAGGCCTGGCATGCTATAATTCATGGGGTTGCAAAGAGTCGGACAGGACTGAACTGAACTGAACTGAAGGCTCAACAGTGAGCAATATACCCACTTGAGTTTCTCTGTAATATGATCCTGAAGACCTGTCATGAAACTGTTACAGGGTCCTTTCCCCATTTCTAGTTAATGACATACAAGCATTTGTATTGTCTCTAAAGTGCCTTCTCCCAAGTCATGCCACTTAATTGGCAACACAACAGAAAGCTTCCAGTGGAGGAGAGAAATGAAGTGGAAACATGCCCTTCTGTGGGCCTCTTTTATATGGTTTTCCTTCAAGATGATAACTCCATTAGTAAATGTTGCCCTTTACTTTGCTGGAAGATTTCTCTTGCAGTGTGTTCACAGCCATGGCCTGCTAAGTGTGCCATGTTTTCCTACCTGCCTTTCCCTATCTTTTATGGGGCAACATAACATAGGGGATGGTGTCCAGGCATGAAAACCTGAACTAATTACCAGTCCTTGTTCTGTTAGCATTTAAACATGTGACTTCAAGCAAGTTTACCTCTCTAAGTTCCATTTATAAAATGGAAATGTTACTAATGCTCTAGCTTTCCACTTTTTTAGTACTATAATCCTTTTTTTTGCAAGTAGGATGTTATTCTAAACCTCCAACCTACAAAATAGATCAAAGTGGCATGCCTTAATTTGAAGTGGGGAAACAGCGGGTGGGTCGTGGAGCCCTTAGCCATTTGATTTTACCCTCTGAGTCACTTCACTCCGGAGACTGAGAACTCATCTGAAAAATCCCAAATCTAGACCAGCCTTTCCAGATGTAAATCTATGACTGACGGTAAGTTACTCATTCTTCTCCACTTGGATGCAGAGTATTGGCTGAATTTCAATTTGTGTGTATCATGTCAGATAAAGAGAAAGTCAGGAAGGGAAAACCTTGCAAAATAGAAAAAAAAAAAGGAAGACACGTTTTTCCCTAATAGACAGCAGAAAATAGAAGTAAAATATCTGCAGGAAGTTTTGTTAAATAGGCTTGATTTCCAGTGTGATGTATGCTTGTATCCAGGGTTTGTCTCTGTGCAGCTAGCTTTATGGACTGATGGATCGCCTTTCAACGTTGATGGCAAGGATGACCTCAATTCCCAAGCCCTCCTCAGTGGAGGAGGCACCCAGACCCCATAAATGTAGCCTCACTCCAACCTGCCACTCCATCATGCATCACAAGAACCTGTCACCCAGAATCCAGTGACCCAGCCAACTCTGCAGTGCCCCTGTGACTCCATAGGTCCTAGGTCCTCCTGATGGTCAAATAAAGTGGCAGGAGCAGTATAAGAAAAATCTGATGCAAAGAATATAACTTCATGTGGCCGATTCATGTTACTGTATGGCAAAAAGCCATCACAATATTGTAAAGTAATTATCCTCCAATTAAAACAAATTTTAAAAAGATAATTATTCTCATTCTATGAGTATTATCTATGTCAGGTATTGTGCTAAGGGCTTTATTACTGTGCATATAGAGGCAACATTCTGGCAAGGCAGGTTTTATTATTCCCTTCTCACAGAAGAAGAAACTGAGACTCAAAGAGTTTTTCAAAATACAAAGCCAGTACCTGGCACACCAACCATGAGTCCAAGTACCTGCAGAGTCTCCTTTCCAGGCTCCCACTGGAGTTATGCTGACAGACCCCTGCAGCCCTGGATGACTGGTTTTCCAGTCTCTTCCTTGGTGTAACTGACAAATTGGTCACAGGGAAACCATCAGCCAAATATAGACCATTTAAGATACCACTAGATGTTTAGAAAATATTTTAAAGCACTGACTATAGTGGAAAGTAATTACATTATGGAAGCAATCATTTAATCACTGCAATTAGCCAAATTATTACCTATTTAGCTAATTATCTTTTAATTACATAATTAAAAAATTAAGCATTACATTATTCTGGCTAATGCCAAATTCTTTTTCCATAATTTCTCCATGAAAAGTATAATTTACTATAAGGTAACAACATAATTTTCTACAGAAATTGTTTCATTTTATCCTTAATTACAGGACAAATTTTGCCGTAACCACCATGACCTGCATATAACCAATGAGGGAACTTGGCCTTCTAGGAACGTGTAGTTGTAGAGGCTAGAACAAAGGCAGTCGGTTGGTTTTCCGAAATGTAGAGAAACTGCTGACTTTCTGTACAAAAAGATGCCATCAACACAGCAGTGTTTCTCCACTAGTTGCACATTAGAATTTCCTGGGGAGCTTAAAAAAAGAAAAACCTCACGTGGAGGGGTCACTCCCAGGGACTCTGATTTAACTGCCGTGAGGTAGAACCCATCATGCTTTTATAATCCCTTCAGATGACTATATTTTCTCTGCTGTTCAATACATCCCTATAGCTTATTTATTTTATACTTAATAGTTTGTATCTCTTTATCCCCTACTTCTGCCTTGCCCCTCCCCCTTCCTTCTTCCCTCTAGTAAATGCTAGTTTGTTCTCTGTATCTGTGAGTCTGTCTCTTTTTTGTTATATTTACTACTTTGTTGTATTTTTTAGGTTCTGCATACAAGTACTATCACACTATAAAGGGAATATAACTTTAAAAATTGTCAATAACTATGCTGTACATCTGAAAGTTGTATAATATTGTACTTCAACTATACTTTAGTTGAAAACTTAAAATTGTTTTTAATTTATAAATTTAAACTTAAAAAATTTTAAAGTAGGAGAGGGTAGGATAGAAGGAATTTTCAAATTTGTCCATTAAAGGAAATTCCCTAGTGGTCCAGTGGTTAGGACGCTTTCACTGCCAAGGGCCTAGGTTCAATCCCTGGTCGGGGAACTAAGATCATGCAAGCCATGTGGCATGGCCAAATAACAATAATAATAATGAAATAAAACAAAAGAGAAGTGATACAAACATCATACATCATAAAAATAGTATCAATTAAAGGTACCTCTATCTCTTAAAAAATTTTCCAAATGATCCTGATACGCAACTAGGGTTAAGAACCACTGTGAAGGTAATTTTAGCCTGTTCTGCCTTTAGTTGTGTTTTGTTTGTTTTGGTAGGAGTTTCTGTGGACAGAGTCGAAAACCATAATGCTGGGCCTGTGGGAGCAGTAAGGCAGGGTTATAAGAATGATGCAAAAGATCCAGACAACCAACCTGACTGTTGGTTCATAAGCTATAGAGTTAGGAGTTTGCAGTCATAGGAAGATGAGACACAGCCTGTTGACTGAGATTCTAGATGGTCATACTCAGTTGCCAAATACTCCAGTATCATTGTCAGTAAGATGCAAAAAGGTCAGGAATTTGAGTAGATAATTTATCTGCTATGGAGCTGCACATCTTGGATCCAAAAGCAAAAGTTACCTGAGTTAACAAGCTTCTTATTAGGCCAAAGTATACCTATGAGTAGATGCAATAACCATGGTTAAGAACATTGTGATTCTACTCAGTTCACTTCGTATTCATATACATACTTGACACCAGGCCTGGGGCAAGATGCTTTAATATTGCCAACTATCTTGCATGACAGATGGTCTCTGCCCCAGAATATTTTCTGTGACATTGCTGGGAGACAGGATAGGCGAGTCTTGGCTGTACTAGCTCCTGAGTGAGAGAGCAAGCATGGTTGGGAGGCTGTCTTCAGTCCCTGAAGATGTTTCCGTGAAGGAAACTCAGTGATCACAGTTTTCTATATGCTGATCAGTTAATGATTCCCAGCAGCTCGAAAGCACATGCGCTATGAAACCTGGGCACAGACATCAAAAGGAGGCATACGTAAGTTTGCTTTTGTTTTTTGCACAATTTTATCGAGGTGTTATTGACACACAATCAACTACTTTGTATGAACATATGCTTTCTTTTTTAAAATTAACTTCTATTGGAGTATATTGGCTTTATAAGTGTTTGTTTCTACTGTATGATGAAGTCGATCAGCTATATATACACATATATCTCCTCTTTTTTTGGATTTCCTTCTTATTTAGGTCACCAAAGAGCACTGAGTAGAGTTTCCTAATCTACACAGTAGATTTTCATTAGTTATCTATTTTATACATAGTTTCAACAGTGTGTACACACACACACACACATATATATATGTCAATCCCAATCTCCCAATTCCTCCCACCCCAGTCCCCCCACCTTGGTGTCCATATGCTTTTCCTCTACATCCATGTCTCTATTTCTGTTTTGCAAATAAGATCATCTCTACCGTTTTTCTAGATTCCACATATATAAACGCTAACATACGATATTTGTTTTTTCTCTTTCTGACTTACTTCACTCTGTACAACAGTCTCTAGGTCGATGATTTCTTTTATCCTGGATAAATAAGAGAAAAATGACTAGTTCAGTGGGAGGTGTAAGAAACTGCTTTTTAAGAAACTGCTAAGCTGAAACTTCAATACTTTGGCCACCTCATGCGAAGAGTTGACTCATTGGAAAAGACCCTGAAGCTGGGAGGATTGGGGGCAGGAGGAGAAGCGGACGACAGAGGATGAGATGGCTGGATGGCATCACTGACTCGATGGACGTGAGTCTCAATGAACTCCGGGAGTTGGTGATGGACAGGGAGGCCTGGCGTGCTGCGGTTCATGGGGTTGCAAAGAGTCGGACACAACTGAGCGACTGAACTGAACTGAACTGAAGCTGTTTTCTGAAGAGGTTTTGCCATTTTGCATTCCACCTGCAGTCTATGAGAGCTCCGGTTTCTTTACACTGGATAAGATCGGTCTTTTTAGGTTTAGCCATCTTAATAGCTGTATAGTGGTATCTCATTGTGGTTTTAGTGTGCATTTCCCTAATGACTAATGATGTTGAGTATTCTTTCATATGCTACTAAGCATATGAAGACATCACCTGTCTTCTTTGATGAACTGTCTGTTCAAACGAACTGTCTATTCAAATCCTTCACCCAGTTTTTATTAGGTTGTTGTTTTCTTATTATTCAATTTTGAGAGTTCTATATACATAATCTGGAATAAGTTCTTTATCAGAAATGTGATTTACAAAGATTTTCTCCCAGATTGTGGATTATCTTTTCATTTTCTTCATGGTATATTTTGAAGAGCAAAATTGTTTTCACTGTGATGAAACTTAATTTATTAATTATTTCAGTGAATCATAATTTTGGTGTCATGTCTCAGTTTTGATTACTGTAGCTTTAGAATAAGTCTTGTAATCAGGCAGTGTTGACCCTTCACCTTTGTTCCTTTTTTAAAACAATATTTTGGCAGTTCTAAATGCATTACATTAATTTGAGACCTTTCCTCTTTTTAACGTAGATATTGAGTTCCGTAATTTTTCTCCTTTCATACTGCCTTAAAGGAATACTGCAAATGTTGATGTGTTGCGTTTTCATTTTCAATCAGTTCAAAATATTTTCTCATGTCCCTTTTGGTTTCTTCAATTGATGGTTGATTGATGCCAGGCAAATATCGGCATATTTTTCACACATGTTTCTGTTGATTTCTAATTTAATTCCAGTGTGGTCAGAGAACATTATGTGACCTGAATACTTTTAAATTTGAGATATTCTTATTACCCGGAATAGGTCTATCTTGGTAAATGGTCTATGTGCAACTTAAAAATATATATTCTGCTTTTGTTGAATATAATGATCTAAAATTTTCCCTGCATATGTTTTAATTGTCCATTTATTATTAGATGAGACCAGCTATAAAAATTACTAAACATTTTTGTTTCATCTCTTTTAAAAAATAATTTAACAGTTTTCTTTGAATAAAATGCTTATTTTATGAATTATTCATGCTGGCAAAGTACAAACGATTATTCTTATTTCTAAATAATATGCTAAACAATGAGCTGACATTGAAGAGAAAGGGAGTTCTGAATTACCTAACCCTTCTAATCTGGAAAAATATTACTAATTCTGTGCTCTTTTAAACATAGAATTATTAATTATTTATTGATGTGACTTTCAGGAAACTCACGTCAGCATCTTAAAAAGTCAAACCTGTAATGACATCTAGAGTTAGGAGAAACTTAAATGCAAAATCAACCTTCCTGATTTCAGACTACTACAAAGCTACAGTCAGTTTTGTGTACTAGTACAAAAACAGAAATATGGACCAATGAAAGAATATAGAAGGCCCAGAGAAAAACCCACAAAGGAGGCAAGATTATCCAATGGAGAAAAGACAGACTCTTCAATAAGTGGTGCTGGGAAAGCTGGACAGCTACATGTAAAAGAATGAAACTTGAACACTTTCTAATACCATAAACAAAAATAAATTCAAAATGGATTAAAGACTGAAATATAAGGCCAGAAACTACAAAGATTCTAGAGGAAAATATAGGCAGCACACTCCTGGACATAAATCACAGCAAGATCCTCTAGCTCCACCTCCTAGAATAATGGAAATAAAAACAAAAATAAACAAGTGGGACCTAATTAAACTTAAAAGCTTTTGAACAGTAAAGGAAACTATAAACAGGATGAAAAGACAACCCTCAGATTGTGAGAAAATAAATAAAAAATGAAACAACTGACAAAGGATTATCTCTAGAATATATAAGAAGCTCATGCAGCTAAATACCAGAAAAATAACCCAATCGAAAAGTGGGCATAAGACATAAACAGACATTTCGCCAAAGAAAACATACTGATGGATAATAAACACGTGAAAAAATGCTCAACATCATTCATTATTAGAGAAATGCAAATCAAAACTACAATGAGGTATCATCTCACACCATTCAGAATGGCCATGATCAAAAAATCTATGGGCAATAAATGCTGGAGAGGGTGTGGAGAAAAGGGAACCCTCATGCTTTTTGGAGGGAATGTAAATTGATATTGCCACTATAGAGAATAGTATGGAGATTCCTTAAAAAACCTAGGAGTAAAACTACCAGAGGACCCAACAACCCAACTACTGGGCATATGCTCTGAGGAAACCGTAACCGAAAAAGACCCATGTACCCCAGTGTTCACTGTGGCCCTATTTACAATAACTAGGACACAGAAGCAACCTAGATGTCCAATCGACAGGTGAATGGACAGTTGTAGTGTGTGTATACATATATATATATATAATGGAATACTACTCAGCCGTGAAAAGGAATACATTTGAGTCCATTCTAATGGGGTGGATGAACTTAGAGACTATTACACAGAGTGAAGTAAGTCAGAAAGAGAAAAACAAATGTCGTACATTAACGCATATATAAGGGGTCTAGAAAGATGGTAATGATGAACGTTTCTGCAGGGAAGCAACGGAGATGCAGACATAGAGGACAGACTTGTGGACACAGGGGTGGGGGGAAGGAGAGGGAGGGATGAACTGAAAGGGTAACATTGAAACATATACATTACCATATGCAAAATAGACAGCCAGTGGGAATTGGCTGTGTGATACAGGGAGCTCAGACCTGGTACTCTGTGACAACCTAGAGGCGTGGGATGGGGCGGGAGGTGGCAGGGAGGTTCAAAATGGAGGGGACATATGAATACCTGTGGCTGATTCATGTTGATGTATGGCAGAAACTAACACAATATTGTAAAGCAATTATCTTCCAATTAAAAATAAATTTTTTAAAAAATCCAAAAATTATAAAATAAATGTGGTATAATAGATAAAATTGCTTCACTATGTTATGATGTATGTACACAATTAGATATTATACAGTCGTTAAATTTGTTTCAAATACTCTTTGAAGGACTTCACATGGCTTATGTTATTTAATATCCACAATCTATGATGACACTGAACTATTATTTTCTTCATTTTCTAGATGAAAAATGGAAACACAGAAAGACTACATGGTGGACTCAAAACTTGAGCAGCTAACTCCAGAACAAGGCACACCCTTATCCACCATTCTGTTCACCCCTCCATACTTAACTATGTACCCAAAGTTGGAGATATCTTAAATGAAAAAGCTATAATTTTCAAACAGTTTATTTAATTTGTTTTCATGTTTAAAATTTTTAAAACAGGCACAAGGAAAAAGTACAAGTTTATTCCAAATGATGTAGCACTGTATCTCCAGGTGACACAACTGTGGGTGATTTTAATTTTCTTCTTTGTCATTCTTTTTTTTTTTTGCAAACAGCAAGTATTTTGCATTCAGAAAAACTCAAGGACATATTTTAAAGAAAAAGTCCTACGTCTCATGAGCATGGGTGTATCAATTTTGAAATGAGTGTACTAGCAGATGGCAAACTCATCCCTAACCTTATTTTTCATAAAATTCAAAAAGATTACAAATATTTGAAGACAGTCAAATGCTCTAACTTCATCTCAAAACACAAATTCATAACCAGGAAAGGCAATTATTCTTGGCTCTCTCTCAGGTGTGCTGACTGTCGAAGCTGGAACCAGAACCACGGCTGAGAAAGCACATTAAAGTCACGTCTCACACAACGCTTGGGAATCCCCCACCCACTTCCCTCAGGGCTGCCTGGCCTCTTAGCGCTCAGCGCCCAACTGTGGCTAAGATGGAAAGACCAGTTAGTCTTACCATTACCCCCACTTTCCTTTCCTTCCCCCAAACTCAGGAATCGCTCCAGATCACCCTCTTAACACCAGCTGTTCCAACTGCTCTGCCTAATTCCCCCACTATTTGACTTTGCTGAACTCCCTTTGGATTGGCAATTTGAACTCAAACCATCTTTTCGTTGTGATCCAACACCACTCAATTTCAAGTCTGTCATTCCCAACTCTTTGCTCATCCCAAGCCTGATAGGGGTGTCAGAAATTGAGCCTAACACATCCCCATGACTGAGAATTCACTGTCTCTAAAGCCTTTTCTTTCTCTTTAGACAGTCTTGCTAATTGGAAAATTAGTTGGGAGATGGAGTTCAGATCGGTCTCACAGTAGTTCTACTCAGTGCTCCTAGTTCTTCATTTTGGACCCAAGCATTTTGGATCCAATCCTCCTTCACATGACACTGCACCGAGAATGCGAAGAACCCTCCTGAATGTTCTATCTAATACCTCAGATATTTAAAAGTACTACTTATATGACATGATTTTAAGAATTTTTTCACCTTCCTGCTCCCTCTCCTAGAACTTGATTCCTTGTCTGTAGGAGGGACGGCCAACTCGAGCATTGGTGGGAGCTTTTCTGATAAATGGAAAGAAGTGAACTGAGGCCTGGAGAGCACAGGCTTGTTCCAAAGAGGGTGGCAGGCACTCAGCTCCAAATGACTACTGCAGCGGGGAGGTGGGCTCAGATTCGCTGGCGAAAAGCTATGACAAACCTAGACGGTGTATTAAAAAGCAGAGACATCATACTGCTGACAAAGATCTGTATAGTCAAACTGTGGTGTTGGAAAAGACTCATGAGAGTCCCTTGGACAGCTAGGAGATCAAACCAGTCAATCCTAAAGGAAATCAACCCTGAATATTCATTGGAAACTGTGGTGTTGGAAAAGACTCATGAGAGTCCCTTGGACAGCTAGGAGATCAAACCAGTCAATCCTAAAGGAAATCAACCCTGAATATTCATTGGAAGGACTGATGTTGCAGCTGAAGCTCCAATACTTTGGCCATCTGATGCAAGGACCCGAGTCACTGGAAAAGACCCTGATGCTGGGAGAGATTGAGGGCAAGAGGAGAAGAGGGGGACAGAAGACGAGATGGTTGGATGGCATTACTGACTCAATGGACATGAGTTTGAGTAAACTCCAGGAAATAGTGAAGGTCAGGGAAGTCTGACATGCTGCAGTCCATGAAGTTGCAGAGTCAGACGCAACTGAGCGACAGAACAACAAGTTTTTAAGGGAACCTGAAAGTAAAGTTCATATGAAATTTCTTGATTTTAAAATATTGATAATATTTTCACTTTTTAGCTCTCCCCACCTCCTGCCCATCCCTCCAGCCCCTCATGCTCCCTGCCCCCCAGGACCAAAGATGCAGCCCGTGGCCACATCACATTCAATTTGAGAATTTTAATCTATAGTGTTTTTAAAGAGAGGAGTCAGAACAAACTCAGGACATTAGGTGTGGCCTGAGTAGAACAGGGTAGAGATAGTCTAGACCAGTGGTTCTCAATCCAGGTGGAGTAGGGTGGTACATTAGAACCCCAACCCCAAAGGCTTATCAGAACCTTGGGAAGAAGGGATCTGTCATTTGTATTTTGAAAAACACGACACCCAGGTGACTCCAATGTCTCCTGCTCCCAGGTAAAAACCATTATTGTATTTTCTGCTCTCAGTTCTATCCACTTGCCCTCAAATTTGGCTGCACTTTGAAATCACCTGGGGAGTTTTTAAAAAAAAATATTGATGCCTACGCCCTGCCCTCTCCCAGACATTGAGTTAATGAGTACCAAGTGTGGCTTGAACAGAAGGTGGTGTAAAGATTCTCCAGCTGACTCTCACAGGTAGTAAAGTTGGAGAAGACTGTTCTAGACACTAGGCTCCAATCCAATCAGTTGATTCATCTTACCTCTTCTTGGCAGCCACTTCTTGACTCAAAAAGTTAATTATCAACTAGTTCCTCTAAATATTTTTGCTTCTACAGTCAGTTGCCAAGTCACGTTTCCCATCCTATATTTTGCCACTGAAACGCTGATCCTTCTTAAATTTTATTTTGTTAGATAGGGCTTGTGGCTCTAGTCAGTCAAGATTTTCTCCCATCCTAATTCTTTTATCGAATATATTTTGTGCTCCCCTCAGCTTGTGTGCATGCTGAGTTGCTTCAATCATGTTAGACTCTTTGTGACCCTATGAACTATAAGCCTCCCAGCTCTTCTGTCCATGGAATTCTCCAGGCAAGAACACTGGAGTGGGTTGCCATGCCCTCCTTCAGGGGATCTTCCCAACCCAGGGATCAACCCCGCATCACTTATGCCTCCTGCATTGGTAGATGGGTTCTTTACCAGTGGGACCACCTGGGAAGACCTCAACTTACCACAGTCTAGATGTTTAAGGAGGTGTCTTTTGTCTAAGACATTGACTGAAATGCTGACTAAAATGAGGAGTCTTTCCTCTCTCTGTGAGGGTCCTCTACCCAGGCTGACACTGGGCATGAATCGGTGCATTCACAAACAGTTTCAATTTGCCTGGTTTTACTTTTATATTTATCCATTTTTTGTAAGTAATTTATGGAAAATGAGCCCCTTCCTGACTTTTCAAAGTTCCTTCTTTATCTCTTGTATAGGTTACTCCTTCTCTGCTCTTCACTCAAAAACATTAGATTTCTCAATGGTTCCTCTTGGATCTGTGCTTTTCTAATCTGCTTGCTCTTCTGCTGTATTTTAAGCCACTGTGTATATAATGATGGCTGACTGGCCCCATCTTCCCAAGTTTCAAGGTCACTTATGTAACTGCTTCTTGGAAATCTCCAAATAGATAACTTACAAGTTCCTCACATCAACGTGTTCAGAAGCAAATTCATTATCTCTCACATGCCCAAACCTGATTATCCATCTGATTCCCTGTAGCAGCTACTATGATTTATCTAGGTACCATGCTGGAAATCTACAAGTTATTCCTGACTTATCACCCTCTTCCTTCACTAAATCCAGTGCCACTAAATGACACCTGTCGTAAATCCTATATTTCTCAAATCTGTTCCTCCTTTCAACCCACCCCATCAGTAACCTCCTCTTCTTCACTGGATCCTATCAATAACCCCTAAGCCAGGCTGTGGGGTTCCTGTTTAATTTCCATCATTGCCAAAGAGGCTCCTCTAATTTGCAAATATGCCAGTTTTTCTCCAGCAACTAAAATACTTCAATAGTGTTTTCTTTGCTTCTGTAATAAAGGTGACACTTGTCAGCTTGGCAAAACATTTCCTCTCTGAACCTCGCCTCATCCTACCCCTCCTGCCATTTCCCACTTTGCATTTTCTAACAATATCATGCTGAGTTTCGTGCTCCCACTAAACATGCTACCCCATCTCCTGCACCCCTGCTGAAGAAGATCCCTTTCCTTGGAATACTCTGATTCATCAAGGGCCTGTTTACAGCTCATTCTTCAGTACTCAGCTTCCACCTTATCTTCTTCAGGTGAGTAAACTCCTCAGAGCTCTCACCATTCTGGACATACTCCTCTCACAGAAAGTACTACTCTGTTTGGAACTGCCCTTTCTGTACATGTATCCTCTACCAGAAAATTATTCATCTTTATATTCCTAGTGATTGGCATATTGTTGCTGTTGTTAGTCACGCAATTGTGTCCGACTCTTTGAGACCCCATGGATTGCAGCATGTTAGGCTTCCCTGTCCTTCACTATCTCCCAGAGTTTGCTCAAATTCAAGTCTATTGCGTCAATGATGCCATCCAACCATCCCATCCTCTGTCACTCCCTTCTCCTCCTGTCCTCAATCTTTCCGAGCATTAGAGTCTTTACCAATGAGTCAGTTCTTCACATTCAGTTTAGTTCAGTTGCTCAGTCGTGTCCGACTCAGGCGACCCCATGGACTGCTGCACTCCAGGCTTCCCTGTCCATCACCAACTCCCGGGGTTTACTCAAACTTATGTCCATTGAATTGGTGATGCCATCCAACCATCTCATCCTCTGTCATCTCCTTTTCCTCCTGCCTTCAATCTTTCCCAGTATCAGGGTCTTTTCCAAGGAGTCAGTTCTTCGCATCAAGTGGATTGGAGTTTCAGCTTCAGCATCCGTCCTTCCAGTGAATATTCAGGACTGATCTCCTTTAGGATGGACTGGTTGGATCTCCCTGCAGTCCAAGGGACTCTCAAGAGTCTTCTCCAACACCACAGTTCAAAAGCATTAATCCTTCAGTGCTCAGCTTTCTTTATAGTCCAACTCGCACATCCATACATGACTACTGGAAAAACCATAGTTTTGACTAGACAAACATTTGTTGGCAAAGTAATGTCTCTGCTTTTTAATAAGCTGTCTAGGTTGGTCATAACTTTTCTTCCAAGGAGCAAGAGTATTTTAATTTCATGGCTGCAGTTACCATCTGCAATGATTTTGGAGCCCAAAAACATTTCCCCATCTATTTGCCATGAAGTGATGGGACCAGATGCCATGATCTTAGCTTCTGAATGTTGAGCTTTAAGCCAACTTTTCGCTCTCCTCTTTCACTTTCATCAAGAGGCTCTTTAGTTCACTTTCTGCCATAAGGGTGGTGTCACCTGCATATCCGAGGTTATTGATATTTCTCCCAGCAATCTTGATTCCAGTGTGTGCTTCACCCAGCCCAGTGTTTCTCATGATGGACTCTGTATATAAGTTAAATAAGCAGGGTGACAATTTACAGCCTTGACGAACTCCTTCCCTGATTTGGAACCAGTCTGTTGTTCCATGTCTGGTTCTAACTGTTGCTTCTTGACCTGCATATAGATTTCTCAGGAGGCAGGACTGGTGGTCTGGTATTCCCATCTCTAAGAACGGTCCACAGTTTATTGTGATCCACATAGTCAAAGGCTTTGGCACAGTCAATAAAGCAGATGTTTTCCTGGAACTGTCTTGCTTTTTCGATGATCCAACGGATGTTGGCAATTTGATCTCTGGTTACTCTGCCTTTTCTAAATCTAGCTTGAACATCTGGAAGTTCACAGTTCACATATTGCTGAAGCCTGGCTTGGAGAATTTTGAGCATTACTTTGCTAACATGTGAGATGAGTGCAATTGTTTGGTAGTTTGACCATTCTTTGGTATTGCCTTTCTTTGGGATTGGAATGAAAACTGACCTTTTCCAGTCTTGTGGCCACTGCTGAGTTTTCCAAATTTGCTGGCATATTGAGTGCAGCCCTTTCACAGCATTATCTTTTAGGATTTGAAATAGCTCAACTGGAATTCCATCACCTCCACTAGCTTTGTTCATAGTAATGTTTCCTAAGGCCCACTTGACTTCACATTCCAGAATATCTGGCTCTAGGTGAGTGATCACACCATCATGATTACCTGGGTGGTGAGATCTTTTTTTGTATAGTTCTTCTGTGTAGTCTTGCCACTTCTTCTTAATACCTTCTGCTTCTGTTAGGTCCATGTCATTTCTGTCCTTTATTGTGCCCATCTTTGCACAATAAAGGACAATCTTTCTCTTGGTATCTCTAATTTTCTTGGACAGATCTCTAGTCTTTCCCATTTTATTCTTCACATTAGGTAGCCAAAATATTGAAGCTTCAGCTTCTGCATCAGCCCTTCCAATAAATATTCAGGACTGATTTCCTTTAGGATGGACTGGTTTGATCTCCTTGCTCTCCAAGGGACTCTCAAGGGTCTTCTCCAGCACCACAACTTGAAAACATCAATTCTTCGGTGCTCAGCCTTCTTTATGGTCCAGCTCTCACATCTATGTTTGAATACTGGAAAAACCACAGGTTTGACTATACGGACCTTTGTTGGCAAAGTAATGTCTCTGCTTTTTAATATGCTGTCTAGGTTTGCCATAGCTTTTCTTTAGCAAATACTTTAGATATGGTTGCTGAGACTTTAGTGAAGACCATGGACTCAGTGTGAATATTTCCCTGATCTATATATTTTTGGGGGCTCCAAAATCACTGCAGATGGTGACTGCAGCCATGAAATTAAAAGACGCTTACTCCTTGGAAGAAAAGTTATGACCAACCTAGATAGCATATTCAAAAGCAGAGACATTACTTTGCCAACAAAGGTCCGTCTAGTCAAGGCTATGGTTTTTCCAGTGGTCATGTATGGATGTGAGAGTTGGACTGTGAAGAAAGCTGAGTGCCAAAGAATTGATGC
The DNA here is from genome assembly GCF_003369695.1 of Bos indicus x Bos taurus. Taxonomy (NCBI): domain Eukaryota; kingdom Metazoa; phylum Chordata; class Mammalia; order Artiodactyla; family Bovidae; genus Bos; species Bos indicus x Bos taurus. Next base: position 18,987,298 of record NC_040084.1, on the reverse strand, counting down.
TTTTGAACTGTGGTGTTGGAGAAGACTCTTGAGAGTCCCTTGGACTGCAAGGAGATCAGCCCTGGGATTTCTTTGGAAGGAATGATACTAAAGCTGAAACTCCAGTACTTTGGCCACCTCATGCAAAGAGTTGACTCATTGGAAAAGACTCTGATGCTGGGAGGGATTGGGGGCAGGAGGAGAAGGGGACATCAGAGGATGAGATGGCTGGATGGCATCACTGACTCGATGGATGTGAGTCTGAGTGAACTCTGGGAGTTGATGATGGACAGGGAGGCCTGGAGTGCTGTGATTCATGGGGTTGTAAAGAGTCGGACACGACTGAGCAACTGAACTGAACTGATATATTAATATCTAGTAAACCTCAAAAATATTTCCCTGAGCTATATGCTAATATCTAGTAAACTTGATACTGTATTTATAGTTTCACTGCACTTAACTGTTCTTAGGAAACTTAAGTCCTAGTTCCCAATATCTCTTCCTAGAACAGGGGTCAGCGTAGTAAATGTGGTAAATTTTACACTTAGTAAAAGTAGGCTTTTTCAGGCCATATGATCTCCATTGCAACTTCTCCAAAATGCTGCCATAGCACAAAAGAAGTCATAAATAAATGGGCAAGGCTTCACTGCAATATAACTTTATTTACAAAAAGAAGCAACGGGCCAGATTTGGCCCATGGACCATAGTTAGTTTGCTCCTGACCTAGAGACTTTGAAACAACCTCTTCACAAATTCAACATCTGTCTTCCACAGGAAGCCTACATACTACTACCATACCTCTGGTGGAGGAGCTCCAGTTCATTCTGTGAGTTCTCAACACCCACACTGTTGGGCTGCAGAAGACAACCTTTGCCTTCCCTGCTAGGAAGCGGGTGAGGCAACAGTATACTTACTTGGTCCTGAGGAATGTAGACACTGACTCCCAAAGAGAGGTCCTTAAGTATGAAATGGAACTTGTGATCACCATCATGCACAATCCCAGCCAAGACAAGATCCCAGACTGGTTCTGGAACACATCCCAGAAGGACGTGAAGGATGGAAATTACATCGAGTTTCCAGCCAGTGATCTGCATGATAATAAGCTCTGCAAAGAGTAGGAAAACTCAAAGAGGATTCAGGGGCCACTTCTGGTGCCTTTATGTCCAAGGCCAGCACCCCAAGACCACCACACTGTGGGTGTGACCAAGAAGAAACAGGTGTGTAGGTCTTTTATACACTTGAATAGTTTACACCCCTGAAACAAATCGAACATCAAGCCACTGGTCTTTATCATGTAACACTTCCCTTCTTCCACTTTGTCAAAATAGGGACAGGACTTACCCATCTCTGGCAAGCCGGCACTTCTACCATTCTTCATAATTCTACTTCTTTATAGACTGGATCATAAGGGATTTGATTTAGGTCATACCTGAATGGTCTAGTGGTTTTCCCTACTTTCTTCAATTTAAGTCTGAATTTGGCAATAAAGACTCTTGAGAGTCCCTTGGACTGCAAGGAGATCCAACCAGTCCATTCTGAAGGAGATCAGCCCTGGGATTTCTTTGGAAGGAATGATACTAAAGCTGAAACTCCAGTACTTTGGCCACCTCATGCGAAGAGTTGATTCATTGGAAAAGAGTCTGATGCTGGGAGGGATTGGGGGCAGGAGGAGAAGGGGATAACAGAGGATGAGATGGCTGGATGGCATCACTGACTCGATGGACGTGAGTCTGGGTGAACTCCGGGAGTTGGTGATGGACAGGGAGGCCTGGCGTGCTGCGATTCATGCGGTCGCAAAGAGTCGGACATGACTGAGCAACTGATCTGATCTGATCTGTTAGACTGGATCTGCCATATAATTTGCAGCTTTTCCACAGCACATTGGGATGTCATTCATTAGAGTTGAGCAACTATTTAGAGTGACTGAGTCCTCCCACCCTGGACTTCTCTTTCTTTTGCTGGTGAGTCTCTCCTTCTCTCTCCTCTTGACTCTCCTCTGGAAGAAGACAGAAGTAAAACTGAACTTCACTCACATGCTTTTTCCCAAGTAATTGTTTAACAATAGATCACGCCTGACTTGACTCAACCCAATGGGTCTGCTGCTTCTTTGTTCCTCTTTCGGTAATTCAACTTTAACAGTTGTGTTTATTGTTTCCTGTGTATTTACCAACTATATACTTGCTCTTGGCCAGGTGCCCTTTCTTCATATAACACTTCTTTATCTTATAAAAGGAGGGTTCCCTTCGCTGTAGTGGGAGAGCAGACTCTTAAAGATTTGGGAGCTGAAAAAGGCTTTGCAGGTGTATGGAAACTATTCAGCTGTGGAAGATGAGGTAGGAACCCTGATATCAGACACTGATATCGCTCCAAGAGAGAGGAGCTGAGAACGCTCCAAGGAGGCAGGGTCTATTGTTTCGCTTTGTTTTCTGTTTTGTTCACTCTTATTTCCAGGTCCTAGAACCATGCCTGGCACTCAATAAATATTTGTTGAATGAATGAAAATGATTATAGAAACATCAGGTGAAAGATCAGCCAAACAGAGTATTCAAAACCATGTAACCAGGGTTCCTAATAGACAGGCCGAGCCTGATTATGGACAATCCAGAACAGATGACTTGAGCAAAAAGCACCAGGTAAGTTTGCTGGCTGGTAGTAGGACTTCAGCATTGCCAAGGTGTTAGGAATAGAAGTGCAGACTCTGGGAAAGAAGCATCCTACAAAGGAAGCAAGAGAGGGCTCTGGTCTTAGAACATGCTGTTTTATTCACAGTGGGATTCAGGCCAGTGGGCAGTGGCAAACCCAAGCTTTAGATGTGGGTCACATCCCTGGGGATACCAGCAAAGCTGTTCTGATGAGGACTTCCAGATGGGCAAAAGCTCTTTAAATCCCTCCTGTCTAACGAAGCTCTGGATTCTAATCTAAACATTTGACATAAGATTGCCTAAAAATCTACTAGTCATAATTTTTCTGGCTCTTCCCAGGTGGTGCAGTGGTAAAGAGTCTGCCTGCCAATGCCAAAGACACAAGAGACGTGGGTTTGATCCCTGGATCAGGAAGAGTCCCTGGAGAAGGAAATGGCAACCCACTCCAGTACTCTTGCCTGGAAAATTCCATGGATAGAGGAGCCCAGTGGGTTACAGTTCATGGGGTCACAAAGAGTTGGACACGACTGAGCACACTATTCCCGAAAAGCAGAAGTGAAGGCTCTTTGAGAGCATTTTCCGTAATCCTCCTTGTACCCAAACACAGCATGCATGCTGTAAGGTGCCAAACTGGATTCAAGGATGGAGCCAGCAGCCACGGGATCTATCTCTGTGGAGGGACCCATGGCAAATGAAATTTTAGAAGTGGGGGGTGGTGGGGGGTGAGGGCTGGGGTGGGGGGGAGGGTACTTCCCCGGTGGTGTAGTGGTAAAGAATCTGCTTGCCAATGGGGGAGACACAGGTTTGATCCCTGGTCTGGGAGGATTCCACATGCCACAGAGCAACTAAGCCTGTGCACCACAACTGCTGAGCCCATGCGCCCGAAGCCATATTCTGCAACAAGAAAAACCACTGCAACGAGAAGCCCTAGAGAATAACCCGCATGCACCAACAAAGACCCAGCACAGCCAAAAATAAATAAATGAATAAATATATAAATACCAAAAAAACCTCTATTAAAAAAAAAAAAGAAGAAGCTAGGGGTCAGGCAAGCATGATAATTCTTGAGAGTGAAAGTCTAACATCCACATTTCTTAAGTTTTACATTTGCTAAGTGAATTTCTTTTAAGTGGGTATATATCAAATACAAATATTTTTAAAAAGGAGTTTTATAGGTGAAATAACCAGTCAGGTGTCAGTTTTTTGGGGTTTTTTTTTGTTTGTTTTGTTTTTTTGCAACTAGCAAGGACCATTTCTAGGCTGTATTTCTAGTTCCTAGCTCAAATGCCTGCTAGGAGCTAATAAAAATTTGTTGGATGTGTGAACAAACGAACGAAAATAGCCAGTTGATTAAAACAATTTTACCTTATTTTATTTCAATTTATGTGTGTCAGAATTGACAATATTGATGTAACTCAAGGTCTTAATTGGTAGGTGTCTCAGTGTTCATTTGAGACAAGGGGACAATTAGTGGTGGCTCTGTGCCTAAGCACAGCAGCATGTGTTAAAAGAGCAGGTGAAAGTGTGATGTTCCACCAATTTACAAAGGCTTTGAGCAAGATTCTTTAAAAAAGCTCATAAAAATACTGCATCATGTACCAAGCATATGATACTTGAAGGAGTTTCAGTGTAAAAAAATAATGAAAAGACAAAAATAACACATATATACTATAAATTATAGTTAAAAGTCTAATTTTTTTAAGCCAAAACATATATAAATATTTGTTTTTTAAAAAAGTATCAAGAATTACGCGTATGTAAGAGACATACTTGGAGAAGGCGATGGCACCCCACTCCAGTACTCTTGCCTGGAAAATCCCATGGACGGAGGAGCCTGGTAGGCTGCAGTCCATGGGGTCGGTCAGAGTCAGACACGACTGAGTGACTTCACTTTCACTTTTCACCTTCATGCATTGGAGAAGGAAATGGCAACCCACTCCAGTATTCTTGCCTGGAGAATCCCGGGGACAGGGGAGCCTGGTGGGCTGCCGTCTATGGGGTCGCAGAGAGTCAGACATGACTGAAGCGACTTAGCAGCAGCAGCAGCAAGAGACATACTTATGTCATGGTTAAGGCATACATAAACTTTGAGATTAAATGACCTAGATTTGAATACATTTAATCCCATGGATGGAGGAGCCTGGTGGGCTGCAGTCCATGGGGTTGCTAAGAGTAGGACACGACTGAGCGACTTCACTTTCACTTTTCACTTTCATGCATTGGAGGAGGAAATGGCAACCCACTCCAGTGTTCTTGCCTGGAGAATCCCAGGGACGGGCGAGCCTAGTGGGCTGCCGTCTATGGGGTCGCACAGAGTTGGACACGACTGGAGCGACTTAGCAGCAGCAGCAGCAGCAACCCACTTGATAGTTTTGTGATCTTTATCATATTTCTTCCCCTCTCTGAGGCTAAGTTTCCTCACCTGTAAAATGAAAAGTGAAAGTGTTAGTCACTCAGTCTTGTCTGACTCTGTAACCCCTTGTTGCAACCTCATATAGCTAGCCAGGCTCCTCTGTCCATGGAATTCTCCGGGCAAGAATACTGGAGTGGGTAGCCATTCCCATCTCCAGGGATCTTCCTAACCCAAGGATCGAACCAGGGTCTCCTGCATTGCAGGCAGATTCTTTATTATCTGAGCCACCAAGGGTGATTATTGAATTCACCTCAAAGCATTTCTGTGAGAATTCAATGAGATAATGTATGCTCACCGAACAGAGGAGCCTGGCAGGCTACAGTCCACAGGGCTGCGGGAGTTGGACACGACTGAGTGTCTGAACACCACCATCAATGTATGCAGTAGGCACAGTACAGGATGTATAGTGTAATAACTGTTAATTAATACTATTTATTAGCTTAACAGACATACTCAATGTAGATATTGTGTTACATTCTTGCAGTAATTCAGTGGCTTCTCAGAAACACGAAGCCAACACGTTAGAGATTGAGAGGAAGCAGGAACTTCTCACAAAGAAAAAGTCCAGGTCCGGGATGAGGATCCAAGCCAGTTTAGAGGTCCGATCTAGAATCTGGTCCTTTCATTATTCACTTAGGATGGATTCCAGACTTTCCTTGCCAGATGTTCAATAAAAACAGTAATGCTGCTGCTCATTTTTATGCACTAATGTGCATTTACAGCATCACTTTTATTACAATGATGCCTTAACAATAACTCATGAGAACATACAAAATGATGTTAAATAATAAACAATTTTTCCCAAGACTGAGAACAAGGTTTCCCAACTCAAATCCCACTTCTGCCACAAACATAGCTTTTCTCTGAGACTCAGTTCTGTCATCTGAAAATGGGACAATAGAACCAGAGGTTTTCAAGGTCACTTCCAGGTCTAAAACTCTCTGACTAGACCATGCTATGACAAGGTCACAGGTGTGAAAGCCAGGGCTAGCCCTCCCTATTTTTCCTCTTAAGCCCTTGAAATTTCTTCTCTTTCACCTCATCATGTTTGCTCCATGACATGGTTTAACTAACAGTGCTCACCACCAAGGCCTCTACTCTGCCAACATGGTGATTTACTAAGGATTTTAAATTCTAGTACAAAACTCCATTTCCAAACCATTTAGATCATATTCTCTGATAGTTTAGAACCCCTCAGTCTTTCTAGCCTAAAACTGGACATGCACACTTTCACAGCCCTGTCCTTAAAATACTCATAAGTTTTCCTACAAAACCATTAGCCCATATGCAACCATTTCCTTCTTCTGCTGGAGATGTGTCCTTTTTTTTTTTTTTTTTAAACAAATTATCACTTTCAAGGCCAATTATTTAGTCTTTTTTCCAGTTTGTTTTATTCTCTTACGAGTCTTAATAAGAAAACATTTCTTAAATACTTCTGTGTTAGATTTGAGGGCAGCTTTTTTTCCTCCAGTCCTTTCGTTTCTTTCCTTCTAGATTCCTTACCATTTTTTTCCCAAATAAAGGCATTAGGGAGGATAGGAATCAACTATTACAAAGATTATTTTATTATTGTTTGATGATATATATCCATTTTCAAACATCACAAACCAAACTTAGGATTTTTTTATTTTTGGTACAACAAACATTATTATCACACAGCAAAGTGGGCCTTATGACTGAAAACTTGAGAATAGAAGGATATTGTTTGTTCCTCCCAAATAACACTGCACATCAAAATGATACAATGAAATTGACCTTAGAAAGGATCTCATAGTTTTCCCTAAAAATCAAAAGGATCATCAGTGGGAAGTGAATTAGATATATTTCTACTGAAACCACGGATTACAGTTAGGACAATGGATTGATGTTAAAGTCATTTTTATAAAAGTGTAAGTTAATATTTATATTAACTATTGCATGGATTCTATTTTATAGTTTCTTCAAACATAAAGAAATGGAATTTGAATTTGATGACCTCTCAGTTTGAGGTTCTTTTGTTCCAGAGCTATATGAAGATAGTGGTAGCACTATGTTAGTGTCTGGAAAATAGTTTAAATCTAATAGCTAGATTTTAGAGTGTGTAACACAGAGCAGGGTATCTGATCTAAAAGTCTAAGCCTCTAGGAAATAAGGATATATTTAAATGAACTCAAACCAAATAAAAAGTAGGCATTTAGTCTATGTGATTTAATAGTAATATTTTTTGTCAACATGAACACACAACTTGATATTTAAAGTAAATATGGGTTTTGCTCACATGTTATTTCAGAAATTGAAAATGAGTTAAAGTTTAGCCCCAGATCTGAGTTTGTATTAAGTATATTATTCAGCAATACAGAGGTCTGATTAAAGTGCCTAGGGCTGTTCACAATACATGATAGTTTCTTATTTTTAAAACTGTGCCATAAAATCTCAGCTTCATAGATATGTCCCCCACTAAATGATAAAAAAACTTTAAATGGCTTCCGTAGTTAATCTATACTATTTTGAGGACTTGGTCTCCTAGACATTAAAATAGTAGATTGACCTTCCAACTATGTAAATAACATAAAATTTAAAATAGAACTAAAATACACAAAATTGTATAAACATTAAGTTAAAGCACCAAGAGTCAATATCCCTAACATCCTCTCCATGAGGCACAAGTTCATCACCATAAGTCTACATGGAATTTCTGGCATTTAATTTTTCTGACCTTCCAAAGTGGTGGTTTCACATGGTCCAACCTGACATGACATGGAAATATGATCAGGTGAATGATTTCAACTAGCTGTTCAGAGTACATTTTTCCATTTGGAAGAAAATCAACAAAGGATTGGACACAGCTTCTCAATGCAACATGAGCTTTTCAGTTTATGACAAAAAAAGGGAGGGAAAAATAGAGGTTGAAAGAAACGATGGTTTGAGGGTCCCCTGAGGTGGGCAGAAGAGTGATCAGCTGAGTGATGAGAGGTGAGCTGGGACAGCTGGTCACTCTGACATGGGCAGTGATCCCAGAACACAGCTTGCAGAGGACTGCATGCATGCTAAGTTGCTTCAGTTGTGTCTGACTCTTTGCGACCCCATGGACAGTAGCCCACCAGGCTCCTCTGTCCATGGGATCCTCCAGGCAAGAAAACTGGAGTGGGTTGCCGTTTCCTACTCCAGGGGATCTTCCCAATCCAGGGATTGAACCCATGTCTCTTACATTTCCTGCATTGGCAAGCAGATTCTTTACCAGTAGGGCTACCTGGGAAGCCCCGCAGAAGGAAGGACAGATCTAAAAGCAGTGGTCAGGTAAATCACAGTCAGTCAGTGGCCCAGTGCTTTTCAACACCTGGAAGACCGTAAGCAAGAGTAATGAAAGGTCTTCCTGAAGCTACAAAATCAAAGCAAGATGATAACAGTTGAGGTTAGTAAAATTCCCACTTAACTTACACATCACTTCTGTCATTACTTCAGTTCTTGAACCACAAAGGATAACTCTATTAAAAGATTTGTTGTGGGAATTAAATGAAATCATGGATAGAAAGGACTTTGCACCTGATAACTGCTAGAAAGTGTCAGTTCACTTGCCCTCTCTCCTGGCTTCTCAGTGTTTGATCACAGATCTTATTAATTAGGGGAAAGTCTTGCAATAGAGCCTAGAATGATTACTCAAATAGCTGCTAGCGAGGGTGTGTCAGAGGGCACCATGCCATTGCAAAGGTTGCTACCTTTTTCTTTACAATACCAGGAAAATACTTGTGTTTGTTTTCCCTCCTTCCTCAACCTCAGTGACTTCTCAAGGCTGGAAGTGTGGCTTCCTTCAGGCACTGCTCTAAGCTGTTTTGATGAATGTCAACTCAATATGGACTTTGAGTACTGAGATGCACTGGATACTTCTTGATGATTTCTCTTCCCTCCCTGCCCATGGCTTCTGTTTCCTGGTTTACTTCTACCCGCTTCCATCTACTCTTCTCTTTTTAATTGTCAACGCTCCATAGAGTGTGAAGCTCCATACAGCGCTTCACTCATTTTCATGAGTTTCTCCACGGCTTTCTCCAAACCCCTGACTTCCTCCACCACCTATACATCTGCTCTAACCTCTGGCCTGTACATCCAACTGCCAAATGAGTAGATCCACTGGAGTGTCCCCACACATCTCAAATTAAACACAGCCCCATGCCCCTCAACACTCTGTGCTGCCATGATCCTTTGATGATGGTTTATATTTGCATTTATCGCACAATACAGCTGGGGAATTAAATATATATTATCATTATTTTACTGAAGACAGGGACTGTTGCTTATTCAACTTGAGAGTTGGATAACTCTGGCAGTAATTCGGGTGAAGTACTGGCACACAGCAGGCACCCACTAAATATGGGTGGGCAACTACGAGTCTTGTGACACTGCTGACTTGATTCCGACACAGAACATCTCCAGTCTGCCCGGGTGTTTCCTTCTTTCCTTAGTCTGTCTGGATTATGTTTTGGTGACTGGGTTGCTTTGTTTTCCACTTTCTGATTGTTGCTGGGTGAAACTCCCTCCTGGTTGCTATGCTTCTAGTACTCGGAGAGTTACATCTGTAGCTAAATGGTCACATTTTTTTTATCAGCCTCTGGAATGCAGCAAGGACTCAGTGAAGTTCAACTGCAACCACACGCATATTTGTGGACCATAGCAGGCAGGGAAGGAATTTGGCAGGAGCCTCCTTATCTCTGAGCAGAGTCACCCCTCCTGTCTTATTTCACCATCTACTTCCTCCGAAAGGACCACAGTTTCTCACTGTTCCACACTCCAGTTTGAATGTTTACTCCATTGGTAATAGATGTATAAAATCAAATGGTGAGGTTTTTATTATTCTCAACATAAAAGAGAGGGTTGAAGCTTTTTTTTTTTTAACTTTTGCGGGAGGAGAAGGTCTTTTTGTTATTGTTTTCCTTTTAAACTTGAAAACAGATACTCTAAATGCAGGAAGAGAATGAAAATGTATCTACAATTCCCATGCTAGGGTATTAGGTCAAAATTTGGCCTTTCTTTTCTTTATTCCATGTCTGTGTCTGCCTAAAGGTAGAACAATCAAATAAAAATGAAAAAGTGAAAAATACAATATAAATATTGTAAACACACACACACACACACACACAAAGATAACCAGATACTCTATAACTGCTTTGTTTGTTGTTGTTTTTTTTTTTAATGGAAAACTACCAAAATCAGGATTGGGGAGAGAAATACAAATTATTACAGTTGCCTTTTACAACCTAGTTATAATAAACTTCCTTTATCCAGAAATGTTGGGAACTGAGATAGTCTGATTAATTGAGCATTCTAGTTAATCAGTCCAAAAGTATTTCCTAAATGCTTTCTCAACACTGTCCTAGACATTGAGAAGAAGTCAAAAGAATTTTACAGTACAACTAAGGGTAATGAGAAGTTTAAGACACATGCAATAAATTACAGTCAACCTAAGACCATAGTAGCAAATCAGATAAATCCTTAAATAGGCCCTTGAAACTGACAAAAATCCTCCCATATCCCTCCAGTCAACGTATGCTCCTGCTCTCCAGTGAGCGGGCCAGCCTCCTGCACTCTCCTTAGGCTCCTGGTCCCGGGCTGCCGCGGCCGCAGTCACAAAGCTCACTTGTGCTCCAGGCACCTCCCCCACCCTCAGTGTGACCTTGACTCCTACCTCACAAGAGAGAAGAAAACACAGAAGCCCTCAGCAACTTCCTCATTCTCCTGAAGCCAAACGTATTAACCCACCCCCTTCCCTTTCACTCCATTCTGATATAGTAAAAGGCCTGCCCCTTCTCAGTAAGAGCAATCCTTCCACAGTGTGACGGACCTCTCCTCCTTCCTTCTTTCTCAGAATTCTTAAATAGAGATGCCTATTCTTTCTTACATTTTTCTTCACCATTTCCTCACTCCCTCCATCAGCATTTCCCATCAGAATAAAACCAGAATGGGTTCTTAAACATTTTAAACTATACAAAGTTTTAAATATTTAAAAGTGACTTCTTTTGATGCTAATCAAAATTACAATGAGCTTTCGCCTCACAACGTCATAATGGTCATCATTAAAAAGTCTACAAATAACAAGTGCTGGAAAGGGCGTAGATAAAAGGACGTATTCCTACAGTGTTGGTGGAATGTAAACTGGTGCAGCCACTATGGAAAACAGTATGGAGGTTCCTTAAAAAACTAAAAGTAGGGTTGCCATATGGTCCTGAAATCCCCCTGCTGGGCATAGATCTGAAAAAAACTCGAATTCGAAAAGATACATGCAGCCCAATGCTCATTATATCACTGTGCACAATTTCACAAGGACATGGAAGCAACCTAAATGTCCATTGACAGAGGAATGGATAAAGAAGATGTGGTACATATACACAATGGAATGTTACTCAGCCATAGAAAAAAATGAAAAAATGCTATTTGTAGAGGTGTGGATGGACCTAGAGATGATCAAACTGAGGTAAGTCAGAATGAGAAAGACAAACATCAATATGATATCACTTGTATGTGGAGTCTAAAATATGACACATATGAGCTTATCTACAAAACAGCAACACACTCACAGACAAAGAACAGGCTTGTGGTTGCCAAGGGGAAGAAGGGGAAGGGGAGGAATAAAATGGGAGTTTGGGGTTAGCAGATGCAAACTATTATATATAGAATGGATAAATAACAAGGTCCCACTTTATAGCATAGGGAACTATATTCAATATTCTATGATAAACCATAATGGAAAAGAATATGAAAAAGAATGTTTATATATATATATATATTTATGAATATATATATAAGGGCTTCCCTGGTAGCTCAGCTGGTAAAGAATCTGCCTGCAATGCAGGAGACCTGGCTTTGATCCCTGGGCTGGGAAGATCCCCTGGAGGAGGGCATGACAACCCACTTCAGTACTCTTGCCTGGTGAATCCCCATGGACAGAGGAGCCTGGTGGGCTACAGTCCATGGGGTTGCAAAGAGTCAGACACAACTGAGCAAATAAGCACAGCAAATATGTGTGTGTGTGTGTGTGTGTGTGTATAACTGAATCACTTACTGTACAGCAGAAATTAACATAACATTGTAAGTCAACTATACTTCAGAAAAATAATTAAAAAAAAAAAACTACTCTCAACTCCCACTTCCCCTTAGAGACTGTGCTATCTTTCTCTCCCCCCTTCATAGGCATGTTTTGTAAAAGAGTAGTTCACACCTGCAGTCTCTACCTCCTCAATTTTCATTCACTCATCAACCCAGTATGGCTTCTGCTCCATCACTCTGCCAAAGGGTTCTTGAAAATGTTAATCAATTCTCAGGTGTTTCCAGAGAGCTTCAGTTATCACTTGTGTGAGTGCTGCTCAGTTGTTTCAGTTGTGTCTGACTCTGCAACCCGAAGCCCGCCAGGCTCCTCTATCCACTTGATTCTCCAGGCAAGAATACTGGAGTGGATCACCATGCCCTCCTCCAGGGGATCTTCCCGACCGGAGGATCAAACCTGCATCTAATGCATTGGCATTAAAGGTGGATTCTTCACTCACTAAGCCACCAGGGAAGCCCCTCAATCATCCCTTACATGATACTAATTCAAGCTCTATCTGTGAAAGGTGATCCCAACTCTGAGGCCAGACATGAGTTATAGCTCTACTATTTAATGCTTCTGTACCTCAGAGAAGTGACTGAACCTTTCAATGCCATGATTTCCTCATATTAAAAAAAAAATGTATATAGGTAATGGCTTTGGTTTTTCCAGTAGTCATGTATGGATGTGAGAGTTGGAATATAAAGAAAGCTGAGTGCCGAAGAATTGATGCTTTTGAACTGTGGTGTTGGAGAAGACTCTTGAGAGTCCCTGGGACTGCAAGGAGATCCAACCAGTCCATCCTAAAGAAAATCAGTCCTGGGTGTTCATTGGAAGGACTGATGTAGTTGAAACTCCAGTACTTTGGCCACCTGATGCAAAGAGCTGACTCATTTGAAAAGACCTTGATGCTGGGAAAGATTGAGGGTAGGAGGAGAAGGGGATGACAGAGAATGAGATGGTTGGATGGCATCACCGACTCAATGGACATGAGTTTGGGTGGACTCCGGGAGTTGGTGGTGGACAGGGAGGCCTGGTGTGCTGTGGTTCATGGGGTCGCAAAGAGTCAGACACGACTGAGCGACTGAACTGAACTGAACTGAACCTCAAGGACCTGTAGGTACTAAATGCATTAATTCTCTCACATGCCTATATAGCCAGATTAGAGCCAAGGAATCACCTTTCTTTTGAACCCTGTACTCACCATATTGAACTGCATACTAGACATTAGTAGTTCAGTGTCTCATAGATACTACATTAGCTTTCTATTGTTTCTGTAATAAAGTACTATAAATTTAGTGATTTAAAAACAACTTAAGTTTATTACCCTATACTTCCAAAGGTTAGTTTGATACAGGCTAAACTCTGGAGGAGGAAATGACAACCCGCTCCAGTTTTCTTGCCTAGAAAATCCCATGGACAGAGAAGCCTGGCAGCTACAGTCCATGGGGTCATAAAGAGACAGACGCAACCAAGCTCACACAGATGTCCAAAATCAAGGTGAAGGTAGGGCTAATTTCCTTTACGGAAGCCCAAGAAGGAAATCTGTTTCCCGGCCTTTTCCAGCTTCCAAAATCTACCACCTGTATTCCTTGGGTCACGGTCCCCTCTCCATCTGCAAAGCCAGTAACATTGCCGCTCTTTCTCTGACTCTCTTCTGCCTCCTTCTTCACTTATTAAAAAAATTGAGATGTAATTCTATATCATTAAACTCACTATTTTAAAATTGAAAAGTCAGTGGTTGTTAGTATATTTACAAAGTTGTGTAAGTATTACCCTTAATTCCAAAATTTCTCCATCACCTCCAAAAGATGTCCTACTGCTCTCAGCAGAGATTCTTTATTTCTCCCTTCCGCAGCACTGAACACCACTGATTTACTCCGGATTAGTAGTAGCTAATCTATGGATTTGCCTATTATGAATATTTCATATAAATGAAAACATACAATATATGGCTTTTTGGTTCTGGCTTCTTTCACTTAGCTCATCCATGTGGTAGCGTGTATCAGTCTTTTACCATGAACTATAATATTAGCTGTCGGAGAAGGCAATGGCACCCCACTCCAGTACTCTTGCCTGGAAAATCCCATGGATGGAGGAGCCTGGTGGGCTGCAGTCCATGGGGTCACCAAGAGTCGGACACGACTGAGCAACTTCACTTTCACTTTTCCCTTTCATGCATTGGAGAAGGAAATGGCAACCCACTCCAGTGTTCTTGCCTGGAGAATCCCAGGGACGGGGGAGCCTGGTGGGCTGCTGTCTATGGGGTCATACAGAGTCGGACACGACTGAAGTGACTTAGCAGCAGCAGCAGCATAATATTAGCTGTAGTTTTTTCACAGATGCCCTTTACTAGTTGGAGGAAATTCCTTTCTGCCCCTAGTTGGTTTTGTATTTTTGTCACGAAAAATATTTCGGTTAAATGCTTTTGGGTTTTTCTTTGTTTTTTTTTTTGCTTCTGTTGAAATGATCGTGGGAGGTTTTTTCTTCTATGTATATTTCATTGATTCATTTTTGTATATCGAAATAACTTTGGATTCCTAGAATAAATCCCCTTTGGTCATGGTGTATATTCCTTTTTATATGTTGTTGGCTTAGTTTACTAGTGAAGATTCATAAGAGATATTGGTCTGTAATTTTCTTACAATGTTCTTATTTGGCTTTGGTATCAAGGTAATATTGGCCTTATAGAATGAGCTATATAGTGTTCCTTTCTCTTCTATTTTTGGCAAGAGTTGGTGATGGATTGGCGCTAATTATTGTAAAATACTTGGTAGAATTCACAAGTGAAGCCATCTGGTCCTGGGCTTTTCTTTGATGAAAGGTTTACTGATTCAATCACCTTCCTTGTTATAAATCATACATATTTTCTATTTCTGATTGAGTCAGTGTTGGTAATTCATGTCTTCACTTCACACAATGAAATATGGCCATTTCATCTAGATGATCTATGACATTATTATTTATACCATTTCATTATAAGCCTTTTTATTTCTATAAGGTTGGTAATAATGATACCTTTTTTCATTCCCCCTATTAGTAACTGAATCTTCTCTCTTTTTACCATATTTAATCTACCAAAAATTTTGTCAATTTTGTTGATCTCTTCAGAGAACCAATTCTGGTCTGTTTCATTTCCTGTATTATTTTTCTACTCTCTATTTTTATTATTTCACCTTTAATCTTTATTACTTCCACCCTTCTGATTGCTTTGGGTTTAGTTCTTTTTATTTTTTTCTTTTATATCCTAAAGTAGAAGTTTAGGTTACTGATTTGAGATATTCCTTCTTTTGTAAATGTAGATACTTCAAGCTATAAATTTCCTTAGTGTAACAGGGATACAAAGGATTTACTATTTTTGTATCCCATAAGTTTTGGTATTCATTCATATCAAAGTATTTTCTAATTTCCCTTGTGGTTTCTTCTTTGTATCATTGGTTCTTTAGATGTGGGTTGTTTAATTCTCCCATATGTGTGAATTTTCAAATTTTCCTTTTGTTTTTTATTTCCTTCCATTGTGGTTGAAAGGACATATTTCATACGACTTCAATCCTTTTAAATTTATTGAGACTTAATGGCTTAACATATGGTTTATCCTGGTGAACATTTCACGAGTACTTGAGAAGAATGTGTATTATGTTGTTTTTGCGTGGAGTGCTCTACAGATGTCTATTAGATCTAACTGGTTGATAGTGTCAACCAGTTCAAATCTATTTCCTTGCTCACCTTCCATCTACTCAACTATTCATTATGGCAAGTAGGACATTAAAGTCTGACTATCAAAGTGTTATTAAAGTATTAAATTAAAATATTACTGTGTTGACTATTTCCCTGTTTACCTTTGTCAGCTTTTGCTTCATATATATTGAGTTTCTGGGAGGCACATGTATGTTTGCATTTATGATATCTTCCTGGTAGATTGACCTCTTATCACTATAAGATATCCATCTTTGTCTCTAGTAATACTTTTTGTCTTTGAGTCTGTTTTGTATAGTTTTAGTCTCAGTTGATTATTTTTTGCAGTTATCTCTTGTCCACCCTTTTATTTTCAACCTATTTAATATCTGGATCTAAAGGCAGTCTCTTTAGGCAGCATATTGTTGGTTTATATCTTTTAAAAATGTATCTGCCAATCTCTGCCTTTAAATTAAATTAAATGAAAGTATTTAATTTACATAATGCAATTATTGCTAAGATAGAATTTATTGTCTATAGATGTCTAATACTCTATGCATAGTAAAATCTTTCTGTTCTGCTATTTGTTTTCTATATGTCTTGGCATTTCTTAATTCCTCCATTACTGCCTTCTTTTGTGCCAAATAGATATTTTCTAGTGTAGTATTAAAATCTCCTTGTGTACTTATCTTTTACTATATATTTCTGAGTTTTCTTAGTGGTTTTTCTGGGGATTATCATTGATATCTTTTTGGTTTTGTTTGTTTGCTTTTTGTTATTTGCCCATGCTATGCTGCACAGCATGTGAAATCTTAGATCCCCCACCAGGAATTGAACCCATGCCCCCTGAAGTGGAAGCACAGAGGTGTAACCGCTGGACTACTAGGGAAGTCCCTACCATTAATATCTTAAGGTCAGCTAATTAACAACCTTAATTCCACCTGTAACTTTAATTCCTCTTTGCCATGTAACATCATTTATTCATAGGTTCCAGAGGTTTGAATGTGGAAATTTTGAGACCACTAGTCTATCTACCACTGAAAATCAATATATCCAAGACCTTTTCATTAAATGTATGCCCACAAACATATACACTAATAGACTCCACAAAATAAGCAACTAGATGGCAAATTCCTGGTGTTCTTCCAATGCTTCCCAATCAAGTGGCTAGCTGAATCACCTACGTTGTTGTGTAAACTAGACCTTCCCCTCGCTCCCTCTTCAATCCTATCATTGAATCCTAGAGATTCCCCATCCCCCAATTTTCTGTATTTCTGCATTTCTACTTTCATCACCATAATCTAAACCATTTTTATTAACCTTTACTTTATTATTATGTTTCAAGAAGACCTTTTAGACATTTTTTCTAATTTTTTCCTATTGTCCCACCCATGAAATGTAAATGCCACAAATATACAGGACAGCTGTGATTTATATATAAAAAGAGTAATTCCAAAGCTTACTCTTTATATTCAGTAGAGGATTAAGAATGGCTAAGAAAAATGTCCAAGTTAAAAGGTCAGAAGGGCTATCATCCAAAAATCAGCAAACCAGAAAGTTTGCAAATAATAAACGCTGTAGAGTGTGGAGAAAAGGGAACCCTCCTACATAGTTGATGGGAATGTAAACTGGTGCAGCCACAATGGAAAACAGTGTGGAGGTTCCTTAAAAAACTCAAACTAGAACTACCAAGTGACCCACCAATCCCACTCATGGACATATTCCCAGAGAAAACCATCATTCAAAAAGACACATGTATCCCAATGTTCATAGCAGCATTATTTTCAATAGTTAGGACATGAAAGCAATGTAAGTGTCCATCAACAGATGAATGAATGAAAAGGATGTGAGATTACACACACACACACACACACACACACACACAGGGGAATATTCCTCAGTCATAAAAAGGAATGAAATAATGTCATTTGAAGCAACATGGATGGACCTAGAGATTATCATACTAAGTAAAGTCAGTCAGACACTTGATATCACTTACATGTGGAATCTAAAAAAATGAGAAAAATGAACTTATTTACAAAACAGAAATAGACTCACATAGAAAATGAACTTATGGATAATCTCTTATTGTGCCTATTTTATATATTAATCTTTATCATAGGTATGTATGTATAGGAAAAAACTTAGCATATATAGGGCTCAGTACAATCTTAGATTTCAGGTATCCACCGGGGGTGTTGGAATACAGTCCCCATCAATAAGGGGGGTGGGGGGTCTACTGTACCTCCTTCTTGCCTCTCCGATCTGTTCTCTCCTCACAGTATAGAATGATTTTCCAAAACATAAACCTTGATCACCCCACCTCCTTCAAGGCTTTCAACAGCCCTCAGAATAAAGCCAAGATGCCTAACACTGCCTATAAATAATTCATGACCTGGTCTTAATTCACGTCAGTCTCATCTAACAGCTTCCAAACTTGTCGGCACTTCAGCAACACTGATCTTCATTTCGCTGAACCACCCTCTTGCCACAGGGCCTTTGCACATGCTGTGCTGCCTGAAAGACCCTTCTCTGCTTTTTTCACTTATTTAAAGGCTATTTTTTCAAACTTTGTTTAATCATCCCTTCCTCAAGACACCCTTTTCTGTTATCCCCAATTTCATCAAATCTGCCTTTAATAAACTGTGATATCACCATACCCTCCCTTAAGAAGCACTCATCAATTGGTAATTTTATACTTACTTGTAATATAAGTTCTATAGTCTCTACATTTTATGTCTGTTTTTTTTGCCAGTATCTAGCATGAATCTGCCCCATAGTAAATGCTCCATGAACATATTAAATGAATGCATAAATGATAAATTAATTATTTTAATGAACTCAGTAGTTCAAAGAAGTAAAAAAAAAAACAAAATCAAGGAAAGCCATACCATAATAGTCAACAAGGTCTTGATGAGGCAAAAGCAAAACTATTATAACAAGTATAAACTATAAAAACAAGCATTATGACTGTAGGCCTTTAGTCTTCATTTAAATTGTATTCCAGAAGTCTTCAAGTCCAATTAAACAACTGTGTTTGGTTGTTGAGTTGCCATATTGTCACCTTAGAATGCTATCATATGTAGTAAATGCTACAACTGTTCCAAATATAATAACTCGTTGATCCTGCACATTGCATCCTGGAGACCTGCAGTGCCTTGCGGACATCATTTGCGAACCACTATCATCACAGCACAACTCAGCAGTCACGGACAACTCGAGCTTTTTTCCAGGGATCTGTGAAAAATGCTGCAGCAGTATTTTGCTTCGCAGTCTTCTGCTGTGTCTGGGCTGACGACTGTGCCCTGGACTACAAGCTCAAGCAGAAGTAGCTCTCACATGCCTTAGGCGGTGAAGACAGCCACTAACCTCCACCCACAGAAAATGACCTCTGTGCCATTTACGGCACAGCATTTAATGCTGTCCACTCTGAGGACAGCACTAATGAAAAGAATGACAGGTTTTAGTTAGAAATTGGGAACTTAGTCCTGCCTCTGTCATTAACCAGTTGCATGACCTTGGAAAATGCATTTGACCTCTTTAGACCTCTGTAGAATGTTAAACCAGATAAACAGTTGAAACATTTTCACTACTGAGCTCGTCTGCTAATAATTTTTAACCATGAACTTTGTGTTCCAAAATATTGTGTCTAGAAAAATCACTTAGTGAACAATAATTAAATGTTTCATTTTCTGTTTTTTGTTTTTTTTTTTTTTTAATTCTGACAAACCTCTAAGGGGAATTAGAAATGGTGGTGATGCAAAAACGGGTGAAACGGTAAGAGGCACAGGGTAAGGCAGGTAATTGGGCCAGAAGGACATGTCAATTTCATCAGGTAATTAAGCAACAATTTGATGTCCTGTTTTTATAGAAGAAAGACCTATAAAACTGTGCACATTGCGGGGAGGGAAAGCCCAGCAATAGTATGATTGCATTTTGCAATATCGAAAATAGCTCATGACATCCATTAACTACTTTTGTAATTATTTAAAGATCAAAGGCTAGATAGACCTCACCGCACAAGGTGATCCCCGAAGTCCCCAAGAAAAGCGTGCTCCAAAATGAAATTTTATTAAATGAGTTTTTGGATCACTGACTTTTGTAATCAACTTAGGGAAAACGTTTTTAGAGGGGGGCAATTTATCCCTTATGCATATAAAACTACATATAAGAAGTCAAAATATTTTAAATTATACAATTCAAGGGGAAATATGTCTTTCTTGCAAATATTCATTTTGTAAATATTTTCTATGAGTGGTGTAAGGGCTTCTCAAGTGGCATAGTTGTTTATGTTTGTTCCTCATGCTCTTGTATGTGAATTGGACTTTCAGAATTAAGTAAAAATACTTTCTCTTTCATTATTTAACTTGACAAAAATTGTGTGATACAATTTTAATGATGTCAAGTGCTGAAAAGAAAAATGTCAACAATCTTGTCATGAATATCCAGCAACTAAATTAAAAGTTATATTTTCATATCAAGCAAAAGTCTAAGGTTAATTTTAAACAGCGCAGGAAAATACAGTCCAAGCAAGAATACTGGAGTGGGTTGCCATTTCCTTCTCCACATTATTTTATAATAACATTAAATGGAGCATAATCTATAAAAGTAGTGAATCACTACATTGTATACCTGAAACTAATGTAATATTACAAAACAACTATATTTCAATAACAAACTTAAATATTAGAAAACATTAAGTTAATAGGGGGAAGGGATAGTTAGGGAGTTTGGGATGGACATGTACAAACTGCTATATTGAAAATGAATAACCAATAAAGACCTACTACATAGCACATGGCGGAGAAGGCGATGGCAACTCACTCAGCACTCTTGCCTGGAAAATCCATGGACAGAGGAGCCTGGTAGGCTGCAGTCCATGGGGTTGCTAAGAGTCGGACACGACTGAGCAACTTCACTTTCACTTTTCACTTTCATGCATTGGAGAAGGAAATGGCAACCCACTCCAGTGTTCTTGCCTGGAGAATCCCAGGGGCAGTGGAGCCTGGTGGGCTGCCGTCTATGGGGTCGCACAGAGTCCGACACGACTGAAGTGACTTAGCAGCAGCAGCAGCATATAGCACATGGAACTGTGCTCAATGTTAGGTGGCAGCCTGGATGAGAGGGGAGTTTGGGAGAGAATAGATACATATACATGTATATGGATGAGTCCCTTCACTGTTCACCTGAAGCCGTCACAACATTGTATGTTAGTCAGCTATACCCCAATACAAAATAAAAAGTTTAAAAAAAAGTTTACTAAATAATTAAGAAATAATTTTTCAATAGCGCTTTTTTTTTGCTAGAAAAATAACTTTTGGGTGATTTAAAAAATATTCAGTTACATTGCTCTTATCATTATGTACATAGAATATATATTATTACATATATATATATATATATACACACACACATACATACACACACACACACACACATATGTATGGGCTTCCCGGGTGGCACAGGGGTAAAAAATTTACTTGCCAATGCAGGAGATGCAGGAGATGTGGGTTCAGTCCCTGGGTTGAGAAGATCCCCTGGAGAAGGGAATGACTACCCACTCCAGTATTCTGGCCTGGAGAATCCCAGGGACAGAGGAGCCTAGCAGGCTACAGCCCATGGGGTTACAGAGAGTCAGACACAACTGAGCCACTGAGCATACACATGCACACACACACATGTACACACAGACACACACATATATATACACACACATATGTATACATTACATATACATATTTAGGATCTGTCCTCTCTATGGAATTTAGTTTGTTTAAACTTCTTTGCACTCAACAACCATTTATCTTTTTAAAATGATTTTCTTAGTTTATCTAATTTTTTTCTCTTTAAAGATGAAAGTGATTTTTGTCACAACTTTCAACATCCTATCTGGAGCAAAATGCCATTTATTTTAATTTTGCCAGGGAAAAGGGGAAAAAAATAAATGGTATCCAGGGATTTTATGTTCAATTTAAGCCTTTAAGGCAGGAGGGGCATGCCAGCATCTGAGGTGAGGATTACTTCTCCAGGCTAGTAACACACTAGGAAGGTTACTCTGAAAGGGGTCTTGGGACATGGAAGTATCCAAAATGAAATATTTATAAATGGGTTACAGAGGGAGGGAATATGTGTATACATATAGCTGGTTCCCAGATGGCGCTAGTGGTAAAGAACCTGTCTGCCAATGCAGGTTCTTTATAAGAGATGCAGGTTCAATCCAAGGGTCAGGAAGGTCCCCTGGAGAAGAAAATGGCAACCCACGTGAATACTCTTGCCTGGGAAATCCCATGGATGGAGGATCCTGGAAAGCTACAGTCCATAAGGTCACAAAGAGTCAGATACAACTGAAGAAATTTAGCACACATGCATAGATGATTCACCTTGTTGTACAGCACAAACTAATACAACATTGTAAAGCAATTATGAAAAGTGAAAGTGAAAGTAACTCAATCTTGTCCGACTCTTTGTGACCAGGCCAGAATACTGGAGTGGGTAGCCTTTCCCTTCTCCAGGGGATCTTCCCAACCCAGGGATTGAACCCAGGTCTCCCACATTGCAGGTGGATTCTTTACCAGCTCAGCCACAAGGGGAGCCCAAGAATACTAGAGTGGGGTAGCCTATCCCTTCTCCAGAGGATCTTCCCAACCCAGGAATTGAACCAGGGTCTCCTGCATTGGAGGCAGATTATAGCCCAATAAAAATATTAAATGAAATAATAAATGAAAAAAAAATGGGTTACAACACTGGGAACCACAGTGATGCTCAGACTGTGGGGCAAAAGCTCTTCAAATCCTTCTTACATAAAGTCACTTGATCCTCAGCTTATAACTACCATTTCCCATGGTTTCCTCTTAGAGCAGACATGAAGCCTTTTGAGAGCCTTTTCTCTTTGGTCTAGTAAGAGATGTTGGTCAAAAGAGTGTAAAATGTCAGAGTAGATTAAAGATCTCAAAAGGGGTTTCTAATGTCCCTACTGGGTGGCCCTGAGTGGAGCACAGCTTATAAAGGCCCAGAGTTAGGGAGGAGACTTGGGAAGTGGTGTGATCATTTCCCTGAAGTGACGCATTCTTGTACTCCAAGTAAAGAAAGTGATGAGTTAACTGAAAACTGAGTTTAAAAAACTCTGAATAGGAAAAAAATACATAATCGTTTTGCCATATAAATAAGATTTGATTTATTTATAACCTCATTCACACTAAAGCTTTAAAAATTTTGTTGGGAACTGTTGGGGGCCAGAGTGAGGTACTCCGCCCATGGCAAAGGTCATGAGGAAGGAGGCTCGACATACGCAAAGGCGGGATCGAGCCTCAGGAGTCCCCCTGGAAATTCTCGAGCATCTACCCCCATAACCAGAGCCTGCCTACTTTACTACTTTGTGCTCTCACCTACACCTGTGACTTTACGGGGGGCTGTCCCCCACCACCTCTTTCGGAGAAGGAGTTAACTTAGAGCTCCAGTTAATAATAAGTCCTGGGCGTGATAGGAGTGTTTCAACCTACAAACTCCTCTGAAGGTTCTCTAGCCTACCTGACAGGCTTGTCCAGCCACATGTGATTGCTCACAGCCTCCCAACCATGAGAGGCACGAGATGCTTTAAACCTTCTAAAAACAGGTTCCTTAGAAAAGTTAGAAACCTATTAGTATAAGTATAATGGGCTGATTAGAAATTGTGTTGGTGAAGGGTTTTTCATTTGTTGAGCCAATGTTTGTTGCTAAGTCTCCATATCCCCTGCCCTTACACACATTAATGAATATATAGAAGAAATAAGTATTAACCTTTGGTATTAATCACGTTAGACCTTAGGCTAAGTAAATTCTTTCCTTAACTAAAACCCACTCCACCCTCACCCTATAGGAATGTAACTTTATTTGAGTGACGTCTGTTTTAAGAATAATCACCCTTGGAGAAAAAAGTGTTCTGGTTGACTGACCACTGTCACAAGGAGAGGGTCATAAATTGTCAGCAGGCCCCCTGGCCAGAAGATGATGTAACACCCCTAAGACCTCTGTATACATTTGTATGAAGCACCTGACTTTAATAAAAGTCAGGACTGCTGACCCTGCGTGACTTTTGCATAACATCTCAGTGTATAAAAGTAGACCATGGAAAATAAAGAATTGGGATCAGTTCCTCGAAATACTGGTCTCCCCATGTCGCTCTCTCTCTCACTCTGGCTGAGTCTCCATCTGGAGCGCGGAACCTGCCATGCTTACTAATTATGCCTGGGCTTCTAAGATCCGACAGGGGAGGCCTCAGTGTCTCCTCTCCTTCGGGAGAACGGAAGGACGCCTGCGGCCTACGTAAGTGGTGCAAACTTCTTGTCTTGAAGTTTTATTGGTCTCCTGTGTAAACCAAGCTACTCAGCCTCTTTTCTCCACTGAATTTTCCTACTGAGCTATCCTCATTCTATTACTCTTTACATCTCTAATTAATATCTAATTGAAGCTATTGTATCCTGACCCTCGCCGACACCATCCCCACTTCGAATACCCTGGATCAGCCAGGGCTGGACCCCGGCAGGGAACCACTGTTCATTTCTCAAAGATTCCCTTCAAGACCAGTGGCATAAGTAAAGTTCTACAAGCTCCTATCCCCAATACTTTAGGAAACGGAAGCCGAATGAAACTCCCATTTTGTTTAGGGTCCAAAATACAAAAAGTCCTTCTCAGTTCAGTCCCTCAGTCATGTCCAACTCTTATGATCCCATGGAATACAGCATGCCAGGCTTCCCTGTCCATCACCAACTCCCAGAGCTTGCTCAAACTCATGTCCATTGAACTGGTGATGCCATCCAACCATCTTGTCTTCTGTCGTCCCCTTCTCCTGCCTTCAATTTTTCCCAGCATCAGGGTCTTTTCAAATGAGTCAGTTCTTTGTTCGCATCAGGTGGCCCAAGTATTGGAGCTTCAGCTTCAGCATCAGTCCTTCCAATGAATATTCAGGACTAATTTCCTTTAGGATTGACTGGCTTGATCTCCTTGCAGTCCAAGGGACTCTGAAGAGTCTTCTCTAACACCACAGTTCAAAAGCATCAATTCTTTGGCACTCAGCTCTTTATGGTCCAACTCTCACATCCATACATGACTACTGGAAAAACCATAGCTTTGATTAGACGGACCTTTGTTGGTAAGCTAATGTCTCTGCTTTTTAATATGCTGTCTAGATTTGTCATAGCTTTCCTTTCAAGGAGCCAGCGTTTTTTAATTTCATGGCTGCAGTCACCATCGGCAGTGATTTTGGAGCCCAAGAAAATAAAGTCTATCACTGTTTCCATTGTTTCCCCATCTATTTGCCATGAAGTGATGGGACAGGATGCCATGATCTTCGTTTTTTGAATGTTGAGTTTTAAATCAGGTTTAAAAAAAAAATCACCCTCCTTTTTCACTTTCATCAAGAGGCTCTGTAGTTCCTCTTTGCTCTTTGCCATAAGGGTGGTGTCATCAGCATATCTGAGGTTATTGATATTTCTCCTGGCAATCTTGATTACAGCTTGTGCTTCATCTAGCCTGGCATTTCACATGATGTACTCTGCATATAAGTTAAATAAGCAGGGTGACAATATACAGCCTTGATATACTCCTTTCACAATTTGGAACCAGTCCACTGTTCCATGTCTGATTCTAACTGTTGTTTCTTGACCTGCATACAGATTTCTCAGGAGGCAGCTAAGGTGCTCTGGTATTCCCATCTCTTGAAGAATTGTCCACAGTTTGTTGTGATCCACACTGTTAAAGGCTTTAGCGTAGTCAATGAAGCAGAAGAGATGTTTTTCTGGAATTCTCTTGCTTTTTTATGATCCAGTGGATGTTGGCAACTTGATCCCTGTTTCCTCTGCTTCTTCTAAATCCAGTTTGAACATGTGGAAGTTCTTGGTTCATGTACTGTTGAAGCCTGGCTTGGAGAATTTTGAGCATTACTTTGCTAGTGTGTGAGATGAGCACAATTGTAAGGTAGTTTGAACATTCTTTGGCATTGCCTTTCTTTGGGATTGGAATGAAATTGACCTTTCCCAGTCCTGTGGCCACTGCTGAGTTTTCCAAATTTCCTGGCATAATGAGTGCAGCACTTTAACAGCATCATCTTTGGGGATTTGAAATAGCTCAGCTGGAATTCCATCACCTCCACTAGCTTTGTTCGGAGTGATGCTTTCTAAGGCCTACTTGACTTTGCACTCCAGGATGTGTGGCTCTGAGTGATCACACCATCATTGTTATCTGCATCATTGAGGTCTTTTTATATAGTTCTCTGTATTCTTGCCACCTCTTCTTAATATCTTCTGCTTCTGTTAGGTCCATACCGTTTCTGTCCTTTATTGTGCCCATCTTTGCATGAAATTCCTGTGAGATCTCTAGTCTTTAGTATTCTATTGTTTTCCTCTATTTCTTTGCATTGATCACTGAGGAAGGCTTTCTTGTTTCTCCTTGCTATTCTTTGGAACTCTATATTCAGATGGATTTATCTTTCCTTTTCTCCTTTGACTTTCACTTCTCTTTCCTCAGCTATTTGTAAGGCCTCCTCAGACAACCATTTTGCCTTTTTGCATTTTTTCTTCTTGGGAATGGTTTTGATCACTGCCTATGGGCTTCCCTAATAGCTCAGTTAATAAAGAATCCACCTGCAGTGCAGGAGAAAGTGAAAGTCGCTCGGTTGCATCCAACTCTTTGCGACCCCATGGAATTCTCCAGGCCAGAATACTGGAGTGGGTAGCCTTTCCCTTCTCCAGGGGATCTTTCCGACTCAGGGATCGAACCCAGGTCTCCCACATTGCAGGCGGATTCTTTACCAGCTGAGCCACAAGGGAAGCCCAAGAATACTGGTGGGTAGCCTATTCCTTCTTCAGTGGATCTTCCCAACCCAGGAATCAAACTGGGGTCTCCTGCACTGCAGGCAGATTCTTTACCAACTGAGCTACCAGGGAAGGACCCACTCCAGTATTCTGGCCTGGAGAATTCCATGAACTGTATAGTCCATGGGGTCGCAAAGAGTCAGACACGACTGAGCGACTTTCACTGTCCCTTTCTTTCACTTTCCTGTAAAATGTTATGCATCTCAGTCCATAGTTCTTCATCCCTTGAATCCCTTGGAATTTGTCACTTCCACTGTATAATCATAAGGGATTTGATTTAGGTCATACCTGAATATCTAGTGGTTTTCCCTACTTTCTTCAATTTAAGTTTGAATTTTGCAATAAGGAGCTCATGATCTGAGCTACAGATCATGTTTTTGCTGACTGTATAGAGCTTTTCCATCTTTGGCTGCAACAAATATAATCAATCTGTTTTTAGTATTGAGCATCTGGTGATGTCCATGTGTAGAGTCATCTCTTGTGTTGTTGGAAGAGGGTGTTTGCTATGACCAGTTCCTTCTCTTGGCAAAACTCTGTTAGCCTTTGCCCTGCTTCATTTTGTACTCCAAGGCCAAACTTGCCTGTTACTACAGGTATCACAACTAGGCGTTCTTTTTTGCTTTGGCTCAGCCTCTTCATTCTTTCTGGAGGTATTTCTCCACAGCATATTGGGCACCTACCCACCTGGGGAGTTAATTTTTCAGTGTTCTATCTTTTTGCCTTTTCATACTTTTCATGGGGTTCTCAAGGGAAGAACGCTGAAGTGGTTTACCATTCCCTTCTCCAGTGGACTACGTTTTGTCAGAACCCTCCACCATGACTCGTCCATCTTGGGTGGCCCTACACAGCATGGCTTATAGTTGAATTGAATTAGACAAGGCTGTGATCCAAGTGATCAATTTGGTTAGTTTTCTATAATTGTGGTTTCCATTCTGTTTTCCCTCTGATGAATAAGGATAAGAGGCCTGTGAAAGCTTCCTCATGGGAGGGACTGGCAGTGAGGGAAAGTGGGCCTTTGATGGGCGGGGTCATGCTCAGTAAATCTTTAATCACATTTTCTGTTAATGGGTGGGGCTGTGTTCCCACCCATAATTTTGGCCTGAGGCCAAACTACGGTAGGGGTAATGGCAGTAACAGGGACCTCCTTAAGAAGGGCTTATGCCAGGATGGTTGTATTCAGTGCCTCTGACCCCACTGCAGGCCACTGCTGACCCACACCTCTGCTGGGGACTCCTGGACACTCACAGGCAAGTCTGGCTCAGTCTCTTGTGGGATCACTGTCCCTTTCTCCCGGGTCCTGGTACACACAAAATTTTGCTTGTGCCCTCCAAGAGTGTTTCCCCAGTGCTGTGGAAGTTCTGTAACAAATCCCACTGGCCTTCAAAGTCAAATCCCCTGGTGGTTCTCAGTACTTTTGCCAGATCCCTGGTTGGGAAATCATTGTGGACCATAGAACTTTTGCAACAGTGGAAGAACTTTGGTACAACTGTTCTCCAGGTTGTGGGTTGTCTACTCAACCACTCTATGGTGGGTAACACTGTGTGACCCAGGTCTGCTGCAGCCAGAGCCCCTGTCCCCGTGGCAGGCCACTGCTGTCCCATGCCTCTGTAGGAGACACTCAAACACTCAAAGGCAGGTCTGGTTCAGTCTCTTGTGGGGTCCCTAGGTCCTGGAGTGCACTACGTTTGTTTGAGCCCTCTGAGCATTTCTGGACAGTATGGAGTTTGATTCTAAACGTGATTTTGCCCCTTGTACTGTCTTATTGGGGCTTCTCCTTTGCCATTGGACATGGGGTATCTTTTTTTGGTGGAATCCAATGTTCTCCTGTCAATGGTTGTACGGTGGTTAGTTGTAATTTTGGAGTTCTCACAGGAGAAGAGTGCACATCCTTCTACTCCGCCATCTTGAATCGATTACAAAAGTCCTTCTGAACTTAACCCAAGTGTTCAAGGCTTTCTCCATCATTGAGAGAAGCCAAAAGCTTGTTATACTGTATCTAGTATTACATGGTTGGACCTGATATTAAGGAACTCTCCTGGCATCTGGTCCCCTTGGCAGTCAGAATGATGTATTTGTGTGACAGTTGGCCACGGTGAAGGTCACTGTGGCTCTTATACCTCAGTTTTGGAGAACTTTGTAAACTAGGAAGCACACTGTCTAGCTTCCATGAGGTCAACAATTAAAGCAAAACCCATCAGGGTCTTTGGGAAGCTGCCAGGCACAGCCCAACACCTCTGTTTCCTTATGCCCAATGAATTAATAATCTTAAGGTTTGAAGAATAATCTTAGTAGTAGTTTAGTGGCTAAGTCATGTCTAACTCTTGGGACTCCATGTACTGTAGCCTGCCAGGCTCCTCTGTCCATGGAATTCTCTAGGCAAGAATACTGGAGAAGGTTGTCATTTCCTTCTTCAGGGGATCTTCCTGACCCAGGGATTGAACCTGGGTCTCCTGCATTGCAGGCAGGTTCTTTATCCACTGAGCTACAAGGGTAGCCCTAAAGAATAACATCTGGCTATTGTTAATTGCCAATGGAATCAACTGAAAGTAAATAAATGCCTATCAAGCATTTGGGAGAAATAGATTGTCAAAGAAGAGCAAACTTAGAAAACCTCAAACTGTTTAATCTGCAAGCAATCCTTGGGCACTCAAACCCATGCCAAGAAGAGGTGGGATACCAGTTTATTGTTGTTGTTGTTCACTCACTAAGTCATGTCTGACTCTTATGACACCATGGACTTCAACACACAGGCTTCCCTGTCCTACACTATTTCCCAAAATTTGCCAAAGTTCATGTCTGTTGAGTCGATGATGCCATCCAACCATCTTATCCTCTGTTGCCACTTCTCCTCCTGTTCTCTATCTTTCCCAGCATCGGGGTCTTTTCCAGTGAGTCAGTTCTTTGCATCAGATGGCCAAAGTATTGGGGCTTCAGCATCAGTTCTTCCAATGAATATTCAGGGCTGATTTCCTAAGGAAATCAACTGGTTTGATCTCCTTGCTGTTCAAGAGACTCTCAAGAGTCTTCTCCAGCACCGCAATTCAAAAGCCTCAGTTCCTTCCTGCTCAGCCTTCTTAATAGTCCAACACTCACATCTATACACGACTAGTGGAAAGACCATAGCTTTGACTATACAGCCCTTTGTCAGCAAAATGATGTCTTTGCTTTTATACTGAAGTTTAGCGGCTTTCAAATGGTATGAGCTCTTTAATGCCCACATAATGTTGGCCCTGGAAGACGTAGCACAAGGAAGACCTTTTCCGAGGGCAGAGTCAGGAAGTACGTAGACAAAGTGGGCATGGGAGAGCCTTCTGGATATGAGACTTTGCCATCAAGGCTGCCAGATGAGTTAGTCAAAGAACTTAGGTGCTAGAGAATGAGCCCTGTCTACCAGTAGGTGTTTGGGAAGCAGGTAACTTGGCTACATCCAGACTTGATGGAGAGGACTGAATAGCTCTGGGAGTCTTGGACTTTGAGCTGACAATGTAAATGGAAGAGATGGATGGAATTTGAGAGGTTTCTCCTAGAAGGTGAATCTGTTTTGTGTGTGAAGAAAAGACTGGACACGGCTGTTTGGGTGGCCCAAAGAGGGCATTGTGGCTGAGAAGCCAGTGTGTTCAATATCTATTGTTGCTGTAACAAAGTACCATAAGTTTAGTGGCTAAAGACAAGGAGATTATGATCCTACAGTCAGGTCAGAAGTCCAACATGTCTTGCCACTGCACTAAGGTTAAGGTGTTCCTTTTGAAGGCTCTGGGAGAAAATCTATTCCCTTGGTTTTTCCAGTTTCTAGAGGCCACCTGCATTCCCTAGCTCATGGTATCCTTCTTCTTCAAAGCCTGTATGGACTTTCTGACCTGCCTTCTAACCACAGCCAGGAAAAGTTCTCTGCCTCTTTTTTAAAACAATAATTTTACTTACTTATTTATTTTTTGACAGTGTTGGGTCTTCATTGCTGCAAGGGCTTTTCTCTAGTTGTGGCGAGCAGGGCTATCGTCTAGGTGCTGTGCGCGGGCGTCTCATTGCAGTGGCTTCTCTCGTTGCAGAGCATGGGCTCTAGGGCAGTCTGGCTTCGGTAGTTGTGGCATGTGGGCTCAGTAGCTATGGCTCCCACGCTCTAGAGCACAGGCTCAGTAGTTACGGCACACAGGCTTAGCTGCTCCGTGGCATGTGGGATCGTCTTGGATCAGGGATAGAACCCGTGTCTCCTGCATTGGCAGGCAGACTCTTTACCATTGGGCCAACAGGGAAGCCCAAGTTCTCCATTTTTAAGAGTCTATGTGATTATATTGGGCCCACTTGGATGATCCAGGAGAATCTCCGCATCTTAAGGTTCCTACTGAAACGTCATTTCTCCATAAACAGTAACATATGCACAGGAACACCCTGAGAACTAGGATGTGGGTATCTTTGGGGGATAATTATTCTGTCTACCACAGGCATAATACCTCAATATCTATTTTCCACTTCTTCAGAAGTAAGACCCCCATGTTATTACCAAAGGCAGGGAATATCACTGCCCAGAGCAGAGATCATGTTGCCCAGTTTCCTCTGCTATGTTTGACATGACTGAATTCTACCATGTGATGGAAGTGGAAGTGATATGTGCAACTTCTGGAAGCTGCCTTAAAGAGAGAGGGTGTGTCTTTCCCTTTCTTTTTATCCTTTCTGCTGGCCAAAACGCACACATGAGGAATGAAGCTGGATCAGGCATTGTGGAATATGACAGAGAAGGTGCATAATGAGGATGACAGAGTCATGGGAGACTGCATCCCAATGGATTGTGAGCTATCACATTGACCCTATGTCATTAATGCAAGTGGCGGGGAGGTGGGGGGGGGGGGGTGGGGTGGGGGCGGGGAGGAATTAACATCTATCTTCTTAGCTTCTCTTATCAGGCGGTTTAGATGCTCAATCAAACCTGCTCCCATCAAATACACAGGATGCAAAAAGCTGCCAATCCAAAGTATAGGAAACGAGATAAATGAAAAGGAAATGAGAAAAAGGGATTTGAAATTTCTCCAGGCTTCGGCCAGCTGAAGAAAAAGTCATGAGTATGAAAAAAACAAAACAAAACCTCCAGAGGAAAGTGTAACTGAAGAGATACAACAGAAGAACAGGGTTCAAATGAAGTTACATTGGGGGGACCTCTGATCAATGTCTCTCTCTGCAAACTTTGCAGGAGTTAAATTTTCATTTTAAAAGTTAAAACCTTATCAGTTTTCACAGGGGGAAAAAGGACCCCAAGATCTTAGTGCCTTAAAACAACAAAGGCTTATTTCTTGTTCACTGCACATGTTCAATGTGGGCCAGCATGGAGCACCACTCATTTTAATAACTCAGGGACTCAGGCTGAGAAACGCTCATCTTAACATGTGCCTTTTTGCTTGTCACAGTAGGAAAAGGGGCTCTTAAAAATGGTGCTCAGCAAATCAGCACTATTCGCAACAGTCAAGAGGTGGAAGCAACCCAAACACCCATTGATGGATGGATGAATAAACAAAATGCGAGAGACACACACCGTGGAATACTATTCAGCCTTTAAAAGGGAGGCTATCTTGTCACATGCAACAATGTGGTGAACCATGAGAACACTGTGCTAAGTAAAAGAAGCAGTCACAAAAGATGAATACTGTACGCTTGATTCCAGTTACGTGAGTTAGCCAGAGCAGTCAAATTTATAGAGAGGGAAAGCAGAATGGTGGCTATATGCGCCTGAAAGGAAGGGAGGATGAGGAGTCGCTGTTTAATGGGCATAGAGTTTCAGTTTTGCAAGATGGAAAAGTTCTTGAGACCTGTTTTACAGACATTCCCATGAGTATGCTTCACACTACAGACATGTACACTTCAAAACGGCTACGATGGTAAACTATACACTACCGGGTGTTTAACCACAACTTAAAAAATGTTGCTTAGGAAAGGTGTGGCTTCTGTTCACAGTTAATTAGCAAAGTCAAGGCTGTATATTATTACCCCGCTTATTTAACTTACATGCAGAGTACATCATGAGAAACGCTGGACTGGAAGAAGCACAAGCTGGAATCAAGATTGCCGGGAGAAATATCAATAACCTCAGATATGCAGATGACACCACCCTTATGGCAGAAAGTGAAGAGGAACTAAAAAGCCTCTTGATGAAAGTGAAAGTGGAGAGTGAAAAAGTTGGCTTAAAGCTCAACATTCAGAAAATGAAGATCATGGCATCTGGTCCCATCACTTCATGGGAAATAGATGGGGAAACAGTGTCAGACTTTATTTTTTGGGGCTCCAAAATCACTGCAGATGGTGACTGCAGCCATGAAATTAAAAGACACCTACTCCTTGGAAGGAAAGTTATGACCAACCTAGATAGCATATTCAAAAGTAGAGACATTACTTTGCCAACAAAGGTCCGTCTAGTCAAAGCTATGGTTTTTCCTGTGGTATGGATGGATGTGAGAGTTGGACTGTGAAGAAGGCTGAGCGCCGAAGAATTGATGCTTTTGAACTGTGGTGTTGGAGAAGACTCTTGAGAGTCCCTTGGACTGCAAGGAGATCCAACCAGTCCATTCTGAAGGAGATCAGCCCTGGGATTTCTTTGGACGGAATGATGCTAAAGCTGAAACTCCAGTACTTTGGCCACCTCATGCGAAGAGTTGACTCATTGGAAAAGACTCTGATGCTGGGAGGGATTGGGGGCAGGAGAAGGGGACAACAGAGGATGAGATGGCTGGATGGCATCACTGACTCGATGGACGTGGGTCTGGGTTAACTCCAGGAGTTGGCAATGGACAGTGTGTGTCCATCGTGTGCTGCGATTCATGGGGTCTTGAAGAGTCGGACACGACTGAGCGACTGAACTGAACTGAACTGAACTGAAAGTTACAGTAGCTGCGCCTGACTTTAACAGTAGGGGGAGGGGCAGTATAAACCTATCATGGGCCCATTAGCAGTAACGCAAATCCATTTGGTGAAGTTATTTTTTAAATAATTTTATTTATTTTTGGCTGTGCTGGATCTTCGTTGCTTCACAGGCTCTTCTCTAGTTACAGCAAGTGGGGGCTACTCTGGTTGCGTGCACGGCTTCTCCTGTGGCACTCGGCAGCTGCAGCTCCAGTTGTCTACAGTACAGGCTCAATAGTTCTGGCACATGGGCTTAGTTGCTCCGAAGCATGTGGGATCTTCCTGGACCAGAGATCGAACCTATATCTCCTGCATTGGCAGGCAGATTCTTTACTACTGAGCGACCAGGGAAGCACTGGTGAACAGTATTAATTATTATCACAAGCTCTTCTTCTGGGTATGAAATAATTCTTCTACCCTCCTTCCTGCATGTAAGATGCATTCATTCACTCGCTTTCCAGGAAGTCCCAGTGATGGCATCAGGCTCAAAGCCCAGGGTCTCTGGGTGATGCCTGGGAGTTTGTATCAGAGAGGAACGCGCAACCAGCCTCTCACAGGGCCAAGTGCAGCTCCTCTTGATGCACAGACCCAAGCCTCCCCTAACACACACACACACACACAGACACACACACACACAGACTCCAGTGGTGGAGCAGGATCAGGATAACTGTAATAAGCTTTACCGACACTCCCCAGGTGGTCCAGCGGCTAAGAGAACTAGATCCTGTGTGCCACTACCAAGACCTGGTGCAGCCAAATAAACAAACGATGTTTCAAAAACTAAAAGTAAAAATAAGAAAGATGGAAAACACACGGCAGTCACTGGCCTATGACAATCCGGATATTAGTCTGCACCGAAGGTGTAGGACCCCCCGGCAGGGTGAGGAACTTTCCCTGAAGAGTCTTCATTTGAGTTTCCTAGGAGGGAGTCCCCTGTCTGTGGATCTCCATGGGGCCTTGGATTTTCCTTTTGGGAGGCTCTTCCCTTTCCATAATTCTTCTTGGCCTTGTCTGAAGTAGGTATTGAAAAATACAGTCAGCCCTCCATACCTGGGGGTTCCGCATCCGAGGGCTACAGGTACCACACCATTTTATACAAGGGATTTGATCACGTGGAGTTTGGTATCCACAGGAGTTGTGGAACCAGTCGCCCAGTGTATACCCAGGGTCAATGATTTTATCTATTGTAGAGGCTGAGCTGTCTTGTCAGCATACTTCTTACCCATTCTGATAGGAATCAAGGATCATTTTAAGTTTTAAGAAGCTCCAACTGCCTTTAATCCAAGTTGGTGCCTCTTTTAACAGTAAAACTGATTTTCAGATTAAACCTTGTTTGACTTCTTAGCCCCATGTTTCCTTTCTAGACATATTTCTTTGCCGTATTTCCTGCTCTCTCTCCCTCTTTTTCCGCCTCCCTCCCTAATTGTGGGTTGCTTGAGCTCAGCAGTGAGAGCAGTATCTCTTCCCCTGAACCGTGTTTAAGTCATAGCCATTTGGTCCAACGGAAGGGGATATCAGCCACCTTGTCCTAATCCATCCATGTTCACTGTTCTGATCCTCACTGCAAAGCTGGGTTTTAATAGACTTCATGGCTCAAAGTATCAGTTTTATCTTCTATTGTTTGGGTTGAGAAGCCGTTGCCTTTCTAACCTTGTAAGTCCTTGAATTTGCAAACCCTCTTATCTCTTTTATCCATCTTTACCAAAACTGACCAATCTTCTCCTCATATCTCTTTCTTGCAATATCTTGTCACATGCAGTCAATAGCAAGCAAATATACAGTAACAATAATAATTTGCTTTCAGTCTCTTCCCTAAAGTTAGGTATGCCTTCTACTTTCCAGTTGACTGCTGGCAACACTTTACCGACTTTTTGCCCACTAGAGAACATGGATTTCTAGGGATTTCTGTGGTGGCCCAGTGGTTAGTACTCCATGCATTGACTGCAGGGGGCAAGGGAAAAACTTATTTAAAAAAAAAAAAAAAACATGGATAGATTTTTCAGTCCTTCAAGAATAGTTACCTTGATTCCTTTGACCAGTGGTTAAGCCAAATGCCACATAATTTAGGATTCATTATTAAAGCAGCAGCTCACTCTTCCAAATTCTGTCACTTCAGGATAAGATAATCCCATGGTGACAAACTTACCCCCCAATATCAACAGCTTAAATAAGAGGTTTCTTTTCTATTGTGTCCCATGTCCATTGGAGGGGCCTTGAGAAGATTCTGCTCAAGGTGGTCACTCAGGAACACACATGGCCAGTCTTCGTCTCGACAACTGCTCCCTTAAGCAGAGCTCTGGGGGGAGAGAGGGCACCTCTTAGAGCTGGAAACATTTGGTAAGCAGCAATCCGCCTGCCCGTGCAGGAGGTGCAAGTGACATGGGTTTGATCCCTGGGTCAGGAAGATCGCTTGGAGTGGGAAACGGCACCCCACTCCAGTATTCTTGCCTGGGAAATCCCACGGACAGAGGAGCCTGGAGGGCTACAGTCCACGGAGTCACAAAAAAATCGGAACACGACTGAGCACACATACACAAGAATAGAAGCTCTACAGCTCAGACTTCAGATGCAGGGAACAGAACCCACTGTATCTAATTCAAGGAGGAAGAGAGAGATTCAAAAATTCAGTGGTTCGTGGACAAGTGGAGCAATAAAGAAATAGATTGTAGGTTGAGCTTTCAGAAAAGTCTCCCAAAGTCACACCCCAGAACCAGGTCATCAACGGAGCTGTGTCTCCCCTGCAATCAGGAGTCCACTAGCATCAGGACTCCTTGAGGATGAAAACTCTCTCTCTCCGTCAGGAAACCAGCATTGCCACTAGTTCCAGACCACACCACACCTGGCACCATCTAGGTCCACAGGCTGGGTGCCAGGAAGCCCGCCTCTCAGAACCCACAGAACTGGTGCCTGGTATCTCTGCTGATACTGTCACAAGACAAGAGAAAGTAGCAGACAGGACAGACAGACACAAGCATGGCCTTCTTGTCTCGACTTTCTAAATCCAAGCTAGTGCATCTGATTGGCCAGATTCAAAGCATACCCAGAACCCAAGCTGCAGTGGGCTCTGGAATCTGGTTTTTAGACTCTAGCATCTATACGCATGGAGGCCCACCGCAGCGAAGATGAGATTGTTAGGCAACACATCCATCCTTTACAACTTAGCAGCAGGCCACAGGTAGGGCAGCAAGTGCTATAGCAACAACAAAGCTTGTTTATAATTTTCACATACCCTCAGGCCCCACCTACTTTAATTTTAAGAGGTTTACACTGAACATCCAAAGTCAGGCCCTTAGGGATTCTGGAAAAATTAAAAAAATTTTTGTGTTATCTTTTACAGTCTATGGGGGAAGATAATATACTTTAAAAAAAAAAACAGATTTTTGCTTTGACGTAATGTCTTTATTGAATTTGTTACAATATTGCTTCTATTTTTGTTCTGGCTTTTTGGGCATGTGGGATCTTATCTCCCCAACAAAAGATCAAACTGCTGTCCTCCTCCCATCATTGGAAGGCAAAGTCCTAACGACTGGCCCAGGGAAGACCTGATAATACAGTTTCATCAAACACAATATGTTAAGGACTGTGCTTCAGGCTTTTATGCATTCTCATAGTTTAGTCTCCAATTCTGACACCAATTCTATGAGGTTGTGTATCAGTGAGGGATTGTGTTTAGCTGTATGTCACAGGCACCCAGCTACAGTGGCTTGAACAAGCAAAGTGTGAATTTTCCATATGTAATAAGCAGTCTCTATGTGTGTATGCTCAGTCATGTCTGACTCTTTGGCATCCTGTGGACTATATAGCCCACCAGGCTCCTCTGTCCATGGGATTATCCCAGGCAAGAATACTGGAGTGGGTTGCCATTTCCTACTCCAGGGGATCTTCCTGACGCAGAGATTGAACCCTCATCTCCCGTGTCTCCTGCATTGGTGGATTCTTTACCACTGAGTCGCTTGGGAAATCCCAGTAAGCAGTCTGCAGGAGAGCAAGCCAGGACTAATACAGAGTGCTAGCTGCCTTTCTTTTCTTTAGTTCTAAACTGGCTCTGATCCTCACGGACATAAGACCACCTCCAGACATTACTAGCAACTTCCAGAATGGAAAGGGGAGGTTCAAAGGCAGAAGGCAGCAGTGGGGCTAGGTCCACCCAGTTACAGGTGGTGTTTACACTACAACCTCTTGACTTCCGCACACATCTCATTTCCAAAACAGTGTTACATAGCAACCTCTCTCTTCTGGGGAACTGGGGGACTAAAGGTTTTGTTTTGGTGACAGCTATTACCAAAATCAGAATTCTGTTAGTAGGAAAGAAAACCACTTTGAATATTGGGCAGGTAACTGGTAGTGTCCGGCTCAGATAAACATTATTTTCATTCTACCACAAGGAAACCAGGGTTCAAAGAGGTTGAGTAACATGATCATAGCTCAATGACTTGGGAATTCAAGCTCTGTAAGTGCAAATTCAGGGCTTTCTGATAAGAATTTATTTATTTGGCAGGAGGAATTTTTTTTATTGAAGTATAGTAAATCCGATGGACAGAGAAGCCTGGCAGGCTATAGTCCATGGGATCGAAAAAGAGTCGCACACGACTTAATGACTGAACAATTAACATGGTTAATTTACAATGTCGTGTTAGTTTCAAGTGTACAGCAAAGTGATTCAGTTGTACATATACATACATATTTTCTTTTTCAGATTATTTTCCATTATGCTTTATTACAAGATACTGAGAAGAGTTCCCTGTGCTGTACAGTGGGACCTTGTTGTTTACTTATTTTATATTTAGTAGGGTATATCTGTTAATCTCAAACTCCTGATTTATCTATCCCCTCCCCCACAATTTCTTTGGTAACTATATTTCCCATGTCTGTGAAAGAATTTACTTTTAAAATAGTTAAATCAAAAATATTTTGACCTATTAAGGGATAAACTGAATTCTTCAGAAAACAAACAAACAAAAAAGAAAAAATTTGCTAAAAATTCTGGAGAAGTGAAAGTAGGAATGAGAAAGGATGAGATTTTTGGTGGGAATAGCACAATCTCATACTTAAACAATAAAAACAACAATGATAAAAACCCTCCATGCTTAAAAGCAACCTTAAAGATTATGGCACATTTGCAGGCTAGTTTCCCACTGTGGGTAAAAAAATTCATTGCCTTGTGGCTAGAACTCATTCTGACCTGGCAAAGTCATTTTATTGCCTCTATTAACTCTAACCTAATGCCTGAGAATTAGAGCAGCTCTTAACCAAGCTAGGAGAAGGCAATGGCACCCTACTCCAGTATTCTTGCCTGGAAAATCACATGGATGGAGGAGCCTGGAAGGCTGCAGTCCATGGGGTCACTGAGAGTCGGACACGACTGAGTGACTTCACTTTCACTTTCATGCTTTGGAGAAGGAAATGGCAACCCACTCCAGTGTTCTTGCCTGGAGAATCCCAGGGATGGGGCAGCCTGGTGGGCTGCCGTCTCTGGGGTCGCACAGTGTCGGACACGACTGAAGTGACTTAGTAGTAGTAGTAGTATAACAAGCTAACCTGAAGACCATCTCCAGTTGCTCTATGGTGTTTTCCAGAATGATTCATTTGATTCTCATTTCCCTAAACCTAGATATTTTTATTTCTTGGATGGTGTTTTTGTTTTGTTTTCGCTACCATTGAGGAAAGGAAATGGTTTGATCTGCCCTAAAAGACGGGGGCCCTGTGAGTAGTGATGGGGGTGGAGCTACTGGATGTTTTGTACAAGCTCGCAAGGATATTGAGATTTAAAGAAAATGCAGAAGACATCAGAAATGGGTACCAAGATCCCAGCTGGGAGGGCAGAGGTGGGTCTGCTTGAGCGTGCATTGCCCTGGCCATAGTTTGCAAGAATGTGCAACACAAGGGACTTCCCTGGCAGCCCAGGGGGTAAGACTCTGCAATTGCAATGCAGGAGGACTCGGGCTGGATCCTTGGTTGGGAACCAAGATCCTGCACGCTTCACAGTGAGGCCAAAACAATAAATAAATAAAAATTAAGACACCAATTAAAAAAAAAAGTACAACTCTGCCTGGGAGCCTGACAACAACCCCTAGCTGGCCTTGGGCACCTGGCAGGCTGTGGCTTCTGCCTTAAAGGGATAGGATGTGTCCTGACTTGACTGTGTCCTTGCCTTGAACCTTGGGATTCCCCACTTTCACCACCTTGAACTTGGCTGGCTTCTGGCACAGGACACGTGGACAATCCAAGCCGAAAGGGACGGCTGAACAAATGCAGCCCAATCCCTGGTTCTAGTTACAGAGCATGGCTAATTTCTGCCCAAATAGTCTTTGGAGAACTACAAAGAGCAAATTAATTACACTCCTGTGAGTTTAAGCAGCAGCAAGAAGAAGGAGGAGAGGTAAATAACACAGAGATTGAACCTGAAAAGGACTGGGGGCTGGGGGGAGGTTGGGAAAACTGTGTAAACCACATTTGTTGAAGGCTGGGAAAACAAAAAGGGGGTTACTGTTGGAAGATCACAGAACACCCTGGGCCTCCTCGTTAATGCAGTTACAAGGTGTGCTGGTCCAGATGCTGAAATAATAGAGCCTTGGAGGCATGGCTTGTGGGGTTTTGCTAAGGTTGGGTACCCTTTGAGGGTGCGAGGCCACGGAATTTAACCTTGCCAGAGGCTGAGGAGCTGCCTGGGAAGCTGGGATGAGATGCTTTTCTAAGATCTCAAGGTGGGACGTTTTTACTCTCCTTGCAACTAGAGAAGAAGGTAGGTAGTGCCTGGCAAAACTGGAACTGAGCAGGGATGAAGCCCGAGCACAAGATGAGGTCTGGCAGGGAAAGTTTCGCCCACAGAATGAAGGTCCTACTTTGGAAGTGTGTTAATTTTAGAGGCTTTCACAGATATACAGTCTAAGTACCAGCATTCAGGCCCAGACTAGAATTCTCAAATTCTAGTATAAAAAACAATACAAGAAGCTTGTTTGAAACGTACGTTCCCAAATCCAGCCATAAAAGATTCTGATTCAGTAAACTGGGGTTAGAGTGATGGAACCCCACAGACGTCACAAAGAACTCCAACTCTTTGTGACCCAGGAACTGTTGCCCACCAGGCTCCTCTGTCCATGGAATTTTCCAGGCAAGAATATTGGAGCAGGTTGCCCTTTCCTACTCCAGGGGATGGAGCTTGAGTCTCTTGCACCTCCTGCATTGGCAGGCGGGTTCTTTACCACTGCATCACCTGGGAAGCTATGGACTGTTCTAGTTACTTTGTAAAAACTGTGGTCTCTTCAAAAAAAAGCACTCAGTCCAATTAGAGACCTGACTGATAACAATACCACCACCACCAACAAAGGAGTACTCTTTTGCCACCTCTTGTTCATTTACTTCTGGAATTCTTTGGCCTATTTACTGAAGAACAGTAACTTATCCAGGAATTAGAGATCTGTCAGGAGCAACAAAATATGATTCTGCTTCTGATTTCTCCACAGCTGCCATTACTTCGAGCAAAAACTGCCTGTGCCTGCCTGAAAGAGGGAAGGAAGGACAGAAAAAGGAGGTGACCCCTCCCTTTCAAATTTTGTTTCCAAGACTTGAAGATGAAGCATCTTTCCTCCAGAGGAAGAAATTGCTGGAGCCCCCAGAACCACAAGATTCATTAGGGCTAAGATTGTTCACTCACTCAGCTGTGCCCAGCTCTTTGCGACCCCATGGACTGCAGCAGGCCAGGCTTCCCTGTCCTTCACCATCTCCCGGAGTTTGCTCAAACTCATGTCCATTGAGTCAGTGATGCCATTGAACCATCTCATCCTCTGTCATCCCCTTCTCCTTCTCCCTTTAATCCTTCCCAGCATCAGGGTCTTTTCCAGTGAGTTGGCTCTTCACATCAGGTGGCCCAAGTGTTGGAGCTTCAGCTTCAGCATCAGTCCTTCCAATGAATATTTATTAGGGCTGTGCAGTAGCTTCAAGGTTTTTCACCAAGACCCCTCCTAAAAATAAATTTCAAGTCACAACCTAGAACACACACACACAGACACACTCCACATGTATGTATCTAAGTGTGACATGTGTTTATGTGGAAACATGGAAAATGGAAACACTTTCTAAAACATGACTTGCCTTTATCATGTGACATACACTCTAGTATTTTCTACTTTTCACTTTCATGCATTGGAGAAGGAAATGGCAACCCACTCCAGTGTTCTTGCCTGGAGAATCCCAGGGACGGGGAGCCTGGTGGGCTGCCGTCTCTAGGGTCGCACAGAGTCGGACACGACTGAAGCGACTTAGCAGCAGCAGCAGCAGCAGCCCTTTTTTCTTTTCCCTTCTCCCTCCCCTATCTTCTTTAATCACAGTCATGGTACCACATATGGTTTCACCTTGGTGTTTGAAAAGTGCTGGGGTCCATGTAAGATTCCAACCATTATGGGAAGGAAAGAAGGGGAAAGGAGCTGGAATTGGAAAAGAGGTCTGTTCACTCATTTTTCCTTCTTCCTCAGGCAGTAACCCCCTTCATTTATCCTTTGTCTATCTTGCCTAAAA
This sequence comes from Bos indicus x Bos taurus, assembly GCF_003369695.1. Lineage (NCBI taxonomy): Eukaryota > Metazoa > Chordata > Mammalia > Artiodactyla > Bovidae > Bos > Bos indicus x Bos taurus. Next base: position 18,945,295 of record NC_040084.1, on the reverse strand, counting down.
CAGCATCCACAGCCTACAGGGAAGACTTTACAGTCTTAGAGGTTGATTGGTCAAGGAATTTACTGATAAACCAAGGAGTCTCTTCTTACCAGGTTGGCCTTCTCACTGTCTTGCAGAGGGCATACTCACTTCTGCTTGGCTGTCTTTACCTCCTAATCTGGAATTGCAGCTACCTGCAAAATTATCCTCCTTGCCTGCCTCCTCACCCCTAGGTCTGCCAGTGAAGCCTATTGAAGGCACAGGGTGAGCCTTCCTTCCCTAACATCCTGCTCAGGCAGGTACAAGGGCCTTCAAAGTAAAAAGAACCAATGCTGTTATTTATTTTTACAACTAAAGCCATTATTCTCATCACTTGGAAATGAATTCTGGGGCTCAAAGGACCCAAGGTCCCCACAATCAACCCTCTTTATCCAATTAGCAATGCTCATTTTCATTGAATGGCTATCCACTCCAGTATTCGGGCTTGGAGAATTCCATAAACCAGTTCCACTATTTAATTATATGCAGTAAAAACAGTCACAATTGTGTTTGCTGTTGTTGGTTGAGTGGTTAGTCTTGACAAACATCAGCTAAAGCAGCCAACTTCATGAATCACTTTTCATCACAGAGGGGGAAAAAGAAATCACTCCAGTCCCACCTTTGTTGTGACATCATTTTATCTCCATAAAGAAAAACAATTCAAGCCAGATTTCAAGAGCTACTCAGCATCCTTCCCACACATACCTTATTTTAAAATGTTTTCATTGGGTTAAAATGCACTTTGCAAGGGCTTCCCTGACAGTACAGTGGATAAGACTCTGTGCTTCCAATGCAGAGTTTGATCCCTGGTCAGGGAACTGAGACCCTACATGCTGTGTGGTTCGGCCAAAACAAAAATTTTTAACTGAAAAAATAAAAATAAAAAGCACTTTGCAAGTTAACTGTCTTTCAAAACAATTTCATTATAAATTACTTGCCATGGTAAAATTATAAACAAATTTCATCCAGTGCTGAAGCAAAGAACTGGTTTTATCTCAGTTCTTTTGAGTGTATCCTGATCCACTGAACACCCGAAAATAAGGAGTCTATCAAAAACAATTGGGATCATGTCAAAAGTATACAAGTACTAATTTGAAAAAAGTCTCTCACATTGGAGCAATATGAGTATCAAAAAAAGTAATAATGGCAACAGGTTGAAGCATGCCAAAAAAATATCCATGCCCAAAAATCCATGTGTTCCTAAAGATATTACAAAAAAGAAAGTCATTGATCACTTCTGTAGTTTTCTAGGATACTAATTCATTATTGTGAAAATTAACAAAGAAAAATGTCAAGCATTAAAATTAATTACTTGATGATGCTATTTAACATATATTTGTAGCCTTTGTGTAACTAAAGTGGATTTGGCCATATTTGTAGTGTAAGGTCTCATTAGTGTTTTCCTATAATGTGAACTTTTGCCTTCCAACATGATTATAAAACTGTGTAATTTTGCTTTAAAAATTTTCATGTAAGTGGAATTATTCAGTATGGTCTTTTATACTTGCCTTCTTTCACAAAGCATTTTGTTTTTGACATTCATCCAGGTAGGAATATTTTATTCCTCTTCATCAAGTTGAGTAGTATTCTATTGTATATAGTTACTAAAGTTTGTTTAATCATTCACCAGTGCTTTTCCTGTATCTGTTGAAAAACTGTTTTTCTTTCCTTTATTCTATTAATAAAGAATACTACTTTATTATTATAATACTATTTATTATTCAAATAACTACTTTGATTGACTTTCAGATGTTAAACCAATTTTGCATTCCCAGGATAAACTTCACTGGTCATGAAGGCTTATCCTCTTAAATGTTGCTGGATTTGACTTCCTAAAAAGAACTTTTTTTAATTGAGGTAAAGCTGATGTAGAAAATTATATAGATTCCAAGTATTCAACATAAAGGTGATTCACAATTTTTAAAATTTACATTTCATTTACAGTTATTTAATTTACTAAAATATTATTCAAGATTTCATGTCTGTGTTTATGAAGGAAATTGATCTCTAGTTCTCTCTACTTTTGAGGTTTTATCACTGGTTATGGTATCTGGATAAGAATAATTTCATAAAATAAATCCAGAGTGTTTATTTTATATTAAAATACTTTCTATTTTATTTTATATATTTTATATTTAATCCAGGCATCCATTGGATGCCTTGCAAAACTTTGAGAAACATTAAATTGTGCATATTTGAATTGTCATTTAAATATGTTTCAAAAAATAAAATAATCTTATCTGACCTTGTTCAGTCTTTTCTAATTTCCATAGTAAACACACCCTATTCACCTTCAAGCTTAGTTTGCTGGTGACTGAATTTGTAAGCGATATGAAATCAGATTTTAGGAAATTATTCCTAAGCAGTTTTAGGGTTTACTGTCACTAGAAATCTAGAAGGGGAAACTGAGACCCTTAGAGACTGCCAGACTGTCTCAGAGCAGAGTACCTTCCCACTTTCAAAGCTCTGCACCACACAGCACTCATTACAAGCTTTTACAGGAAACACAAAATGCTTGCCGCGTATACATTTACCTTATAAAGTTAATGTGTCCATCCTTACTCTTTTTCCTTCTTACGAAGGCCCACACTTCCTACTGATAACAATCCAAATAGGGAGCAACAAAACAATGAAACTCCAGGATCCCGTGGCTTGCGGGGGTTACTAGTTGAACTGGGCATGCTCAGTCGCCAGGCAGATTTTTCGGTGAAGTGGAAACTACAACAGCGCGTACCGTGCGCGCGGAGGTGGGCGTGCCCTCGTGGAATTTAGAACGTTGCCGCAGCCAATGGGGCCTCGCGGCCGGCTGCCGGGGCTCCCTATTGGAGGAGCGGGGAGACCAGCGAGTAGAGGGCCCCTGGAGGGAGCCGCCGAGGTTGAGGTCCCGGAGGCCGGGCTACGCCAAGACCTGCGCGTGAGCAGCTGCGGCGGCGGCAGCATCCAGCGGCGGTGCCAGTAGTTCCAGCCCGTTGCTTTACTTTTAAGCTGCACGAATACAGTCATTATGCCGAAGAGAAAGGTAAGTCTTACCCCCAAAAGATTTCAAAGGCCTTCAGACTGTGAGAAGAGCAAATCTTGCCATTGCTATGGATGGCGCGGAATGCACTCGGTAGTAACTCGGGGGCGGCGATTCTCTTTGCTCCTTCAGGCTTGTTTTCAGGTGCCTGTTGCAGATCTTGCTCCCTCCCTCTGTCCTCATCGATCTCTGGATGTTACTTTCTTTCCGGCGACGCGACTTCCCTTCTTTTCGAATTCATTCTAGCCGGAATGGTTTCTACCTCGAACAAGACGCAAAAGCGCTTTGCACCCCCCCGCTTCCAGAAAGGGAGTTTTCTGTTTCCAAAACTGCCAGATTGAGGTTAGTGTGCAAGAAAAAGCAGCGAGACCGGGGGCGGGGGGAGCGGGCGGAGGGGAGGAGTAACAAGTAACACGCACAGGGAGATCGAAAATGAATCCAGTAAGTCGGACAGATGTCCGGGTTATTCCCTTGTGGGCCATGCCCACGCCGGTGCGCCGCGAAGGCGCTCAGGCCACGGGAGAGGGAAAGCCATGTTTTAACATAGTGCTCACCCCGCTGCCGCCCCCGCTGCAGACCCGTATGTACCCAGTCCAGTGTCGGGCAGGGCCGGGCGGCTGGACCTGCGTGCAGTTGGCGGCGGGGACTCGCGGAGTTGGCCCTGCGCAGGAACGGGACGCCGCCGGGGGCGCGCGCAACTGTGTTTGCAAAGGGCAGGGGTCACCGGGTCCGATTCGGCGACCCAAACCCACACTCGGTCCGGGAAGGCGGGCTCCGCGTGCTCTCGCACCCCTGGGTGCGGAGGGGGGACCTGGGGTCCCTCCTGCAGGACTATTATGTGTCCCCTTCCGCGCAGGCCCGGGACACCCAAGTGACTCGCACCGGGGACGCACGTTTCCCTTTGAGTCCGGCTGCGACTTGTCATTGTCCCAGGGAAGCGAGGGAAGGCTTTCTTTCACCCCGAGGAGAAACTGCAGTGTGGCAGCTGTTGCTGAGAAAATACTTTGCACCCTCCCACCGCCTGGCCTCGCGTGTCCAACAGTGTTAAGCAGTGAGGATATTAAATTGGAAGCAAAAAGGCAAATAGTATGTTGCTGTATCAGTTAAAGATGGTGGAATGATTTGTGTTTGTAAGTGATCTCATTTTCAAAATCTTGAAGCTTTAAAAATACAGAGGCTTTTGACTTTTTATCTGTCTTTAGAAGTTGATGGAAAACTTGTCTCCTCCATTTGGAAAAATAAATATTATAATTAAAAGTTTTAAAAAAAAATCTAAGAGTTTATTGTGCACATACTATATGCCTCATACTGTGGGCGGAGTTTGATTTAACGTCTTATTTAAACCTCAGAACTCCTTGAGAGATGGTGGTACTGCCATTGAACTGGGGCTTTAAGACAGGAATTACCTAAGGGTGTCAGCTACCAATAACTAGTACCAAAGGTTTAATTAGATGCTGTAGGTAAAGGCCTTACTTCCAGACATTGTTTACTCATTCTCTTTATTTACTCACTCATGGGCGGTGAAGAGGAATTTGAAATGCAAAGAAACGCCCAGCCTGAGAAGATGGATGAGTACTAATACTTCGGATTCATTAGTTAAACTTAATTATTATGAAAGTACGGTTTTTCCAGTACTACAATGAGGACATTAGAATGATGCCACCATTTTCGGCATTTTATCTTTGGTTTAATGATGAGGTTGGGAATTCTAGTAGAGTCACCAAAAACTGGGTTCCAGAGTGAGTTGATATCATCTCCATTCTGGGAATTATTAACAAATGTAGACAAATAGATTGTACAAATTCTTTATTATAAGAGATCCTCATGTGCTGGAATCCTGTTGTCCAGGAGTCAGAGTTAGTGAAACCATTACTCTTCACTTTTTCTCACTGCCCTCCTCTCTCAAGGGAACAGAAGGGAAGAACAGAAGAACAGTAGAGAAACTGGCTTTTGATTATTGTTTTATTTCCCTAGAAAGCAGAGAAGAAGCTAGCCAGGCATCCTGGGACCAAGGGCCGACCTGTGTGTTGGCACCTGTGTGTCAGTCTTCTTCCGAGATAGGAAACCTCTCCTCGATTAATAGAAATTCTTTTCATTTATACATACGGCTCAAAGACCTGGGTTGTTACTTGGATAGGAGCAACCACGAATTAAACGTGGCTCCCATGGCCATTGTGTTCACCAGGCAAACCTTGATGCCGCCCCATAGAACCCTGGAACTGCCTCATGGAGCCCTGGGGTTCCCTGAAACTTACACAGGAAACTATAGTCATTAGATAAAGCCTGCCTAGGTGCAGAGAAGAGAACTGGAGACAATCTGTGCTGTGCTCTTCGAGATCTGTAAAGCTGGGGTATCTGCCAAAGCATTTACATACTACTCCGTGGTATTTTTCTTAGCTAAAGCACTGCCTGTTTTACATTGTAAGTTTTCAAAGTGCCCTCACAATACTTTTTTTTTTTTTTAACCTTCTTGGCCCCTGTTTTTCAACTTTTTCCAGAAATCAAGAAATGTTATTTAATGAGCACTGTTGAGGCTGCAGAGGAAGAAATGGCACTAACAAAGTCAGTAGAAGCATCTGGAACCCTAGTACTGCTTGAATGCCATAGGAATACAAAGTTTGCCCTCATGGAGCTTATGTTTAATTTGATGAGTAATGGGCACAAAACAATTAAATAATATTAAACCTGTATACAGGTCCCAGAATATGTAGTATAGATTCCAAAAACTGTAGGATAGATAAGGAAAGAGGTTGAATTGGGGCCAGTCTTGAAAGTGTATGTGTGTGGGGGAGACTCATATATACAAAGAAAAAAAATCAGTCATTTTCTGTTTTCAGGCATTTGAATAGCCTCTTCTGATTGTATCTAACATGACTGGGCCTCATGTATATGCCTTAAAGGCCATAGTGTCCACATTAATATAAAACGTTTTTATGGCATTTCTTTTTTTAAAATACAATTATTAAAAAAATTTTTTTATCCAGTTATAAAGGTTATGTTCCATTTACAGTTAATGCAAGATATTATTTGTAGTCCCTGTGTTGTGCAGTACCTCCTGAGCCTCTCTTACCTTTATGAGTTTTCTCTGTATCTTTGTGTGGTCGTCATAGCTACATGAAAGCAAGTGGTTTTTGGAACGGCAGTAGTATTTTTCGATGAGTATAGCACTCAGGAGTGACGGGTTCTTCAGTTAGTGTTACATCTGTTCCTGAGTCGGTGAGATTTAAATAAAGTTGTGTTTCCTGTATTCATTACCTGATGGGTAGTGAGTGACCACCCACTAATAGTGAATGGAGCAGCAGGGAAAATGGTAGTGTTCCTGGACTCAGGTGGTGGTGGGACAGTGAGTGACTGAGTTCTAGACTGTTCCGGGCAGACATCCACGAATGCCTGATCACGTTGAATGCAGTGATCACGTTGTTAGGGAATGACCTGATGGTCTCCAAAGAGGCCTCAGCCAGTGAGCCCTCTAGCCATGGTCCTGGCATGACTAGCAGCAGCGGGCACGTTTTCACATCCTTCTTTTTATTTTTCCAGTTCCTCATCACTGGAACTACTGGAAAAGTCAGGTGTATCACATGTGAAGTTTTCTCTGATGAGACAATTTCCCAGGAGTTTGGGGTCAGCACTAGTCCATCCTTACCCTAAAGGTTTAAGGCAGAAAAGTCCGTTTGCCTCCAGCTTGGAAAGGCCTAGTAACGCTGGTCTTGGAACAGGGGATGCTTACCTAACAATACTCAAGGTTTCTGATTAATCTTTCAAAAGGAGATTGCGTATTATAACATCAGAGACAGACTCTGTAAATGAAAATACGGATAAATTTGACTACATGAAAATGAATATGTCATATGGCAAAGAAAAAGAAAACCCTGTTAACAAAACTTTAAAACTAATGAAAAACTGGGAAAAAATATGTCTACCACATACCACTGAAAAAAGCATGCTACTTTAAAAAAGATGAAAAGATGTCCTTATGAAATAGATGTATATCCTTTTAAGAAAATAACAAACCCAATACATGGAAATGTTTAGTTTAACTAGAAGTCAAATACATGTATATTATTAAGAATAATGAGATGTGAATTTTTTAAAAGTCTGTTTTTTTAAAAAAAGATTGATTGTGTCACTGTGCAGTGCTGAGTGATACTGACACTTGAGCAACTCTCAAGCATTATGGATGGGGCTGTAATTTCCTTAAAAAAAAAAAAAGCTTTATTGAGGTATGGTGTACTTACCATAGAGTCCATTTATCTATACAAAGTATACAAATCAGTGACTTTTAATATATTTGTAGAGTTGTATAACATTTCTGTAGTCCAGTTTTAAACCACTTCCATCACTCCAGAAAGGTCTTCTCCATGGTTTGCAGATAGTCCCTACTCCCCCCCAGTCCTAGGCAACCACTGATTACTATCTCTATAGATTTGCTTTTTCTGGAAATTTTATATAAAAGGAATCAAACAATATGTAGTCTAATTGTGTCTGGTTTCTCTCACTCAGCACAGTGATTTTGAGGTCCATCCACAGAGTAGCTTGTATCCATACTCCATTCTTTTTTATTGCCTAATAGTAGTCCGTTGTATGAATTTTCGACTTTCTGTTTATCCTTTCACAGGTCAATAGACATCTGAATTGTTTTCATTTTGAATTGTTTTAAGTAATGCTGTCATGAATATTTATATGTAAGTCTTTGCATGGACATATTTTCATTTTCTCTTGGGAAGTTTCCAAAGGGTGGAACTGACAGGTGATATGAAAGTCTATCCTTAATGTTTTAAGAAACTTCCAAACTGATTTTGATGGTAATTGTATCATCAGTGCATGAGGGTTCCAGTTTTCTCTGTATCTGTGCTCATAGCTAATTGTTGGGGTTTTTTGGTTATAGCTTTTTAATTAGCCTAATTTACATTTCTGTAATAAGTAATGATGATGAGCATCTTTTCATGTGTTTACTAGCATAATAGATACCTTAGGTGAAATGTCTATTCAAATGTTTTGCCCATTTTTAAATTGGATTTTCGTCTTATTATTGATTTGTAAGAGTTCTTTATATATTTAGATACAAGTCCTTTATCATAAATGATTTATAGATCTTTCCTTCCAGTCTGTGGCTTTTTAAAAAATGTTGTCTTGATGTCTTTGGAAGAACAAAAGTTTTTTTAATTTTGATGAAATCCGTTTAATATCCTGTCTAATAAATCTTTGCCTAATCTAAGGTCACAGATATTTACTTCGAGAAGTTTTATAATTTTAGCTCTGATATTTAGGTCTATGATCCATTTTGAGTTAAATTTGTAAATAGTGTGAGATAAGGGTTTCAGTTTTATATTATTTTTGTTTTGGTATATGTGGATATCTACTTATCACAGCACCAGTTGTTAAAAAGACCATCCTTTTTCACTGAATTGCCTAGGCACCTTTGTTGAAAATCAGTTCATCATAAATGTAAAGGTTGGATGTCTGTGCTCTTGAATTGTGTTCATAATCTATATATTTATTCATATAATAATACCACATTATCTTGATTTCTATGGTATAGTAAGATTTGATACTGGTAATGTCAGTCTCTCACTATATTCTTTTTCAAAATTGTTTTGGCTTTCATACAAATTTTTGAATCAGATTGTAAATTCCTACAAGCATGCCTGCCATGATTTTGATAGGGCTTGAATTGAATCTCTAAATTGGTTTGGGCTTCCCCGGTGGCTCAGCAGTAAAGAATCTGCCTGCAGTGCAGGAGATGCAGGAGACATGGGTTCTATCCCTGGGTTGGGAAGATATCCTGGAGGAGGAAATGGCAACCGACTCCAGTATTCTTGCCTGGAAAATCCCATGGACAGAGACTGGCGGGTTACAGTCCATATGGTCAGAAAGAGTCAGACACAACTGAAGCGACTGAGCATGCCATTTTGAGCTATCCAGTCTGAATGTGAAAGGACCTGACACGTAGTATGCCATCCATAAATACTTGCTGAGTTTAATTGAGTTGATACTTAAATGAAACCTATATTTGAGTAAAGGCTCCAAAACGTAAGGGTTATACATTTTATTCAGCCCTTCACTTACTTCATGTGAAATAAACATTTATCAAGCATCATGTTAATGCAGAGTACCATCACCTTGGGAAAGTAAGTGAATTATTGACATTACAAACTCTTTCTGAAATGAATGAGTAAAGGCCCTTGTTTTTAAGGCTTTTTCAGTCTGAGAGGGTAAGTAATATAAATATGACAGTATTTATAATTCATGGCAAGAAATGATAATGAGCCACAAGAAAAACCATGAGTTCTAAACATTCAAAAGTTTGGCCAGACTGCATGTCCAAAGAAAAAACACTGACAAAAAGTTGTTTGGTTAAAAGGGTTGGGGGTTACTTTGTTGTTGTTTTTTTTATCTTAAGGGGATCATTGCTAGTTAATAGAGGTGGTCTGTGAAGTCTTGCTTTCTTTGAAGTAGAAGAAACGTAAATTCAAGGCCTGTTATGTAAATTCAAGGCCTGTTATATTAATAGCCGTTGAGGTTAGATTGTGCACAGTAGGTGCCCTCATTAGTGAAGATTCTGTGACTTCCTGGTCCCATGCTTTTCTTGTAACCACCCTCTGATGTTTAAAAGTGAGTACCATGTTTCTAAATTGACATATATTATTTGATTACCTAATTTTGAATTAATTTTGTAGTCCTTCTAATTTCACTTGACCATGAAGTGTTTGATGGCTCTGGCCTTTTTTTTAATTCCCACCACAGCACTTAGCACAGGTGCTATAACTGTTGAACAAGTGCATGAATGAATCGTTTTCAAAAAAAGAAAGTAGTAACTTGAATTACTTCATGTCTTTGTTGGGGAGATCGTCCAGTTTGACCTGGCTTTACTGTTTACTAGCTGTATGTTTTAGGGTAGGTTGCTTAACTCTGTAAGCCTCTCAGGTCTCTGAGACTCATCTGCAAAACTGGGCTAAAAATATATTCTACCTTGTTGGGTTATTGCAGACATTAAATGAGATGATGAATGCAAAGTTCTTAGCACAGGGCCAGCATGTGTGAAACAGTCAGTAGATGTTCCATATTGCGAGACAGGTATTTTTTTTTTAATGAATGTGTAGTTGATTTATAGTGTTGTGTTAATTTCTGCTATATAGCAAAGTGATTCAGTTTTATGTGCATATATCTATCTTTACACATAGAAATATATACATATTTTTTTCCATTGTGGTTTATCATAGGATACTGAATGATAATTTTTAATTGTTAAGAGAATTGCAGTGAAATAATAGCCTTGTAGTAATCCAGCTTTCATTTTACAGGAGGACCAGTGGCACATAGATCGCACCTGTATGTCCAATTAACTGCAATTATAGGAGTCAGTGTTCAACAACCAGATAACAAATGTGGTGTTTTTAAGAGAACACAGGCTTTCATCTGGTGCATTTTTACATGGTTGATTTTTCTCACAGAAAAAATTATGCTTAAAAATATCGCCATATAACATTAAAATTCCCTTGGCAAATCAGTTATCAGGTGATCCACTTCTCCTACATTTTTTCCCCTAGACCACTGCCTTTGTTTACACCAAGTTTAAATATATTCCACTTTCCTGCAGGTTACAGTTTGGAAATGGCGACTGACATAAACACCATTTAAGCTGTCTGCTTTCAGAGTACCTAGTGTGTTGAAATACGATATTAGTCTTCTGAGTAATTTCAAAATCAGTGTTGAAGATAACAAACCAAATCAAAATGTTGAATTTTTCCCCCCACTGGCTGCTCATTTATTGTGCATTTCACTGCCTTCTTAGAAGAGTTCAATTGAATCATGTATTGGTCCTTGGTCAAGGTGTTTATTGAGTCCAGTATTTTTATATCTTGTGGGCATATCCAGAAAACAGGGCCATTTAGATCTGCCCAAAGCAAATGCTTGTTCAGTCACAGAAAGTAAATGATATGCATAATCAGAAGTAGGGAAGAAGAGAAAAAAGGTTTTAAATCTCAAAATTGGTTCCAAAATTTAATATTTCAAGAGAAACTTACCAGTAACAACATATGCATATATTTATTACCATTAAAAGTTAAATAGCTGCCATTTATTGAATGCCTGGCTGAGCTTTGTGCTTTATAGTCATTAGGCACCTTCTTTTAAATAGAAATATGTGAAGTTGTTAGAAATAAACCTGGGTGGGAAGCATTATGGAGTAATTTCATATTATTTCATTTTATTCTCCCTGCAGTTCTGCAAGGCTGGCCTCGTCTCACAGAGTATGATATTGACAGCCACAATAAATAACATTTAGGTAGCTTTCTATGACTCAGGCACTGTTCCCAGCACTTTGCATTAATAACCTGAATCATCTAAGCACCCGGTCAGGTGTGTTCTCCGCAATGACATCTTCAGAGGTAGGGGGTGGCCGAGACGGGTCTGCTTCCAGACCATGGAGCCTGCAGCTGGTCTCAGCCCCAGACACAGTGAGAAAACAGGGACTTAGTCAGATGAAGGCATTTCCCCTGGTCACACAGCTGGGAAGTGACAGAACTAGGAATTCCACCCCAGCCCTCAAGCATTTTGGCCTACCTGTGACGCCACAGTACTTCCCATACACGTTCATTTCTAGTAATCTCGGGGTGGTCGTTGTTCAGTTTCTAAGTCGTGTCCAACTCTTTGCGACTCCATGGACTGCAGCATGACAGGTTTCCCTGCCCTTCACTAGCTCCCAGAGTTTGCTTAAATTCATGTCCATTGAGTCAGTGATAGGTATTTAAATAAAGGCGCCCACTGAATGAAACAAGAAGGACTCAAGCTATGTAAATATGTGTGTCCATCTGTTTAAAATGTTGTCTTTATTAAGATACAGGCTGATGCCATTGCTCCTAGGCACCAGTCAGAGGAAGTTACTCCACAAGTCATTATTATCTGTGATTGCAGCCTAAGGCTGCCCTCAGGGTCCAGACCTCTGGCTTCTGAAAGGTGCCCATTATCATGAAGCCTTCTGGGTATTTCAGAAACTAATGGACTGCAGGCTCCTATGCAAGGTATTTATGTGAAGTTTCCATCCCTAAGCTTTGGCATCTTCGAGTATTGAAAGTCTAAAACTTCATATTTTCTCTAATTCCACCATCAACTGGTGGATTTACTATTTCCAAGATATATTGTCTTTGTTGTTATATTTCAGATAACAGGGATATTCACCTGTCACCAGAAACATGTAAATACACTTGCATCAGTTTCAGTTCAGTCCCTCAGTCGTGTCCGACTCTTTGTGACCCCATGGACTGCAGCACGCCAGGCTTCGCTGTCCATCACCAACTCCCAGAGCTTGCTCAAACCCATGTCCATCGAGTCAGTGATGCCATCCAACCATCTCATCCTCTCTCGTCCCCTTCTCCTCCCGCCTTCAATCTTTCCTGGCTTCAGGGTCTTTTGCAAAGTATAGTTTACAACTATACTACAGTTAAAAAAAAAATACTGGCCTCACGATATGGAACATCCATTGACTGTTTAAGAACTTTGCATTCACCATCTCATTTAATGTCTCCAGTAACCCAACATGGTAGAATATATTTTTAGCCCAGTTTTGCAGATGAGGAATCTGAGTCTCAGAGACCTGACAGCCCCATGAACACTTGCATATTACACAGTACTATTGACACGTTGTAATACATGTATGAAGCCCCCATTGCTTAGGCACTGGATTTAAAAAACAAGCAGGTGCTTTTGTGTTTGGTATTCGTCAAATAAAGAATGAAAGCCTCATAGCTTGGAAAAGCTGTTGGACCTAGAACAGAACGGATTTTTATTTCAGAGTTCTGGATTACCAGCTGATAAATGTGTAATTACAAAAGTTATTTTTAAAAGGTATGAAGTGACATTATTTTAAAATTGTATCTTTATTATTTTGATCCCATCCAAAGATAAATACAAAGTTTACCCCAAAAGGTGGTTTTTTTTTTTTTTTCTTTTCTATCTTTCTCTTTTTGGGTATAAACTGGCTTTTTACAATACTGGACACAATTAGTTAAATTCTACTTTGTGGGAAGTTGCTGTGAGTCCTAGACCCAGTGTATGTGGGAGGTTAATACACCAAAGACTTAAATGTGAAGCTTGAAAGACTTCTGACCTTCCATATATATGGCGTAGAATACATTTCTGAACTGTATCTTTTATGTCTACTTTTCATTGCTTTCCTTTATCTCTTCTTTTATTTACAGTTTTTAATTTTACTGTTCCCCCTCTTAATGGTCACACGTCTCCCCGACTCTTTAATGGGGCCAAGTCGCTTGACCTCTTTGAGCCTCTTTTCTTCATCTGTAAAATGGGAATATTGAGACAGTCCCTGTGTATCTCAGTGCTGTTGAGATGATCAAATACAGCAACAAGTTGAATGTACATAGAAAAACATTAAGTGCTACGAAAATGATAGAAATGATTTGGTGTTTTGTCTTTACTTTTAATAGTAAGATAAAAGTACTTGTAGCCATGTATATGAACATTTAAAAACCTAGAATAGTAAATTTATGTGCCTCTTAACGTGTAATATTTTCATTTTTTCAGAATTATCTTGTTTTATTTTATGATAGGTTTAGTCTTTTTAAAATTTTTTATTTATTTATTTGCAGTATAGGTTATGTTTCAGTATAGTTGATTCACAATATTGTGTTAGTTACAGGTATCCAGCAAGGTGATTCAGTTATACATGTACATATATCTATTCTTTTTCAGATTCTTTTCTTATATAGCTTATTACAAAATATTGAATAAAGTTCCTTGTGCTAGACCGTAGGTCCTTGTTGATTATCTGTTTTATTAATGTATATAGTAGTGTGTATATGTTAATCCCAAACTCCTAATTCATCCCACCCTCACCTTTCCCCTTTGTTTACTGTAAATTTGTTTCTGAGTCTGTTTCTGTTTTGTAAATAAGTTCATTTGTATCATTTTTACAGATTCCACGTATAAATGATGTCATACGATATTTTTCTCTGTCTGATATTTCACTTCGTGTAATAATCTCTATCGATGTTTCTGCAAGTGTCATTGTCCATTCTTTTTATGGTTGAGAAATATTCCATTGTATATTTATGTACCACATCTTCTTTTTTTTAAGTCTTTGTTTATTTGGCTCTGCGGGTCTTAGTTGTGACATGCAGGATTTCCAGTTAGGGCCTGTGAACTCTTGGTTGCAGTGCGTGGGATCTAGTTCCCAGACCAGTAATCAAATCTGGGCCCCCTGCACTGGGAGAGAAGAATCTTAGCCACTGGACCACTAGGGAAGTCCCCACATATTTATCCATTCAAATGGACATTTAGTTCCTTAAAAAACTAAAAGCAGAGCTACCATATGATCTGGCAGTCCCACTCTTGGTCATATGTCCAGAGAAAACCGTAATTTGGGAAGATACATACACCCGATTGTTGACTGCAAATAGCCAGAACTTGGAAGCAATTAACATGTCATATTTCTAATGGGAAATTGTTTCTTGTTATTCTAAAAGTTAAGTCGCTCAGTCATGTCTGACTCTTTGCTACCCCATGGACTGTCACCTACCAGGCTCCTCCGTCCATGGGATTTTCCAGGCAAGAGTACTGGAGTGGGTTGCCATTGCCTTCTCCATGTTATTCTGAGGCCCACAAATGAGGCGGAGAAGGCAATGGCGCCCCACTCCAGTATTCTTGCCTGGCAAATCCCATGGACAGAGGGGCCTGGTAGGCTGCAGCCCGTGGGGTCGCTAAGAGTCGGACACGACTGAGCGACTTCACTTTCACTTTTCACTTTCATGCACTGGAGAAGGAACTGGCAACCCACTCCAGCGTTCTTGCCTGGAGAATCCCAGGGATGGGGGAGCCTGTTGGGCTGCCGTCTATGGGGTCTCACAGAGTCAGATATGACTGAAGCGACTTAGCAGCAGCAGCAGCACAAATGAGGCAGAGGAGGAAACACTCCATTACATATTATGTGCTGCTTGCTCAGGTCTACGGGTTAAGATACTTCCCAGACTGGAACCCTTCTGCTGCCCTAAAGTCCCAGATATGCACCCAGTTTTGAATCTAGCAAAGCCAGAAGAAAGCACTTAGAGCCTGTAGTGGATGAGAGGATGAACTCTGAGCCTGTCCCCCTGGTCAGAATCCCAGCTCTTACACTTACCAGCGAGATTACCAGCTGTGTTGTCTCGGGCAAGTTACCTAAACCTCTCTGGCTTCAGTTCCTGATTCATACAGTGGATATGATGCTCTTTACCCACCTCACAGGATTGTGGTGAAGGAGATTTTAACTCATTTAGATCACTGCCTCGCACGTGAGTGCAGTATAGTCCACGTGTGTTGAGATGATGATGGTTGCTCTGGGTCTCTCCTCGTATCCCTTCCAAGGCTTCAGTACCTGACCTGTGATATACACTCCATAGTGTGATTAGTATATATTTGAGTATCTTACTAAGTCAGGAGAGTGAAATCTTTGGATCCAGCCTCTTAGTCTTCCTCATGAAGAAACTCAGGCCCAGGGACATAAGATACAAGCCAGGTTGGGGTCAGGCTTCCAGCCTCAGCCAGGAGCTTCCTGCACCATCCCATTCACCCAACATGGGAAGAGGTGACTCTCCTGAAAAAGGCAGCTCAGACCAAAGAGCTGCGTAAAATTTTTAAGTTATTTTGTATTAATGATATATTTCCATTTTTAAATTATGTACATTCATACAAAGAAAATTTTGCTGAGCGTACTTAAACACAGCTTTTTCTTTGCCTTCCGCTATCTTTTGTAATGGAATCCATGAGATACTTTCCTTAAAATATCCCTCAGAAAAGAGAGAATTGCTGTTTATTTCAGTTCATCGAGAGTCTTTTTAAAGCAGAGTGCTTACTCCATTACTTTTATCGTGAACAACAAGATTTTATTTTGGGAAGACATACTAGCCTCGTGGCCTTAACAAGCTATTTGGGTTTATAGAAGTTGATGAAATTAATAGACATAAGCCAAGGAGGAAGTAAGAAAGAAATTTGACATTGGTTTCATTATTAACGAAGGTCATTTGCATGTGACCTCTCATCCCCAGATACTGGATTTTTTAAGGGTTATTTTAACAAGCAAGGCAGTATTGGACTTCCCTGGTGGCTGGACTTCCCTGGTGGCTCGGACAGTAAGCGTCTACCTACAGTGCAGGAGACCCAGGTTCAATCCGTGGGTTGGGAAGATCTGGAGAAGGAAATGGCCGTATTGGAAGATCTCAAACATACACTTAGAGAATGAATGAAAAACTGCCATGCTGATGTTAAACAGTGGTCCTTATGGCTTTGAATAAAATTTTCAGAGTCTGTTTTGTATGTCAAATACGTGCATGTTTGAGTTTAAGGGAAATATGTGTTATTTGGAAAACTTCATGAGAATTTCACGGACAGTGCCCTTATTTGTGGACGGAAATTAATGCTGCCTTAAATAATTTAATTATGTGTCAATTTTAGCAGAAGAGTGAAAACTTAGTTATAGACACATTTCAGTCTTTCTCTGGGTGGGTTATTTGGATTTTTGTCCTTAAATGTCCTCTTTGCTAACCAGCTCACTATTGGAGTGCTTTATTTTCTCCAGCTTTAGATTTGTAACAGAAAATGTAAATTAGTTTTAAAAGAAAATGTTTAAAAATTAATTTTAAAAGAGAAATGGTACTAATTTAAACATACTGACCAGCGAGTTGAATAAGAGTCTGCTCAAAGTAATACATTCCCTAGATGAAAAGAAGTGATTGTTTATTTGCAGTTATATCTGCTCCCAACTTTCCTGCATCAGCATAGATAATCCAGCAGTTGAATCTGGATTTGTTCTATGGCAGCTGGCTAATGGTTACTTGAATTGTGTACACACTATACGATCTCAGTGAATTCACTTAAGTTAGAAAACAACCCTTGTCACTTAATGTCTTGGAAGGAAAACTCCGAGAGCCTGCACTTACCGGTGAAGACTATTTGGAACTTTAACACAAGGTCCAGCACTCGTTGCTAAGAATCCCGAGCTCTTGTCTGTCTTCCGCAGTGGAAAAAGATGGCACCAGGAGGTACTATACTTCCCAGCTTCCTGCCACACCCTCAGTATTTTTCTCAGAAGTGACAAATTTGGAGGCTAGGACCATCCAGCGCTGTTTCCAAGCAGCTGTTGAGGGGCATACTGATTCTCTCATCTTTGCAGATACCTTCCTGAGTTTGGAGAGAGAAAGCTGGGCTGATGGTCCCCGTTAGAGCCCCTGAGTAAAGTAGTAACTGCTGTTTATTCAACGAGAATCTCAATACGTGGGCATTTGTTCTGTTGATTCCTATGGATGGTCTGCAGAATGAAAATTCCAAATTTCATTTCCTTCGCTTCCCAAGAAGGACTCCTCGTCCTGTTGCAGTCTTAAGGAAGTATGATTTTGTCCCCTTCGGTACATTTTCGTGTCCTCAGATTCAGGACTCTGGCATCTTTGTAAGATGGGAGAGTGGAGACAGTGAAGTTGGTCAGCTGCTGAAGGAACTCTGGCTTCCTTCACCAGCTCTCCTCCCACGCCCACTCAAGAGGACAGTTCTGAATTCATGTTTCTAATGATCTTGGCTTCCCATCTTGCCCGACTCCAGATTCCTTCGTATCAGCACAAATGAAATGACTATGAATTATGTTTTGGCCAGAAGAGGAAGAGGTGGTGTCTGCCCAGACTTGTAAGAAACACAAGAAACACTAATAGTTGTGGAATTTGTGTTGGCAGATGTGGCACTGCCACCTGGGCTTTACTTCCACCCTTCTTCCCCCTGAATATTGGTAATACTTTGGGAGTTTTAAATACAAAGAAATTCAGGAAATAATATAACATGCCTATTTACCCATCATTCAGAATTCACACATTTGACCATTTTTTATCCTCTTTGCTTCAGATCTTTCTAAGAATAAAATGTTATAAAGTTTAAGTTCAAAACACCCCCTTGGTTCCCTTCCCTTGTGAACCTTCCTGAAGATAACCTTGATCATGAATTGATTGTATATCTTTGCAGGTCATGATTTTAGATGTTCATGATGTGTATGTTATATATAAATCCATAATATTGATTTGTGCATGTTTTGAAATTTACAAGTAATCACATATTGCATGCTCTTTCTTTTGTTATTTGACATTATAATGAATGAGTGTAATTTGTTTAGGTATATTATGATAACTAATATATGTGGACTTTTTCTAATGACTTATTTTGTGGTTTCTATTTATCATGTGTTTTCCTCTTTTCTTTCCTGTCTTTGATGTGTAAAATTTGCTTTATTTCACCCCTCCTGATTTTTTAAGTGTATAGATTCTTTTTTATTTTCTTAAAAAACATAATGCCTGTCTTTAAATTTTTATTTTAGTATGATCTTAAATGATTCTGTGTCTGTATAATCCTCCAGAACAAAACCAGGACCCTCCCATGCTGGAGATGGGGATGCTGTGTTCCCCCTCCTCTCATCTTTTATGGTTGTTATTGTCTAGACCTGTGCCACCCAGGATGGCAGCCACTAACTACACGAGGCTGTTAGCCACTGAGAAAGAATGAGCCAAGTTTAAAAATTTTAATTTCATCAATTTAAATTTAAAAGCTGATATTCGATTCAGTTATTAGAAGGTTTTAAACATGTTTGCAACAACCTGGATATGTGAAAATACAATAAAGTTTATGATCTCTAAATATGGGTCAGGTATTCCTTATTGACTATGCCAAAGCTTTTGACTGTGTGGATCACAATAAACTGTGGAAAATTCTGAAAGAGATGGGAATACCAGACCACCTGCCTCTTGAGAAACCAATATGCAGGTCAGGAAGCAACAGTTAGAACTGGACATGGAACAACAGACTGGTTCCAAATAGGAAAAGGAGTACGTCAAGGCTGTATATTGTCACCCTGCTTATTTAACTTCTATGCAGAGTACATCATGAGAAATGCTGGGCTGGAAGAGGCACAAGCTGGAATCAAGATTGCTGGGAGAAATATCAATAACCTCAGATATGCAGATGACACCACCCTTATGGCAGAAAGTGAAGAGGAACTAAAGAGCCTCTTGATGAAAGTGAAAGAGGACAGTGAAAAAGTAGGCTTAAAGCTCAACATTCAGAAAACGAAGATCATGGCATCTGGTCCCATCACTTGATGGGAAATAGATGGGGAAACAGTGGAAACAGTGTCAGACTTTATTTTTGGGGGCTCCAAAATCACTGCACATGGTGACTGCAGCCATGAAATTAAAAGACGCTTATTTACTCCTTGGAAGAAAAGTTATGACCAACCTAGATAGCATATTGAAAAGCAGAGACATTACTTTGCCAACAAAGGTCCGTCTAGTCGAGGCTATGGTTTTTCCTGTGGTCATGTATGGATGTGAGAGTTGCACTGTGAAGAAAGCTGAGCACCAAAGAGTTGATGCTTTTGAAGTGTGGTGTTGGAGAAGACTCTTGAGAGTCCCTGGGACTGCAAGGAGATCCAACCATTCCATCCTGAAGATCAGCCCTGGGTGTTCTTTGGAGAGAATGATGCTAAAGCTGAAGCTCCAGTACTTTGGCCACCTCGTGCGAAGAGTTGACTCATTGGAAAAGACTCTGATGCTGGGAGGGATTGGGGGCAGGAGGAGAAGGGGACGACAGAGGATGAGATGACTAGATGGTATCACCGACTCGATGGACGTGGGTCTGAGTGAACTCCGGGAGTTGGTGATGGATAGGGAGGCCTGGCGTGCTGCAATTCATGGGGTCGCAAAGAGTTGGACATGACTGAGCGACTGAACTGAATGAACTGATTCCTAGTGAAAACTTGGCATTTGAGTGGAAGTGTGCTGTAAATGTAAAATACATGCCAGGATTTGAAGATTTAGTGTGAAGAACGTTTGTCACATACCTGATTAATAATTTGAATCTTGATAGCATGTTGAAATGATAACGTTTTAGGTATCTTCAGCTAAATGAAATATATTATCAAAATTAGTTTCACCTTTGTCTTTTTACTTTCTTCATGTGGCTATTCAAAAATCTAAAATTACATTTTATAATTTTATAGGGCAACACTAGTTTATGACTTGTATTGAAATATTTTAAACACACATGAAATAGATATTAGTATCTACAATTAATAGATTTGCCAATATATTTTATACTTTTTTCTTACACGTTTTTCTTTCGTCTCAATTCTCTTTTCTTATTGCTGAATTTGATCCTTTAGTTTTAGATCCTTGTTGAAAAAAAGACTCTGTTGGCAGTAAACTCTTAGTATTTATGACATATCTTCATTTTACCTTTCCTCTTGAATGATAGCTGGGTGTAAAATTTTAGGCTGACACTTTTCCTCAACTCCTGAACATTTCTCTGGAGTTTGCTGTTTACAGATTCTGGTGAGAAGTTAATTCTTTGAAAATAATCCATCTCTTAATTCTGGAAACTTTTAATGACTTTCTTCATTTTCTTTGACTTTCTGTAGTTTTATTATGTCTCATTGTATATGTTTGCTTTGTTTTGTTTCCAGTTTGTTCCTTGGTGTGAGTTTTTCATCTGGAGACTCATGACTTCAGTTTGGGAAAATTCTCACCCATTATGCCTTTGCCTTCCTACCAGCGTCTCTGATCTCTGCTTCTGCAAGTCTGTTAAACGTATGTGGATCCTTGGAGTTAACCACTATGTCTCCTAACCCGTCTTTCATACTGTTTATCTCCTTATTGCTGTTTGTTGCATTGTCTCCTAACCCGTCTTTCATACTGTTTATCTCCTTATTGCTGTTTGTTGCATTCTGGGCTAGTTCCTCAGCACTCCATGACAATTCATTATTTCTTCTGCTGTACCTGGTCTAGACTTTATGTTTTGAGTTCTTTTTAATTTCAAGGAGCCTGCTTTCATTTTCAGAACTTGGCAGTTTTAAAAAGTTCAACTACCTGTTGATTTTTGCCGTACACAGTTTGTGCTCTCGGGTGAGTCTCCTTTTCCGTTGGGTTACCAGGTGTTCAGTGATCCAGCTGCCTGCTGACTTGCGCCATCTGCCACCCAGTGAGTCCCCCAGAATCCCCGATGTGCCTTCCATCAGACCACCACGTGTGTCCCCTCCCCCTTGCTGGTTCTTAGTTCAGCACCCATCCACTTGGGTGCTGAAGGAGCCTCAGATATGTGAAGAGCTTTTTTGTTAGACCGTGGTTCTCTGCCTTCTTGGCCATTCTGCATTCGAACTAGATTAGCGTGAGTCTGCCCTGTCTAGAGAAGGCAGTGGCACCCCACTCCAGTACTCCTGCCTGGAAAATCCCATGGGCGGAGGAACCTGGTAGGCTGCAGTCCATGGGGTCTCGAAGAGTCGGACACAACTGAGCGACTTCACTTTCACTTTTCACTTTCATGCATTGGAGAAGGCAATGGCAACCCACTCCAGTGTTCTTGCCCGGAGAATCTCAGGGACGGGGGAGCTTGGTGGGCTGCCGTCTGTGGGGTCACACAGAGTCGGACACAACTGAAGCGACTTAGCAGCAGCAGCAGCAACCCTGTCTAGGGGAGTGGGCAAGAACCTGTCTGCCTTGGAACCCCCTGCATCCTCTCTCACTCACTTCATTCTTCCCTTCTGCTCACAAGGTGGTTGAAGTATATCTGAGATCATCTATGTACACCCCCAAGCCTTATTTCTCCCTTTTCTTCGTTTTTATTCCTCAAAATCTCGGATGAAAGCTTCAGGCTTCTCTTTTGATTCCTTTATACCATGACCTCCTGCTCTCTCCAGCCTCGTGGCTAAGTGTTAGCAGTGAGTGATAAGACAGTCTGAAGGTGGTAGGTCTTTCTGAAATTGTATACCTGTTATTCTGTGTAACAGAAGCAGATGACAAGGTTGCAGGGAATCTGGATGTAAGGAATTGCGTTAAACCTCAAGGCTCTATTGAATTTAATATATCATATTTGATAATTTACAGACTCATTAAGACAAATATGCCTTAGTAGATACGGCTCAGTCACAAATAGGGAAGTCTAGAATTTCAGGATTAAAAGGTGGTTCTTTATTTTACTTCTATACTCAAATAAAAATTGTTACTACAAAGCCTTTGACTGTGTGGATCACAATAAACTGTGGAAAATTTTGAAAGAGATGGGAATACCAGACCGCCTGACCTGCCTCTTGAGAAACCTATATGCAGGTTAGGAAGCAACAGTTAGAACTGGACATGGAACAACAGACTGATTCCAAATAGGAAAAGGAGTACGTCAAGGCTGTATATTGTCACCTTGCTTATTTAACTTCTATGCAGAGTACATCATGAGAAACACTGGGCTGGAAGAAACACAAGCTGTAATCAAGATTGCTGGGAGAAATATCAATAACCTCAGATATGCAGATGACACCACCCTTATGGCAGAAAGTGAAAAGGAACTAAAAAGCCTCTTGATGAAAGTGAAAGTGGAGAGTGAAAAAGTAGGCTTAAAGCTCAACATTTAGAAAACTAAGATCATGGCATCTGGTCCCATCACTTGATGGGAAATAGATGGGGAAACAGTGGAAACAGTGTCAGACTTTATTTGGGGGGGCTGCAAAATCACTGCACATGGTGACTGCAGCCATGAAATTAAAAAACGCTTACTCCTTGGAAGAGAAGTTATGACCAACCTAGATAGCATATTGAAAAGCAGAGACATTACTTTGCCAACAAAGGTCCGTCTAGTCGAGGCTGTGGTTTTTCCTGTGGTCATGTATGGATGTGAGAGTTGGACTGTGAAGAAGGCGAGGCTGTGGTTTTTCCAGTGGTCATGTATGGATGTGAGAGTTGGACTGTGAAGAAGGCTGAGCACCGAAGAATTGATGCTTTTGAACTGTGGTGTTGGAGAAGACTCTTGAGAGTCCCTTGGACTGCAAGGAGATCCAACCAGTCCATTCTAAAGGAGATCAGCCCTGGGTGTTCTTTGGAAGGACTGATGCTAAAGCTGAAACTCCAGTACTTTGGCCACCTCATGAGAAGAGTTGACTCACTGGAAAAGACTCTGATGCTGGGAGGGATTAGGGGCAGGAGGAGAAGGGGATGACAGAGGATGAGATGGCTGGATGGCATCGCCGACTCGATGGACCTGAGTTTGAGTGAACTCTGGGAGTTGGTGATGGACAGGGAGGCCTGGCGTGCTGCGATCATGGGGTCACAGAGTTGGACACGACTGAGCGACTGAACTGACCGACTGAAGGTCTTATATGTTTTGTTGTATAACATCTGTATAGCCATTCAGTCTATGAAATGCTCTCCCCAGTATCTCGCTTGATTGTAAACGTGACCCTTTGAGTTAGGTGTCACTATCATTGATCAGAGAAAGAGACGGAGTCGTATGATCAGGTCACTGTCCCAGATCACACGGCTCTGAGCTAGGGAGCCAAGAGTGAAGTGGTGTCTGGACCTGCATGTGTGCCGCAGAACCCCACTGATCCCAGGGTGAAGATCATTTGGGTTGTTCCTGCCTACCAGTTTGCTATGTGCTTGTTATAGAGTGATCTCGTAGAGTAGTTGCCAGACAAACCAGCTTTTCTACATTTGTCTCTCTTCCCGTTTCCAGTCTTAGGCTCATTCATTCATCTGGAAGAAATAACATATTCAGTTATACCTGCCTTCTTTTGGGGGGTGCGGGGGTTGTTTCCAAGTTTCTCTTTTTCAATAATTTGCATCCAATACGAACAATATTAGGTCAGTTTAGAGAGTGATCAGTCATATTGCTGTCACAAATCCACTGGCGGGAAGCATATTGAACATAATGTCATTAATATCAGTCTAAGGAAAAAAATTTGTGGATGATACCAGTTTAAGAAAAAAAAAATTTTTAATGTCATTTAATGTCAGTAGAAGCTGTGTGGAGACTTCCCTGGAAGTCCAGTGGTTAAGACTCAGCGCTTACAATGCAGGGAGGGTAGATTCAATCCCTGGTCAAGAAACTTAACATCCCACATGGCCAAAAAACAAATAAGTAGTAGCTGTGTGCTGCTTCTTTAAAAGCCTGTCAGTTCCAGGTAGAGGGTAGCCCAGATCAGATCTGGGCCGATAAGTAAGTGTGGCCTGATAAGTAAGAATGAGAGCCCAGCACTTCAGACAACACAGCGTCTGGTTTGTGGCCAGAAGGGTCACACTGGTAACTGGGGAAATGGACAAAGCCAAATGGCTCACCTTTTAGATTATCCGAGATTTTTCTGTCTCTAACTCAGCCACCTGATACAGCACAAGATCTATGAGCCAGACATTCCTGTGCCAGAGAGTGGGGAGAGAAAAGAGAAGCTCTGTTTTCCTTGATGATAGAGAGGATTCCATGGATGAGGGGAAAAATAGTTGCTTGATGGGGAAACAGGAGAGAACTCCATGGATCTGGGAGGTTCTGAAGAGAGAGAAATCCATAGACTGGGTAACAGGCAGTCCCAGGGAAGAAGAGGCTTACTGTGTTGTTTGCATAGAAGAAAAGCTTTTGTCTTTCTCAAAGACTTTATCTATTTCTGACCTGACTTTTACATATTATTTTATCATCTAAGCGTTTATTTATTAATATTTTTTGGCCGCACTGTGCAGCTCACATGATCTTAGTTCCCCTACCCGAGATTGAACGCAGCCCCTCAGCAGTGAAAGTGTGGAGTCCTAACCACTGGTCTGCCAGGGATTTTCCTGTAACCTAAGTGTTTAAATTTAATCTTACTTTATGTGGACTTTCCATATGTTCACATAGCTTAACTATTTTTAATCCCATAACATTAATAATTACATTGTTTATCTAAACATTTGTCTGTTATTTACTGATCCTGTGAGTCGTTTACAGTTACTTCATATTAGAAAGAGTACAAACAAAACGGTATTTTTACAAAGCTTCTTGTTGCTTTCTCTGAGTCTTGGTTCCAGTTTCCAAAATCAGAATTACTCTGTCATTACATGATTAGTCCTCTGTGTCTTTTTTATATTGCCAGATTGTTCTTTGAAAATATATTGATTTACAGTGTCACTAACACCAGCAAACAGTGGGTTTGAGGAGCATTTAAATGTTTTTCTCATTTTATCAGACTAGGCATTACCACATAGCTGTTTTCTTTTCTAAGCCATGCTGCTACTGCTGCTAAGTCGCTTCAGTCGTGTCCGACTCTGTGCGACCCCATAGACGGCAGCCCAGCAGGCTTCCCCGTCCCTGGGATTCTCCAGGCAAGAACACTGGAGTGGGTTGCCATTTCCTTCTCCAGTGCATGAAAGTGAAAAGTGAAAGGGAAGTCACTCAGTCATGTCCGACTCTTAGCCACCCCATGGACTGCAGCCCAGCAGGCTCCTCTGACTGGAGTGGGGTGCCATTGCCTTCTCCGTTCCTAAGCCATGCATTGTATCAAATGTCAGTTTGCTATTTGTATTTTTTTTGTCCTGGGAACTCTATTCCTGTGTGTGTGTTAGTTGCTCAGTTGTGTCCGACTCTTTGTGACCCTATGGAGTGTAGCCCCACCAGGCTTCTCTGTCCATGGAATTCTCCAGACAAGAGTACTGAAGTGGGTAGCCCTTCCATTCTCCAGGACATCTTCCCGACCCAAGGACCAAATCTGGTTCTCCTACATTACAAGCAGATTCCTTACTGTCTGAGCCACTCCTCTATTCCTGCGTGCTTGTCCGATGAGTCACTTCAGTTGTGTCCAACTCTTTGCGACCCTATGGACCGTAGCCCGCTAGGCTCCTCTGTCCATGGGATTCTCCAGGCAAGAATACTGGAGTGGGTAGCCGTTCCCTTCTGCAGGGGTTCTTCCCCACCCAGGGATTGAACCCACCTCTCAAGTCTCCTGCACTGGGAGGCAGGTTCTTTACTACTAGCGCCACTTGGGAAACCCACTCTATTCCTGTGTTGTGTCAAATAGTTTTAATTTTCTGATTATTATTGTTTTCATCTTATTTATTGTATAGCCAATAAAAATATATTGACATAATTGATTTGCCTTATAAATCTAAGTGTATTTATGGAGTCTGGAAAGGAGTCAGGTTTGCGCTATCACAAGAGTGGGCAGATGCTGCCTGGGGGGATGGATCAAACTCTGGAAAGAAATCAGCTAGGGTGGCTGGGTGCTGGGCCATTCCGCTGGGGCCGGGAGTGTGGGAGAGACCCTGGAGTTACTGATGGAAAAATGGGAATTCATGATAAATGTGTCAGGTCTTATCAGGAAATGGGCTAGAATCAAAGCTAGGCGAGTATGGGGTGAAAATAACAGTTTTGCCCTTGGCCTGGGCTTTTCCTGCTCTCATCTTAGGGAACAAAGTGACTATTGGCTCCCTGTTCTTTTCCCCCGGTGGTAAGAGAAATCAATGAAAATTGCTTCAAGTGAATGTACATTGAGAACAGGGGCTCAGATCAGTTCTTGCAACAATTCTGGTTTAATATTAGAGCAGTTATGCAGATAAATGCTCTGTGTGTGTGTGTGTGTGTGTGTGTGTAAAACGTATCCTTTTACAAATTTTCTTTTCCCTGGAGATTATCATTGGCTTATGTGGTCTTTTAATATGCATTTTCCAACTTAAATACAATTCACCCAAATATTTTCTTTTTAGTCTCCAGAGAATACAGAGGGGAAGGATGGATCCAAAGTAACTAAACAGGAGGTAAGTGTATCTTTGACATCCCGTATTTAATCATTAACTGGAACTTCTAGTGTTGTTACGACTGTCTGCGTCTGAATGACTCCTCTTCTAAACCGGATTGCTGAGACTATGTAAACCAGAGACAGACCTGTGGCTGTGTCACTGCCCTGGGCCTGGGCAGGTTTCAGTCAGGGGCACTCAGGAGGTGTTTTCCACTTACTGTGTTTATGTTTCTGCTTGTGAGTACTGCTGTCTGTTAAAGCAGATACTGAGAATTCCTCCTGGGCAAAGAGTGAGATAATAGGTAAATTCATCAAGGAGAACAAAGTGTGCCTTTCACAGTAAGGAAATGAAAGACTGTTGATTTAATAAATTCTCCACTCCAGTGAGTGAACTATAAATTACCATTTGGGTTCTGAGTATTTGCCTAAAAGCGGTCGTCTTCTAAAGTCAAAAATTACAAAAGATACGTAAAATGTCAGAATTTTAAAGTTTTTTATTTTTAACCAGGAAAATTCTTAGGGTTTGGGATAATTAGATAATAAGTCAAAGAAGCTCTGTGTGAAAATACAGAAAACTCCAAAAGGCTAGGAACTTGGAAGAGATACTTGCATTTGACCTTCCATGGCAATATCATGAACTTCTAAAAGGAGATGAGCTAGAAAAGTAGCAAATGAGATGGTTACTGTGATGACAGCCATTCCCTTTTGCACAGAGCTTTACAGTGTGTGGAAACACTGCAGCTCTTAACCCTTGAACTTATAAACTAAAAGGGGTCACGAGAGAGACGAAAACAATATCTAGTTACAGATTCTTTGATTGGGTGACTCATATTGTGTTAATAATTCAGAGGTTGTCATGAGAGCAAAACCCCTACACATGATTTGTAAAAGGAAGTTTGTTCGGCCGAATGGAAAATCTTCAACAGAATCTGTAAAGAAATAATTCAAAAGCAGAACAAACAGAACTGCTTATAGCCGAGTCCCCGCCATGCATTTACCCAGTTTTCAGTGTCTAGCAGAGCTTGGGAGGTAAAACTGGCAATCCAAGGTCAAGTCACTAAACAAATGGTAGAAACAAACAAAAAAATGTTATACCAAAGTTTCAGCGCTTGAGTTTTCTGGAAAATGGTGAAATGTAATCTGTAGGACAGTTGACTAAGTGTAATACGCCTTAATGTTTTTAGGTTTGGGCACAAATGCATTTGGGTTTCTCCTTGGGGACTGCTATTTAAATTGATCTGTCAGAAAACCTAGAAACCATTACGTACAACAGATCATGGATAGTGAAAACATCTTTTCCCTCCTTTCAACACTAAAAGCAAGCTGGTTAGAATATATGAACAAGATTTTTGCTCATACAGTTGTCTTATGCATATTCTTTTAGCCTCAGAATTTTTATTACTTATATTTTTACATTATTATTTTTAATGTTCTATTTGATTGCATGTATTATCTTACTGCTATCAGAAATCTTTCCTAGAAAAGACTCTTCCTATCATTTAAATCAGGACCAGATTAAAACTTATGATTTGTCTTCAGGACACCAACACAATTGTTTAAAAAGTGAAAAGGTTGGTTAATTAGAAGTGCTTTGGGATAAGAACTATTTGATCATATATTGATTGATTTTCCCCGCTGAATTGATGGGGTTTTCTAGTTATGTCACTGAGTATGCCCAGCCTAGTCTACATTCAATAAATATCAGTTACAAAGGAGGATCCCCTTTTAAAAATCTTCTCCACGGTATTTGAAGGGCATAGTGCAGAGTATAGTATCTGGACAATAAATGACCAAAGTGATAGGCTACCGTCATTACACTGGGCAGATTTTCACCTCCATTGTTTGAGCTGACCCTTAATTTAACCCTGGAATAAGGGGAGAGAGCACTTCGGGATTTCCATAGAGATAGTTGGCCATGCACAGAGCCGACTCATTGGAAAAGACCCTAATACTCGGGGAGATTGAGGGCAGGTGGGGAAGGGGGTGACAGAGGATGAGATGGCTGAATGGCATCACTGACTCAGTGGACATGAGTTTGAGCAGACTCTGGGAGATGGTCAAGAATAGGGAAGCCTGATATGCTGGAGTCCAGGGGGTTGCGAAGAGTCAGACACGACTGACTTAACGACTGAACAACAGCAACAGCATTCTGACCAAAGCAACCACAAGACGTATGGAACACTTGAATGCGCCAGGCTGTGCAGATTGCATAGTGAACAAAGGAGCAAAAGTCTCTCTGCCTTCATGGAGCTTCCGCTGTAGAAGCGAGAAAGAGAGAGAAAATAAAATGATCAGAAATCTGCTATGAAGAAAAAGCAATCAGAGGGAGTAATTTATGTCAGAGAAGCACTGTTTTGGTCAACAGAGGCACGAGTTGTTATCCCCATATAACAAGAGCGGAAAAGGTTCTCAGAGAAATAACATACTTTTCCTTCAGGTGTCACACCTTGTCAGTTGCAGCACCAGGAAAGCTGTCTGAGTCTTCTGACTCAAAATCCCCTGTCCTCCTGCCCCTTTTGGGGTCATTGTAAATCTGGTCATGGGACTTCGTGGTGGTCCAGTGGTTAAGACTCTGCACTCCCAGTGCCGGAGGCCCGGGTTCAATCTCTGGTCAGGAAGCTATATAAGATCCCGCGTGCCACACGTCATGGCCCACCCCCCCCCCCCCAAAAAAAAGAATCTGGTCACCCAGTGCCTTTTCTCTGTCTTCTCCGTCCTCCAGTCAAGACCCTGATACGCATCCTGCTCCACTTCTCAATTCTGCAAAGAAGGGAAATTCGACCTAGCTCTTAATTTGTTTATGAAAGTTAAAAGCAACTTGACTTGTGGGCTTTGCTTGGAAGTGCATGGTGAAGCACAGAAGCATTAAGAAGTCTCATAAAAGTAAATATACTTCTCAGTTCCACTGGAATGGCGTATATATTTTGAGCAGTATTCAGCTAAGTCCAGTGATTCTGCTTGTCTCTAGCTCTCCCAGGGAATTCTGTCATATTGAGATCAGACTTCCGTGTTGCTTTTGCAGGACATTAAAAACTCCATATCTTTCGTAGTAGCCCTCACGATAATTTTGTCCAGCCTAGGGAGTTTATCAGGTGATCAGTCAATGCCTACTGAATAACTCCATTTTGTCCAGCACCTGTGTACCGCAGTAACAAACCCTCACGTTTTTTCTATAACTCTTAACGACCCATCATTCTAAAAGCCTTCCTTTTTTCCCCTGAGAACTGCTCTTTTGGCCACTTTTCCTGCGGATTCACAATCAACAAACGGAAAGACATTTTTTTTAATTGACGTGTAGTTGATTTACCATATTGTGTTTCAGGCACATAACAAAATGATTTGGTGATACACATATATGTATACATCTATATTCTTTTTTAAAATTCTTTCCACTGTATTACAAGATATTGAATATAGTTCCCTGTGCTATATAGTAAAGCCTTGTTTATTGAGAGAAATTCTTATCTTTTTTTTAAAATCTTATCTTTTATTTTACATCTTATCTTTTTTTAAAATAGTAGTTCTGCCCCACAATGTGAGTCTCAAATGAATACTTTGAATTCTAGTGTTTGAAAGAAGGGAGAAGAGCAGCCTGGTCTATTTTATATCCAGTAAATACAGTCCGGTCATTTGTAGGAAGATTTGTGAAATGTGATGAAACTTTCCAGGAAGGTATACACACTTGGTGCAAAGTCAGTACTACTGACTGTGAGCGAAAGTTTGTTTCAGCCTCCCCTCTCTGCAGTGAGAAAGAGCATCTCTTAGGATGGTTTAAGAGAAGAATATTTAAGAGAAGTTGTTGTTTGTTTGTTTTTTTTTCCCTCCCTGACATAGAAAGAAGAGCTGGTAAATTTTAGGCAGGAAGTCATAAAATCATTTTACTGTAAAATATATGCTTTTTAGATATGGCTCCATTTAGATAGCCTAAAAAGGCAGACTTTGTTTTGCATGCGTTCTGTAGGCTTTTTATTTTGAAACTCTTGTACTGGACCTGAATTATGAAAAGGTAGTGAGTCATTTGGATGGGAACAGCTGGCAGGCCAGTGCTCTGTTGGAATGCCTCTGGAAATCCCAGGGTCGGGGTGGGGGTGTGACATCACTCTGCCTCTTCGTGTGTTCCCCTCTTGCCTGGAGAGGGAGGGAGCAGAGAACCATCGAGTTGGGAAATTTTTCACAGGATCTGGCTTCCCTTCAATGAGCTCTTACTCAGAACAGCTCGTTGGTTGATAGGGAGGCAGTTGTAAATAATGGTTAACCTGTTGACCCCTTTTCAGGCTCCAAACTGGATCCCAAGTAACTAGTGGCCTTGGCACCGCTCCCTGCGAGTTCACTCTTGCTGTGCGTGTCTGTTGCTCACCCCGTCCAGTCACTTCCATGTTTGCTGAGGGCCCCCGCGAGGCATCAGAGCTACAGAAGCGCTAGAGAAGATGGTTCCGTGCAGAAGGGTTACAGACGAGGGGCGGGAGGGAAGACCCGCATTGTGTGTCGAGCTGTGCACCCCCTGACCCTGTGCATCGACGTGTCTGCACGGTCTTCTGACTCGACACTTCTGCCCACCCACCTGAAGTCCAGCTCTGAGCTGTGCACGCGAACCCAGGGTTAAAGTTATTCCTGGAGGCTCTGGCCCTTCATTTCCTTTTGTAGTTTAAAGAAAGACAGCTTTAGCTTCCTCTGGCTATTTTCAGCAAGAAAATTCTTCGATGTGGAGATGGCAAGAAACACTCCAAGGCCCTTTGGCCTTGACCAGCTCACCCAGACTGACTTGAGAATTCCATGATTCCTTGGAATTGTGAGCCAGGTTCCTGCTGATCATTTGCGCTGACCGTCAAAAAGATTATTTGAGACCTTTAAGTTACTGTCATGAGGCAGAGTCCGCATAAGGCAGCAAATTAGAGAAAAGCTTGAGTTCCTTTTTTTTTTTAATGAGTGTACTTGCATATCTACTATATGTTAGGTGGTACACTGTTCTAGATGGACCGAAGAGAACGGGAGGAGTATTTGCTCCTGGAACACTTATAAAGAAAGGAAGTTGTACTTGTAGAAAGTGAAATCCCTTGAGGCTCTGTCTTTGGTGGGTGAGGAGCAGAGTATCAGTTGTATGTGCGTTTTTTTGAAATATGTAGAACATTTCTGCTCTTAGTAATTTTCTTTACCATCTCCTTTGCTGTGAAGTTGCACCATCCTTGAGGAAAAAGATTTCCTTGAAAAATTCTAATCTCAACAGGTTCTCTAAATTTGTAAACTTCCAAATGAAAAGAGCGTTTTACTCTATTTAAATCTTTCAGTGATGTGCATTTCATAGATCAATCATTGTGTTTATTTTGTTACAGGTAAAAGGAAGCTGTGGTTGTTAACTGCCTAAGATTTGTAGTCCTTCTCTTTTCTAACATAGTAACCAGGGAGGGGACTCCTGCTATTTCGGTTTCTGCACAATTATATAAGTCTCTTTTTGTGTAAATTTTTAAGCTTCGGTTCCGTTCGTGAGGAATGCGAGTCAGACTGGACTGGTTCTGAAATAGCGCCTCAGTGCCCCTGCGGCCCATTTTATCACACAGTAGATGGTGCTTTGGGTTGCAGCCTAAACGCATCTCCCCTGCCTTGCCCACGGCGCCCTCCCCTGTGAGAGGCCGTTTCTTTGAACACTGCACCTGCACCTCTTTACAGACACTTCTGGAATGTTCCAGTGCTCAGGGCACTTGGGGTATGTTTAACTGTGCTCACCGGGGGTTGAGGTGGGGGATTAATGGGACTCATGCGTACTATTCTGTCAACAAAGTAAGACAGTAAGAGTGAACTTTTTAAAAAATCAGCTTGATTGTGCAAAATCACGAAGAATTATGTTTTGTGTTTCTTTTCCTTTGTAGCCCACCAGACGGTCTGCCAGGTTGTCAGCGGTGAGTACTTTGGACCCCACTGTTGTTAGCTCTTACGAACACACAGTCCTCCTATCCACGGCAGCAGAATGAAGACTAAGGTGGTGTTTCCCTTGAGCTTTGTTTAATTTCCTTTTTGGAAATTACCTGGGTCAGGATTTCGAGCAGGTTTGACAAGTGTTGCCAAGCAATTCACTTAATCAAATACGCTGGTAAAGAAAGGTGGCCAGCCCAGCGAGCAAGCATACGAAGCCCAGGAAGTTGTTTGATATGGCTGGAGCCGTGTGATGTAGAGTGACGTTATTAGTAAAGCCCTCATCTCCTATTCTGTACCTGATGTACCAAAGGAGACAAGAAGTCTTGATTCTCTCTCCATGAGAAAGAGAAAATCCATACCTTAGTCAGAATGTTCTGGAAGTCCTCTGAATCCATAGGCTGTAGCCTCACTTCAGAAGCAGAGAATCTTTTTTAAAAAAAAAAAGGAACCATTTCCAGTCTGCCACCTGGGGTCTCCCTCTCCGGGCCAAGCCCAAGGAAGGGTCGTGGGTTAAGAGCATTGAAGCTGGGATGGGCAGTGATCAAGCCTTACAAGACTGTGCCCCAGCCTTCCTCACCCTGCCATGCTCCTGGCTGAATCCGGTGCTCCTTCCACCCAGCCTGTTCGTGTGCCCGGCCTCTTCCTGCCAAGACCAGTCAGCCCAGCTCTCTGGAGGGGGACGTGCACTGCCCACTGAGATGCAGGGGGAAAGGCATTGACCTCTTGGCTCACAGCCCATACTGGATGGCACTGGGACCTTCAAGGGAGCCTGGCTTTCTTCTCAGCCCACACCTGTGCCTGGCACAATGCAGGGAATCCAAGCCAAAATGGATATTGGAAACTTCACAAATTAAAAAAATATATATCAGTTTCTGGCTTTTCTTCTCAATATATTTTTGCTAAACTTGTTTCACAAATTTAAAAGAAAAGGAAAGAAAAAGGTATTGGAACCATTCTCAAGTTCGGAAGTATGGGTTTAGGTTGGGTTGAGCCAGTGTTCCACATGTGTGCGTGGAAGTCACTTCAGGTGTGTCTGACTCTTTGTGACCCCATGGACTGCAGCCCACCAGGCTCCTCTGTCCATGGGTGCTCCAGACAAGAACATTGGAGTAGGTTGCCATTTTCTTCTGCAAGGGATCTTCCTGACCCAAGGATCACGTCTCCTGTGTCTCCTGCGTTGGTAGGCAGGTTCTTCACTACTAGCGCCACATGAGGCCCAAGCTAAGAAGCAGCATCAGAGTCACCTGGAAGGTTAAGACCTGGGCGGTGTGTTTGTGTGTGTACATAGTTAATCCAGATTTTGCTACAATACCAACACAATACACCAACACAAAAGATGTTACACTTGTCCGGTGGTGTGATTTTCTCTGTGGTTGAAAAGCTGTGTCTTAACTCTTTTAGATTTTCCTGTAGATTATGCTGAAAGCCATTGTATTGCATGGATGTCTAGCCTATCAAGGGGGGGCAGACCTTTAAGTCAAAAACCAAAATATAAAACAAGGCCTCTGTTGAGCACCAGGGTCCAGCAATATAATATCTTCCACTGACAGTATGGCCCGCAGTGCTGACGCAGAGCCTCGGAAGCCGGTGGGATTACAGACTACAAAAACATCACCATTTCCTGTCCCATTGAAACACCAATACTGAGTTTAGGGGGAAAAGGTCCGTCTTGCTGTAAATTGAGAAAACAAGGACATGTTAGTACAGTGTATCAAAGCCTGAAGTAAAATGTTTTATATCCTGAAAATTTAGGAGCTATGCAAGCTGATATATTTGGGGAGCAAATTGATGGTGGTCAGAGGATTAAGGAAAACAGCCCCTGCCTTTCAAGCTCAATTTCCTTTTCTTATTTGAGAGGTTATGTCCAACGACCAGTCTTCCGGAATTGAAGTGATTATAATTTCAGTTTATGACCTTGATGGAAAGGGCCAGATTTGGCATGGCCCTGGATGCCTGGAGGCACTGGGGGAACGTGTGTTTCTCCATGGGGGGAGAGGATGGGGTGGGGGCGTGGAGGAGGTACTCTGGGCAGTGTTTTCTATTTAAAAACCATGCTCCCTGGTGCCAGGAGAGAGGTATAATTTTTTCCTAGCTCCATGAGCGAGAGAAATATTTGCCCTAAGATAGCTTTAGAAAAACCACAGGTTTAAACTGCCCCCGTGTCTCTTTGTACCCATCTCAGGTCCTTAGGAAGCAGCCAGGCTGAAGCCTTGTGTGGAGGGACCTGGGGCCACAGGGCAGGGGGCCACTGCTCCCAGGAGTGGGGAGAAACACACAAGGCCAGAAAAAAAAGAAGTCGCCTGGTGGGCCCTTTGGCTAATAAGGTCTGTGAAAGATCTTGGAACTCTGGGAGCTAACAGTATACCTTGTGAGCTTCCCAGGTAGCGCTAGTGGTAAAGAACCTGCCTTCCAGTACAGGAGATATAAGAGACACAGGTTCGATCCCTGGGTCGGGAAGATCCCCTGGAGGAGGGCGCAGCAACCCACTCCAGTATTCTTGCCTGGAGAATTCCATGAACAGAGGAGTCTGGTGGGCTACAGTCCATAAGGTCACAAAGAGTCGGACACGGCTGAAGTGACTGAACACACACACACACGGTGAGCACTGCCTCATCATAATTGTGTTCCTAATAACAGACTCTAGGGAGCCCAGGGTCTGGGTGGCCAGGAGATTCTGTTCACCTTGAACTGGCCTTGGAAGAGAAAAGTAGTAAGAAGCTCAAGCTCAGACAGGCATTTGAAACCCGCATCAGAGGTGGGAGAATTTGGGACTGGTTTTGGAATACTTCATGGGCAGCTCTCTTCATTCCCAGATGGGCTTCGCCTGTGATGGTGCTAGGATTTCTAGACTGTTTGGAAGGCCGGTGTGAACCAAATTCACAGAGTCATTTGGCCGAGGGCCTGAGTCGTTCCTCTTGCTGCATTGCTGTGATAAAAGGAAATAAAGAGACATCAGACAGAAGCTTAAACGTGTTCCCAGAGAGTTGTTCTGGCCCAGGGAATAGTGAATTGACTTCCGGATCTCACCTTTCGTCGACTTGAGAACCCAGGATGAAAAAAAGAGTCATGAAATGCGGAGGTCTTTTTGCTGGTGCTGAAAATAGGACATTTTTTTCTTTTGAAATGAACATCATAGTCAAAATGGACTGTTGTCTTTGGCGGTCTTGTTGCTGTTTCTTTTGGTGCTGAGGGTTGTCTTTTTCAGTATTTGTATAACTTCATTTATCTTTGCAGAAACCTGCTCCCCCCAAACCTGAACCTAAACCAAGAAAAACATCTGCTAAGGTAAGAGGTGCTCCCTCCCCCGCTTTGGCTTTTTCAACAGTGAATGAATTATAATTCCATATCCCAAGAGTCATCCGAGGAAAGATCACATTTAATGATTCAGGCTCAGTGCCTGGACTAGAAAACTCACCCGAGCTGGAGACAAGCTTTCTCAAAAAGCAGAGAGCACAGTTTTTACACTTTGCTGGGAGTCTGTTTTCCGTTTGGTCCATACAGCAAAGGAAGTCAGAGCATATGCTACTCTGAGAAGCCTCATGTCCAAGGTGGAGTTTGGTAGCTGCCTCATGAGACACACAGTTCAGATGGTTCTCTGGAACAGTGAGCCTGGGCCTGCTGCCAACAGCTGGTGGAGGACTTGTGAGGGGCTTCTGGCTTCCTAGAACTGGTCTTAGGAGGCCAGTCTGCTGACTAATAATTAATCAATACTACCGAAAAATTAAGGCTTCCTTGTAGCTCAGACAATAAAGAGTCTGCCTGCAATGCAGGTAAGTGTAGGTGAAAGGCGCTCAGTCATGTCTGACTCTTTGTGACCCCAAGGACTGTTCAGTCCATGGAATTCTCCAGGCCAGAATACTGGAGTCGGTAGCCTTTCCCTTCTCCAGGGGATCTTCCCAACCCAGGGATCTAACCCAGGCCGCCTGCATTACAGGTGGATTCTTTATCAGCTGAGCCACCAGGGAAACAGGAGACCTGGGTTTGATCCCTGGGTCAGGAAGATCCCCTGGAGAAGGAAATGGCAGCCCACTTGACTATTCTGGCCTGGAGAATCACATGGACAGAGGATCCTGGCAGGCAACACCCCTCAGGGTCGCAAAGAGTCGGACATGACTGAGCGACTAACACACAGTAATAAACACACAGCAAATAATGAATACAAGCAGTTACATAGCCCTTGTCCTGTGTGCATGTGTGCTCAGTCGCTTCAGTCATGTCTGACTCTTTGTGACCCCATGAACTGTAGCCTGCCAGACTCCTCTGTCCATGGGGATTCTCCAGGCAAGAATACTGGAGTGGATTGCCATTTGCTTCTCCAAGGGATCCTCCCAGCCTGGGGATTGAATCCACATTCTCCTCCAGCTCCTGCATTGCAGGCAGATTCTTTACCCACTGAGCCACCTGGATAGCCTCTTGTCCTATGTCAGACCCTCATCCTATGCGTGGGCCTTCCTAGTGGCTCAGCGGGTAAAGAATCCGCTTGCAATGCAGGAGGCCTGGGTTCGATCCCTGGGGTTGGGAAGATCCCCTGGAGAAGGGAAAGGCTACCCGCTCTAGTATTCTGGCCTGGAGAATTCCATGGACTATGTAGTCCATGGGGTCACAAAGAGTCAGACACGACTGAGCACCTTTCACTTTCATCCTATACATAGACACTCACATCAGTCCTACTAAGGTAGGGATACATATTCTGTTTGGCAGATGGGGAAATTGCAGTGCAGAATTATCGGGGGTAGGAAGTTTACCCCCAAACGGCTTTTGTTTACTCTGCCCTTCAGAGCGGCATCCCTTGTTGCGTGTGCATTGTTTGAAATGATGTATATTGAGGCGTGAAAAGGCGATTGTGAAGCAGAAGTCATTTTTGTGGCTTTGGTCTTTTTTTGGTGGGGGGACGGGGGTGTGGTCACACTTCATGGCCTGTGCGATCTGGAATCTTAGTTCCCAAACCAGGGATGGAACCTGGGCCCCCTGCTTTGGGAGCGCATTAGAGTCTTAACCACTGGACCACCAGGGCAGAGTCTTAACCACTGGACCACCAAGGCAGTCCTGGCTTGGTCTTAAAATCAGGAATTTTTCTTCCTCTGGGCCTTCCTTCTCAAGGGCTCTCCCAGCTTCTAGCCCCAGGTCCTCAAGTGCAGCGCTTGCTCTCGCTGGGTCTGCCCTGACTTCACTGTGTCCCCCTGCAGCTGCTCTCCCCACGGCAGGACCGCTTCTCACTGTATCAAGAGAGGATGCCCGCCAGAAACACACTTGAGGAGAAGTCAAAGTCCAGTGGATTTCCTGAGTTGCCTGTTACATTTTCACGGGAGCCTCCATGTAACCCACTCAAAGCTCAGCAGAACCGGGCTCCCGGTTTCCCCTGAGAGCCACCCCGTCACCCTTGTTTGTGCTTCCCCTTGTGTTTGGATGGAGGCTGGCTAAATGTACACAACCTCCCACCCTGTCTCATGCACTCTGTCTCCCTGTGCTTTGATCCTCTGTTAGAAAGAACCGGCAGCAAAGGTTAGCAAAGGTGTTAAAGGGAAGAAGGAGGAGAAGCAGGAAGCTGGAAAGGAAGGTACCGCAGCACCGTCTGAAAATGGTGACACTAAAACTGAAGAGGTACTTGCCCCAAACACCTCCCGCTGATTGAATCAGTGTCTTGAAAGCAATTGCTGGATCCTTCAGCCGGCGACCGCACGTTCATAATGTGTCTCTTTATTGCCTGTAATGTGATTGCAGATCCACATCTCTCGCTCAACTGTTAGTGTCTCAGCCTCCAGAGGTACCCCACCCAGCACACTGTCAGTAAAGGGGCAGATTGAAACAGTGAGAGTTAAGGGTACAGTAGCCGATTCTGCACGTTTGCAGTGACTAGCATCAGATAGTGGTGTGGTGTTCTCTTTCTTTAATCGTGAACCGCGGGAGCCCCGCAGGCAAAGCTTTTGTGGTCGTTTGCAAAGCAGAAAGCAACAAATGCAGCCAAGTGTTTGTGTCATATATCCCTGCCTTGTCTGTTTTTACACCCAGAGTTGAACTCGGTTTTGCAGTAGAGCCGCTAAAAACACATGTTCCAAACTGTGCATGTTGCTCGGGTGGAGTCGTCTTTGGCTTATGGTAGTTTTAATAGTAACTCTTCTCTTTTTTGTCTTCCTTTCTTTTTTCACAGGCACAGAAAACTGAATCTGTAGCTAACGAGGGAGAATGAATGGTCATGAAAATTGGGGTTGATTTTATGTACCTCTTGGGACAACTTTTAAAAGCTATTTTTACCGAGTATTTTGTAAATGCTAATTTTTTAGGACTCTACTAGTTGGCATACAAAAATATATAAGGATGGACATTTTACCTTCTCATAGTCGTGCTTTTTGGAAATTTCCATCATCCTTGAGTAAAATAAATACCAGTTTAATATTGGAAGCTGTCTGTAAAATTGATTTCAGTATTCCATGCACTCGCTTTAAAAATTTAGTCCTGTGCATCCTGTGGTGCTTTTACTGTGCGTATTTGGATTTTTTCATGCCGTTTTTCTAGAGCAATAATCAGTGGTGCTTTTGTACCTAGGTTTTATGTGATTTTAATGAAACATGGATAGTTGTGGCCACCTGCTGATTATTTGTGGTTTAAAATAAAAGGTTTTCCTGCCTGCAAAATACCTGCCTCTTAGTAGTGTCTTTGCTAAATTTAGGCATTGTTTTATTTTCTTGCTGCAGAAGATGGAAAGAATTTGTACAGTCTGTCTCATGATGGTCCCTCTAATAATTCATATAGGGTTGTTTCTTAATTTTATGGCCTTTAAAAATGTTATTTTAATAGAATCATCTATGAGTGCCAGTGTAGAATTATTTCTAATAACCTTTATACCAGAAGTGGCCAGCAATAGTCAACCATATAATAAAACTTAATGCAACATTATTTTGTTGAAATCCTTATAAATAGAATGGCATTCTGCTAAACCAGAACTAGTGAAAAACCATAAACTCAGCCTCATCCTTGAAAATGTTCCCAGTTTCAAAATAATACTAAGTTGTGCTGTGTTGTGCCAAGTTGCTTCAGTCGTGTCCAACTCTGTGACCCTATGGACGATAGCCCACCAGGCTCCTCTGTCCCTGTGGATTCTCCAGGCAAGAACACTGGAATGGGTTGTCATTTTCTGCTCCAGGGGATCTTCCTAACACAGGAATGGAACCCACGTCACTTAGATATCCTATATCGACAGGCAGGCTCTTTACCAGTAGTACCACCTGAGAAGCCAATACTAAGTTACATTCATATTAAAATACTTTCCCATTTGTTGAGAATTTCACAGTTTCGAATGCTCTTTTCCCAAGTGACCACTTTTGGGAAAGATGTTGGCTTAGGTAGTATTAGAGCACTCTGTAGGCTAAGAAGTAGGAGAGTATGTGACCTACTCCACGCCCTTGGGAAAGAGAACAATCCGGACATGAACCTGGTCTTTTGAATAGCATCCGTCTGAGTCTGCTCAAGCTGCTGTAGCAAAATACCACTGACTGGGTGGCTTATAAACAGCAGAAATCTCTTTCTCACAGTTCTGGAGGCTGGAAGTCTGAGGTCAAGTGCCAGCAGGATCGAGTGAGGCCCGCTCAGATCTGAGACTTCTCACTGTGTCCACACATGGGGCAAGGGGCTGGGGATCTCTCTTTTAGAAGCACTGATGCCATTCATAGGGGCTCCAGCCTCATGAGTTAAGCCTCACCTCCTACTGCCAGCATCTTTGAGAGTTGGAATTTCAGCATAGGAACTTTGGGAGGACACAAGCATTCGGGCCATAGCAATGTCTTTTTGTTTCTGGAAGGATGGGCAGAAGAGCTGTTTTCTAAATGCAAATTTGTTTGTTTGCATTCCTGAGAAGTTGGGTAAATGCATGAACACCCCAGAAAAGCTGAAATCTGCGGATTCTTCTTAGATGAAGAAATGGAGAATAGTTATTGCCTGTGCTGCTCTGGGACTCTTGCACAAAGGCTGTTGTTCCTAGGGCTTTCCATGCTTTTCTCTTATCAACAAAAACAAGCTCCCTCCTCCAAGGTATAATTTCAGGACTCAGAATTTACACCTGTGTCATTGTCCCAAGTTTGGCATTAATCTCCTACAGATAGGAACTGTATTATATGGAGGATAATCTCATATATAGTTTATTTGGTTTCTGATTATGAAATGTACCTTGACTGATGAGTGTTAGATATGCCGAGAACTTTTACCCCAAAGGAAAATAGCTGGTATCCTATGATCACTTGACAAAAATATTTTCATCATGCAGTTAATACACAGTTGAAGTATATTTCTGGCTAGCTTCCAGTTCCGAAGTGAAGTATAAACTTCATAGGTTTACATTTAATTTCTAAAGTGCTGCTGGTGATCTTTTAAAAAATAACATTACAAAGATATATAAAGTCAAACTCATCCTTTTCCCCCTTCATATCTCCCAGAGATAGTCACTGTCCCATCATTTTCTCTGTTTTACTGTGTATATGTGCAGATACAAGCACTTGTGTGCGCATGTGTACATATGTGCATATAATTTTAAAAGGAGTCATACTACACATTCTATTTTGAATTTAATTCAACCAATAAATTGTATTGGATACAAAGATTATCTCTAACAGTGCAGTATCGCCAGTAATACTGCAGTAAACATTCTTGTACACAAAGTTTTGCCTACTTACATATTTCAACTCAAATAATTTCCTAGAAGTGGAATGTCTGAATCAAACGGAATATACATTCCATGTTCTCACCATTGCCGAAAAAGTGGTCCCTATCCACTTCCATCAACAGCATATAAATGCCATTTCTTCCTGCATTTGTCAACACCCTTATTTTGGTTAGTCTCATAAATGAAAAATATGCTGTACTGTTTTAATTTTTAAACTTATTACTAGTAAAACAGCTTTTCCTATGTTTAACATCACTTTAATGTCTTCTATGAATTGTGATATTTTTCTCTTGGGAAATCAGTGTGTTTTAAATCCTTATTTGCCATGGCCACTGCTTTCATTACTTTTTATTCAAACACACAAAGATCAGGGGTTCTGTAGGCCATTGGTATACGTCTCTTAAAGTTAATGGGTATTATTACTGCCACATTGACAAAGCAAGGGAATACTGTAGAGCAGACAGCTACCAAAATAACACAGGAAGCCTGCGTTGCTCCCCAAGAACTTGAAGACCTAAGGATATGCTGCCAAGGGTATGAGTGTGCTGCCAGCA
Source organism: Bos indicus x Bos taurus (assembly GCF_003369695.1). Lineage (NCBI taxonomy): Eukaryota > Metazoa > Chordata > Mammalia > Artiodactyla > Bovidae > Bos > Bos indicus x Bos taurus. The sequence goes on along the minus strand of NC_040084.1, from coordinate 18,903,608 downwards.
GATGCAATGAAGGTTTGGGAATCCCATCCACTGCCACATTGCTTACCCCTTCAGTGAACGTACACAAGTTAGAAAAATATGTGTTCTCCAAAATGCTCGTCTGCTTGTGTTCTGCTGTGCGGTGCTCAGTTGTGTCCAGCTCTTTGCCACCCCACAGACTCTCACCAGGCTCCCCTGTCCATGGGATTTCCCAGGAAAGAATACTGGCGTGGGTCACCAGTTCCTAGTCCAGGGAAAATGGCAACCCATTTTCCCAGGCAAGAGTGCTGGAGTGGGTTGCCATTTCCCGATCTAGGTATCGAACCTGTGTCTCTTGCATCTCCTGCACTGGCAGGCGGATTCTTTAGCACTGAGCCACCTGGAAAGCCCACTTGTCTGCCTAACCTGCTGGAAAATCATAACTCTTTGGATCCACAGTGACTTTGAGTCAAATGGCATGGCCTTAAGGTTGAGCGGTGCACTGCTTGTCCAGTCGTAAGTGGTAGTCCTAAAATTCTCCCTGAGGCCGGCCCATGGATTGTAGTGGAATAAGTGGGCTTTGAGAAGCAAGTGGCTCTGTAATTCTCATTTTTATGTTCTGTGAAAAGATCGTGTGAACTGAAAAGTCAAGATACATCAGATACATCAGCCCGACAGCAGGTGAACTGTTTTATAACATCTTTGGTGGACGTTAAAATGATTAAGGAGTTTGAAACAGGTTTATGAAACGAAAGCTTTTTTCCTTCCTCAAATTTTAGGAGATGTTTTTCTCAGCTAGAGCTACAAATGCTGTCCTTCAGGTTTCCAATCGCAGCAGATACAAGGAGGCCATCTCAATTTTTAGCTGTCACCTATGCTAATGTATCTCTTTGAATGCCTCTCTCTTAATTGTGAGCTCTGAACTTTTATTATTTTCTATTATTTTATCCAGAACACTGACATAAAATATCTTTCAATAATTATAATGATTAAGATAATAATTATAAGTAGCCACAATTTATTTACTACCCTGTAATAAGCACTTTTCATAAATTAATTTGGGAGAAAACTTGTGAATTCTTTAAATATATTAATATGATGCTCCTATGCCTCAGTAAAAATGAGCCTTTTTATCCAGTGCCAAGTAGAGGTTCAGGCTCTTTTAAAACTGCAAAGGGAATATGGGATTATACATCTCTCTCCTGTATGAGAAGAGAAGGTGAAAGCCGGTTTTAGGATTATATTTATGAGTAAGCTTCATGACCTTGGTTAGGCAGTGGTTTCTTAAGTATGAAATCCAAAGCACAGCAACCAAATAAAAAACTAGATAAATTGTACATCAAAATTTAAAACGTCAAGAAAGTAAAGGTATAATCCACAGAATGGGTGAAAATTTTTACAAATAATAAATCTGATAAGTACCTATTATCCAGAACATATAATAAAAATTTAAAACCCAACAATAAACAATTTTAAAATTTCAAATGGGCAAAGGATTTGAATAGACACTTCTCCAGCAATATGTATCAATAGCCAAGATTTAAATGAAGGAATGCTCAAAATAATTAGGGAAATGCAAGACAAACTCATAAGGAGACAATACAGTCACTAGGATAACTTTTAAAAAATTGAAGTGTTGGAGAGCACCTGGTGAAATTGAAGCCTTCATTTGTTGCTGGTGGGAACGTAAAATGGTGCAGCATCTTTGGGGAACAGTTTGGAAGCTCCTCAGAAAGTGGAAGAGTTACCAAATGACCCAGGAGTTCTGTATATACCCAAGAAAACTGAAAGCATATTCACTCAAAAACTGATGCATGATATGTTTATAGCAGTATTTTTTATTTTCCCCAAAGTGGAAGCAATGTAGATGTCCATTCACTGATGAATGAATGAACAAAATGTGCCTCACGGTGGAATATTATTCAACCATATAAAAGGATGAGGTACTGATACATACTGTCACAAGGATGAACCTTGAAAACATCCGCTCAGTGGAAGAAGGCTGTCACAAAAAAACAGTTATATGATTTCATGCCTGCCAAATGTCCAAATTGACAAATTTATAATGACAGAATAGACTCATGGTAGGTGGTGGGAGGGGAGAGTGGGAACTGACTGATAATGGAAACAGTTTCCTTCGGGGGAGATAATGAAAAGGTTCTGGAATTTTAAAATGGTTGTACATCCTTGTAACTGTACTAAAATCCACTGACTGTACACCATTAAAAATGACATTTATGAAGCTACTAAAAGCACAGGACTTAAGGAGGTCACCATTGCTCACCTATGTGAAGCCAGCCAGGTCATTTAACTTCTGCTCAGTTTCTCATCCCTAAAATACAGATAATATCTGTTCGACAAAGCTGTTAGTGGTGAATGAGATAGTTTCTATGAAATCAGGTAATGCAGTGCCTAAAATGCAGTGGATTTTCCATAAATGCCAACTGAATGGAAATTGGATGAATACGAATGGGCCTTGTAGGTGTGGGCTGGTGCATATGTCAGGTATGTCTGTCATAGGTGGTCAGTCTCGGTGTGCAAAAGGAAAAACTGTGCTTCATGTCAAAGGCAATATAATACTGGTTAAACTTGTAAACTCTGAAACCAGACTGCCTAGGTTCAAATCCTGTCTTTATTTCTTACTCTCCATATAATCATGGACAGGTTACTTAGTCTGTCTATACTCTGCATATCTTAGAGTTCCTGTCTATAAATGATAAAAATAGTACCCTTGATTGGGTGTTAAAAGTGTGAAATGATACAAAATAGATGTTCAGGAAGTATTAGGAGTCAAACCATGCAGCAGGTGAGATGTTAGTCCCTGGGGCACAGTGACCATTGTCTCTTTCACCTTTGTGACATATGTAAAGGCAGAGTAAATACTTGCTGAACTCAGTGTGATCTTCAATAAACAAGAGAAGAATCAAGCTCAGGATGTTATCATTGCTCTATGTGTCTCCAAATTAAGCTAATTGGACAGTGTAACCCAAACATATAAACCACAATTCAGGCTCATATTCCTTGGAATTAGTGCAAAAATTAAATCATCTTTATTTTGTGTGAAAGTCGCTCAGTCATGACCCCATGGACTATACAGTCCACGGAATTCTCCAGGCCAGAATACTGGAGTGGGTAGCCTTTCCCTTCTCCAGGAGATCTTCCCAACCCAAGGATCGAACCCATGTTTCCCACATTGCAGGTGGATTCTTTACCAGCTGAGTCACCAGGGAAGCCCAAGAATACTGGAGTGGGTAGCCTATCCCTTCTCCAGCAGATCTTCCCGACCCAGGAATGGAACTGGGGTCTCCTGAGTTGCAGGCGGGTTGTTTGTATTTAAACTAAAGCCTTTTAGAATCCAGTTTGGGACTTCCCAGGTGACGCTAATGGTAAAGAACCTGTCTGCCAATGCAGGAGACATAGGAGACGTGGGTTCAATCTCTGGGTTGGGGAGATCCCCTGGAGGAGGGCATGGCATCCCACTCCAGTGTTCTTGCCTGGAGAATCCCATGGACAGAGGAGCCTGGCAGGCTACAGTCCATGGGGTTGCAAAGAGTCAGACACGACTGAAGCAACTTAGCATGCACGCACGGAGGCACATCATAGCTTTAGGAACATCGTTTTTGGTTGTGGTACTATTCTTGGGACAATACTAGTTTGACCTGTGTGCTCACATTTTCTTTTTTAATTTAGACCCAACTTCACTTTTCTACAAAAATTACACCATGTTCTGTGTAATATCTTTCTTTCTAGATTACAAATTGCTTAATAATTTAACAGGAAATATTCACATAGAGATAAATAGACCTAGGTTGATGGGTCTCATTGAGTTGCTTGAAGCCAGGTTATCAACTCTGAAGATGGGAAGAACCCCTGAGATCATCTTACTCCCTTCCAAGGAGGTTTAAATCCCCTTTACAACATGACAAAGAGTTTCTTAGACTTACTGAGTTCCTTCAGTCTTGACATTATCACTCAAACAGCTCTATTACAAAGTACTTTCTTATTGTTGAGCTAAGAACTGTATCCTTGTGGGTACCTGCTCAGTCGCTTCAGCTGTATCTGACTCTTTGCAATACTTTGGATTGTAGCCTGCCAGGCTCCTCCGTCCGTGGGATTCTCTAGGCAAAAACACTGGAGTGAGTTGCTATGCCCTTCTCCAGGGGATCTTCCTGACCCAAAGATCGAACCCACCTCCCTTAAGTCTCCTGCATTGCAGGCGGATTCTTTACCCACTGAGCCACCTGGGAAGCCCTATCCTTGTACCTGCCAACTATTGATGTCAGGTCTCCCAGGATCAGGGATGTACAGAACTAACATTCTTCATCCAGTGACCCTTCAAGTGTCTGAAGACACCTATTACATCCCCTTGGAAACACTGTGGTTTCTCAAACTCCTCTATAAAGATAGGAGGAAAGATCTCTTTTTAAAATATAATGTACTTAAATTAGTCTTATAAATTCACACTGATTGAGAAATGAGAGCAGAACATTTTTAAAACATTCACATTAAACTGTTAAGAACAGAAATTGGCAGTCCAGGTTCGATGCAGGATACAGGAAGCTTGGGGCTGGTGCACTGGGATGACCCAGAGGGATGGTATGGGGAGGGAGGTGGGAGAGGGGTTCAGGACGGGGAACCTGTGTACACCCGTGGCGGATGCATGTCGATGTATTGCAAAACCGGTACAATATTGTAAAGTAAAAAAAATAATAATAAAAAAAATTTTTTTAATAAAAATAAAACAATCACATTAGGCCTAACTGTATGAAATGCCTATCCTATTTTCTCTTTGGACCTTCAGAAACAGCGATTTCACATGATTCAACTGATCCTTTTCCTCAGTCTTTCTCCTTTGTGGAAATTTGATTTAGTGTGTCTTCTGTGAATTCATCCTGATTTGTAATACATATGTTTTCAGGACAAAGGACATATCAGGGTTGCACCAAAGTCTGTCTTCCACATTCATCTATTCATCAAAAACATACTGAACATCTAAATGCTGGGCATTTTGCAAGGTATTAGGGATGCAGTATTGAGAAGGTCATTGTCCTGCTGTTACGGAGCTCAGAGTCTAGTGGGGAAGCTAACATTATTAGTTACTTAGTAACACAAATGTGTATTTATAAAAGCCATTACTGAATCCTAACCTTTTCCACTGTAAAACCTTCATATAATTACTCTAATGGATTTCATTTTGAGAACGGATTTTAGTCACAAACAAACATACATAAAACTAAGTAAGTTAATTTACTGAATAGCACTTTAAAATATTATTTACCTGGTTGCTGTAGAGTGCCTGTGAAAAATGACTTCTTGGACTTGGAATAAATGTTTAGCTGTATTTCCAGGAAATAATTGATCTTGAATAATACTTCTTGTGGCTCCTCCACTGATGTCTTTTTGGGTTGGAAGACTCCAGCCCATCCCACCCAACGACCTGTGGAACTGGAGTGATTTGAAAGGCAAAATGGAATCTGGGGAGAATAGAGGATGGAAGGAAGGAAACCGAGGTGGAGCTGACCTGTATGGGTACCTTTATTTTTAGAGCCAAGTCTCCTTTGAATTCCAAAATAATTGCTTTTTTACCTGTGAAATCTTTAAGGTCTTTTCATAGTAGCGTCTAAATCAGGATAAGGTAAATTTTTATAGTATTCATTCTTTCTTTTTGGTTGAATTTAGCTTGAACAATTGGTAATGAACAGTGCTCTTAAAAACTGGTTTATTTAACATATACAAAGCCCCCAAGAACTACATTTAACCAGCAGTTGCTGAGCTGCTGCTGTGTTCTGAGCACTTTGCTAAAGAATTGATAACAGCCCAAGAAGAGATGTAATCTGGGGCTTCATTCTTACGAGTCCAGACAGACCTTTGGCCATATACACTTCTAGGTTTTTTGTTTTCCTTTTTTTTTTTTTTTACAGTGAGTTGAATAATGATTAATCAAATTGTGTAAAATCTTCAGTTGGTCAGTAGCTGTTGAGTGGCTGCAATGTCCCCATGACGGCAAGAAAGAATTGGACACTTGACTGATCTTTTCAGTCACAATGCATTGCTTTGGCCTTTTGCATTCTTAGAGCACCTTCTTGACCTATATTTTATACTGATTCCATTCTATCTGATACTATAATACCATAAAAGACTCCAGGGTAAAAAAATCAACCATTATATATGTGTGCTGCTGCTGCTGCTGCTAAGTCGCTTCACTCGTGTCCAACTCTGTGTGACCCCATAGACGGCAGCCCACCAGGTTCCCCCGTGCCTGGGATTCTCCAGGCAAGAACACTGGAGTGGGTTGCCATTTCCATCTCCAATGCATGAAAGTGAAAAGTGAAAGTGAAGTCGCTCAATTCAGTCTAAAAAAGACTCTGGGAGACCAGAGCAGGGAACCATTTTGAGTAGCTGTGGAAGGATTATGGTGTATTATGCACATATGCTCCTGATGTTTGAAGGAGGTCTGGACGAGTCTTGAGAGTAGCAGGAGAACTTGTCAGATGGGGAACAACCTTTATAAGGCTGGAGGGAAGTACGTGGAGTCACATCTGGAGTAGGTTCATCTCCTAAAACCATATTTTGGGTACCTGAGCAAAAATAGATTCACTGTTTCCTGCTTCCATTTTTTTCTGCAAAATGATAGGTTGGGTTTGATTAATGGCTTTTAAAACCATTTTTCAAAGTAGTGCATGCTAAGTCGCTTCAGTTGTGTCTGACTCTTTGCAACCCCATGGACTGTAGCCTGCCAGGCTATGTTTTTGGAATTCTGCAGGCAAGAATGCTGGAGTGGGTTGCCATGCCCTGAACTAGGGGATCTTCCCGACACAGGGGTCAAACCCGCATCTCCTATGGATCCTGCATTGCAGGTGGATTCTTTACCACTGAGCCACCAGGGAGCAGTAGGATACCGATAATTCTTTGGGGATGGTGTGAGGGAGGTGGACCCAGCCCGAGGCTGTCACCTCACCTCTTTGGGCAGCTCCTAAGGCTCACTGGGTGAGCCCACGGGACACGATTTGAAGACTAATGAACCAGGGGAATCCTAAAGGCCTGAGTGACAGTTTGACTCCTCCCGGCTATCAGTGTGCATAGACGTGCAGGAAAATGGAAAAATACCATGACTGGAGGAGAGGGTTGCTGGTGGGAAGCAGAGAGAATTGGAGCTGGGCCTGGCACACAGTAGGCACTAAGGAAATGGCATGTCAGTGTCCGTGGGAATGTACTGTCGTAGGCTGGGAATGGGCTGTCCACATGGTCAGAGAGGCCTTGAATTGTCACCAGCAGCTTAGCTTTGAAACATGGAGCCACCCTAGATTCTTCCACGGGAGACTGACAAAATGAACATGGTATGCAGGGAAAAGGAGCCCGGTAATGAACTGGATTCCTCACTTAACTCCTATTTTCCTTTAATTAGAATGTAGTCTGGATATTGCATACTAGGGAACTATAGTTAGTTTTCTAAGGTAAAATATAGTATTGTAGTTATTCTTAGGTAATGTGTGGTGTGCTGCAGTTTTTTGTTTTTGTTTTTTAGGGGTGAAAGCATGTGAGAGCTGCAACTTATTTTCAAACAATTCAGATATAGAAATATACCTATATCTCTACATCTGAATTGTTTGAAAATAAGTAATGTATATAAGTATATAGAGTGTATATAGTATATATATGGGGCTTCCCAGGTGGCACTAGTGGTAAAAAATCTGCCCGCCAATGCAGGAGACCTAAGAAACCATTTCAATCCCTGGGTCAGAAAGATCCCCCAGAGTGGAAAGTGGCAGAGGAGGAGGACAGAGGAGCCCGGAAGGCTGCAGTCCATGAGGCTGTGAAGAATCAGACACAACTGAGCACATAGTATACATATAATGTATCTTTATACATATAATGTTTATGTACATATAATAATGTATATACTATATGAATATATATAATGTGTGTATAATATATATGAATATATAATGCATGTATATACAATGTTTATTATATGTATTCACCCATTCGTACACATATATTTATCTACATGGATACTACAAATATGGCAAAATGTTAATTTTTGGATCGAGTGGTGGGAATACAGGTTCTCCTTACACTGTAATATAATCATACCCATTAGGACAGTACTTAATCTGTGCCAGTAAAGAATCTGGCCTATGTCTCTAGCTTCTGAGGGGTAACCTTTAAACCTTTGAAATAGTACTCTCGCCTGGAAAATCCCATGGTTGGAGGAGCCTGGTAGGCTGCAGGCCATGGGGTCGCTAAGAGTCAGACATGACTGAGCGACTTCACTTTCACTTTTCACTTTCATGCATTGGAGAGGGAAATGGCAACCCACTCCAGTGTTCTTGCCTGGAGAATCCCAGGGACGGGGGAGCCTGGTGGGCTGCCGTCTATGGGGTTGCACAGTTGGACACGACTGAAGCGACTTAGCAGCAGCAGCAGCAGCAGTAGCAGCAGTTGATACTAGTGTCTTTGATATTCAGGGTGAGCCCCCGGGCCACGTGGTTTCAGTCCAATTTGGGGGTGGGGAGAATGGAAACCAAGTTCAACCACAAGGGCAATCAATCACCAAACATGCCTCTATAATGAAACCCCAGTAAAACCTCTGCACATCAAAGCCCTGGTGAACACCCCGGGCTTGTAATCCTCCCTGTGAATTGTCAAGCAGGAGTGCCAGGACTTGAACACTTCCTGAGGACAATGGAAGCTCTGCCTTTGGAACCCTCCTAGGCTCTTCCCTACGTGGCTCTCCCTTTAGCAGGTTCTAATGTGTATCCTTTATCATAAACTATAACCATGCGTGTAATTGCCTTCAGTGAGCTCTGTGAGTCCTCTCAGGTTTATCCCATTAGCAAATCTGGGGGTGGCTTTGAGAACCCCCAAACCTACAGTGTTCAGGGGTGAGGTTGGGGTCAGAAGTGAAGATTGTTTTGGGGACTGTGTCCTTAGATTTTGCAGTTTGGCTACCCAGGGCTCAGGCCTCCTACGTTATACTTGTGTATGAATATTTAATACTCCTAACATGAGCATTAGTGAGTTGTGAAGGGGCCTTCTATTTGCCTGTCTTACAAACTAGAAAAATTTAGGAACAGATAACTAACTCCCTTGCCCAAGGTTATGCAGTGAGTAAATGGTGGAACTAGCATTTAACCCTTGCCAGGCTGCACCAGAGCTTGTACCTCTTGCTAATAAGGAAGCAAGCTCATCTCAGGGAAGTAAGTGAATAGAATTCCAGAGTAGGTAGGTCCAGGTTAGATCCTGTCTCCTCCATTCTCTAACTACAGTTCTGTACAATAATAATGGACCTTTTGGATAAAGACCCTAAGGCATAATAAGACAGCAAGCCCTGAAAGAAAGATTCAGTGATGTTTAATACTACACACTTTGTTTGCTAAGGTCATTAAGTGGACTAATTAATTTTGTAAAGAAGTCCAAGAGTTCTAACAGAATGGGCTTTCTCATAAACTTCTCCCTTGTCCAAGTAACGAGACCTCCACATTCTCTAACCATCTCGGTTAACAGGAGGCTTGCTATAAAATGTCAGTGGCATGGAAAAAATGCTTTAAAGAGAGAGCAGTCCCACACCTCTCTCTACTAATTGATAGTTGACAATAATCCAAATCAGAATGGCATGCTCTTCAGAATTCAAAAATAAGGGTGGTAAAAATTTCAATACCCTAAAGAAAGTATATGAGGGAAGAAGATTTAACAAGTGAAGCTCCCGAACGCTCTTCTTTTGCAGGAAAGGTTTAATTGTAACAGGCCACAAATGTCACAATTTTGTCAGCACGTTGGTAATTTTGTAAACCCAACTAGCTGAATGTGCATTAAATTTTAATCAAATCGTCACAAAAGCTTCCAGATAGATGGTACTGTATAGATGCAAGCAAAAAAATGTGAATGACCCTCTGCAGTAGTCATGAAGTTGGGCATTTGCTCTTTGAATGTGTGCACTGATGCGTGAGCAACGTCCTGACGCAGGTTGTGAGGGTACTGTTCTTCCCTGGCCACCCCCCAAAAAGCCGGAGGTAAGCAATTCACTAGTTGGGGGAAAACTCGGCAATGCCAAGAGCACAGTAAAACAAGAGAAATCCAAGAGATTAAATCTCTCTGCTTTATTCTGCTAACGTGATCCTGCTGGCTGAATGAATCTCTAAGAGTTTTTAGTTTGGGCTCTTCCATGGACTTCCTAAAGTGGCTTATATTTCACCCAAGACAAAATGAAACAAAAAAATCCCTGCAACTTCAAACATTGTGGTTTGAGATAATGCTTTGCTCTGATCTCATTTTCCAGTTTTTTTTCAATGATTACAAAAAGTCATTTTCCAATTTTCTCAATGACTAAAAACTTGGTTTCAAATTTTCCGTTTTCCAAATTGTAGTCATTTTCCAATTTTTTTCAATGATTAAAAAAAAAAAAAAATTGGTTCCAAAGTGTTACTAGGCACAGTCCTAAAACCTTATGTAGGGGAAAAAAAAAAAGAAGCAGAAACAAAAAAAGAAAAGAAAGGAAGAAAGAGAGAAAGGAACCACCACCAAAGGAAATAGGAAATGGTATTTACGTGTTTCCTCATCCATTAAATAAGAATAAAAGTGCTGATCTCATAGGGCTGTTATGAGGGTTAAATGAATTAATATTTTTTAAAGTGCTTAGAAAAAGTGCTGGTCATGTGGAAAACTATATAACTTCATTTAATAAAAATGTTTAAACACAAGTGAAAGAAACTCTGCAGGCACCAGTGGAATGAAGTGACCGTCAGAGAAGCTGCCTTTGTTTTCCGTAGAAGTGATTAAGTACTACGAGGCAGTTCTAGAGGCAGAGAGAATTGAGGTGCAGCGGGAGAAATGTGTTTCCAGCAATTCTTAGCTACGTGCGTTATTTCTGGGTTTATTTTCATAATATGAGTTTTTGATTCCTGCATACTTTGAAGTTTGCCTCAGGGAAAAAGTTGAATTGGGACTCTTTGTGACCAGAATCTTTTGGCCTGGCAGGTTGGCGCCTTCAACTGGTTCTCATGCCAAGCCTGGGAGATTCTGTTCCCATTCCAAAAGCTGACAGGAGCTTCCTTGCAAATTTTTCTGAAAGAAATGAATGAGACTAAACTCCAACAGATTTCTGCCTTTATGGACCCTTAACTAGCCTAATTAGCTTGGTGAATTAGCAGTGCGAAGGCCAGAATACACAGTGCAGTGGGCCCAGCCCTGGGGGTGGAGACTCAGGAGGCTCCCTGATCACGAAGCACGAACCGTCCTGCAGCTGGCCATGGATGCTCACAAAAGGCTGCAGTGAGAAGACTGCAGAAAAGCTGCTGCCATCTTTTGGCTGAGTCCACAGGAATGTGGATTTTGAACGTTGAGCCATGCAAAATTATATTTATACCCAGAAAAGACTTCGCAATGCCAATCCTGGCGAGCGTAAGATATTACATCATTTACACTTTGAGACATAAACAAAGAGAATTTTAAGGTCGTTTTCAGTAGCTCTTTTCCATCTCCAAAGGGAGAGGGGGGAAGACTGAAAATGGAAAATGGCATTAAACTGTGGCAGGAGGGATCCAAGTCTAATACAAAAAAGAACCTTCAGGCCTTCAGTTGAATAGTTGTGTTCAACTCTATGGGACCCACCCACTGTGTATAACAAATATTTGTTAACATTCCTTTTACTGTCCTGAGCTAAAGTTCACAGACAATACACCATGCCTACAGGCATTCAGAAGTTAACGTCATTGGTGGGATTGTAAATTGGTGCAGCCTCTATGGAAGCAGTATGGAGGTTCCTCAAGAAATTTAAACGTGAACTACCATATGATCCTGCAATTCTACTTTTGAGTATTTATTTGAAGGAAATGAAAACAGTATCTTGAAAAGATATATGTTCATTGCAGCATTATTTACAATAGCCGAGATATGGAAACAACCACTGATGGATGAATGGATAAAGAAGATGAGGTATATTAAAATGGAATACTATTTAGCCATAAAAAAGAGTGAAAGCTTGTCATTTGTTGACATGGATGGATTTGGAGGGCATTATGCTACGTGAAATAAGTCAGACAGAGAAAGACAAATACCACATGATCTCACTTATATATGGAATCTAAAAACCAAGACAAGTAAAAACAACAAGAAAAACCAAGATCGTAGATAGAACAGCTTGGGGCTTCCAGGGTAAGGGTGATTTGGGAACAGGTCAAGGGGTCAAAAAGTATAGTCTACTAGCCAGCTATAAAAAGAAAGTAAGTCTTGGGAATATAGAGTACAGCTTTTGTGTTGCATATTTGAAAGAGAGTAGATCATAAAAGTCCTCATTACCAGAAAAATGTCTGTGATATTATGGTGGAAGGACACTAACTAGACTTACTGTGGTCATCATATAACATTGGATACAAATATAGAATCATTATGTTGTGTACCTGAAACTAATATTGTATGTCAATTAGACCTGTTTAAAAACAAAAAACAAAACAAAAAAAACCTTGGTAGGCTGCTCTAACTGTAAAATAAAGAATGATGTAAATCAAAGTCATTTATGATGACCTATGTATTTCAATATGTAAATGTTTGGGTGTGACTTCATAAGAAGATATAATAAACTATAGATAGATGTATAAAATAAGGTCATATCTAAGAAAAGTAAGACATATTCAGTGAGTTATCAGCTTATTTCCTTTACACTTGAGACTTTAAAATAGGAGATAAATATGTTTATTTCTAAGCTTGGAATCACAGCAATGCAACAGCTGCAGTGGCATCAGAGATTCAGACGCTACAAATGGCGTTGCTCTTGGTGATGTGATTTCCTGAAATGGTGCACAATGCTTGTTAAAGTTTTCAAACTAAGCACAACGGTTGCTGCTGCGGCTGCTGCTAAGTCGCTTCAGTCGTGTCCGACTGTGCAACCCCATAGACGGCAGCCCAACCAGGCTTCCCTGTCCCTGGGATTCTCCAGGCAAGAACACTGGAGTGGGTTGCTGTTTCCCTCTCTAATCCATAAAAAGTAAAAAGTGAAAGTGAAGTCGCTCAGTTGTGTCCGACTCTTAGCAACCCCATGGACTGCAGCCTACCAGGCTCCTCCATCCATGGATTTTCCAGGCAAGAGTACTGGAGTGGGGTGCCATTGCCTTCTCCGAGCACAATGGTTAAAACTGTACAAAAAGCAGTCAGAATACTCAGTGTGTAGATGTCAAACCAGAGTTAGATTCTAGGCTCAGAAACTTATAAACAGGATTTTTTTTTAAATCCTGGACTTTATACGTGAAAGCCCAGGTGGACACGTGAAATTCATGAGAGATGCAGAAACAATGTGACGTTGTACAGGACTGTTCACACGTGGCGGAATGTCTGGCATCCCTGGTTCCTGCTCAGGAAGTGCCCGTCCTCCTCTGGGGACCACCCGCACTCTCCTCCCGACTCTGGCCATTGTGACAACTAATGTCTCCACACCCTCTGAAGCAGAGTACAACCCATGGTAAGATGTACTGCTCTGAAACCCCAGTCACCTCCCCCGTGAAGTCAGGGTGAGAGGTCAGGCCCCAAGGGGTGAGATCTGTGCTCTTCCTTGGGAGTAGGATGGAATGAGAGGTTTGAGATCACAGATAAACTTCCTTCTCTATGTTTTTCCATTCTGTCTTAAAAATTTTAATTTACAGTAGGTCCCCTACATATGAACAAGTTCCATTCTGATCATTTTAATTACACACTATATATAATAATATGTTGTAGGTTATTCAAATAATTTGTAATCATAAATATTATCCATTGACTTTCAAATAGGGAAAATAAATTTTCAGAACATGTGTATAGCAGACATTACACTTAAGCTATTCTCATATAGTGTTTTAGAATTTACAAGTGAGTGTACACAGACATTGTATCATGTGACCCTTGCAAAAGTTTTGAGAGGGATATCGTGAGTGTCATTCTCATGTAAAAGATAGGAAATGGGAACACAGATAAGTGACAGCCCAAGACCACATGATTGTAAAATAGCCAAGACAGGACTAGAGCCCAGGATGTTTGCTTTCTTAGGCTGTTTTTAACCTTGCTTTGATAGCTGAAGTGTCATGGGACTATTCTGCTTAGATTCCCTTCTAACAAAAACTTCTTTGAGGTCCCCATTCCCATGGCACCTTCTTCCTGAAACCTTTGGTGATCCTCCCCACGCAGGTCTTTTCTCTGAGCTTCAGTGCATCCATCTTGACACTCATCACAGTAACTCATAAGGTGTCTTTTTCACACTGCCCTAAGTCTTTTTCACACTTCCTCCTCTTTCTGTCTGCAAACGCCAGAAGGTCATCAGCTGGAAGTTGTGGCATCTCTGTGCTGGGTATCAGTTGGAAGTTGTGGCATCATCTGTGCCCAGCTACACAGACCAGGACAGAACACCTTCCCTCCTTCCAAGCCCCCAGCTGGTAAACCTATGAATGTGTGATATACTCTCTGAAATGGAGACAGGACCAATGACTTCAGTAGGACAGCTACACAGAGACCAATGTCTTCTCAGATTTGGCTGCTTTGCACTTCAAACTTGCAAGATTACACAAATCAGACCGAAAGAGACTAACCTGATTCACAAAATCATGAAGATCCTGCTAGGGGACTGAAGTTAAGAGGAGGCCATTAACAGTCTTTTCTTATAAGAACAACGATGGAACATGAGTTTTGGTGAATGGAAGTGATTTATAAGTAAGGCTAACTGGACAAGTTTACTTTAATCAAGGTGGGAAATGGTAACTGTATGAATGGACATTTTTTCTGGAACAATATTGAGTAGTTTTATTTACTTATTATTATTTTATTTTGGCTGCACTGGGTCTTTGTGGTGGCATGCAGGCTCTCTAGTTGCTGCATGTGGGCTTAGTTGCTCCACAGCATGTGGGATCTTAGTTCCCTGACCAGGGATCAAACCCACGTCCTCTACATTGGGAGGCAGATTCTTAACCACTGGACCACCAGGGAAGTCCCCTTTAGTAGTTTTAATAATGGAGAAAATATCATTGGCTTTTTAGATGGTCAAGGAGAAAGAGGGAGAGGAACAATGAAAGTGATCAGGTTAGCAGCAATATGGTGAGAACAAGGAGTGGGATTTAGCACTAAATTAGTAATGGACATGGACTTAAAGGGGGTTGATGAAGTTATCAAGTGCTGTTGAGAAATTATGAAGGAAAAGAAAAGAGACAGTTTTGTAGGGGGTGAGTGATTCTTTCATTGCCCAGTTGGGTAAGAAGTAATGTGATGAATACCTAGTATCCATAGTGCATACTGAAGTATAGTGCATAGTGCATAACATATACTATGTACATAACATATAACATGTTATCCCCATGAAAGACAGGTTACACCATAAATGCCATTGAAAAGTACTTGAATTGCCAGCTTTTCTTTTTCAACCTAAGAAGGAAAACATCCTCATTAACTTTGATAAATAACCACAGTTATAAATAAATAACTGTGAAGGGATAGCCTATTCCTGAAACCAAAGAATAGGCTCTTGATTTTTATCACTTGCCATACACCAGACACGACTAAGTGACTGAGCACGCACACGTTAACCCTCTGAAGGCTTGTATGAGCCAAGATCAATACCTCCTGCAAGCACCTCCTTCCCATGAAAAGACCAGATTTGATGTATGTGATTGGATTAAAAGTTGGGGGAAAAGTAAAACTGTCTTTATTCACAAACAACAGGATACTGTATATAGAAAATCCTAAGGGAAACACACACACACACAAACTGTTAGAACTAAGGAGAAAAAAATAAACTCAACAAGATCTTAGGATGCAAGATCAATATACAAAAATCAATTGTATCTCTACGTACTAACAATGAATAATACAATTATGTTCTAAAACTGGGACTTTTGCAATGGTTGCAAAACTTGATAAACTAACCCCCTAAAAATCATTTTTCACTTAAAATGAATATATTTTATGGTATGTAAATTATTCCTCAATAGTTTTTTTTTTTAATTGGGAGATGTCAAAAATCAATAAAAGGTTTTTTATTTTTTTTCATAAAAAGAGGATTTACTCATTATCTATTCCTGATTTCTATGTTGTAGTCTCTTGTGTCAAATACTCTAGCCTTGAGGGGTGGAGCCTGGCCTGGGGTATTTCTACGTCACACCTGGAGTGAAAGTTGAGGTTTGAAGCATCATAAACTTCAACACTGAAACCAGTGGGCAGGACTTGTTTGTTTGGCAAGGCACTTATGAGCCTGATCACACACACACACACAAAATCAAGGACAGTTCTGAGGGATTAGGATCGGTATTCCCTGGGGTTGGATTGCACCCTAATGGGACAAGAGGCCCTGGTTGTTTGGAAGGAAATCATATCCTCGACTTCTAAGACACAGTCAGCCGTTTATACTGGAAGAAAAGCTATGACAAACCTAGACAGCATATTAAAAACCAGAGACGTCACTTTACTGACAAAGGTCTGTATAGCCAAAGCTATGGTTTTTCCAGCAGTCATATACAGTTGTGAGAGTTGGACCATAAAGAAGGCTGAGCGCCAAAGAATTGACACTTTCAAATTGTGGTGCTGGAGAAGACTCTTGAGAGTCTCTTGGAGAGCAAGGAGATCAAATTAGTCAGTCCTAAAGGAAATCAACCCTGAATATTCATTGGAAGGACTGATACTGTAGCTAAAGCTCCAATACTTTGGCCACTTAATGCAAAGAGCCAACTCACTGGAAAAGACCTTGATGCTGGGAAAGATTGAGGGCAGGAAGAGAAGAGGGCGACAGAGGACGAGATGGTTGGATGGCATCACTGACTGGACATGAATTTGAGCAAACTTCAGGAGATAGTGAAGGACAGGGAAGCCTGGCATGCTGCAGTCCATGGGCTCACAGAGTTGGACATGACTGAGCGACTGAACACCAGCAAGGGGTCCTGACTTTGACAGTCAAAGTGAATAGAACACACAACTCTCAACACTTGACTCTTTACAACTCCGAACATCTTTGCACACCAAGTTGAAAACACAGTCCTGAGCACCTACAAATGATCCTTGCAAAAAGTGTAAATGGCACCATTCCTACCAATGGCCCTCTGCTTTAGGCTTTTCAAAGCCCTACACACTTATAATTCAAATCACGTTTGTAAACATAAAACATTCCTAGGAACAACTGTAAGAATATTTAATACTTTCATGAAGAATGTGTAGTTCCTGTTTAGAAATATCATGAAAACCATCAGTGGAGTAAAGTTACATTCTGGGCTCAGAGACAAAGTTTTTAGATACAATCTCTCATTCTTTGGTGATTAAAAGAAACAGGTGCTCAACAAAAAATTCTCTTTTTCTTTTAATGCAACAATGCAATTCATGAACTGATTCTATGGCATTAGGCCTATATTTAAGCTTGGTTTTGTTCTAATTTTTTTGTATTTCAGAACTATTGAGAGACTTACGATAAATACACTAATTCTTTGTTATCAGTCATATTTTAGGAGTACTATGTTAGCCAAATACTCTGGTTCAAAGAGAGTTGACTATTTGCAAAGAATAATAATAATAATTGTATATAGATAGATAGATAGATAGATAGATATGTATGTACTAGGCCTTGACAAACTTGTCCTAATATTGTGGAAATGTTTCAGGAAGGGGGACCCCTTCCAGGGCCCGAAACTGGGCTCTTTTCTAACACTTGGAAATGAATTGTCCAAGGAGACACACGTGCTGACAAAGCAAGAGATTTTATTGAGAAAGGGCACCCGGGTGGAGAGCAGTAGGGTAAGGGAACCCAGGAGAACTGCTCTGCCACATGGTTTGCAGTCTTGGGTTTTATGGTGATGGGATTAGTTTCCGGGTTGTCTTTAGCCAATCATTCTGACTCAGAGTCCTTCCTGGCGGTGCACGCCTTGTTCAGCCAAGATGGATGCCAGCGAGAAGGATTCTGGGAGGTGGTCAGACATGTGCTGTCTCCTTTTGACCTTTCCTGAACTCTAACTCTTCCGGTTGGTGGTGGCTTATTAATTCCGTGTTCCTTACCAGGACATCCTGGTCGTAAAACAACGCATTCAAATTGTTACTATGGTGCCTGGCCAGGGTGGGCGGTTTCAGTCAGTTTGCCTCCCTGACAGAAAGATATTTTACTGAGGAAACTAACATCTAGTCTGGGGTCACAAGGAGCAGCTCATAGATTTTCTGTGCCAGGTACTTTGCTGAGCATTTTGTTGACATTATGAACTTTAATCTTCATAATAAATCTAAGCAAGAACTTACTCTTATTTTACAAATAAAGAAACATGAATTTAGGAATAATTCTTATCCAAAACTGTTAATAAAAGTTGTAGAAAGAGTCTCACCAGAGTCTACCTGGTTCTAAAGTGTATGCTTTTTCTCTTTTATGCGACATCTTGCAATTCTTATTTTTTGAGAAAGGATGTAAGATTGTCAACATGTCAGGTTCAGCAACGTTGTCAGTGTGAATGGTTATACAATGTCCAAGAAAAGCTAATTGACTATACTCTCTTTTACCAAAAAAGTATCAGCATCATTATTATCATTGATAACAAACATTTGCTATTCCCCACAAAGGTCACACAACTTCTTTTAATGATATTGAACTGTGAAAATTCCTCAAACATGGCAAGTCAATAGCCATTTTGGACTTAAAAAATGAGCTCAATAAGAAGAGCAGCAAAAGGAAACAATTCTTAAAGCTTTAATGCAAAGCATTCACTAAAAATGTAATTTATGAAAAAGGCTACTGAATGAACTTCAGGATGAAGTAATGAATGTTAAATTAGGCTTTTTAAATCTCAAAGGAAGTTGCAGAGTAACCACATACCATACTGTTATATTTCAAATTTTCTTCTCTTATGTAGCATTTGTTTTAAGAATAGTCCATTATTCATCTTTAATGGGCATCCAAAATTAAACAAATTGATTTTAAAAGAGGGTTTTAATAAAATACATCCGTTCCTGATACATTTCTGTCTCCAACAGTGTCCTTACAGAGTCCAAGAGCTTAAGAGTAATTTGGGATTGTTTGCAATCATCTATGTGATGGAGTTAGCACAGGGCCAAATAGCTTTTCCTGAATTCGTGTGTAAAAGGCAAATTCACTGTGTGTGACTGAACTTCACTTTATTTGCTGCTAGATGATACACAGCTAGAGCAGGCAGAGGGTCTTTTTCCAAGGCAGACCTTTTTCCAAGGAAGCCACACAGATGGCCAACCTGCACATGAAAAGATGCTCAACGTCGTTAATCATCTGGGAAATGCAAATCAAAAACCACAGTGAGATATGACCTCACACTTGTCAGAATGGCTATTATCAAAACGACTGAAATAACAAGTGTTGGTGAGGCTGCAAACAAATAGAACACTGTGCGCTGTTGGTGGAGTTGTAAATTGGTATGCCCACTGCAGAAACAGTATAGAGGTGCCTCAAAACATAAAAGTAGAATCACTGGACTAATACAATCCAGCAATTCCACTTCTTGGTATTTACCTGAAGAAAACAAAACCACCAGCTCAAGAAGATTCATGCACCCCTATGTTCATTGCAGTATTATTTGTGATAAAGATGTGGAAGCAACCTAAGTGTCTATCTATAGAAGAATGGATAAAGATGTGATACACACAGACAATGGAATATTAGCCATAAAAAGAATGAAAGCTTTCCATGTGAGACAACATGGATAGATCTATATGGTATTACGCTAAGAGAAATAAGTCAGAGAAAGACAAACACCGTATGATCTGACTTACATGGTGAATCTAAAAAATAATATAAACAAAAGAAAATGAAAACAAACTTAAAGATATAGAGAACAAACTGGTGGTTGCCACAGGTTGTGGGACTGGGTGAAATATGTGAAGTGAATTAAGAGGTACAAACTTCCAATCAGAAAATATATGTTATGAGATATTATACATGATAAGAAATAGCATCAATGATATTATAATAAAATTGTGTGGGAACAGATGGTTATTAGATTTATCATGGTGATCATTTTGTAATATATTTAAATATTGAATCACTATATATTGTATACCTGAAGCTAACATAATGTTGTAGGTCAACTATATTTCAATTTTTAAATTAAAAAATATCCCAACAAGGTGAATCAAGGAAGAGTGAGTCTTCTAGTAAATGTCCTTTTACCCTTTATAATATGAAATAAAATCCACTTACACAGGTATTTCTAGAAAAGCTCTTGGATTTTACTTATTCATAATTGATTTGGGTAGTAGTAGATGTTACTGAGATGATGTTTCAGCCTGTAGAACAAGGAATATATAGGGGCCCAACCTCAGATGAGTCCCCATTAATTACTAAATTCAAACCCAAATCTCAGAATTTATTGCTGAAAGGTGATAGGGAACCTCTCTGAGAGACAATGAAATCAGACCTCCAGAGAGCAATAGAAAATAGCTTTCATCCACTTAGCCAAGAGAGACATTATCAAGTCTTTACCAAACCCATTTTACTTTCTTTCCTCTTGGGCCCCTTAGCAGTTAGGCTGTGGCCATGTGAGTTCTGGCCAGTGGAAATGAAGAGGTAACAGTGGCTAACCTAAACTCTCTGCTACAGATCTTAACAAAGGCAAAGCTCAGTCAAGGAAATCTAGCCTCTGGACAAAGCCAGACTGAGTTGGATTTGTAGGAGAGTATGGAAAAGGGTGTTAGTCTTCAGATAGCTAATTTTCATGACTTCCCATCAACATTGGACTCTTCTCAAAAATTCATTTAAGAGTTGCCATTCCCAGACTTCCCTGGCGGTCCAGTGGTTAAGAATCTGCTGTCAATGCAGGGGACATGGGTTCCCCTGGTCCCATGGCTTCCCTATCCCTGGTCCAGGAAGATCCCAGGTGATGCAGAGCAATTAAGCCGGCTAACCACAACTATTAAGCCTGCGTGCTCTAGAACCCATGCTCTGCAACAAGAGAAGCCACCACAGTGAGAAGCCCAAGCGCTGAAACGAGAGGAGCTCCCACTCAATGTAACTAAAGAAAGCCCGCTCACAGCAAGGAAGACCCAGCACAGCCAAAAATAAATAAGTAAATAAGAAGAGGTGCCAGTTCTCTTTGCTTTGCTTCTGCTTCTCCAGTGAGGGCAGCAAAGCTGAATACAGTGTTGGTGAAGGTAAAAAAAGGACTAAAATGAAATCAGAGAAAAGGGACCCTACTTAAAATTGCTGGACTCCTTTGATAGTTCCACCCCTGGAAAAGTACACCCTTCTACATGCTGAAGTCAGATCGCTGGGATCAGCCCTCCCCCAACCACCTTGAGGGGAAGCAAGCTGTGTAGAAGGGCAGCAGAGAAGAAGACTCATGCTCGCTGTTCTGGGGACCACCTGGCCATCACTGAGACACACGCTGGTGACAATCCCCTTCTGTGTACCAACAAATATGAATAGGCTGAACCAGATTTCACCTCCCTAAGAAGAAAACTCTAAAGCCTTTTAAAAGCACCATTTATATACAATTGCAAATATGTTTATTGTGGATCACTTTTAGCTGTTCATTAAACCAAATCCCCCTGGGGCCATTTTATGCCTATGCTTTGGAAATTAGTCCTTGTTACTTTATGTAATTGAAAACAATAAAGCTAAGTGCCTGTTATACTCTTCTGTAATTTGAAACAGGGATGCCCAACCTCCTATCTCCAGGCCCCTTGATGGCCTCAGAGGTAATGAGGGGAATCTGTGCATTATTTTCATGATAGCAGAAAACCTTTCAGAAATGGGAAATTTAACTTAAAGCTGTATGAGCTATCTGTTTTGTCAAGTTTCAGTCTTTTGACTGAGATTACATCAGCCTAGGACAGTAATTTATTGTCTCAGAGAATAACTGATTGATGATTGATTATCTCAGGCTATTTGGAAACCCTGAAGTACAGCCATTTAATGTTTTTGATTAAAATAAATGGGTTAATCACCAATAAAGCTTTCAAATTTTAAGAAATAAGCTCTATGTAGAAAAAATTATCAGTTTAAGCATCTATCCACCAAATGGAAATATTATAATAATCCAAATGTCCATGAATAAATTAAATATGATATAGCTCTACAATGGAATACTATTCAGCCATAAAAAGAATGAAATACTGATATGAACATGATATGATACAACATACTGGTATGATACAACATGAACAAACCTCAAAGAACCATTATGTTTAGTGAAAGAAGCTAGTCACAAAAGACCATATATTGTATGATTCCATTTATCTTGAAATGTGCATTAGACGTAAATCTTTCAAGACAGAAAATAGATTCATGGTTACCTGGGCTGGGGTGGAGGAGAATGAGAAGTGTCTGTTAGTAGATATGAGATTTCTTCTTGAAGTGAAGAAAGATTTTGCTGATGGTTGCACAACTTGGTATAGGATATATTAAATCATTTAATAATACACTTAAATGGGTGAATTTTATGGTGTATAAATTGTATCTCATAAAAGCTATTAACATTTGTCAGAATCATAAATTAAACTCCATAACTTTCCATTTAACTTTACACCAAATTTGTCTGCATTAATGGAATCTTGCAGCCTGAGTGTAAAGTTGGGTTCTTGAGAAAGAATGACAAAAGCAAACAATAGCTGTATGTCTTGCTTTGGGGGAAAAATGCTGGGCCCTCAGCCGTGTCTCCCCACACTCTCAGAACCTCTCCTGCACCCTGTTTCTTACTCTTGGCGAGAGGCTGTGAGACAAGCCTGCGGTTCAGGAACTGCTTGTCCTCACCCAAACAGTGCTCCACCCCCATAAAGGACCCAGGGCTTCGTAAATCTCTTCCACGCAGAGAACAAGGGCCAGGGCCCTTCAACCACACTGAGACCAATCCTCCTCCTTGAAAACTTCTGATTTTCTCCCTGAAGCCAGTTTTATCTGGCACTAGATTTGCACCTGTGAAACTTTTTCGTTTCACCCTTTGAAGCATTTAATAAAGTTCTACCAAAGTCATCAAGATACACGACAGCACTCTCCTAAAGATGTCATAAGTCGATTGTGAAAATTTCAGAAAATATTTGAAACTACAAAGAAAAAAAGATACAGCCATTACCTAATAACAACCTTAAAAAAAAAAAACATGTTAGCATGTTTCTCTCTAAGATTATATACATCATTTTCTTTACCTAGTGGAGAGCACACTGTAAATTCATTTTTGTGGATTTAGGAATCATGTAACTAGTCACCTTGTAGGCAGTAACTGCTGAAAAGCCTGGCGTCAAATGTACAAAGCCTTACAACATTCGTGCTATGGACAAAACTCACTCCCAGCTTAATTTTATGCTTTTCTATTCAGATTTCTTCTGTCCTACTTTCCATCTTCTCTTATTTCTATATTTAATCTTGTTTTATTATATGTATTTTTATAAAACATTCTAAAGGCTTTCCAAAATAAATAGTTTTTCCATCATAACTATTTCAAGTGTACTTTTTCAGTAGTGTTAAATATATTCACATTGTAATCTTGCAAAACTGAAACTCTAGACCCATTGAATAACGCCCATTCCCTGCTCTCTCTGTCCTCTGGTGATCACCATTCTACTTTCTGTCTATGAATTTGATTACCCTAGATACTTCATACACTTCCCCGGTGGTTCAGCAGTTAAAAATCTGCCTGCAATGCAGGAGACCAGGGTTTGATCCCTGGGTCAGGAAGATTCCCTGGAAGAGGGCATGGCAACTCACTCCAGTATTCTTGGCTGGGAAATCCCATGGACAGAAGAGCCTGAAAGGCTACAGTCCATAACATCACAAAGAGTTGGACACAACTTAGCACGCACACATGCAAATATCTCTTATAAATGGAATGATACTGTATTTGTCTTTTTTGTGATTGATGCTATTGTAAAGAATTGCTTTCTTAATTCCTTTTCAGATTGTTCATTGTTCATGTATAGAAATGCAACTGATTTTTGTGTCGATTTTTATATTCAAAAACTTTGCTGAATTTGTTCATTGGTCCTAATTTGTTTTGTGTCTGGACTCTAGGTTTTTCTATGCAAAAGATCATGTCATTTGCAAACAAATAATTTTTTCTTTCCTGATTTAGATGCAGTAAACATCTTTTAAAATAATAGTTGTTTTCTTGTTTGAGATATAGTTGATCTATCATATTGTATTTGTTTTAGATGTACAATGTAATGATTTGAAACATGTATATACTGTGAAATAATTGCCACAACACAAATTTGGTTAACATCCATCACCTCTCATAAGTACACATTTTTTCTTATAATGAGAACTTTTAAGATCAACTATCTTTATAACAGTTTTCAAGAATACAATACAGTATTGTTAGTCACCATGTTGTAGATTACATCCCTAGAACTTATTTATATAACTGAAAGATTATACCTTGTAACCACCTTCACGCGTCTTCCCAACTCCAGCCTCATGCTTCTGGCAGTCACCTATTTGTTCTCTGTGTCTATTAGGTTGATACAAAAGTAATTGCAGTTTTATATCATGAATTTTAAATCATTATATCTAAGCTCAAAAATATCTTTATTAATCAAAATAGGAACCATTACAACCAACACAGTTTTGCCAACAAGAAATAGCATAAAATCCTGTAGCATAAAAATCCGTTTTTTGGGAATCAGTGAAATCTTGGAAAGCATTTTCTGCCTCCTGCTGGGTGTGGAAGTGTTTTCCCCGCAAAAAGTTGTTGAAATGCTTGAAGAAGTGGTAACTGGTTGGCAAGAGGTCAGGTAAAAATGGTGGATGAGGCAAAACTTCGTAGTCTAATTCGTTCAACTTTAAAAAATATATATATTTATTTTTAATTGATCAATGATTGCTTTACAATATTGGCTTTATTTCTGCCATACATCAACATGAATAGCCGTGTGTGTGTTACTCGCTCAGTTGTGTCCCACTCTTTGTGACCCTGTGGACTGTAGCCGGCCAGGCTCCTCTGTCTGTGGAATTCTCCAGGCAAGAACCCTGGGGTAGGTTGCCATTCCCTTCTGCAGAGGATCTTCCCGACCCCGGGACTGAACCTGGTCTTCCATATTGCAGGCGGCTTTTTCACCATCTGAGCCACCAGGCAAGTGACATAGGTGTACATGTGTCCCCACCCCCTTGGACCTCCCTCCCACCTCCCACCCTTTCCCACCCCTCTAGGTTGTTACAGAGACCCAGTTTCAGTTCCCTAAGTCATGCAACAAATGTCCACTGGCTATCCATTTTACATATGGTAGTGAATATGCTTCCATGCTACTGTCTTCGTTCAACTTTTGAAGAGTTGGTTGTGTGACATGTGGTAGGGCACTGTCATGGAGAATTGGCCCTTTCTGTTGACCATAGCAGCTGTATGTGGTGCAATTTTCGGTGCATCACATTGATTTGTTGAGCATACTTTTCAGAGGTAATGGCTTCACCAGGATTCAGAAAGCAGTTGTGGATCAGACAGGCAGCAGACCACCAAACAGTGACCGTGACCTTTTTGGGGGGCAAGTTTGGCTTTGGGAAGTGCTTTGGAGCTTCTTCTTGGTCCAACCACTGAGCTGGTTGTCATCGGTTATCGTATAAAATCCACTTTTCGTTGCTCATCACAGTCCAATCAAGAAATTGTTCGTTATTGTTGCTAGAATAAGAGAAGATGACACTTCAAAACGATGATTTTTTTTTTTTATTTGCAGTTGCTCAGGGGGCACCCACTTACCAAGCTTTTTCACCTTTCCAATATGCTTCAAATGCTGAGTGACCATAGAATGGTTGATGTTGAGTTCCTCAGCAACTTCCCACATAGTTGTAAGAAGACCAGCTTTGAAGATTGCTCTTAATTTGCCGTTGTCAA
The DNA here is from genome assembly GCF_003369695.1 of Bos indicus x Bos taurus. Lineage (NCBI taxonomy): Eukaryota > Metazoa > Chordata > Mammalia > Artiodactyla > Bovidae > Bos > Bos indicus x Bos taurus. The sequence goes on along the minus strand of NC_040084.1, from coordinate 18,877,893 downwards.
CTTCCAGTGGCAGGTCACTAACACGCCTCACCTTCAAGGCTCTCCTCTCCTTTGCAAAACCTCTTGAACCACCACTGCACCGTACATTCAGTAGCAGTTCCTAGGCCAAATGCATTGTCAGTGTTGCGTGTTGTCTCTGCTGCTTTACGACCCATTTTGAGCTCAAGTAAAAAAATCGCTCAAATTTGCTTTTTGTCTGCCATCATTTTCATAGTCTAAAATAAATATTAATGTAAAATAAGCAGCAAGGAATAAGTCATTAGCAAAAAACATGAAGTGATAAATGTGCATTACAATGATGTATAACATTTATTGAGAACATACTCCAATATCAAATGACAAATTTCAACAATGCAAAAACCACAATTACATTTACACTAACATGAGTTTTTTTTAGATTCCACATATAAGTGAGATCATACAATATTCATCTTTGTCTATCTAACTTATTTCACTTAGCATAATACTGTCTAGATCCATCAATGTTGAAAATTACATGATTTCCCTCTTTTATGACTGTATAATGTTCCATTATTTATATATATCACATTTTATTTATCCATTTATCCATAGATGAACACTTATTTTGTTTCTGTATCTTGGCTATTGTAAATAATACTGCAACGAACTTGCAAATGCAGATATTTTTTCAAGATAGTGATTTCTTTTCCTTCAGATGTACAGCTAGAAGTGGAATTGCTGATCACATGGTGGTTCTGTTTTTAAGTTTGGGGGAAAATTCATGCCGTTTTCTACAGTTGCTATACCAATTTCCCTTTTCACGAACAGTGCACAATGCTACCTTTCCTCCACATCCTTGCCAGATAAAGGTCTTTATCTTTTTGATAAAGCCTTTCTAACAGGTGTGAGATGCTGTCTCATTGTGGTTTTGATTTGCATTTCCCCGAAGATTATTGCTTTCCCCTTTTCACATACCTATTGGTCATTTTGTATGTCTTCTTTGGGAAAATGTCTATTCAGTTCTTCTGCCCAGCAAATATTAAAAATATTTTGTAACCATTTGTAATGGCCACATATGAGTCTATCATCCAGAACTGCCATAACTGACATGGACATTTCTCATTCCTCTATTGTTGGATATTTAGATTGTTTTAAATTTGTATTATAAAGAACAATATTCCAATGCATATTTTTATGTATAGTTCTTTGGTCATATTTAATATTATTTGCTATGAAAGAGTTTAGACATGGCACCACTGAGTTAAAGATTATGAATATTAAGACTTTTGACACATCTTTTCTCATTTCTAAAAAATTATAACTTAAAAAATATTTTTTCTCTTCTATAATTTCATTATTTTTATTGAAGTATAGTTGAATAACAATGTTGTAAATTAAAAAATAATGAAATAACATTTGAGATACATTATATCTATCTTCTAAAAATTTACATTACATATCATGTTTTAAAATGGTATGAAATATATCACATATGTGGCTTAAAATATACTAATACATGAATTACATTTTTTATAATGTTGAGGTCTTTTTAAGTTCATTTTTAATTGGAGGATAATTGCTTTACAATATTGTGTTAGTATCTACCATACACCAACATGAATCAGCCATAGGTATACACGTGTGTCCCCTGTCTCTTGAACCTCCTTCCCACCTCTCCCCACATCCCACCCCTCTAGGCTGTCACAGAGCACTGAATTTGAGCTCATTTCATCTGATGATGGACAGCTAGGGTACTTCCATGCCCTAACTATTATAAACAGTGTTATAATGAACATAGGGATTCATGTGTCTTTTTCAATTTTGGTTTCCTCAGGGTATATGCCCGGTAATGGGATTGTTGGATCATATAGTAGTTTTATTCCTAGTTTTTCAAGGAATCTCCACACAGTTCCATAGTGACTATATCAATTTACACTCCCACCAACCGTGCAAGGGTTCCCTTTTCTCCACATCCTCTCCAGCCCTTATTGTTTGTAGAATTTTTGATGATGGCCACTCTGAACAATGTGAGATGATATTTCATTGTATTTTAAATTTATATTTCTCTAAGAATGGGCAATGTTGCGCATCTTTTCATGTGTTTATTAGCCATTCATATGCCTTCTTTGGAGAAATGTCTGTTTAGGTCTTCTGCCCACTTTTTGGTTGGGTTATTTTTCTGATATTGAGCTGCATGAGCTGCTTGTATATTTTAGCAATTAATCTTTTGTCAGTTGTTTTATTTGCTATTATTTTCTCCCACTCTGAGGGCTGTCTTTTTACCTTATTTATAGGTTTCTTGTCTGTGCAGAAGTTTTTAAGTTTATTTAGGTCTCATTAGCTTAGTTTTGTTTTTATTTCCATTATTCCATCAGGAGATGGGTCCAAGAGGCTCTTGCCATGATTTATGTCAAGGAGTGTGCTGCCTATGTTTTCCTCTAGGAGCTTTATAGTTTCCTGCATTGCATTTAAGTCTTTAATCCATTTTGAGTTTATTTTTGTGCATGGTATTAGAAGGTGTTCCAATTTCATTCCTTCACATGTAGCTGTCCGGTTTTCCTAGGACCACTTATTGAAGAGGCGGTCTTTTCTCCATTGTAAATTCTTCCCTCCTTTGTCAAAGATAAGGTGCCCATAAGTGCATGGGTTTATCTCTGGGCTTTATATCTTGTTCTGTTGCTCTATATTCCTGTTTTTGTGCCACTACCATACTGTCTTGATGACTTGTAGCTTTGTAGTACAGTCTGAAGTCAGGTTAATTCCTCCAGCTCCATTTTTCTTTCTCAAGATTGCTTTGGCTGTTCAGGGTCTTTTGATTTTCTATGCAAATTGTGAAATGTTTTGCTCTAGCGCTGGGAAAAATACCATTGGTAGTTTGATAGGGATTGCATTGAACCGGTAGATTGCTTTGGGTAGTATAGTCATTTTCACAATATTGATTCTTCCCATCCAAGAACATGGTATATCTCTCCATCTGTTTGTGTGGCCTTTGACTTCTTTTATCAGTGTCTTATAGTTTTCTGCATACAGGTCTTTTGCCTCTTTAGGTAGGTTTATATCTAGGTATTTTATTCTTTTTGTTGCAATGGTGAATGAGACTTAATTTTTAATCACCTTAATTTTTATTTCTGATTTTTCATTGTTACTGCATAGGAATGCAAGTGATTTCTGCATATTTTTTTTATATCCTATGACTTTACTATATTCATAGATTCAGTTCAGTTCTTTCACTCACTGTGTATAATACCATGTCATTTGCAAACAGTGAGAGTTTTACTTCTTTTCCAATCTGGATTCCCTTTATTCCTTTTCTTCTCTGATTGTTGTGGCTAGGACTTCCAAAACTATGTTGAATAATAGTGCTGAGAGTGGGCACTCTTGTCTTATTCCTGATCTTAGATGAAATGCTTTCAGTTTTTCATCACTGAGAATGTTCGCTATGGGTTTGTTATATAAGTCCTCTATTATGTTGAGGTATGATCCTTCCTCAGGATTGATTGAGATTATCATATGGTTTTTATCTTTCAGTTTGTTAGTATGGTGTATCACATTGATTGATTTATGTATATTGAAGAATCCTTGTATCCTTGTTTCCCTGAGATAAAGCCCACTTAATCACAATGTGTGATGTTTTTAATGTGTTGTTGGATTCTGTTTTCTAGAATTTTGTTGAGTATTTTTGCATCTATGTTCATCAGTGATGTTGGTCTATAATTTTCTCTCTCTCTCTCTTTTTTTTTTTTTTGGCAGCATCTTTGTCTGGTTTTGGTATCAGGGTGATAGTGCCCTCATAGAATGTGTTCTTAAGTCTTCCTTCCTCTGCAATTTTATGAAAGAGTTTTCAAGCAGTATAGGTGTTAGCTCTTCTCTAAACTTTTGGTAAAATTCACCTGTGGAGCCATCTAGCCCTGGGCTTTTGTTTGTTTAATGTTGAGCTCTTTTGTTGACTTTTACATTCCTTTCCAAATCCAGCCCGTCCTTGTTGGGGTACCAGACAGCCAGTACTGCAAGTTGGGTTCCAAGGGGTCAGATAGGGGTGGAGTAGCTTCAACGGCACCCAACTCCAGTACTCTTGCCTGGAAGATCCCATGGACGGAGGAGCCTGGTAGGCTCCAGTCCATGGGGTCACTAAGAGTCGGGCACGACTGAGCAACTTCACTTTCACTTTTCACTTTCGTGCATTGGAGAAAGAAATGGCAACCCACTCCAGTATTCTTGCCTGGAGAATCCCAGGGACAGAGGAGCCTAGTGGGCTGCTGTCTATGGGGTCGCACAGAGTTTGACATGACTGAAGTGACTTAGCAGCAGCAGCAGCAGCAGCAGCTTCCTCTACTTGTACCAGGTAGGAAGCAACCATGGAGTTGGTTTTAAACAAAGGTCTAGGGGGCAAAGGCAAGGCAGAGAGTGATTTTTCTGAGGAAATGTAGAACTAGCCTGAAAGGCCTGAGGTAATTTGGATTTAAAATGCATAGCTGTGGCTTCAATAAGGCTGGTATAGCAGCTGGGGGGCGATTGGAGAGAGGGGATATTTGGGGTTGTCACAATGATTGGGAGCGTAGTGCTGGCATTTAGCGGGTAAGGGCAGGAAAGACTAGAGGTATCACATGGCTTGAGACTATTCTCTCAAAGTAATTTTTCAGACCCTAATGTCAGTAACTCTCCCAGTGACACACACTGGGCTAGTTTTGTGTTGATATGTCTAAACTCCAAGGGCCACTCTGTATTCTGTTCCTTTTGCCATTAAGGATCATAAAATCATAAAGTAGCTCTTTACTGTACAGTGGAAATGAACACATTGTAAATCAATTATATTGCAATAGATTTTTAAAAATGTACATTTCAATGATGATGGGTTGAGAATAAAAGGAGAAAATTTATATTTATTAAAAACCTATTATGTACTGCATAATTTTATTAGTTTCCTATGGTTGCTGTGACAGACTACCCTAAATTAGGTGGCTTAGAATAACAGACCTCTCTCACAGTTATGGAGGTCAGACCTCTGAAATCAGGGTGCCAGCTTTTGGAGGAGCTGTATTCCTGCCACAAGCTCTAGGGGAGGATGCGGCCCCTGCTCTTCCAGCGTCTGGCAGCTGCCAGCTTCCCTTGACTTGGGCTCCTTTCCTCCAGTCTCTGACCCCAGTGGCTTCCTCCTCTTCTCTCATCTCACTCTTTTATAAGGACACTCGTCATTGAATTTTGGATCCACCTGTCCAAGCCAGAATGACCTTCTAATCTCAAAGTCCTTAGCTAAATGTCAAAGGCCCTTTTCTCAAACATTTACAGACTTTGAGGATTAGAATGTGGCCATCTATGGGGCTTCCCAGGTGGCTCAGTGGTTAAGAATCCACTTGTTAATGCAGGAGACACAGGAGCCATGGGTTCGGTCCCTGGGTTAGGAAGATCCCCTGGAGGAAGAAATGGCCACCCACTCCAGTATTCTTGCCTGGAAAATTCCATGGGCAGAAGAGCCTGGCAGGCTGCAGCTCAAGGAGTTGCAGAGTCAGACATGACTGCGCGCCTGAGCATGTGTGCAGGCACACACACGTGGATATCTTTGTGGAGTGGTGAGGCATCTTTCAGCCACTACACTTTATTCCAGAATTGCGTTAAATTTTCCAGCAGTCTTGTGATGGGGGGACATCATTAGCTCTTGCTGATAAATGAATAAGATGAAATTAAGAAAGAATAAATACTTGGCGTAGGTGTCCTGGTGCCTTCCAGAGCCGAGATTCACCCTGAAGCTCCTGCCACCTGGATGCATTGTTGATAGGCTCTGCCTGGTGCCTGGTCAGTTACAGGGCGCTGTCCTTACTAATGCAAAGGTAGCAGCCGTGTTCACAGGTGACCCTGTACACTCCACTGATCTTGCCCTAAAAGAAGTAAAAGTTCTCTACTAAAAGAGCATTCCACTTAATATAAGAATAAAACACAGTCGAGCAATTAAATGTATTCTAGAACAATTCCAAATAGGTATCCGACTAACCTAAATTTAGACATTCATGCCATGTTCCAAAAGTGCCTTTTTCCATTTTCTTATCCCCTGAAAAGAAAAAGACACATTTCTTCAGCCCAGTTTAATTTATCCTTTCAACATTTGTTGAGTACCTACTATAATTTATGGTCTAACCTCCCATGAAATCCTTCTTCCCCTATTATGGACATTTTAATTTTAGTGTAAGAATACATTTGAACTCACATGAAAAAAGGTATAAAGATATTCTGGCAGTTTCTACATCCTGAATTATTTTTTAATCTACTTTATGGAGTATTAACTTTTTGTTTTACTCTTTTCCTTTGCTTAAATTTAGGATGTTTTAAATAGCGTTAAGATTTTACATAACTGCAACTGGTTAGTTCTAAAAATTGTTTTTCTTTAAATAAAGCTTATTTTTACAATTTAGATTTAGGAGAGGTTTGTAACGGGTTCAGGGTTCACATTCAAATCAGGTCCATCAAAGCAATTATAAAATAAAGAGAATATCATGATGTTTTCAAAGATAGCTTGTCCTTCTATCAAGGATGAGTTTTTCGACAGATATACATTCCAATGCCTCAGGATTGAAACATCTTACGTATTCAAAAAATTGTAATTTAGAACCATAGCACCTTTTAGGGAAGGGATAGATTTCTTGAAAGGCTTGTGTGTTTAAGGAAATAACATATTTAATGAACGCACACACACAAATAACATCTGTTATCACTGATTAGGGAAATTTAGTGGAACTGCAAAAATTGAAATGACATTAATTTGTCCACACTGGAGAGGATCTGCAGAAGAGACCCGTGTTTAGATGCTTTAAAATGTAAATAGTGCCCATCAGGGAGCATAGCCTTACTTCACATAATGGGTTTTCAGATAAACAAGTAGGGGGAGTTTGCACTAATTCTATAGGGGCATAATTAAAAATAATTAGAAAACAAACCCTACATATTTTATAAAATGACTTCAAGAAAAGAGATTTTGCATTTTCAGAGTGTGGTAAGCATGTAGCACAGGCTTGGGGTCTGAGGTCCCCAGTGACACAAGCTTCCTTCCTTGTGCAAACCTGCCAATACACTTTTCAAAAAAGAAAAGAAGAAAACATTTACAAAGGATAGTCTCCAGGGGTGAGAAGGTATGCCTTTAATGATTCAGACCTTGGCAACCATCAATAAGTATGCTAGTGAAAGGCAACAAAGAGTATAATACATATATTGCAAATCCAGGAGAATACTACTGTAGATAGACAGATGGATGGACAGATAGATAACTCGTGGTGAAATGAAAAAGTAGGCAGAATGACCACTGCTCTAGGTTTTGCTATAACGACAAATAATAGCCAAATCTCAGTGCAACTGCAACTATTCATTTCTTGTTCACATTACATGAGGGCTGTAGGTCCACTGGACTTGTGCTGAATTTGGCTGCACCCTATGTGTCTTATTCTGGGACCTAAGTAGAAAGAGCAGCTGCTATCTGGGGCTTGCAGTACTCATAGTGGGAGGCAGAAGTTGAGAGGTAGAGCCGAACCACACTAGAGCATCATAATTTTCTGCTAAAACATAGTGCGTTTCTCCTTTGCTCATCTTCTGTTGGCCAAAGCAAGTCCGAAGTGCAAGACTTTGCAAACTTTGAGAAAGTTTGTTGCATTACAAGGAAGTGTGGCTAAAGTGGAAAGGAATGAAAAGTTGTGAACAAATAAATATTTATCACACCTAACATGTAGAAAACAGCACAATAATATGACCAATACATTTATTTTAAAGAAAACATTATGATTATTAAACACTTAGGGAATTCCAACAGAAAACTCCAGTCAGTGGTGGACTCAAGTTTTAAATACATGCAATTTTTGTGATCCTCTTTAGAAAATGTGATCAAATACTCCTATTTCAAAACTAGAGACCCTGAAGTTTAATTATCTTCATGATAAATTCAATTTTGCCTTCAGAATATATGTTAGAAAAACTCTGATTCTATTCATCAGTAAAATTGTAGCAAAATATATATTGCTGTTGTTCAATTGCTCATTCATGTCTGACATTTTGCAACCCCATGGACTGCAGCCCCACAGGTTTCCCTGTCCTTCACTGTCTCCTGGGATGTACTAAAACTTGCATCATCCACTTTAAAACTTTTATTGGCACCAATTCTTTAAAGATAAAATACTCTAGTTTTTAATAGGCAAATGGTCATTTATTAATTTGGATTTAATATAATAAAATAATCTCTGTCTTCCTGAGGCCATAGAGGTCACAGACTTAAGGGAAGAATTCCCTAGAGGACTGCATCTGAAGAAAACGATTTTTGTTCATTCAAGGAATCCAATTGGTTGTCATTGTTAAATATATTATGACCCATGATGACCCCGGAAGATAGCTAATGTGAAGACCCAAGATTTTTACTAAAATTAATTGGTCTTTTTTTAGCCTACACAAAAAGTAATTTATTTCTTATAAATTTTCTGCACTCCCCAATATTGTTGAGAATAATGAAGGAATGGTATGATTTTCAAGCCAGGTAAGTTAAAACTGAACAATAAGAAGAGAATAAGGCTGACACATATTGAAATGTATGGTGGTAATCCCAGATCCATCAGTAGGTTAAGACCTAAGGATAATGTGAAAGATGGAGGTTAGAAAGAACACCTCCCAAGTCTGCATCACTCTACTCTTCACTGGGGGTGGTAGGCAATGTCCCCCCTCAGTGTCCAAATCTTCAGAACCTGTGAATATGTTAGGGACCTTGCAAATATGGTTCGGATTACAGACCTGAAATAGAGGAAATTATCCTCCAGACAGTTGGATGGCATCACCAACTCGATGGACATGAGTTTGAGTAAGCTCTGAGAGTTGGTGATGGACAGGGAAGCCTAGTGCACTGCAGCCCATGAGGTTGCAAAAAGTCAAGACACGACTGAGCGACTGAACTGAACTGATCAAGATGACATGCTTAGTCACTCATTTGTGTCTGACTCTGTGATTCCATGGACTATAGAGTCTGCCAGGCTCCTCTGTCCATGAAATTCTCCAGGCAAGAATACTGGAGTGGGTAGCCATTCCCTTCTCCAGGGGATCTTCCTGACCCAGGGATCAAAACCAGGGCTCCTGCATTGCAGGGGGTCTCCTGCATTGCAGGTGGATTCTTTACCCACTAAGCCACCAGGGAAGCCCAGGGAATATCCAGATGGGCCTCATCTAATGACAGAACTCCTTCAAAGCAGAAACCCTTTTCCAGCTGTGCTAGGAGAAAGAGATGTGATGACCAGAGGGTCAGTAAGACTTGGGAGAGAGACTCAACCTGCAGCGCTGACCTCTAAAAGCAAACACAGCCTTGCTGACACGTTGATTTTAGTCCAGAGAGATTCTTACCAGACTTCTGACCTACAGAAGGTCAAAAGTCCCATAAATGTACAGTAAGTGTGTTTCTTTAAGCCACAGATTTTGTTGCAATTTGTTACTGTAGCCGTAAAACACAAAAACACTTGGTGAAGCAGGGAAGTGACACACGCAGATGGTGCCCTCCATTTCCTGGTGTGAATGCTCCAGAGAGCTCAAATCCCCCAAATCTTAGCTCCCAGGTTTCTGGGTTCTCCCAAGTACATACGCCACCACTCTGCTATGGACCACCACTCAGGCGTGTTTTCCAAGCCAGAAATCTCTTCTGGTTTATCTCCTCCAGTTTCCTCAGTTTGTGTTTGGGAAGTGACATTTCAGATCCTCTTAGTCTGATTATTCTGTGTGAGACAAAGTGGGAAAATACACTTTGGCAACCCCGTGGGTCACATTCTTCAGTGTGATCAAGCTGTTTGTAGTGGATCAGGGCAATGTTTGGGAAGGACATTCATTTTCCATTGGTACAGTGTTTGACAATTTGGATTGTTCATGCTGCTGAAACAGAGAGCAGAGAACGTTAAGTGCTTCTGTGGTCCAGGAAATACTTGAACTGTTTGATGGCATTCTGATTAAATCCACTGAAACTTTGAGGCAACGCATGTCTGTATTCTTTTTGTTTGCTTTCTGCTGGACATAATTCTGTGCAAAGCAAGTTATCTGTCTCACTCCAAAGGGGATACACAGGAAAAAACCTTAGCGGAAACTTTAATTAAAAACAAAGGCCAGAGTGAGTCATTTGGGAGAATTAGGAAAAAATATAGAATAAATGCAAAGGTAAAGAATGGGCTGATTCTGAAGCATTGTTTAAAATAGTTTGAATGAAAATGGTCATTGACTGGAGGTAAAAAAAACAGTCACACATAAGCTATAATGAATGGTTTACTTTGCACACAAAATAGGCTGAAAAAAGGATTCAAGCAGCAGTGAAGGTGTGTTAAATAAATGGGCTAACTCTATTGAGAAACAAGTGAATTCCTCCTGGAGAAAGACACTGAAATAATAAAGCCATTTGCCAAATAATGAACCAGAATGATGAGCTTTGTAGTCATTGGCATTATACAGTTGCTATATAATATTTTAATATACCTTAATACATACTCGTTTTCAACATCAAAGGATTTAATAATGCTGAAAGAAGTGTTTAGCATCCTCACAGAGCTTAATTTCTGGATTTCAGCTGTGCATCACTGAACAAACAGAATGTAATATTAATGGAGCTCTGCTTTGCCCAGAATATTGACTATTTATAATATTACATTCATTAAAAAGAAGCACCAGTTTACTGATACAATTTAAATACTAGTGGTTGGAAAAAGAGAAGGTTATTTGTGTTCCTAAATTAGAGACATTTATTCATGCCAACTTTCTTTCCACTATAATGGAAGTGGGAGCGACAAGAATATGTTGTGTATTTCCCCTGGAGAAACACTAAGTGTAACACAGAGCTCTGAACTTGGTACCGGGACACCTGGGTTTCAGTCCCTGTTGCTCTGGTTCTGGCACTGACAACACTTGGATGCCTCCTAGAGCAGGCTCTGTACCTGAAAAACAGAGATAATGTTACCTGTTTTTGTCTGATTCACAAAATGAGGTAACATGATATACTGCAAGGTAAAAGTGCTTTGCAAATTTTAAAGGGTCCTATCCATTAGGGTCCTTACATTAGGCTAAAAAATATATAAAAAATAGTATTTAAATCATTGAAATACCAATTCAGCATAAATATAAATTGTTATAACACTTGGTAGAGTTTTTAAATATTTAATTTTATGATAGTTTCATGATTCTGGCCTTACCATCAACTTAGGCTGTGTTCATTTGTAGTGATGTTAACTATACAAGAATATCTGGAAAATAAATATTGTCTTCTCCGTAGTTTTGCCTAGAGTTAGGCTTTTCCCTTTGTTTTGAGTTCTCTTATATTGGTTGTTGACAGTCAAATCGTATATCCATAAAGGTGTAAGAATAAATGCTAAATTCATTGATTTACTGACCCAGGAAAATTGACCATATATTATGTGCCTAGCACTGTACAAGGTACTATTTAGTAAACTCGCAAAATGAGCAGTTTTATTTTTTTCCTCTTCTAAATTGACTCACTCTTTGTCTGAATTAATCAAATCAACCAGTAGGTTTTGGGTTTCCTGTAGACACAGCTTAAATGTCACTTTCTTTCTTCAAACTGCTATTTTGAGAACTGGTGATGTGTAGGTGGAAAACACTTTACTATTTAGAAATAGAGTACTATACAGTAAGTCTTATTAGACTGTATAGACTTACAAACAAGTTTTTTTCACTTTGTAGGTTTCATTTAACTTTTTATTATGGAACATTTTAAATGTGCATAAGCATATGATGCAAGAAATCCTCATATACCTAACCAAGGTTCAACAATTAATGATTCATGGTCAATCTTGGTTCACTTCTACCCTCATTCAACCCTTCCCTACCCCATATCATTCTGGATCAAACATCAGTGATCATGTAATTTAATCCTTATATTTTTCAGTATATATTTCTAAAAGATAAGGATTCACACCCCCTACCCCAAAATAACCACTATAGCATTAGTAGTAGTGTTGCTCATTCGTGTCTGACTCTTTGCGACCCCACAGATTGTACTTTGCCAGGCTCCTCTGTCCATGGGATTCTCCAGGCAAGAATGCTGGAATAGGTAGCCATTCCCTTCTCTAGAGGATCTTCCCCGACCCAGGAATCAAATCTGGGTCTCCTGTATTGCAAGCAGGTTCTTTTACCATATTAGCTACAGGGAAGTCCCTGCTGCTGCTGCTGCTAAGTCGCTTCAGTCGTGTCCGACTCTGTGCGACCCCATAGACTGCAGCCCACCAGGCTCCCCCGTCCCTGGGATTCTCCAGGCAAGAACACTGGAGTGGGTTGCCATTTCCTTCTCCAATGCATGAAAGTGAAAAGTGAAAGTGAAGTCGCTCAGTCGTGTCCGACTCCCAGCGACCCCATGGACTGCAGCCTACCAGGCTCCTCTGTCTGTGGGATTTTCCAGGCAAGAGTACTGGAGTGGGGTGCCATTGCCTTCTCCAAGGGAAGTCCCTACTAGTGCATTATTACAGCCAAAATAAAATGAACAAAACTCCTTAATAGTATCAAACATTCAGTGTGTATTCCAATTTCAACTATTTTTTAGTATTATGATTTTTGCAGTTTGTTTCATTTAGTATTCAAATAAGGGCCACACATTGCAATTTGTCGAAATGCCTCTTAATTCTATTTTAATCTTCAACTCTCTCTTTTTTCTCCCCCTTGCAAATTATTTGTTTGCAAGAAATAATTTGAATAACTGGGTCATTTGTCCCATGGTCTTTCCTACAGCCTAGATATTACTGAGTGCAATCTGTTGTATAGTTTAATTTGTTTTTCAGTCTTATGTGTTTCCTGAATATTAGTAGTTAAAAATATATCTGCATGTAACATCTTTTTTTTAAATAAACTTTTTATTTTAGAATAGTTTGGTATACAGAAAAATGTGAAGACAGTACAAAAAGTTCACACCCAGTTTCCCCTATGATTAACATCTGAAATTAGCATGATACATTTGTTGTAATTAATAAACAAATATTGATACACTATGATTATCTAAAATCCATGCTTTATTCAGATACTCTTAGTGCTTGTCTAATGTCCTTTCTCTGTTCCAGGACCCCATTTAGGAAACTGTGTTGCATTGAGCTGTCGTATCTCCTTGGCCGCCTCTTGACTATGACAGTTCATCAGACCTTCCTTGTTTTTGATGACCTTAACAGTGTTGAGGAGTACCAGGGAGGCGTTCTGTAAAATGTCCCCTAATTGGGATGTCTCATTAAACTGGGATTTAAGAGTTTTGGGGAGGAAGAGTACAGAAGTAAAGTGCCATTTTCATCAAAGGTGCATCCTATACACATGTTTTATCACTGTTGATAATAACCTTGGTCACCTGGCTGAGGCTGTGTTTTTCAGGCTTCTCCATTATAAACCTACTCTTGTTATCCCCTCTTTCCCTATAGTACCCTTGCGAAGGAACGCTGTTTCTGAAGCCCCTATTCACAGTGGAGATTTAGTCTGCATCTTTTTTAGGTGGAGTAACTACATATATTATTTAAAATCCTTCTTAATTTTTCTATTTATTGAATATATAATCATTTAATCATGTGTTTATATCAGTATGGACTCATGGTTATTTATTTTATACTTTCGGTTATAATCCAAAACTATGTTGTTTACTTTGTTGCTCAAAATATTCCAGCTTTGGTCTTCAGGTGGTTTATTTGTCAGACCCCCGCCATTGTGTGTTGGAGGGAGGAGGCAGGGTGTATGTTTTAAATACTTCCTTACTTTCTGGTACACAAGATACCCCAAGCTCATTAGGAATATTCCCTGCCTCCATCCTGCTGCTGCTGCTGCTGCTAAGTTGCTTCAGTGGGTTGCCATTTCCTCCTCCAGTGGACCATGTTTTGTCAGAACACTTCACTATGAGCTGTCCATCCTGAGTGGCCCTGCACAGCATAGCTCATAGCTTAATTGAGTTACACCAGACTCTTCGCCATGATGGAGCTGTGATCCATGCAGGGGATTGCTGCTGCTGCTGCTAAGTTGCTTCAGTCGTGTCCGACTCTGTGCGACCCCATAGACAGCAGCCCAATAGGCTCCCCCGTCCCTGGGATTCTCCAGGCAAGAACACTGGAGTGAGTTGCCATTTCCTTCTCCAATGCATGAAAGTGAAAAGTGAAAGTGAAGTCACTCAGTCTTGTCCGACCCTCAGCGACCCCATGGACTGCAGCCTAACCAGGCTCCTCCATCCATGGGATTTTCCAGGCAAGAGTACTGGAGTGGGGTGCCATTGCCTTCTCCTGCCTCCATCCTAGAATCAGTCATTTCTCCAAGGAGCCCTGGTTTCTTCTATTGGAAAATTAAAGATCTGGGCACCAAGTTTAAAAAAATATTTTAAAACCATTCTTTTGCTTCCATTTAGTTGGTTTTGAAAACTTTGGATTATTTTTGTTACAGTTTTATTGTAAGTTTTTGATACTTTATAGTTCAATTTTGGAGAAGGCAATGGCACCCCACTCCAGTACTCTGTACATGACTGAAGCGACTTAGCAGCAGTTCCAATTTGCAAAAGTCATTTTTAGTCGAAAATTTCTGCCTATATTGAATATGGAGCCTTTTATTTTAAGCAAGTAATTTGCATGGTTTTGTTTCTATGTATGTGTTTATTAAACTCAGAGTCTGAAAACATTAATTTTTCTACATTGTGCCCATTCAATCAGTTTGAGTGGCTATTTCGTTAAGTGATGCTAAGTGTATGGGACCTTTGACTGTTTTAAAAAAAATTTTTAGTGAATCAACTAAATATTTTGACATCTTATAATTACAAAGTATCTAAAGAAAGTAGATAAATAAGCAAATATCATAAGGAGTGATTATGTTTAGCTCTGTGAAAATCATCCAGTTAAAAATTCATGAATGTTTAACTTCTATGGTAGACTTTTCTGCATAACTAGGTAAATCAGTAGCAAAAATTTTCACTGTAAAATTTATGAAATGCTTCTTAAGAAAATAAACTGTGGACATTTTTGTACCTTATACCAGAAGAATAAAAGAAAACATTGTCAAGGAGTGTCATTTCTATACAAAATATACTAGCTACATTTTTTTCATTTATTGGTTAGAGGTCTCTTTATATAATTTATTTTTTAAAGCTAGGCTTATAAAAGTTATCAGGATTCCAAAGGCAGGCTACCCTAGCAAAAATCTTACCAACTATCTACAGGAGGCAAGTCTCCTCTGTAAAATGAGTTGTAGAGATAAATTGGTTCATATAGATAAAGTGAAAGTGTTAGTAATTCAGTCGCGTCCAGCTCTTTGCAATCCCATGGACTATAGCCTGCCAGGCCCCAGAATTCTCCAGGCAAGAATACCAGAGTGGGTAGCCATTCCCTTCTCTAGAGGATCTTCCCAACCCAGGGATTGAACCCACTGTCTCCTGCATTGCAGGCAGATTCTTCACTGTCTGGGCCACCAGAGAAGCCTCATACATGGAAAGTACTTAACATATACATCTACAAGTATGTGTGATATATGGTATATCTACACAATAGGCATACATGTGTTTTAAATATTTACATATGTGTGCTGTGCATGCTAAGTGCTTCAGTCATGTTCAACTCTCTGTGAAACTATGGACTGTAGCCCACAGGGCTCCTCTGTCCATGGGGTTTTCCAGGCAAGAATACTGGAGTGGGTTGTATGCCCTCCTCCAGGGGATCTTCCCAACCCAGGTATCCAACTTGCACATCTTCTGTCTCCTGCATTGCCAGGTATGTTCTTTACCAGTAGCTCCACCCAGGAAGCCCCATACATATATGTGTGTGTGTGTGTGTATACACAATATGTAAATCCTAGCCCTGGTGGCTCAGACGGCAAAGAATCCTCCTGTAATGCGGAAGACCTGGGTTTGATCCCTGGGTTGGGAAGATCCCCTGGAGTAGGGCATGGCAACCCACTGCAGTATTCTTGCCTGGAGAATCCCTGGACAGAGGAGCATGACGGGCTATAGTCCATGGGGTCACCAAGAGTTAGACATGACTGAGCAACAAAGCACAGCACAGCCCATCCAAATGTTCAATAACAGTAATCCTGTAGTTAATATGCTTTCTCTAAATCAATATTGTAAGGGTATTGTTGAGTTTTTCTCTTTTGCATTTCTTAGTGTGTGACCTTTGCTCATTCTGCCCAAGGCATTAGGGTTATGTTATATCTGGAATGCAAAAATAGAGGCTTTCAATTTACAGCTTTTCATATCCAAAGCAGGAATGCAAAGCAGGGGTTTTGAATCTGCAGGAAGAAAATAATCCTAAAATCCAGGTTTTGTCAAAAGACTCTGCAAGTTTCCAAATTGTTTTAGCTCCATGTTGACTTTGTCCATGGCAATTATCAAATGCCTGGGATAGACAGGATTCAGGACAAGACTTAAGGGAAGACCTCATAGTTTGCCAGCCACAGAGAATTCAGACTATCTCTTGTCCTGGGGAAGATTTGCAGCAAGAGGAGAGAGACAGAGATGACAAGACAGACCCACTCCCAACCATCACTTTGCAGGCAGAAGCTGCTCCAGAAGGGAAGGTGCTTTAAAGATGCTAAAGACCCTTAGAAGCAGAAGGCCTTTGCTTTGCTCCCTCTGCGGAACTCTGGGAGAAGACATGGGATGACAGTGGCACCCACATCAGTGTCTGGTGTAAAGAAGTTATCTAGACCTTTTGGGTCTGGACTCACGGCTCCTCTGGCCTGCGTGTGGCCTGGGCTGTGTGTGGCGAGCAAGGGATCCAGGAGTGAGTGTGTGTCCTGGTGGGGAAAACAGAGACCCAGAAAGGCCCAGTGTAAAATAGATAACCAAGGGAAATTTGTTGTATAACTCAGGCAACTCAAACCTGGCTCTGTAGCAATCTAGGTGGGTGTGAAGGGGTGGGAGGTGGGAGGGAGGTATGAGATGGAGGGGACATACATACACCTATGACTGACTCATGTTGATGTATGGCAGAAACGAACACAATATTGTAAAGCAATTGTCTTTCAATTAAAAATAAATAAATTCATAGAAAACGCACAATAACGGGGTGGTATGGGAGCATAAAGAAAGGACATGGGGGGTGCATTTTTTACCCTGACCCTGCCAGCATGTGTCTTGCTGATCAAACATTTCCTTAATACATATTCATGGAGGGCCTGCAATGTGGGAGGTTGTCCTGGAGAACATAGAAATGAATGGAGGGGGAGATGTTGCCAGAGGGGCTTCTTGGTAAAAGCAATATCTAAATTGAGACCATCACTTCATGGCAAATAGATGGGGAAACAGTGGAAAGTGACAGATATTTTTTTGGGCTCCAAAATCACTGCAGATGGTGACTGCAGCCAAGAAATTAATAGACGCTTATTCCTTGGAAGGAAAGTTATGACCAACCTAGACAGCATATTAAAAAGAAGAGACATTACTTTGCCAACAAAGGTCCGTCTAGTCAAGGCTATGGTTTTTCCAGTAGTCATTTTGAATGTGAGAGTTGGACTATAAAGAAAGCTGAGTGCCGAAGAATTGATACTTTTGAACTGTGGTGTTGGAGAAGACTTTTGAAAGTCCCTTGGACTGCAAGGCAATCCAACCAGTCCATCCTAAAGGAGATCAGTCCTGAGTGTTCATTGGAAGGACTGATGTTGAAGCTGAAACTCCAGTACTTTAGCCACCTGATGCGAAGAACTGACTCATTGGAAAAGACCCCGATGCTGGGAAAGATTGAAGGCAGGAGGAGAAGGGGATGACAGAGGATGAGATAGTTGGATGGCATCACCGACTCAATGGACATGAGTTTGAGTAAACTCCGGGAGTTGGGGATGGATAGGGAGGCCTGGCATGCTGCGGTCCATGGGGTCACAAAGTTGTGTCATCGGACACAACTGAGCAACTGAACTGAACTGAAATTGAGACTTGAAGGAATGCACAGGTGAATCAGAGGGTGAAAGTGATCCAAGTCAAGGAAACAGCATGGCCAAAGACCTGGAAGGGAAGAGGGTTGCTCGCTGGGGAATCTGCACAAGCTTGAGGCACCCTGAGGATGCGCAGAAAGGAGAGGTGGGGATGTGGCAGAGTGAGCAGAGACCCCCCGGTGACTGGGGATTCAGACTGAAGGAGCCGGGGAAGAGGGTGGATGCAAGAGCTCTTCAGCAAGTGCAAGTGACAGGGCTTGGGACTGAGTGGACTCGGGGCAGGTGAAGAGGAGCTCAGAACCAGTCCAGCTTTGTGGCTTGAGCAACGGGTCGTATGGTTTACCTGGAGAAGCAACCCCAGAGACAGAGCGAACAGGTGAGCAAGGCAAAGGCACACCGAGTTCAGCTGGCACTCGCTGAGTTTGAAATTCCTGGGAGAAATCCAAACGGAGCCCTGCAGAAACAGCTGGCTCCTTGGATCTGGGGTTCTAAAATGAGATCTGGGCTCGAGATGCCAATTTGACAGTGGTCAGTGTAATTTAAGATGCCCGACTATTGAAAAACAGTGACCGTGTCCTGTTCTTTGCCTCAATAGAGCTGTGGAAAATGGTCTTTATTTTTCAAATTGCACACCATAAAAACAAAGTTTCAAAGTATAGTGTGACCTAGGAATATCATTCTTAATATTAAGTAGGTACTTAGTAATTGAAAAAAAAGTCAGCTTACTGATTTCAAATGTTAGGTGCTTTTTGATATGACATATTTTCTAACAAAATCATTAAATGCATGTTTACTTTAAATTATATATTATTCATTGTAATCTTATAATTAAAATGCTTTAATTTCTCTAATTTCTTATTAATGTTAATGGAACCGGGATATAGATATTTTTCGAGCCAGAAATCAAGTTTGAATCATTTCTTACAGAATTCAGTCCTTTTGTGAGGTCATTTCATTTATTAATATTTCTGATGTTTTACTGGGATATAATTGGCATATAACATTGTGCAATTTTAAGGTGTATGTGAGTTTATTTCTTTTTAAACAAATTTTAGTTTTTGATTAATTTGGCTGCAGTGTGTCTTAGTTGCTGCATATGGGATCTAGTTCCCTGACCAGAGATCGAACCTGGGCCCCCTGCATTAGGAGCTCAGCGTCTTAACCACTGAACCACCAAGGAAGTCCAGAGGTTATTTCTTTACAGAGTAGCTTCATCCAGGCATACATAGTACCAAAATTTTGAGTCTTTCATTGTCAATAAATTGGGAAAATACTAGCATGGAACAACCTTGATTGGTATGATTGGGGCCTTATTTATAGCTATACAGTAAACTTGCCACAAACCCAGTAAGCTGCAGTACACTGGCAATGTCTTTGATTTTAAAAACCTAATCATTGTTCCCTTCTCCATAGAACCAGGTGGGCTGAAGATCAGACTGCCAGGCTTGAGCCCTGCCTGACCATGAGGCGCTGCATGCACAATCATGCCCTTTGCCCAAGGCTGACATTGCTTGACTGTGAGCCCAGTGTCTACAAGGTCAAGCCCTTACTAAAGCCCTGGACAACATGCCCTGTGTTCACTGTGGGTTTTTTATTTGATGCAAATGGAATAGTTGGGCTAGACAGAGAGCCAACTTATGTAAATGTCTTAAGAAGACAATTGTCTTGCCATGTATGAGTTTTTGTTTTATCATACTGTTACAAAACTTCCAAGGGAATTGTGACATACGCTAAGCACTTGAAATCTGTTTGCCAATCTAATGCATCCAGAATTCCTGTCTGCCATACATATTCATAGCTTGGCATAGTCCCAGAGGGTGAGAATTCTATATCAAACCTGGCGTGTTTGTCACTTGTGAAAGGTGAGTTTGGGCAACTATTATATGAGAATGGCATGAAAATACTATTTGGAGTTTCAACTTTAAATCCAAGTATCAGAGAAACTTTAAAATTGTTAAACTTTGTACAATAGGCAAAATTTACCCTTCTAGATCTACCAGCTGTATTCATTACTGTTGTTGTTCAGTCGCTCAGTCGTGTCCGACTCTTTGTGACCCCATGGACTGTAGCACTCCAGGCTTCCCTGTCCTTCACCATCTCCCGGAGCTTGCTCAAACTCAAAACCATTGAATCAGTGATGCCATTCAAGCATCTCGCCCTCTGCCGTCCCCTTCTCCACCTGCCTTCAATCTTTCCAACATCAGGGTCTTTTCCAATGAGTTGGCTCTTCTCATCAAGTGGCCAAAGTATTTAAAAACCAGGAGAAAGTCCCAAAAGAAAGAAAGGGTGGGGTTTAGTGACATCTAGAAAATGCGGCTCACTTACCAGAAAAGAGATATTTTATTTTTACTTTCTTACGTTAGCGGGGGACAATTGTTTGCTTGCTTTTTAGTTTATTTATTAAAATAGAGTATGAAAAAGATGTAGAAATCTATCAGCTTACATTTTTGGAATAATGATAAGACAGAACCTTTGCAAAGCTGTAATCATGTAGATATACATTTAATTAATCACACAGCATTCATTGGGCTTTTCCTAGGAGTAGACTGACTACTGAAAAAAAAAAATCTATGAAGGAAACAGAAGGCAAGGCTTATGTGGTCAACACTTTTTACACCTAAAACAATTTTTTGATTTAAATCTGACTTTCCTGATGCATTTATTCAGATATGGGTATAGATGGTTAATGTGAAATGTAACTCTGAAGTCACCTATATGAACATAGACTGCCAGACAGTTAAATACTGTTCTTGAATGAATTTTTTAGCCTGAAATTTCCATGTGGCTAAATATCCAAGGGCTTCCCTTGCAGCTCAGTCAGTAAAGAATCTGCCTGCAGTGCAGAAGACCCGGGTTAGATCCCTGAGTTGGGAAGATCCCATGGAGAAGGAAATGGCAACCCACTCCAGTATATTTGCTTGGAAAGTCTCATGGACAGAAGAGCCTGGTGGTCTGCAATCCATGGTGTCACAAAGAGTCGGGCACGACTGAGAGACTAACACTTACTTACTTATCTATGTGGCAGCTAGTTGATCAAATATCATATTAATACATATTTACTAAGGGCCTACTATGTGCTCAGTTATTCTAGAGGATACAGAGAAATCCTCTAGAACATTGTCCCTATCTAGGGAGCCTTTGTATTACAGCAAGATAATATCAGGGCTTCCCTGATGGCTCAGGGGTAAAGAATCTGCCTGCCAATGCAGGAAACCCAGGTTCAATCCTTGGGTTGGGAAGATCCCTTGGAGTAGTAATTGGCAGCCCATTCCAGTATTCCTGCCTGGAAAATCCCATGGACCTAGGAGCGTGCCAGGCTACAGTACATAGGTTTGCAAAAAAAGTCAGGCATGACTTAGTGACTAAACAACAAAAACAAGAACAAGATAATAACAATGTTACATGAATAACAGTCATTTACCATTCAGGCAAGGTGTGATGAAGGTCAGATAGACTGAAAAGAGTGGATATCCTGAAAGTTCAATGGAAGAAAAGGTATCTACAGGTTGTGAGGGTCTAGAAAGAAATCTGAAAGAAAAAGTTCAGGCTTTATAGTGAAGATTTTCATTATTTAGTGGAACATAATTATACAAAGACCAAAGAGTTACTTATCTCTTACCTGAGCTGTACGACTCTGTTGGGCTATTGTGTATGCCATGCTGTTTAATTTTTGATGATTTTAATTTCTAAATTCTTTCAGTTACCAGTGAAAACCCAACAAAACAATATTTGTCACATGACTATATATCTCCAGATAATGAATCTATATAAACTTATAGTTATAAAAACAAGTGGTACTAACAAAAGACTCTATAATGAATAAGAAGTTATATAACTGTTAATGATAATGTTATAGCTTAAATCTGAGTGGGAAAAGGTGACCAGTTTTTCTACAATTGTACATTGATATATTTTCCTTAAGATTTTCTTCACAGTCACAAGATTTTGTTTCTTACTTAGAAATTAGTATGACCCAGAGTCACTACTTTTCATTCAAAATAACCACACTTTCCAATTTTCAAAAGAAGTTTTTTCTAACCCCAAAAGATCCAGATAGATCAGATTTTTCCCAGTGTTTTCCTAGCCAAGTGTTAATTTCTGGCCAAAGATTCTGTCATAAAGGCTAACTTTGGGGAGATTTAGCCTTAGGGTAAAAAAGAAGCAATATAAAGAATATAATAGTGTAATTTAAAGAAGACTATTATAGCTATGGGTACTAATTTATTCTTTTAAACTGCCTTAGAATTAAGAATTGGTCTAAAGCAGACAAACCCAACAAGGTTTGTATTGGATGGTTGTTCAGTTGTTATGTATGTGCAGAGAAGTGACATACCATAGGGGTTAAATGCCCAGACCCCAGACCCTAGAGTTCAACTTGCCTGGCCTCAAATCCCAAACTCATTGAATTTTTAGAACATTACCTTGGGAAGATTGCTTCAACTCTTATCATTTTCTCAACTGTAAAATAGGAATAATAACAGTACCTGTCCAAAAATAAACTGGTACATGAAAAGCACTTAAAATTATCCCTAGCAAAGAACAATCACAAGTGTCAATCGTTTAGTATCATTCAGTTTTCATGTAGTGATAACTGTAGGTATACTGTTTTATTTCTATTTTTACTTTCTGTCTAAAACCTCTTTTCTTTCCTCTCCTCTGCCATCCTCACTCCCATCTCCTAGATCATTTGTCTTTCATTTGCATCGCCTAACACGGCACGGTGTCTTCACAAAGGTGCCCAGTAAAGGCTGAATGAATGAATGAATGAACCAGATTTCTAGTTCTTGTCTCAGTCTCCTCAGCACCATCCCCAGACCCCGATGCTCTCTTGTATTGGAGAGGGAGCCGTCCTTCTTGCTCCCGTAAGCCTTTATGAACACCCAGTAACTACAGTGAACACTGTAGGCTTGGTTGATCTGTATGACACTCTTTTCCCTTTACATTTCTTCAAATTCTCAAGTTCTTGTTTCTTATTTAGGAGTTATTTGAGCCAGAATCTGTGAGCTTCTTGAGAGTAGTAGCTCTCATCTGCATCACCTGCTGCTGCTGCTAAGTCGCTTCAGTCGTGTTCGACTCTGAGCGACCCCATAGACGGCAGCCCACCAGGCTCCCCCGTCCCTGGGATTCTCCAGGCAAGAACACTGGAGTGGGTTGCCATTTCCTTCTCCAATGCGTGAAAGTGAAAAGTGAAAGTGAAGTCACTCAGTCGTGTCCGACTCTTCGAGACCCCATGGACTGCAGTCCACCAGGCTCCTCCATCCATGGGATTTTCCAGGCAAGAGTACTGGAGTGGTATCACCTGATGCTTGGCAAATGATTGATTGAATGAGTGGATGAATGAATGATTGGACTCGTTGCAACTCCTCAGCAGAGCCCTGATAGTCTCTGACCACCTGTCAACTTCCAGGGATTGTAAGCACAGGTCCCTGGCTCCTCTGAAGAGTGGCCTGACCCTGGAAAAGGCTGGTAGGAATCAATAGCAGAGAACTCTGCCTGCTACCATCTGACCACTGAATGAATGCAGTCGCTGGGACTTCCTGTACCCTAATACCTTCGTTTTACAAATGAAGAAGCGAAACCCTCAAAAAGCTTCAACCCCCAACAAGGACCTACTGTGTAGCACATGAAACTCTGCTCAATGTTATGTGGCAGCCTCCATAGGAGGGGAGTTTGGGGGAGAATGGAGACATATATATGTATGGCTGAGTCCCTTTGCTGTTCACCTAAAACTATCATAACATTGTTAATTGGATATACCCCAGTACAAAATCAAAAGTTTAATAAATAAAAAATTAAAATTTTAAAAATTTCTAGATGTCAAGATCTCCTAGCATATTAGAGAAGCAATTGGAAATAAGTTTAGGTCTCCTGGCTTGTACTCTATACATATTCAAGTGCAAAGAGATTTTGCATAAGAGATTTGCATGCTCCGTGGAAAGCTTAGGAAGAAGGAGTTAATGGAGAAGGGAAATTGGATAAACAGGAAATATTCTTGTTTATCTTATTTGTTATTCTTAACAAGTCAGTGCTAGTTACAATATCCTCCTTTATGAATGTTTTAGCTATTAATGATCAAAGCCATATATAGAGCAATTATAAATAAATGTCTTGGTTTTAGAATCTTAAAACATGTACTGCTTTTGCCTACCTAGAATCTTCTCTCCTTTTTTGGTGACCACATCTAGGTGTCCGTTTTGGGGGGTATGTAGCTGCTAGCCTTCTTCATGGTCACTTCAGGGAAGAGGTCCAGATCGCCCCAGTCAAGGTGTGGCCTTGTGAACTTCGCTAAGCAGATCAGACTCTCTCCCAGGAATGTAGATCCTGAGCTGAGAGACAATGAGAAAAGGGCAAACACACATTCATTGCAATAAGCCTTCTATGGACCGTTTTGGATTCCTCCAAAGCTGTGGATTCTATGGATAATCTATGGATTTCTCCTACCTGGATCCTTGGAACTGTTCTAGGGTCTGTCCTCACCAGGGTGGCTTATCAGCTTTATCTTTGATTCTATATGCTGACCCATATCCTTCCAACAAATTTCTTTACTGTTGAAGTGGTAGAGTTTGTTTGCAACTAAACTCTACTGGCGGTTGGACTGCAAGTTGGTTTGTCTACAAAGCAAGCTAGCAGAAAAAGAAAGAAATGTGGAAAAGGTATGTGTGTGTGTGTGTGTACTAAGTATATAACTGCACAAGAGAAAAAGACTTTGTGCTACTATATATACAAAGTGGAGACAGGCCAACTATGATTTTACCATGGAAATGTGTCTGAAGATGGCCTTGAATTTTAATTACTCAACTTTCCTCGCATGTTTAAAGTTGTCATACTCTTTTACAAAAACATATTATGCAGTATTACAGGTTTCTTTCTATAGTTTACATTTTAAATTTAGGTTCTTTGTTAACTGACATATATTTCCCTTACAATTTAATATTGTAAAGAAATTACCTTATTTATATAATAATAGTAAAACAGTAAAACATATCAAATTCATAAATTAGAGAAAATAATATGTAATTGTACTTAATTTATTCATGTTTATTACATTAAGCTACAAATCCATTGCACTTTATGAATACATAGATATATGCAAAATTCTGTGTAAATCTTATGTTAATTATTTCACCATGAACTATGGCTGTTCTTTAATTTTTAATTCCACTTAATAAGCTAGAAAGTTCACTAAAGGTGTTCATGTAAAAAAAATTATGAAAATTCTCTAAGAATTAACCTACAAGAATAATCATCTATGCTCTCTATGAAAAATGATTTTTTTTTTTTTTGAAAAGTGTGACACAGGTCTTCAATAAATAACACTGGGGAATTTTTACCATCTCTCCTTTTGGTTGTGAAATTTTAAGACATGTAATCTATTAACTATTTCTAGGGTGACCATATTTTGCAAACAGAATGTTACATCAAGCACTGGAAATAATTCTGAAGCAGTATTTATAATGGTAGGAAAAAATTACCTACAAATTCACCAAGTATTTATAATGCTTATAATACACATTTATATAATATATATATACATACATCCTAAAATTTTTCTAATGGTTAAAATGTCAGCCTCTCTTGGCAAACTCTGGATATTAAAAAAATGCTTACAAGTCAATACTAGCTTTTATTTCTTCCTCAATACAGGAGCTTCATACATAATATTTACGACTCAGCAGAAAGATTAAAGAGATATGAGGCTGATATTAATACCATCTCCCTCTCCTTTATTTAAGGTTAGTTTCCATTGCCTTTCACACCCTGACCTGTAGAACAAGCTGAAATAACAGTTGTCAGCAAGGGTTTACTTTGAGGTTGTATGTGCAATATTGCTTAGCAAACATTCTCTGCTAGCACTTAGTAAAATGGTTTGGTGAGTTGGCTGAATCTTTAAGAAGACAGTCCTGGATCCCTTGAAATCTGTGCTTAGTAATTTTGTGAAAACTACTAGAAATGTGTGTGTGTGTGTGTGTTCCATTTAATCACCTGCTTGGTGTTGCTCTTTTGTGCCAGTTTTCAACTGAGAGTGGACCTTAAAAAAACTACTTTCTTATTGTTTGTGAGATAGAAATCTTTACTTTTAAACATAAAACATATTTTTAAGATTTTGAAAAAATATACAACAACAAACTATGAATTCATGGCTACACTGGTGGAAAAATGTTTTAGGGAAAGAAGGAACAATGGTCAGGAAGGGGAGAAAAGGAAAGATTTTTACTTTTAACTCAGGATTTTTTTCTTTTTTTTTTTTTGTTTTTCAGTAATTTCTTTTTTTGCATTTCTTGTTTTAAACTGAAGTATAGATGATATACAATGTTATATTCGTTTCAGGTGTAGAACATAGTGATTTGGCATTTATACACATTATGAACAGATCACAATAGTCGAGTAACCATCTGTCACCATACAAATTACAATAATGTTGACTTTTTTCCCTATGCTGTACATTACATACTTATTTATTTTATAATTGGAAGTTTGTTCACCTTAATCCCCTTCACCTTTTTTACCCACACCCACTCCCCTTTATTCTGGCAATAAGCAGTTTGTTCTTTATATGGGTCTGTTTCTGTTTTGTTTTGTTTGTTTATTGGTTTCTTTAGATTCCACACGTAAGTGAGAATATACAATATTTGTCTTTGTAACTTATTTCACTTAGCTTAATACCATCTAGACCCACATTGTCACAACTGACAGTACTTTGTTCTTTCTGTGGCTGAGTAATATTCCCTTCTATATGTATCTCATATCTTCTTCATCCATTCGTCTATTTGTAGACACTTAGGTTGCTTCCATATCTTGGCTATTGTAAATAACGCTGCAGTAAGCATAGGAGGCTGGAGAAGGAAATGGCAACCCACTCCAGTATTCTTGCCTGGGAGAATCCCATGGACAGAGGAGCCTGGCAGGCTACAGTCCATGGGGTCAAAAGAGTCAGACTTGACTTAGCGATTAAACCACCACCACCAAACATAGGAAGCATATGTGGTTTTGAATTGGTGTTTTTGTCTTCTTTGGATAAATACTCAAAAGAGGAATTGCTGGATTATGTGGTAGTTCTATTTTTAATCTTTTGAGGAACCTACGTACTGTTTTTCACAGTGGTTACACCAGTTTATATCCCCACCAAGTGTTCAAGGGTTTCCTTTTCTCCACTTTCTTGCCGGTCTTTGTTATTTCCTATGTCTGATAATAGCCATTCTAAGAGGTGTGAGGTGATAGCACACTGTTGCTTCAGTTTGCATTTCCTAAATGATTAATGATGTTGGAACATATTTTCATGCATCTATTGCTCACCTGTAAGTCTTCTTTGGAATAATATCTATCAGATCCTCTGCCCATTTTTAAACTGAATTGTTGATTTTATTTTTTAATACTGAGATGTATATTTTGGATATCAACCCTTTATCAAATGCACCATCATTTGCAAATATTTTTCCCATTAAGACTGTTGTCTCTTCATTTTGTTGATGATTTCCTTTCATGTGCAAAAGCTTTTTAGTCTGAGGTAGTCCCATTTGTTGTATTTTTGCTTTTGTTGCCTTTATCTAAGCAGACATGTTCCCCCCAGTTATGGCTAAGATCAATGTCAAAGTTTTTTTTCTATTTTCTTCTAGAAGTTTTATGATTTCAAGGTCTTACATTTAAGTCTTTAATCTATGAGTTTATTTTGTACATGGTGTAAGAAAACTGGCCTGGGAGCATGGTGTGGGGCTCAGACCCTGCCCTCCTTGGGGAGAACCTCTGTGGTTGGGATAGCCTACCTGCTTATGGGTTACCACACCAGAAGGGGAGCTCCTGACTCAATCTCATCTCCACCCCTCCTACTTATCCCATTGTGGTTCTTTCTTTATACTTTTTGTTGTGGGACAGCAAAACACAGGATCTTCATCGCAGAGTGTGGGATCTTTATTTGTGTCATGCAAACTCTTAGTTGTGGCAAGTGGGATCTAGTTCCCTGACCAGGGATGGAACCTGGATCCCTTGCATTGACAATGTGCCATCTCAGCCAATGGACCTCCAGGGAAATCCCTCAAGATACACTCAATGTTGGCTTACATGGGTAGGACAGAATTGGAGGTGGTCATGTTAGCTGTTGAATAATAGCATTATAATAATAGCTCAGGGATGGAAAAGAAGTGAAAGAGAGCTGCTCTAAGAAAGTGTCATGTGGGGGCTTTGAGTAGAAGGTTGAGATGACTGATTGCACTTTGAAGAGATCAGGAAATCTCCTGAAAGATATAAGTGAAAGAAAAATATATTGGACAGGTTTCAATCTAATTTGAAGAGCTGCATATTTTCAATCCTACAGTGCTTTGGGTTTAGGGGTGATCCTTTAGGGCTAGTGATTTGGAGGCAGCTTTGAAAGAGCTGCAATGGCAGAAGGCAATGGCAACCCACTCTAGTACTCTTGCCTGGAAAATCCCATGGGCGGAGGAGCCTGGTAGGCTGCAGTCCATGCGGTCGCTAAGAGTTGGACATGACTGAGCGACTTCACTTGCACTTTGAAAGAGCTGCCAGGGTACTCAGTGATCTTTAATTGCTATTCATCCTTAGGTCTTTAGGTCTAAAGATCCCAGCAATTTCCTAGGTGGAAATAGGAGGGTGGAGGGAAGGAAAAGTTTTGAGTCTCATGGAAGTTTACTTTCCTGGCAGCTCAAAAGTTATACTCTTTGGTGAGCTCTGCTTATTGATTCATTTATTCAAACTTTTTCATTGAAGACCTATTTTTGTGAATAGGTGAGAACTAAGGGTGTGGGATCTAGTTCTTTAGACATATGGGATCTAGTTCCCTGCCCAAATCAAACTGAGGCCCCTTGCAGTGGGAGTGTGCAGACTTAGCCAGTGGACCACCAGGGAAGTACCTCTCTTCCATTCTCGATTACAGCGCTGATTTTGTAACAGGAGACTCAAGTTCCATCCCTGGGTTAGGAAGATCCCCTGGAGTAGGAATAGCAATCCACTCCAGTATTCATGCCTGGAGAATTCCATGGACAGAGGCACGTGGTGGCTATAATAGTTCATAGGGTCGCAAAGAGTTGGACACTACTGAGTGACTGAGTGTGCACATTGCCTATCTTTTCTACTGTTCCTTTTCTGCATTCCAGTCATTGTATCGGTCTTCTCTTCACTTCCAAAACAGGCTACAGTCATCATCTTTTTCCCTGAGATGATTTTTTCTCTCTACTCTCCATTTAGACAATATCTACATACACTTTAGGTTTCAAATTAAATATCTCTTTTTAAATGAGTTGTCCCCAGATTCATAAGCCAGAAGAGATTCCCTTCTTATATGTTCTATCATAATAATTTAATTTGTTTTATTGCATTTATTTGTTGAATGTATCTTCTCTGTAAGTACTATGGGGGCAGGAACAGGGGTCTTGGCTTCTTCACTCCTGTCCTCTCAGCTCCCTAAGCTGTAGCCCAGGAATCTACAGGCTTCTAAGTCTCTTTACATTCCCTACCAAAGCCAAGGGATTCTCTGCCTAGTCTGGAAGCAGCTGAGAAAACTTCTCTTCTGACACTTTCTACCTTCTTCCAAATATTTTGTCTTTGCCAAGGCCAATGTTTGTAACTCAGAAGCAAAGAATTGATCCATTTGTTCTCTGCATTCTGCTGTTTCAACCTTCTGCAGAGACAATGGCAGAGAAGTATGGAGTATAGGAATGTGTATGAGGAGAAGGGGACCACTCAAATATTATCTCCACCTCATATCCATAGCCAACACCTGCCCCAGAGATGACACCTTTTCCCCATGACTTCTGGATCCTGTGCTGCACTGCCTAGAGTCCCCTTCCATGACTAAAGGTCTTCTTCTCTGGGGAGCCTAGGAATTTTGCATGCTGACAGCTATTAGCTTGGAGCTTTCTTTGGGAATTGCCCTCAGCTATAGAGAGCCTCCTAGCCTAGGTTCAAACCTCTTCCCTTCGATATCTTATATCCAGTATAAAGGGTGGCTCAATCTCCTAACTTAATCTCATCAGTTGGCTGAAGTCTTGTGATACAGCCCACCTTTTTAGTCCCATCCAGCCTCCTTACCTTTCCCCATTGGTGTCAATCCCAAGACTCATTCCCGATAAATTTTCTGCACACAAATCTCTATCTCAGAGTCTACTTCCTGGAGGTCTTATCCTGCAACAGTTATATCTGCGATTATATGTATTTTTCATCCATCTACCTCTCAATTGCAAACACCTAAAAGTGGGGAGGGGGAGGAGTTTAGATTGCTTGGAATCTTGCGTCAAACAAGTCATGTAGGGAAAGAATTATAGCTTATTTCTGTTGATTTTAGATTTGGGATACAGTCAGTGGGATACTATTGCAAGGAATGGAAAAGAGGAGGGAGAAAAAATTTTTCATATTTACTCTTCCTAGATTGCATTGAGGAGGATTTTATGTAGATAAATTGGGAGAACTTGTAGAATTAAAAGTAAGAAAGGAGTATAAGAGAAAGTTTGGAGAAGGAAATGGCAACCCATTCCAGTGTTCTTGCCTGGAAAATCCCAGGGACGGCGGAGCCTGGTGGGCTGCTGTCTATGGGGTCACAAAGAATAGGACACGACTGAAGTGACTTAGCAGCAGCAGCAGCATAAGAGAAAGTTGCTGATGATTTTTAAAGTACAAATTGTAAAATCCTATCAGATCATATCAGTCACTCAGTCGTGTCCGACTCTTTGCGACCCCATGAGTCGCAGCATGCCAGGCCTCCCTGTTCATCACCAACTCCCGGAGTTCACTCAGACTCAAGTCCATCGAGTCAGTGATGCCATCCAGCCATCTCATCCTCTGTCATCCCCTTCTCCTCCTGCCCCCAATCCCTCCCAGCATCAGACTCTTTTCCAGTGAGTCAACTCTTTGCATGAGGTGGCCAAAGTACTGGAGTTGCAGCTTTAGCATCATTCCTTCCAAAGAAATCCCAGGGCTGATCTCCTTCAGGATGGACTGGTTGGATCTCCTTGCAGTCAAGGGACTCTCAAGAGTCTTCTCCAACACCACAGTTCAAAAGCATCAATTCTTCGGTGCTCAGCCTTCTTCACAGTCCAACTCTCACATCCATACATGACCACAGGAAAAACCATAGCCTTGACTAGACGAAAAAATTCTCTAAAAACCAAAATGACATGTGTCATCTTGAAGAGTAGAGCTGATGTATATATGCAGATTGGGAAATCCCATATACCAAGACATTTAGTGTTAACTGCTTTTCCCTAGAAAACTGAAGAAAATCAAGTTGAAGAAAAGGTAAGACTATAAGAGACAACATTTGTTGTGTTTTTTAGTGCAAAGGAATAATAATAATTTTATTTTTCCCTGAGAGTTGGAAGGATCTTAGAAGTCATGAAGTCCTGGCCAGTGCAGTAATATCTTCTGGGAGTTATTGTACTTTTGCTTAGAACACACAAATATAATATTAATTTTATATTTTATTATTTTGAATAATAATAAATAATCTTTGCTAAATATTAATAATCTTTGCCAAATATTAACTTGAGGCTACAGGCACTACACTGCTTTTTCTTATTCCTCAACTGTGTTAATATTGATGCTTTTACCATCTTCTGTTTAATCTTGCCCCTGGGATCTATTACATTTAGTTAGCACAGAGTGTCTAAAGGAGACACATTGATTTGCTTTGGTTTGTCCTCAAATTCATACTACACTTATACATACTACATCCATGTTCGTGATTGTTCAGGTTTTCCCTTGTTGCTAAAAAACTACAAAACAGAGGTGGACAGTGTTCAAGTGATGTAGTATAATAACTGTCCTAAGCATTGCCTCATTCTGGATGGATTATGCTACCAGAATGCATCTGTAATTTGTTTCCTATGTGTAAGTACATGTGTACGAGGATCAGGGGAATGTCTCCTTTGCCACATGGGTTTTGTTTTTTTTTTTTTGCCTCTTTATGAACATAGAGCGATTTTATTCAGAACATGGAAATTAAAGCAAAGTAATAATCATTGTCACCTTTTTAAGTGGTTCCTATATTCTAGGCACCACGCCGAGTGCTTTACATACATTTGGCTCACTTTGAAGGCTCACAACCCTCTGAGGTAGGTAGCTAATACCCATATTTTACAAATTAAAAAACCCTGAGTCCTCAGAGAGGTTTAAGTAATTTGCCTAAATTTGCATGGCTACAAAGTTATCATAAGTCATAGCTGATTTTTTTTTTAGCCACTCTTTTCAAAACTTTTTTTGAAAAGAAAATTCAAAGATTTTCACTTCAGGTCTTGACTGACTTCTCGCAAAACAACTTCTGCGCCCGTAACTTTCCCTCTGTGTTTAAGTAACTCAATTCCACAGCTTTACTTTCTTTCCACATAAAAATGCCCCGCACTCCTTCCCTCAGCGTACTGTCTTCCCTTCCCCCAGCCATCTCGCTACTCAGCACTTAAGCTCTTTGTTATCTCCTAGACCTCGCTAACTGGATGACTAGCTGCCAAATAAAATCACAGGAGGAAAAGATAAAGCATCTCATCTTTCTCTCTTAAGCCTTTGCTCTCTTCCACTTCCTTGTCAGTGAGTGTTCCAGTTCTCCAGTTTCCCCAGGCAGGCCCAGTGCTAAAAATAGCCCACCCTGCCTGATGGCGCTGGTGGCATTTCCTGGGGTAGAAGAGGCCGAGGAAAAACAACTGGTGAGCTGAGATGATCAGACTGAAGCAGTCAGGGGACACCCCGCCCGCACCCACTGCTGAAATCCTGAGACTTGGGCAGGAACTGGTTCATCGTCGCTCTTGGAAGGATCAGATCAAAAGGAATTAGTGTGTTTCCTCTTCTTAGATGAGAGGGGCGTAACTTTTCATTGTTTCAAGGGCATAAAACAAGTGTAATCATAGAAATATAATTCAAGCCTGTCTGTCCACTCTACTGTTGTTTCAACTAAGTAGAGAAGTTTGATGAGAAGTAAATGTTAATTGAACTGTTAATGTTTAAGAAACCTAAGTAAACTCATTGCTGACTTTTTCTCATACATACATACATACATAATGTTTTGGGGGCCATCCCTCGTGGCCCAGTGGTTAAGACTCTTCGCTTCCACTATAGAGGGTGCAGGTTAAATCCCTGGCCAGGGAACTAAGATCCCACGTGCTGAGAGATGTGGCCAAACTAAGATTAAAAAATAATAATGCTATATATATTTAGGGCCTTCCTTGGTAGTTCAGAGGGTTAAGAATCTGCCTGCAATGCAGGAGACTCTGGTTCAATCCCTGGGTTGGGAAGATCCCCTGGAGAGAGGAATGGCAATCCACTCCAGTGTTTTTGCCTGGAGAATCCCATGGACAGAGGAGCCTGGCAGGCTATAGTTCATGGTGTCTCAAACAGTCGGACACGACTGAGCAGCTTTCACTTTCCCTTTAAAGGAAGATTCCATTTTAAAAAAAGACTTCCTGCCAGGACAAAGATGGAAATGAAATGATTAAAAAAAAAAAAATCTGTGTAAATCCATACTCTCTCCAGCTGTTATTATGAGATACACTTTTTTCCCACAAAAAAATAGCTTTATCATTTTTTTCTGATCGAAGTAATAATATATGTTTACTTCTAAAATTCAATCTGATATTAAAGAAGAAAGTAAAAATTACACAAAATCCTGCACACTGAGAAAACCAAATTTTGTGACAATCCTTTTATGCACACACACCTAGGCCTAAGCCCATGAATTCATTTCCCTCCCCACAGGGACTCAGAAAGGTGGCCAGCTGGGTCCAATGAAGTGTAAGAAGAAACTTGCTGTGGTTTTTTCTTTACTGTAAGCATGGACAATAGGAAAAAAATCTACACTTTTTCTCCCAGCCATTGTCAAGTATAGATGACACTTTTAGAAAAACTACTGTAGCCACCATAATACCGGCCTCTAGAAAGCCAATGGAAAAAAAGAAGGCAAGGATAGGAGAATCACAGAAAATGATTCTGAGGAAGACACTGAGTTGAGGCGCTATAACTCTGGACTTCCCAGCATGTGAGCCTATAAATTCCCTTATTGCTTGTATGACTTGAATTTTTCGAAACTTGAAGCTGAATGCATCCTAACTAACAAAGATATAATATGCCCTAAGAAAAAGTTTAATATTTACGTAAGGTTAATCCTGTATTTTCTTAATAATTTCTGGCTTACTAATTAACTTTTAAAAGTGTCTTCAATATGTAATATGAAGACATATATGTATATATGAAGACAATATGTATATGTATATATGACTGAGCAAGCAAGCTAAGCTGCTTCAGTCATGTCCAAGTCTTTGCAACCCCATGGACTATAGCCCATCAGGCTCCTCTGTCCATGGGATTTTCCAGGCAAGAACACGAGTGGGTTGCCATGCCCTCTTCAGGGGATTTTGCCAACCCAAGGACTGAACCCACGTCTCTCATGTCTCCTGTGTTGGCAGGCAGGTTCTTTACCACTAGTGCCACCTGGGAAGCCCGTACATATATATGTATAAAAAACATCTACTTCTGCTTCATTGACTATGCTAAAGCCTTTGACTATGTGGATCACAACAAACTGTGGGAAATTCTTAAAAAGACAGGAATACCAGATCACCTTACCTGCCTCCTGAGAAATCTGTATGCAGGTCACGAAACAACAGAACCGGACATGGAACAACAGACTGGTTTCAAATTAGGAAAGGAGTACGTCAAGGCTGTATATTGTCACATTGCTTATTTAACTTCTATGCAGAGTACATCATGTGAAATGCTGGAATGGATGAAGAACAAGCTGGAATCAAGATTGCGGGGGGAAATATCAATAACCTCATATGCAGATGACACCACCCCTATGGCAGAAAGCAAAGAGGAACTAAAGAGCCTCTTGATGAAAGTGAAAGAGGAGAGTGAAAAAGCTGGTTTAAAACTTGACATTCAAAAAACTGAGATCGTGGCATCTGACTCATCACTTCATGGCCAAATAGATGGGGAAACAATGGAAACAGTGACAGACTTTATTTTCTTGGGTTCCAAAATCACTGCAGATGGTGACTACAGCCATGAAGTTAAAAGATGCTTGCTCCTTGGAAGGAAAGCTATGACAAACCTAGACAGCATATTAAAAAAGCAGCAACATTACTTTGCCAACAAAGGTCCATCTAGTCAAAGCTATGGTTTTTCCAGTAGTCATGTATGGATGTAAGAATTGGACCATAAAGAAAGTTGAGCGTTGAAGAATTGATACTTTCGAACTGTGGTGTTGGAAAAGACTCTTGAGAGTCCCTTGGGCAGCAAGGAGATCAAACCGGTCAGTACTAAAGGAAATTAGTCCTGAATATTCACTGGAAAGACTGATGCTGAAGCTCCAATACTTTGGCCACTTGATGTGAACTGACTCATTGGAAAAGACCTTGATGCTGAGAAAGACTGAAGGCAGGAGGAGAAGGAGGTGGCAGAGGATAAGATGGTTGGATGGCGTCACCAACTCAATGGATGTGAGTTGGAGCAAGCTCCTGGAGTTGGTGATGGACAAGGAAGCCTGGTGTGCTTCAGTCCATGGCATCGCAAAGAGTCAGGACTGAGCAACTGAACTGAACTCATGTACATATATCTATGGACATACATATATATATGGTCTATATTTTAATCTTTTTAAACCTTTGTTTATTAAAAAATTTTTTAAACTTTTATGACTAATGCAATGTCTTTACATGTTCTGTCACAGCGGTCCCCAACCTTTTTTGCGCCAGGGACCAGTTTCATGGAAGAGTTTTCCACAGACTGGTATGTGGGGGGTGGTTTCAGGATGATTCAAGGACAGTACTTTTATTGTATATTTTATTTCTATTATTATTACATCAGCCCCACCTCAGATCATCAGGCATTAGATCCCAGAGATTGGGGAGCCCTGTTCTATCACATCAACCCTGCCAAAGATGGCTTGATCTCAGACTTCTAGCCTCCAGAACTGTGAGAAAATAATTTCTTCTGTTTAAACTTCCCAGTCTGTGGTACTTCACTATGGCAACCCTGGCAAACTAATATATCCACTCTCACCCTCAAGCTCAAGAAATCAAGGATCTATACAGTATCATTATAACTTTGACCTTGCTTGAACTTTATAAAAATATTGATAGAAGCACACAGTATGTAACATTTAGCATTTGACTGTTCTTGCTTATAATGTTTTTGAGATTCATCCATGTTGTTGCTGTATTCATGTTTCATTCTTTTTAATGATGAAGAGTTTTCCATAGTATGAATAAATCACAGTGTCTTTATTCATCTTTCAGTGGATGTGGCTATTATAAAATAATGCTCCTGTGAACACTGATGTATGTTCATGTGTGGACATATTTCACTTAGAAAAATACATAGAAGTGGGATTGCTAGATTCTATGATAAATATACTATTAATCTTATGAAATACTGCAAATCTGCTTTCAGAAGTTGGTATCTGTGTCATTTTGCATTCCCATAGGAAGACATAAGAATTACGGTTGTTTCTCATTCTTGTAAACACTAGATGTTTATCAGATATTTTATCTTTATTCTAGTGGGTATGTTGTGACATGTGATTGTGATTTTGATTTGAATCTTTCTGATGAATTGTAATATCAACCATCTTTCATATGCTTATTTGCCAGCCTTGTATCTTGTATTGTGCAGTGTTCAGATTGTACACCCTTTTTAGATTAGGTTGTTCATTTTCTTATTGATTAGTTTTGAAATTTCTTTATATATTCCATATACAGTTTCTTTAAGAAGGATGGCATTTTTCTTTCTTTCTTTCTTTTTTACAAATGAGTTGGAGAGTACACAGCTGGAAATAGAAATACTACTTATGAGGTAAATGCAGTGATCAAATTAAAATATCTTCTATCTGTCTAAGAAAATGGTTAAGGAGATGAAAAGACATGAATTGGTTTGAGGGATCTTATTAACAATAGGCAAAATCAAAAGGATTTAGTGATTGGAAATGTGGTCAAGTGGGAGAAATAATTATTGAGGGTACTTTTTAAAAAGTATTCATTTATTTTTATTTTTGGCTGTGCTGGGTCTTCATTGCTGCACAGGCTTTTCTGTATTTGCAGAGAACAGGGGCTCCTCTCCAGGTACAGTGCCTGGGCTTCTCATTGTGATGTCTTCTCTTGTTCTGGAGCAGAGGCTTCAGTAGTTTGGACACATGGCTTAGCTGTTCCGTGGCATGTGGGATTTTCCTGAACCAGGGATTGACCCATGGTGGATATTATACCCACCCATTGAGGAATTTAATGTAAAAATTTGGATGGTAGCACCCAAGCACTAACCACGAGCATGGCTGTTTCGGGAGTGGTTGATGGAATAGCATATGTTTTTGGACATATGGACTTGGTATGTTAGTGAAAATGTGAAATGGGCACTTGAATAGGTATGCCTGAAGCTCAGGTAAGAAGTGGGCATAACATTCTGAGAACTATTGACATATAAGAGTAAATAAAGCTTTGATGAGAAGAAAAAAAATTAATGCAGTGTTTTTATGTATCATGTGAGGTAGTGGTCCAACTGTAATTTTTTTCAAATGAATATCTAATTATTCTGCTTACTAACGTAAAGTGTGCTCATTTGCTAAACCATTCTCTCCCCATTGAAGTGAAATACCACCCTTTTCCTATGCGGTGCTCCTATATATTCTGCAATTTTTGTTTTGTTCTGCTAATCAATTAGTCTGTCCCTATGCTAATAACCAACACTTTTGATTATGCTGACTTTATAACATTTTAATATCTGGCAAGGAATCTCATCATCATTTTTCATGTTTGTACATTTCTTAGCTTCTCATGGACATTTATTCTTCCATATAAAATGTAAGATAATTCAATTTTCTAAGACCATAGAGATTTTAATTGAAAATTCATTAAGTATGTCACAATATGGGCAGAATTGACATATTTGTAAAATTAAATCTTCCCTTGCAAGAACCAGGTATGTTTTTCCATTTGTTCAGTCTTGATACAGCCCTTTAATAAAATTCTATGGTTCTTTTTAATAGGCTTTGTAGCTTTCTTATTAAATTTATTTCAAAATATTTTAAAAATGTTGTATTATTGTACGTGGCTTCTTTTTCCATTTCTAATTCTATCTGATTATTTCTAGTAAAGAACCACTATTGCTTTTGAAATATTGTGTCTACAGGTTTGTTACCAAATTCCCTTATAATAGTTTTAAAATAGATAGAAATTGGTTTTATATAAGTAACATTTATCATATTTAGGTGATTTTCTTTTATTTCTATTTTGATTGGAGTTTTAGTAGAAATGACTACTGATTTTAACCTAATGCCTTTTCAGCATCTATTTGAATCATTTTAATCCATTAATATACTGGTGTAATGGGCTTCATTGATGTCTCAGATGGAAGTTATGTTATTTTAAGAACTCTCTTACTGAAAGAGTTCCTGACAGGAAACCATCTTTTCATCTTGGCAGTACTAGTTCATCACTGACACACTACTGGACTTTATTTGCTAGTTTTTTATTAATAATTTTGCATCTGTATTCTTAAGTGACACCACCCTTATGGCAGAAAGTGAAGAGGAACTCAAAAGCCTCTTGATGAAAGTGAAAGTGGAGAGTGAAAAAGTTGGCTTAAAGCTCAATATTCAGAAAACGAAGATCATGGCATCCGGTCCCATCACTTCATGGCAAATAGATGGGGAAACAGTGGAAACAGTGTCAGACTTTATTTTTCTAGGCTCCAAAATCACTACAGATGGTGACTGCAGCCATGAAATTAAAAGACGCTTACTCCTTGGAAGGAAAGTTATGACCAGCCTAGATAGCATATTCAAAAGCAGAGACATTACTTTGCCAACAAAGGTCCGTCCAGTCAAGGCTATGGTTTTTCCTGTGGTCATGTATGGATGTGAGAGTTGGACTGTGAAGAAGGCTGAGCACCGAAGAATTGATGCTTTTGAACTGTGGTGTTGGAGAAGACTCTTGAGAGTCCCTTGGACTGCAAGGAGATCCAACCAGTCCATTCTGAAGGAGATCAGCCCCGGGATTTCTTTGGAAGGAATGATGCTAAAGCTGCAACTCCAGTACTTTGGCCACCTCATGCAAAGAGTTGACTCATTGGAAAAGACTCTGATGCTGGGAGGGATTGGGGGCAGGAGGAGAAGGGGACGACAGAGGACGAGATGGCTGGATGGCATCACTGACTCGATGGACGTGAGTCTGAGTGAACTCCGAGAGTTGGTGATGGACAGGGAGGCCTGGCCTGCTGCGATTCATGGGGTCGCAAAGAGTCAGACAGGACTGAGCGACTGATCTGATCTGATCTGATCTGACCTTTACTGTTAACATTATGCCAGGTTCATAAAATACATTAACAAGCTTAGTATAATTTTCTATGATTTGGAATGGTTTAAACAACGTTGAAACTACTTATTCTTCAAATATTTTAAATGTGATAAATGTACTTATGTTTAACTTACATAATAAAAGAGTACCATGGTGAGCTCTAGGTTACACCTGAGAATGCTACTGCTGCTGCTGCTAAGTCACTTCAGTCGTGTCCGACTCTGTGCGACCCCATAGACGGCAGCCCACCAGGCTCCCCCGTCCCTGGGATTCTCCAGGCAAGAACACTGCAGTGGGTTACCATTTCCTTCTCCAATGCAGGAAGGTGAAAAGTGAAAGTGAAGTCGCTCAGTCATACACTCTAATGACAGTACAGATGGTCGACGTAGAAAAGAAAATGGATGTGTTAAGTTATATGAAAACCCAAAGTAACTTAACCCCCATCTCTTAGCCCATGATAATGGCTCAGAGTGTGTATTCTTCCATTTCTCTTCAGAAAACTTCTTACGTTTTCTTCCTCCGAAGTGTGCACTTAATGATTCTGCTGAGAAAAAAAAAAAAAATCTTTTCCCATATGACTTTGCAACTCTTCATTCATGAATATCCACAGATTTTGCTTCATCTCCCCTCATTTTCTTTTACTCCTCACTGCGTTGACTAAAACGTGGCTTTTTCTTTCTCTTTTCGTTTTTTTTGTTTGTTTGTTTTGCCTGAGCTGTGTAGCAGGTGGGACCTAAGTTCCCTGGCCAGGGATGGAACCTGTGCCCTCTGCAGCGGAAGTGTAGAGTCCTAACCACTGGAAAGCCAGGGAAGTCCAAAACTTGGATTTTACTTGATAAAAGTTCCTGAAAACTTTTTTTTTCATATTCATATATACACATATTCTTTTTCAGATCCTTTTCTAATACAGTTTACTACAAGATATTGAATATAGTTCCCTGTGCTATACAGTAGGTCCTTATTGGTTACCTATTTTATACATAATATATATATATTTTAATTCCAGACTCCTAATTTATCCCTTCCCCGACCTTTCCTCTTTGGTAACCATAAATTTCTTTTCTATGTCTGTGAATCTATTTCTGTTTTGTAAATAAGTTCATTTATATCATCTTCTTAGATTCCACATATAAGCAATATCATATGGTGCTTGTCTCTACGTGACTTACTTCATATGATAATCTCTACTTCCATCCATGTTGCTGCAATGGCATTATTTCTTTCCTTTTTATGGGTGAGTTTGGGGTCCCAAAGACTTGGACACAACTTGGCGACTAAATAACAACAACAACAAATATTTCCTTGTGTGTGTGTACCACATCTTCTTTTTGCATTCCTCTGTCGGTGGACACTTAGGTCATTTCCATGACTGTTGTAAATAGTGCTGCAATGATCATTGGGGTGCATGCATCTTTTTGAATTAGAGTTTTCTCTAAATAGATGCCCAGGAGTGGAATTTCTGGATCATACAGTAACTCTAGTTTTAGTTTTTTAAGGAACCTCTGTCCTATTCACCATGGTGGCTGCACCAATTTTTATCTTCCCATCAACAGTGTAGGAGTGTTGCCTTTTCTCCACACCCTCTGCAGCAAAGGTTCTGAAAACTCTTGAAAGCAGAGGTTGTCATTCTCTTGTGCTCTCTGTCTCAGCAACAAGTTATAGGGGTGGACAGTATTCCTAAACTACTAAGTTAAAAGTCTTGAAGGTCATGCCACAGTTTGCCATTCTCCTCCCCTCACGGTCATTATCTTATGATGTCACGGCATCAACCGAGCACGGACGTCACACTAGCTCACAATCTTCTTTGTGTCTCCTCAGCATCTTGAGAACACACAGTGCTCACATTCACCAAGTCTCTCTTTCTTCAATTTCTAAACCCCATTTCCATCCACAGTGCTCATCTCCTTACACGTCAATACCCATTTCCATGGCTGCATAATTTCCGTGTGTGTTAGTCGCTCAGTCGTGTCCAACCCTTTGCGACCCCAAGGACTGCAGCCCTCCAGGCTTCTCTGTCCATGGGATTTTCCAGGCAAGAATACTGGAGTGGGTTGCCATTTCCTTCTTCAGCATAATTTCTACCACTATATTAATAACAGGGGCTTCCCTGGTGGCTTAGATGGTAAAGCGTCTTCCTGCAATGCGGGCGTCCCGGGTTTGATTCCTGGGTCGGAAAGATACCCTGGAGAAGGCAATGGCACCCCACTCCAGCACTCTTGCCTGGAAAATCCCGTGGACAGAGGAGCCTGATAGGCTACAGTCCATGGGGTCGCAAAGAGTTAGACACGACTGAGCGACTTCACTTTCACACTTATAGAGTACTTTATGCCAAGCACTACTCTAAGAGCTTTATGTATATTGGCTCATTCAGTTATAACAAAAATCCTTCAGTGGAGCTTAAAATGTGCTATGAGGAGACTGAGGCACAGGAAAAAAACTTGGCTAACTTGGTTTATATCATATATCCCTAGTAAAGGACAGAGCAGCTATTGAGTCCCAAACAACTTTCTCTTAGCCATTATATTACACTACCATCTCTATAATAACTTCATGTCTTTTACCCAGTTCTATACCGATAGTCCAGATTAACTTTCCCTTTAACCACTAAATGTCCAGGTTTTTTTTTTTTTTTTAGGAATCCTTTGCTCTATCAGCCTCCTTCTGGCTTCACTTTCTTCCTGTTAGCCTCCAGTGCTGTTGTCATTCACTTCAACTTTACTTTCTCAAGCCTCCCTAGTTTTTTAAAGATCTCCTCTTCATACCATAACTTTTTTCCCAAGCCCTCGTATAAGCTTAATTGCTTGTTTTTACTCTCAAGTTGGCAATCAATCATTGCTGTATGAAACGACAAACGCCATGTTGGCTGACTCCTCGCTATAAATGCAAAAGCCACAGACCCAGTTGAGCACTTCCTCTGCTCTGCAATTCTTTCCCTTCTATCTGCCTGATTCTCTTTCCTATTCTGTAGAGTAACTGTCCCCTCAGCAACTGCTCAATCATTTTATTTCCCTCAGTCTTGCCACTCACCTCCTCAGCAGAAGACTTAATTTCAAATATCATAGGAATGTAGTGGCCATTATGAATAAACTGTTTTAACTTCTCCTTTGCGACCTCAAAATCATTCTACACTTTGTGCCCCCCCGCCCCACTAAACTTTCCTACATGTTTCAGAGGAAGAAGTAGCTCCATTTCTCTCCATTTCTCTTAACTTATAACCTTGAATCCATTCTCTGACTCCTTTAAATTATAT
Source organism: Bos indicus x Bos taurus (assembly GCF_003369695.1). Lineage (NCBI taxonomy): Eukaryota > Metazoa > Chordata > Mammalia > Artiodactyla > Bovidae > Bos > Bos indicus x Bos taurus. The sequence goes on along the minus strand of NC_040084.1, from coordinate 18,835,542 downwards.
GTTCATTAAACACTAACTTTTAAATTTGTGTTTCGGTCAGGATCAACTGTACTATGCTGCAGTGACAAAACCCCTAAACTCAATGACTTGATAAAAAACATTTTTTTAAATGTATTCTGTCCACCAAACCTACTGTGGGTCTGGGTTACCTTTAGGGCAATTGTCGTTAATATGGTGACTCTTGAATTCAGGCAGCCATAATCTTGTGGTTCCTCATGTCAACAGACGGCCCCCTTGGTTTCCATGACAGGGGAAGAGAGACACTGGAAGAATAACACGGGGGTTTTTCACTGCCAGCCCAGAAGTAACACATTAAACTTCTGTTTACAATATATCGGCCTGACAATTCGTCTGAGCTTGCCTAAAAGCAAAGGAACTGGAAAGGTAGCCTTCCTTGTGCACAGAAAGGAAAAATCTGAAACTAATATGAGAACCATGGAGAACTGTTTCTTTCATCTTTTGTGTTTATCCATCTGTCTCATTTTGCTGAATCTTTTGTCCCTATCACAAGTAGTGCCAAGTCTAAACCATCTTGAAAAGTGCCCGCCCACCATTATACCTGCATGCCTTCTCCTTTGTATTCCCAGCATTTCAGCCGCATTGCACTGCCTGATGTCACCCACATGCCCCTGCATTCACAGACCTCCTTGTCTCTCCTGTGCGATTCCACCATCCACGCATACAGATGCTTCTTCCTGGAACGTGCTTTCTACATCTCTTGCTTCTAGAGTAGCCCTGTTCATTTTTCAGAGCCAGTTCAAATCTTCTTTTCATAGGTCTCCCTAAGTCCTGTAAAGAGAAAGAAGGCTCTCATCTCTGCAGTTTATGAATAACTCTATTTCAACCTGTATCATTGTGTATTGTAATCATTTGCATGATTTCTTGACCTTCCATCTAAACTATGAATAATCATATTTTATTTACCCTGTACTCAGAAACTTGCATGGGCTTCCCTGGTAGCTCAGCTGGTAAGGAATCTGCCTGCAATGTAGGAGATCCTGGTTTGATTCCTGGATCAGGAAGATCCCTGGAGAAGGTGTAGGCTACCCACTCCAGTACTCTTGGGCTTCCCTGGTGGCTCAGACAGTAAAAAAATCTGCCTGCAATGTGGGAGACCTGAGTTTGATCCCTGGGTCGGGAAGATCCCCTGGAGAAGGGAATGGCTACCCACTCCAGTATTCTTGCCTGGAGAATTCCATGGCAGAGGAGCCTGGTGGGCTACAGTCCACGGGGTCACAAAGAGTTGGAGATGACTGAGAGACTAAGCACAGCACAGCAGAAACTTGCATAGTGGTACCTGGCGTGTAGAAGGCTTTCAATAAATGTTTAAATGGCCGAATAAATCAGTAAATACTAAAATTTCTGAAAACTGATACTGGAGGGTGTCTGTTGCAATTTTTGATGTATTATTTATACTAGAATTGTTTCATTTCCAGAGAACATAATAAATAATTATTTAAAAAATTATTTGATAGCAGAAGTAGAATGAGGCAAAGAATTACTCAGAATATTATAGTGCATCATTTATGCAAATTAAATAAACATAGTGTGACACAAAGTACAGATTAGACAAAGTATCCATTTCAAGGAGCTGAAGCATGTCTCCATATTTATGATACAATGCCTTGCAATAAAGGCTGGGGTACTCTGGTATGTCTCCTATGATTGGTGATAATGTTTATAACAGTAATATAAAAGTGAATTTTACTTCTAGTGAAGTATTGATGTTATAAATGAGCATGTCCCCTCCAATATATAATCTTAATGTTGGAAAAGAGTTGACTAATTAATAATTATAATAAGGCTAACCAATTGTTTAAGGAAAGGTCTTTTTAAATATTCTGAAGTAAAGTGAAGTGAAGCAAAGTGAAGTTGCTCAGTCGTGTCTGACTCTTTGTGACCCCTTGGACTGTAGCCCACCAGGCTCCTCCGTCCATGGGATTTTCCAGGCAAGAATACTGCAGTGGGTTTAAAATTATAATTATTAGCCAGAGTTCTTGAAATTTAAATTTGAAATAGATGGTAAGACTAGGGTTATGAATAAAGCTAAAATATTGGAAAATTATTTCAACCACTAATTTTGAATATTTCTATAATGCTTATTCACTTGATTATCACAGTCTTCATTTGAATTGCAGGACAAAATTATTATCTTCTGACCCTTTCTTTTGTCTTAAATTATAAGCAAATAGGGGGCTACCCCAATGGCTCATCAAGTAAAGAACCCGCCTGCAAAGTAGGAGACATGGATTCTATCCCCTGGGTCAGGATGATCCCCTGGAGGAGGGCATGGCAACCCACTTCAATATTCTTGCCTGGAGAATCCCATGGACAGAGGAACCTCGCGGGCTACAGTCCATAGGATTGCAAAGAGTTGGACACAACTGAGTGAGTAAGAAGCACATAAGCAAATAGGCAAGAGGATCCTGGCCAAATAAAACACCATTGTTTTATTCACTCATAATAATTCATCCATATGGAATTTAGCCAATGTGGACCTTGCTTCTGTTAGAAAAAACTTTAAAAAATTCTTAATCTAATTGGAGGATAATTACTTTACAATGTTGTGTTGGCTTCTGAGGCACAACAATGTATATCAGCCATAAGTATAAATATATGCCATCCTTCTAGAGCCTCTCTCCCACCCACCCACCCCAGAAAATGCTTTTTAAAATTAAGGTTTTTTCATAAACTGAGCTCATCACAGTCCCCCAAATGGAGACTATTGATTATTAAGCTTGCCATCCTCCTTTTTGTTGACATATCCTGGAACTGGTTGGAGTTAGCTGGGGAAGAGCCAGGAAGCCATCAGGACAGGTAGCTAGGTATGCAAATATTCATCAAAGGCTTGCCGTGAAATGGGAGTCAGGAACCAAAAAGAATCAAGAGGAGATGCCAAGGATCAAAATCAAGCCCTAGGAGACAGAAAAAATTGAAAAGCAAAAAGAAAAAAAGACCAAGCAAGGAGTCTAGCAAAAACACAGTACAAGAATCAAGAAGGGACAGAGCAGTTAGCTTGGAATGAAGTAGTGCCAGAAGGATAGCTCAAAGAGCAAGGGCCCTTGTTTAGAATTCTGCTGGACATCTCACTCTGCTTCTGCTTTTGTTTATTCTTAATCCTCCCATCCTGGGGCTTTTGATCTCAGGTCTTGAGGGCAAGAAGAACGGCTTCTGACATTTCAACTTTCACAAGCATTTTCTTTCTCTCTAAGAGAAAGTGTAAAGGTCTTAACATTTCAAACTCCAAAGGTAAAAGCATATAACTGAGACCTTTTTTTCTTTTTTTAACACTGAGAAATTGTTTAAAAATTCATACAAGTCTTTTTAGTCCTATACGTTGTTTCAAATTCCATCCTAAAAAAGGAATATATCTATATCTATACATACAAGATATATATCTACACATACATATATATCTATACAGACAAGAGGAATATATTTATATCTATACATCTATACATGCTTCCATGGTGGCTCAGCTGGTAAAGAATCCACTTGCAATGCAGGAGACCTGGGTTTGATCCCTGGGTTGGGAAGATGCCCTGGAGAAGGGAAAGGCTACCCACTCCAGTATTCTGGCCTGGAGAATTCCATGGACTGTATAGTCCATGGGATCGCAAAGAGTCAGACTTGACTGAGTGACTTTCACTTCACTTGATACATACAAGAGGAATATATCTATATGTACACACACACACACACACACACACACACACACACATACATGCTTTTTCTCCCTAGAAGACAGTAATCAAATACTTGTCCATCATTCTATATGTTCTCTTCCTTCTCACTGATTCATTCATCTTCTACTAAGTAGGAATGAGTGGAAAGTATTCAAGTCAACACTTCACCATTTTGTTTATTTTATAAAAGATTTGATGGTGTGTTAAGAATGTGTAATCTACACAACTCATGGTCATATCTTTCAGTTACTATCCTGTGGCAAAATGAAATTTTGGATTCATTTCCAGGAGGAAACTTGGGCCAAGAATTCTTGCATGGTGGAGGCTTCATGGAATTGTCCTCCTTAGATAACAAAGAAAACCTATCCCAGATAGTGTCTGTGAATGCTTAGAGACAAGTGGGCATCCATTTTTCTCTTGTGTGAAGCTGGCAAATCAAAATCATAATGATTACTACGCTATAGCAGGCGCTGACATAGGTTCTTATTTAAATCTTCACAATAGGATCCTGACAATTAGGATCCTATTAAGTAGGTATTCTTATATGAATTTAATTCTGCAAAGTGAATCTGAAAGAGCTGGCTTAAAACTGGATATTAAAAAAACCTAAGATCATGGCATCTGGCCCCATTATTTCATATCAAATAGAAGGGAGAAAGGTGGAGGTGGTGACAGATTTCCTCTTCTTGGGCTCTAAAATCACTGTGGGTGGTGACTGCAGCCATGAAATCAGAAGACATTTGCTTCCTGGCAGGAAAGCTATGACAAACCCAGACAGTGTGTTGAAAAGCAGAGACATTAGTCTGCCAACAAATGTCCATATAGTCAAGGCTATGGTTTTCCCAGTGGTCACGTACAGTTGTAAGAACTGGACCATAAAGAAGGTGGAGCACCAAAGAACTGATGCCTTCAAACTGTGGTGCTGGGGAAGAGTCTTGAGAGCTCCTTGGACAACAAAGAGATCAAACCAGGCAATCCTACAGGAAATCAACCTTGAATATTCATTGCAAGGACTGATGCTGAAGCTGAAACTCTAGTTTTTCGGTCATCTGTTGCAAACAACTGACTCATTGGAAAAGTTTGTGATGCTGGGAAAGATTGAGGGCAGAAGAAGGAGAGGGCATCAGAGGATGAGATGGCTGGATGGCATCACCCATGTAATGGACATGAACTTGGGCAAACTTTGGGAGATGATCAGGGACAGTCGGAGACCTGGTGTGCTGCAGTCCATGGAATTGCAGAGTTGGACAAGACTGGGTGGCTGAACAACAAATAGGCATAACTATCAACATGATTTAAATGCAAGCAGAGGTTCAGAGAGGTTTAAAAGTTTAGTAAAGGTAACAAGGTTAGTGAATGGTGGAATCATAGCCAGTCATAGCCGAACATAGCTCTGGCTCCACTGTTAGGATTCTCACCCTAGGCAAGATAGACATTTACTCTCAGCTTCAGTTTTTTCAACTGTCAAATAGAAATACCCTGCTACTAATTTAAGACAGATCCTGGCACACAGTCCAAGGTTGTCTCAGATGAGATCTTTGAACTTGTGTGAACATGACAAAGATACTGGCCTGTCTCTTCCAAGAGTGGGGAGAGTAGTATATTCCAACCAATTTCCTCTCTAAGGAAGCACATACGTAAGAGGCTTTAAGAAGTCATGATTAAGAAAACAAAGCTTCCACTTCTTCGTCAGTAAAGTGGAGATGATAATATCTGGTTCATAGGGTCGTTGTGAGGAGTAAATAAGATGATATTTAAAAGTGTCCAGTTCAGAGTTTGCATGTAGTAATTGGTTAAAACATGTTAAAAAGTAGTAATCCTATGGTGATGATAATGACTGATGGTGATGAAAAAACTACATCTCAATCTTGGATTAGAATTATCAGAGGCAATAATGCTATTAACAGATTCTAAAAATATAAAAATGCTTAAGTATGTAGTAGCCCACCAGGCTCCTCTGTACATGGGATTCTCCAGGCAAGAATACTGAAGTGGGTTGCCATTTCCTTCTCCAAGGGATCTACTGGACCAAGGGATAGAACCTGGGTCTCCTGCACTGCAGGCAGATTCTTTACTGTCTGAGCCACCAGGGAATCCCTAGTAACTGTAAGTTATTTTCTAAATACAACAGTTCTCATTTACCTAACTTCCTGGAGAATTTTGCTTTGTAGGATCTTTTTAAGTAGAGACCACTCCAGATGGATGAAAATTCTTCCTGACTTGTACTCAAGGTGCTTGATTCTGAATGTATGATTAGCCAGCTTTTGGGCCATCTGTGCACGTTTGTCTGAAGGAGTAGAGTCTGGAATTCAAGGATGTCAAGGAACTCAAGGATGTCCCATTCCCACTCTAAGCCATTATCAAATCGGACATATTCACAGAGAACCCCAAAACCCACATCTTTGACCTGGGCATAATTTTGGCTACAAGAGCCACTTAATCTTAATGAAGGCCTTTTAAAATTATTAAAGCAAGTTTAATAGAAATAATAGGCAAGTGATTTGGTTGTAATGTATGAAGAACCAAACTAGGCTTTGTTTTTATCATTTAGACTAGGTGAGCATACCCACAGTGGACATGTGAAATACAGATGAAGTGTATTTTTGATCTTTTCAGGGCTGTGGACCTCCATATGTAAACCAAATAATGTTGGATCAAATGGCCCATTATTTACAACTCGGTTATCACAGAATTAAAGTCTACCTCATATTGTATATCCACAGTTAATAGTGAAATTTCATGGCTTTAATGAATAAGCAAAAGTGAAATATCTTACTATTTCCATAAAAATTCAAATATTATACTCCTACTCAAATTATTTATTATTATAATGATGCTTTTTATAGAGATCAAGTATGAGTAACCTGAAGAAAAAAACTTAAGCTGTTTCTAAGGGCATAACATTTAGAAACAACATATGGTTCTTGTAGTCAAGAATAGGTTCCTTAAATTAGCCAAAGACATTCACAGAGAGATGAGTTGGAGGAAATAGGATCGTGGGCAAAAGGAAAAAAATCGTCATCACTCTTCTCTCTGCTCTTCATCATCTTTGCCTGGCTGAATGTGGTTTTCATTTTCTACCCCATTCGAAACGTAAAAATAAAACAAGAGTAAGTCTCATAGTGCAAGTTCTTTGAATGCACTTACCTTCTGTTTAGTTACTATTTTAAGTGTTATTAAAATAGAAGAGTACACCATATCAGAAAATGTAATATTCCATTCATTCATTCAGTCAGCAGGCATGGATGCCTTCTCTGTGCCCAGGGCTGCTCCCTAAAGAGCAGCACCTGTTATCTGTTGGCTGTTACAATCCAGATCAAGGGAGAAGGCAGACCTAAACTGGATCCTTTTACTCTCATGTTCTCGACTCTTTTCATATTACTTATCTGCTGAAAATGTTTCAGAGGCTTCCCATGTCAGTAGAATAAAACCCACACGGCTTGCTTTGTTTTATACAGTCCTGTGTGATCATGCCTCTGCTTCTCCAGTGTCAGCTCTTGCTGGAATCAGCCACTGGCCTTCCTTCAGCCTCTCACCTTATTTGCCATGCTTTTTCCCATTGCAGGGCTTTACACATATCTCTCCTCTGGAGCATTCACACACACACACACACACACACACACACACACACACACACACCCCATAGCTAGCTCCTTTTCATTCTTCAGACTTCAACTTAAATATCACCCCCTGAAGAGACTTTCCTGAGGCCCACATGTAAAATAAGTTACTTCACACGCTTTTTCTTACTCCCTATTATTTCTATTACTACAATGTATAATCACACCGCTTACTTACACATTTTTATGTGTGCTTCACATAGAAATCACTCACATTACCACCTGAACCATCCTCCCCATCCATCCCCCGCCATGGAAAATTTGTCTTCCATGAAACTGATCCCTGCTGCCAAAAAAGGCTGAAGACACTGGGCTTACTATAACTGGCTTTGTCTGTTTCTCCTTTCAGCTCGATCACTTTTTGTTCTATGCATTTTGAAACTGTTATTAGGTACATACACATTATGTTATGTCTCTTTAGTAAACTGGCTTTATTACTATTATGTAATGTCTATTTTTCTTATTACGAAGTCTTTGTCTGATAATGTAGTAAATTCAGCTTTCTCTTGACTATGAAAATGAAAGTGTTAGTTGCTCAGTCATGTCTGACTCTTTGTGACCCCATGGACTGTAGCCTGCCAGGTTCCTCTGTCCGTGGGATTCTCCAGACAAGGATACTGGAATGGGTTGCCATTTCCTTCTCCAAGGGATCTTCCTATTTTTCCATTCTTTTAGTTTTTGTCATTTTAACTTACCTATGTATTTGTATTTAAAGAGGGTTTCTTATAAATAGCATTTAGTTAGGGCTTGCTTTCTAATTTAATCAGAAAATCTCTTTCAACTTATGTGGTTAACTGGAACTACAGTGTCAGTAAGATAGCTCCCAGCCACATGAGGCTTTGAAGAACTTGATATATCACTGGTCTGAATCGAGATGTAAGTGTAAGATACACATGAAATTTTATAGAATAAAATTAAAAATATCTCATTAACAATTTTATATTGATTATATGTTGAAATAATACTATATTGCATAGATGCTGTTTATATGATTAAAATTAACCGCATATGTTTCTTTTACTTTTTTAACATGAGTACCAGAAAATTTTACATATTCTATTCACATTATAGTTCTAATGGACTACACAGGGTTTAGACCACTTTTATTTAATTGCTAGTATGATTTTATTAAAATCTACCATCTTGCTGTTTGGTTTTTATTTTGTACTCTTTCCCTTTTTCTTCTCTTTCTCTGCCAGCTTTTGAATTAATTTACTATTTCATTTTTATACATTACTGGCTTATTATTTATAATTTTTTAAAAGTTTTAGTGGCTTCCCTAGGGTTACATTGTAATATATTTAATGTACATTAAGGTACATTGCAGTAAGTTATTTACCGTGTGTGTGCTCAGTTGCTTCAGTCATGTTCGACTCTTTGTGACCCCATGGATCATAGCCCACCATGCTCCTCTGCCCATGGCATTTTCCCAGCAAGAATACTGGAGTGGGTTGCCAGGCCCTCCTCCTCCAAGGGATCTTTCTGACCCTGGGATTGAACCCGAGTCTCCTGCGTCTCCTACATTTTCAGGAGGATTCTTCACCACTGAGCCACTGGGGAAGCCTCTTATTTACCACAGGCTCCTTTAAATTATGTTACATTTCTATTATACAGTATAAAAATCCTATAAAAAGATACTTCCAATTCCTCCCTTCTTTTATGTTATTTTGGTCATATATTATACCTTTACATCTGCTATAAACTTGCAAGACATTGCTTCTATTTTTGCTTTAACAGTCAATAATTTCTTAAAGCAATTTAAAATAGGGAAATGTCTTTTATATTAACTTCATTTTAACTATTTCTGGAGCCCCCATTTCTTTGCACAGATTTAGGTTTTTGCATGGTATCATTTTCCTTCTACATGAAAATTTTCCCGTAACATGTCTTATAGCACAAGTCTGTTGACAATAATTTCATTCAGCTTTCATTTTTATGAAAAAAACCTTTATTTTCTTTATTTTGCTTTATTTTTGAAAAAAATTTTTTCTAAGTAAATATTCTGGGTTGACAGTTTTTTCCTTTATTACTTTAAAAATGTCAACCCATTGTCTTCTGGCTTGCATAATTTCTGATGCAATGTCTGCTTTAATTATCACCTCTATCCCCCTGTATGCCATGTGTGTTTTATCACTGGATACTCTCAAAGTTGTTTCTTTATTTTCAGTTTTACACATTTTGAATATGATGGGTATAGGGTTGTTTTTTTTTAAGTTGGGATTTTTTGGTATTTTCTGAGATTCTTAGCTCTGTGTTTGTCTTCTTTAACTAAGTGTGGCTGTTTTCTTTTCCAAGATGTATTTTATACCATTATCTCATTCTCTTCCTTCTGCAATTCCAGTTACACATATGTTAAACCTCTTGTATATTGCCCTGCAGCTCTTGGATACTATGATTTAATTTTTCCACTCTTTTTTTCTTCTCTTTGTGTTTTAGTCTGGATAATTTTTATTTAACCATTTTCAGATATTACATCAGAAATTATGCAAGCTAAGACAGTGGATTGATATCTTTAAAGTAATAAAGGAAAAAATTGTCAACCCAGAATATTTACAACCCAGATTATTTCCTGTGTTAAGTGAGGAGCACATTGAAGGCATTCTCTATCTCTGTTGCCTTTAAAAAAATCTTCCAGCATTTTATTAGACTGTTTTGTGATTTTAATCTCTGTGCTAAAATTCCCCTTTTGCTCATGTTTGTTGCCCACATTTCATAGTTCAGTTCAGTCGCTCAGTCCTGTCTGACTCTTGGCGATTCCATGGACTGCAGCACACTAGGCTTCCCTGTCCATCACCAACTCCTGGAGCTTGCTCAAACTCGTGTCCATTGAGTCAGTGATGTCATCTAACCATCTCATCCTCTGCTGTCCCATTCTCCTGCCTTCAATCTTTCCCAGCATCAGGTAGTTATTTCATATTTCATAGTAGTTATTTTAAATTCCTTGCATGACTTTCAACCTTTACATCCTATCTGAGCCTAATTCTGTTAATTGCTTTGGCTGTTGAAAATAAGTTGCATTCTCTTCATTTTTTGTGTCTGATAATTTTTACTGAATACTAGACAGTGTATGTGGGGCTTCCCTGGTAGCTTAGCTGGTAAAGAATCCGCTTGTGATGCAGGAGACCTCGGTTCTTCTATTCCTGGGTCAGGAAGATCCCTGGAGAAGAGATAGGCTACTCACTCCAATATTCATGGACTTCCCTGGTGGCTCAGATGGTAAAGAATCTACCTGCAATGTGGGAGACCTGGGTTCGATCCCTGATTTGGGAAGATCCCCTGGAGGAGGGCATGGCAGCCACTCCAGTATTCTTGTCTGGAGAATCCCCATGGACAGAGAAATGTGTTGGGCTAGAGTCCATGGGGTTGCAAAGAGTTGGACATGACTGAGCAACTAAGAACAGCACACAGACTGGGTGTGCAGAACAGTAGAAACTGAGGTAGATAATTATTTAAACAGTTGACCTGTGAAAAACAAGGGAATAATGGATGTCAGTCCTCCATACAGTTGAAAATCTAGTTGGTCCTCCATATCTGCATTCATGATTTAACCAATTGCATGCAGATGGTGTAATACTGTAGGATTTGCTATTAAAAATATTCCATGTGTAAGTGGACCTGTACAGTTCAAACCCCTGTTGTCCAAGGGCCAACTGTACATGGAAATAGGCACAGAAGCCTTATTCTAGAGGCTTCCCAGATGGCACAGAATCTAATGGTGGTAAAGAATCTGCCTGCTAATGCAGGAGATGTAGGAGATGCAGTTTTCAATCCCTGGATCAGAACATCCCCTGGAGGAGGAAATGGCAACTCACTTCAGTATTCTTGCCTGAGAATCCCATGGGCAGAGGAGCCTGGTGGGTTATAGTCCATAGGGCCACAAAGAGTCGGACATGACAGCACACACTCATGCACTTATTCTATAGGATCATGAATTTTGGATGTTGAGCCAATCTAGTCAGAAGTTGAATAGGGTTTTTGGTTTTGCTGTTTCTGTGATAACAATTTTCTTCCCACTGGTTTCAGTTTCCTCTAGCCTTACCTTGTGATTAGAGCTGGAGACTCTGGGCTGAATGGTTTGAATTTTTGTTCCAATGTCCCTGAAATATTCTCAGCTTTTGATCTTTCCTGTGCAACTATGCCACACTGGAGATCTTTCTCCACAATATTGCCTACTCCCCAGTGGTAATCAACCAGTCCATCCTAAAGGAAATTAGTCCTGAGTATTCATCGGAAAGACTGATGCTGAAACTCCAATACTTTGGCCACCTGATGTGAAGAACTGACTTACTGGAAAAGACCCTGATGCTGGGAAAGATTGAAGGTGAGAGGAGAAGGGGACGACAGAGGATGAGATGGTTGGATGGCATCACCGACTCAATGGACCTGAGTTTGAGTAAACTCTGGGAGATGGCGATGGACAGGCAGGTCTGGCATGCAGCAGTCCATGGGGTCGCAGAGTCAGACACGACTGAGCGACTAAACTGAACTGAATCTACTATTCAGTGTTTGCTATCTGCAGAGAGGGCAGGCATTGTCGCTGTTGTCCTGGTCAGCTCAGTCCTAGCTATGCTCCGTGAGCCTGGGTCTTTGTGGTGGGACCTTCTCATGTTCCTGTCCCTCTTCCTTATGACAGCCAAACTCTGCCTTGTATCCTTAGGGGTCTTTTCAGGAGTTTCCAGATTCTCCTGCCCACTCCTCTACCCTCCAGCAATATGATCCTCTAATGGTATCCACCGATCTAGTATCTGTGTCTAAGACTATTTCCTGCCTTTCTCTTGGAAGTAGAGAATATTTTTCGTTTACCCATTCACCAGCCACCGTGGCACTTCACATGTGTCTTGGAAGTATCTGAGTTTGCTGCTTCTACCTCCATGACTTAGGCTCTTATTTCCAGGGGTAAAAGTCTCAGGAGGTGCTTTATACCTCTTTCACAGCAGCTCCCAAACCCCTTCAGTGATCCTGTACCCCTGAAGGAAGCCCTTTCTGGTCTGCTGTCCTGCCCACAATCTTTCTTGTGAGCACCCAGTGCAAACCCATGGAAAAAGGTTTGTGAGTCGGTACAGACTCCTCTTGTGTCTGTGGCTCCCAGGTATCTGTACTGTCATACTAGCCCACAGTCAGCCTTTTTATCAATTTCTTACATTTTTAGCTGCATTCGTCTTACATGGTTCTATGATCCACATCATCTCTTTTTCCTATGCTATGACATTGATAAACCAGTTCTCACGTTCTCTCTCTCCTTGCACGGCATATCTGGTTTTGGATTTCAGACCTCATGGTTGTCCTGTAATCTTAGCTGTCTGATGGAGTCAAGAAAACAAATGAATTTGTAACTCATTGTTAAAATGTTTTCTCATTATAATGATAGAAACAGCACTCTTTCCAACTTTTCACAAATGTACCAAGAGAAAGCAGAAGTTTTCTTCATTATTAAAAGTTTTTTTTTTTTTTTCTGGGTATAGAAATACAGGTTAAAATTTTTTATTTATTTTGGTTTCATTTATTTAATGAAGTTCCTCCATTATCTTCTGAACCATATGGTTTCTGATTAGAAGTCTTTTGTCATTTTTAACTTTGTTCCTTTTTTCTAAATTTGAAAAGCAACCATTTATTAAAACCAATACAAAAGAATGAAAAGAGGGAAAAGAGAAGGGTGGAAGAGGTGGAGAGAATGAAGTCTACATCAGATGTCAATTGTGGAAACACATAAATTACCTACTTTTAAACATCTGCAGTTAAAAGGCAAATACACACACAAATATATGTGTGTATCACTTATCAAAATAAATCAAAAGCAGACATGTTTGCCGAAATAAAACAAAGAAACACAACAGAAACACTCTCGCAAACCAAAAAGTTTATAATGTGTCCTGTATCTCCACATGCTTTTGGTATTTGTCTTATCAGTGATTCCTAGTAATTTGATTGTAACATGTCTTGATGTGCTTTTCTTCATGTTTATACTTGAGGCTCATTGAGATTCCTGGATCTCTGGATGTACAATTTTCATCAGAGCTGAAGAAATTTTGGCCATTGTTTTCTAAAATATTTTCTGTTTTGCCCTTTCTTCCTGGCATTCCAGTTATACATATCTTATTAGATTGTTTGATATTGTCACACAGCTCATTAACCTTATGATTATTTAAATTTTTTCTATTACATTTTGGATAGTTTCTCTTGCTGAGTCATCAAGTTCACTAATTTTTTTCTGCAGTGTGTAAATACTATTAATCTCATTCAGTTACTTTTCATTTCAGATCATGTGTTTTTTTACACCTGGAAGTTCAACTTGTTTTTCTCGAATGCCTTCTATTTCTCTTGTCTTCATGTTCTTGTTTTTTACCTTCTTGAACATGTAGCATATATTCATGACTATGTTAATATCCTTGTTAGCTAATTCTACTATCTTCTCATCTCTGGGTCTGTATCTATTGACTGATTTTTCTCCTGGTTATGGGTTTCACTTTCTGCTCCTTTGCATATCTGGAAATATTTGATCAGATGCTGACAATATTAATGTCTACATTGCTAGATGCTGAATTTTGTAGTACTCAAATATTGCAGGGCTTAGTTGCTGGAAATCAGTTTTAAAGATTTGCTTTTAAGCTTTGTGAAGCAGTCTGAGCTAATGTGTTCCCATTACTGAGCCATCATCCTTCTGCAGACTCTATTTAATATCCATAAATTAGGAGGTTGTTTCATTCTGGTTAGTTGGAATACAAACTATTGCTTGCCTGTGTGAGCTTAAGGATTGTTTAGCCTAGTCCTTCCTAAAGTACTCTTCTTCAGTCTCAGACAGCTCCTTTCATTTATTCGCACATCAGTATTCAGCCTCAAGACTTGTGGGGAACCCTTGAAAGACCTCTGTAGCTACCACCACCACCACCAAAAAAATTCTCCAGTATCTTCAGCATTTTGCTTCACAAATTCTAGCCACCTACATCTCTCTGAACTCTAAACTTTGTCTCTTCAACTGAGCAAGGCTGCCAGCCTGCCTCTCACTCTTCCCAGTCACTTACCTGGGGCAATCAAAGGACTCACATTATTAGTCTGCCTTCTCTTAGGGATCAACAGCCTGCACTGCCTACTGTCTAAATGTCTAAAAATTGTCAGTTTCTAATTGTTTAGTGGAAATTAAGATACTTTCTTGCTCTATCATGTCTAGCAGTGGATGTAACCAATTTAAAGCTTTGAAGGTGTAGAGAACATGGGAAAATGTATAGTTAAGTCACTCTAGTGGGCACATAAAGTATTAATAAGAAGAAAATAAGACTAGGGACCAAATCACGTTAAGATGCTAGTAGTCCAAACAGGACAGCAAGAGTGTGAATTCTTGGCAGAAGATGTTGATAGGGAGTAAGAAGTGATGGATATAGTAATAATAAATATTTAGAGCAATGGAGTGTAGTGACAGGATAAATTTGAGAAAATCAAATGAGATAATGAATACAAAATCATTTTCAAATACCCATATAAACATTTATTGAAAAATTAGTTTGCCCAGCACTATGGGTAGGTTAAAGACCACGTATATAAACCCGGTCTAAGACAGGTAACAGAATTGTAACTATGAAAACAGCATGTGCATGCTTCATGTCATGTCCCACACTTTGTGACCTTAAGGACCGTAGCCCACCAGGTTCCTCTGTCCTTGGGATTCTCCAGGTAAGAATATTATAGTGGGTTGCTGTGCCCTTTTCCAGGGGATCTTTCTGACCCAGGGATCAAACTCAAGGCTCCTGCATTGGCAGACTGGTTCTTGACCACAAGAACCAACACAGGAACTGCCATACTGAAAGCACAGACAAGGTGCTCTAGTACATAAATAACAGAGCAAAAACAGCTGAGGGAGGCAAGGACACCCTTAAAGAAGACGTCATGTTTGAGATAGTTCTTAAAAGGTAGGTAGAAGTTTTCCAGGCAGGTAAGGAAGGAATGGACATTGTAGGAAAAGAATGATAAAAGCAAAGTGATTTCTGGGAACAACAACAGTTTCACTGTGAATGAAGTGCAGAATATGTTAGATAATCAAGGTATGTAAATATCAAAATGTATCATTATTATATCCCTAAAGGATTGATTCCCTAGATATAGACACCATGTGAAATGTATAAATAACTTTTGGTGATGCTTTGGTACTCAAAGTAGGCTCTGTGTCATTATTTACATACAACAGAAGAAGTCAATATTTATGCCAACTTGCAATCCAGGATACAACAAATGCAATTACTTAAAATGTCTGCATTCATGTACCAAATAATATTCAGATGGTCCATGCACTGTAAAAGAAATAGAAGTTAATATGTGAAATGGCTCTAAGAAGTAAAGAAAATTTTATGTAGCATTCATTTCTTAAAGTTCCCTTTATGTGGGCGAATGTCGCTGGCAATCACACATCAAAATAATTTTCTTTTTGTTATTTGCCTCCGTATCCCTAAGCAACATATAGAGCACCTTCTTGATAATTCAGTTTCAAGCATTTTAATGTTCATTTTGACTGAATCTACCTGTTTTGCAGTTGCGGTTCTCATCTTCTTGTGTGCCTCTTGTTCTTCAGTCAAGACCCTCTCTTTAATCCTTTCCAGAAAATAAACCTCCAGTTTGTTGCTGTGTAGGAGAAGGTTAATCACTTGCAATGCAGAACAGAAAAGGTGCTGTGGGTGTAACTGCTTCTCAAACAGACTTTCATCCAAGTCTGTTGTTGCCCAGCACTTATCTCCTCTATCAGAGGTGAAAGTGAAGTAAAAGTTGCTCAGTTGTGTCCAACTCTTTGTGACCCCATGGACTATACAGTCCATGGAATTCTCCAGGCTAGAATACTGGAGTAGGCAGCCTTTACCTTCTCCAGGGGATCTTCCTGACCCAGGGATCGAACCCTGGTCTCCCTCATTGTGGGAGGATTCTTTACCAGCTGAGCCACAAGGGAAATCCTTATCATACACCAAATCCTGTGCCTTGGGGTTGGCGGAGGAGATGAGGGACAGGATTTCCTGAGTAAATCAGGCTGCCTCTTGGCTTCTCCCCATGGGAGCCTGGGCTCTCCTGCAACTGATAAGTTAGTTGCCATTCATCTGTCTTCTTCTAGCTTTCCATATTCTGATGCTATTGTTTTACTCTTGTTTTCTTTGTCCTTGTGGGTTTATACCTTCTTTTTAAAAATCCATTTACTATTACTGTAGTGGTCTCCAGGAAGGAGCTAAAAAATGTATGTATTCAATACTTCCTCTTTAACTGGAAGTCCTTCGGTTCGTGCTTTATTTTAAAAAATGTTATGTCTTGTGTTTTTTATAATACATGTAATATATTTGTATAATAATATGTATATCATTTATAAATAAAAATCTACTATGCCCCTGCTCAATTTCAATTATTATTTTTTCTTCTTAAAGATAATGATATGAGATGATAAAGATTTGAAGACCACTACTTTGCTTGACCTCTAAATGGTGGAGTCTTCCAGGGCTCAGAGCTTGGCATTTTTCTCTTTCTGTGTTCCTACTTCCCCCGATGACCATACCTAATCCAAATGTCAGTGAAGCCAACATTTATATGTTTAGCCTTGTTCTCTGGGACTTCCCTGGTGGCTCAGACGGTAAAGCATCTGCCTACAATGCAGGAGACCTGCGTTCAATCTCTGGGTCAGGAAGATCTCCTGGAGAAGGAAATGGGAACCCACTCCAGTATTCTTGCCTGGAAAATCCCATCGACAGAGGAGCCTGGTAGGCTACAGTCCATGGGGTCACAAAGAGTCAGACACAACTGAGCTACTTCACTTGCTTTTTTTCTTGTTCTTTGCATTCAGCTCCAGAAATACAGATTCCCATTTTATATCCTCACCTGTATGTTTAATAGGCACCTCAAATTTAACATCCAAATCAAAGATCTTGATTGCCATAACCTCACACCCTCCACAGACTGCACCTTGCCCAGGACACCAGTTATTCAGTAAAAAATATGTATTAAATATCTATAGATTCCAAAGCCTGAGAATACAACATTAAACCAAACTGAAAAGAATGCTGTCACACAGCTTACATCCTCCACATTGTAGGGGTGAAGGAAGGAGGAGGAGACAAAGAAACTTTTAAATAGGTACCTTATTTGATGGTTGGATGGCATTACCGACTCGACGGACGTGATTTGAGTAAGCTCCGGGAGTTGGTGATATACAGGGAAGCCTGGCATGCTGCAGTCCATGGGGTCGCAAAGAGTCGAACATGACTGAGCGACTGAACTGAACTGATGTACCTTATGTTTGTATTTATCCACTTTTATCCAGGTTAAGTGCTATTGAGAAAAATAAAGCTAAGCAAGTGGAGTGGATAGTCTTGAGTGTGTGTTTTCTGTTATCTCTTTTTTCCAGCTTCCAAAATGCAGTCATTAGTGTCTCCTCTTTTGCTCTCTTTATCTTTTTGAGTCCATGGGCTTAAAATACAGTCATTAACTGCTGTTTAGTGGAGTTTTGAAGTGAGTGCTGAGGAACATGCATGTGTTCAATCCCCCATCTTCACTTAGAAGATGAAGTGTAAAGGGAATGTCTTTAGGAGAAAATGATATTCAGGCAGAAACCTGCAAGCAGTGAGGAAGTAGTGAGGAAGTAAGCCATGCAGATATCTAAAAAAAGAGCATCCCAGATGGAGGCAGTTGCAAGTGAGAAAGGTCCTGATGTGGGTGTATGCTTAATGTGCTCAAGGAACAGCAGGGAGCCTAGGGATGCCAGAGTGAAGCTGATGATGGAGAGGGAAGGCGATTTAGCAAGGAGTGGTAGAGAGGTGGCAATAGGCTGGGTCATTTATTGGAGGCCATGGTAAGGATTTTGAATTTTATTCAGAATGAAACGAGAAGGCTTTTGATGATTTTAAGCAGACACCATTAAATTATGTTTTAAAGATATCACTCTGACTGCTGTACAAATCTTGTAAGGAGATAAAGGCAGAAACTGAGACATCAGTTAGGAGTGTATTGGCAAGAGATGACGATGACTTGAGCTAGAATGGTGGCCACAGATGTGGTGATGTTGCTGGTGAATTTGAGGTTCTTGCTTCATCATGAAAGAATCTGGAGACAAAGTGATAGGTAAGCAGGCAGAGTGTGGGCCATCACATAAGGCGAGAGAGAGAGAGAGAGAGAGAGCGAGCTTTGAAATATGGCATGGTTAGTTTTTATGGACTGGGTAATTTCATAGACTAATGAGTGGGGGGATTATTCCAATTATTTTGGGGAAGGGGTAGAGATTTCCAGAGATTGAACCAATGCCCATTTTTGGCCTTTTATGGTTAGCATCAGAACTGTCATGGAAATGATGGGTGTGTCATTTAGCATGCTTATGTATTACAATGAGCATATAATGAAGTCAAATCTTCCACCATCTTGGACCTATTTGGTTCTAACTAGTCTCTGTCATGTCCTGTGGCTATATCATTCTTTTAATGATTGTGCCCTGCCCCTTCCCTCCGGTTTCAGTGAGAAATGGTATGACTCTGGATATAATTTGAAGTTAGAGCAAACAGAATTTTACTTCTGGATGCAGCAACAGAAGAGTCAAGCACATTTCCAAGTTTTTGACTTGAACAAATGGAATTGATAGTTACTGAAATGATAATGGCTATAAGTGGAGCAAGTATTTGGGGGTGGAGATCAGGGGGATAGGAGCTCAGCTAGACATGCTAAATTTGAGATAACTGTAAGACAACCAAATGGTGATGCCAAGTGGTAGTCTGGGGTTTGAGGGACTGTGTAGGTGGAAGATACTAATTAAGGCTCATCAGTGTATGAACAGGAGTTAAAGCCACAGGGCTGAATTAGATAAACAAGAGAGGGAGACTGGATAGAAGAAGTATAGAGCTCCAACCACTGAGATCTGAGAGGTTCACATTTACTGATGTCAAGATGATGAACTCACTGGGGAGAAGAAATAGAGTGGCCAGCGAGATAGAAAGGGAAGAGACCATGGTGCCTGGAGGGAAAATGAGGGTGTTTCAAGAAGAGAGTGATGGCCTGTGTTAAATCTGCTAAGAAGTTAAATTCTGCTAAGAAGTATGAAGTCTGGAAAAATGATCATTAGATTAATAGTTTGGAGGTCACTGATGACCTTCACAAGGAAAACTTCAGTGGAACAAAGGGAGTGCAAGCTTAACTGGAGTGCTACAGATGCTAACCGATGACACAGGAAAGACAGGCATTACTTGTTGAGGCAATGTTCACAATTAGGCAAGAAAGATGGGATCCAGAGTTCAAATGGAGATAGTAGGTTTAGCTGGAAAACCAGACATACTGGAGAAAGGGCAGAAGGGGCTAGTTTAAGTAGGTTGGCAGATACAGCCGGAGACACAGAGGCTCACTTTTCACTGAAATAGAAAGCAAGGTCATGATCAGCTGAGGAGAATGGAGAGGTAATGGAGGTTAAGGGAAAGAGAAGAACATACAAAATAGTTACTGAGAAGAGCGGGATGATGAATTACCTAGATAGTAGAGAAGGATTGCATGGCAGGACAAAGGCCCATTTGAAGTCTGAGGTCCTGAAGTGAGATCAGTCAGCTTGCACACGTGCTTTTTCTCCATTCATGTTGCGTTATTCGGGTGCAGGTGAAGAGTCAGTGGAGATATATTCAACCAGGTTTGTGGTTTTTCCAGGTAAGTTTGATGGAGAGGTGCAAGGGACTGGCATCTCAGCAAATGCCCTCTTAATCACTTGGTTGCTCCTCTGTAAGTATGAATCAACTTTCATTCTTTCCTTTTTTCATTTACCACAACCATTTCATCAGTAGATCCTACTGTTACATCCACTATATGTCTGTCTTTATCACTTTTTCTCAAACCCCATGGCAACCACCTTGGCTTAGTCACTCATCTCCTTTTGGTGCCAGGGTCTTGGCTGTCTAACTGGTCTGCCTGCTTCAATTCTTGCTATCCAGCTATCTACCTTTCACACAGCAGCCAGAGTCACCTTCTAACATCTTCATCAAATTATATAGTCCCTTATTTCAGCCTTTACTGACTTCCCACTGAACTTCTGTTTTAATCTAAATGATGGCCACCAGGGTCTTTGCTCCTCTGCCCGGCTCACCAACCTCCTCTAGCACTGCTTTCTCTGATGACCACTGTACTCCAGCCACACTGGCCTCATCTCTGATTTTCAGACATGCATGCTCTTTTGGTCTCAGATTGATGAAATTATTTCTCCTTTTACCTGAAATGCTCTTCCTCTGGCTCTTTTAATTGGTCACTTTTACTCGTTCTTCAAGTCTCAGATCAAATGGTAACTTTCTCAGAGATTTCCCTGAGCTCAATATTGAAAGCATTTTTACCAATAATCACACCACCCCATTTGTTTTAGAGCCTTACACATCTGAAATCATGTTTATACATTTGTTTACCTGTATATCCCCATTGCAACAAGCTCCAAGACTCCACTCTCTTTCATTTTCCTGTTTAGTCTTAGAGCGTCTGTTCTCAAACTTATTCGTCTCAGAGACTTTACACTCTTTTTTTATTTTGTCCCCACACGAAGCATGTGAGATCTTAGTGCTCTGACCAGAGATTGAACCTGTGCCCTCAGCAGTGAAAGTACAGAGTCCTAATCACTGGACTGCCAGGGAATTCCTAGGGTCTCTTCACTCTTAAAAACCACTTAGGAACCCGAGGAGCTTTAGTATAAGTGAGTTATATCTGCTATTATCTACTATACATCAGAAATTGAAACTGATAAATTTAGAAAATTATTTACGTGTTCCTTTATTTAAAAACAACAATAACAAATCTACTGCATGTTAACACAAATAATATTTTTATGAAAAATAATTCTATCTTCTAAAACAGAAAAAAATCATGAGGCGAATAGTATTCTTCATTTCTGCAGATACCTTTAGTGTCTGGTTTAATAGAAGACATGTGGATTTTCATATCTGCTTTTGTATTCAATATGTTGTCATATGTTTTCTTGGTTGAAATATATGAAGAAAATCTGTCTTTATACTGACATATAGTTGGAAAGAGAAGAATATTTTATAGGCTTTTCAGATACTTGTGTACAGATTTCATCAACTTACAAAATGCAAAAAATTCATTATATTGAATTTATATCATTGAAAATATCATAAATAGAAAATGCATTTACTACATCTAACCTCTTGAATATCATAGCTTAGCATAGCCCACCTTAGATATGTGCAGAACACTTACAGTAGCCTACAGTTGAGTAGAATCATCTAAAACAAACCCTGTTTTATAATAAAGTTTATAATGAAGTTAAATGAATATCTCATTTAATTCATTGAATACTGTATGAAAGTACAAATGGAATGGTTGTCTGGTTAGAGAATGGTTTTAAGTGTATCAGTTATTTGCTCTGGTGATTGTGTGGCTAACTCAGAGCTGCAGCTCACTGATTCTGCCCAGCATCTCTAGAGAGTATCATAGGTCAGGTATATCACTGGCTCAGGAAAAGAGAAAAACTCAAAATTCAAAGTATAGTTTCTACTGAATGTGTATAACTCCCCATTGTCATAATGTCTAGAGATTGTAAGTTGAACCATCAAAAGACAGGGACCAACTATATATGTTTAAAGTAGTTCCTTAAAGGATAGTTGCAACATGCAATTTGAAATCATATCAATTAAACTTTTCATTGTGCATTAAAATTCATTGGTCTGTTTTGAAATTTGAATGGATCAGTTGCCACTGAATGATTTTGTAACTTCATGCATTGGTTATTTACTAACTAATTTGTGAAGATTTTTCAAATGTGACACATCTTATTAGGCAATATCAAAATATCACATTTCTTCTAATCTCATCAGAAAGTCTTTAAATATCGGGAAGTCATCAAGCTCATGGTGATGGATAAAAATTCTCAAAAATTCTAATTTTCACTTGGAAGTTTAGCTTTTATTGGCATCATCTAATGGCAACCCACTCCAGTACTCTTGCCTGGAAAATCCCATGGACAAAGGAGCCTGGAAGGCTACAGTCCATGGGGTCGCTGAGGGTTGGACACGACTGAGCGACTTCACTTTCACTTTTCACTTTCATGCATTGGAGAAGGAAATGGCAACCCACTCCAGTGTTCTTGCCTGGAGAATCCCAGGGACGGGGGAGCCTGGTGGGCTGTCATCTATGGGGTCGCACAGAGTTGGACACGACTGAAATGACCTAGCAGCAGCAGCAGCAATGCTTCTTTTGAAATGAAATAGTCACTTTTCTCATTTTTTGAGAAAATATTTGCCAAATGTCAAGTCTGATAATCATAGTTTGTCAACCAGTCATTTTTTCAATTATTAAAAAAAACCTTTATTATAGTATAGTTGCTTTATAATTTTGTATTAGTTTCTACTTACAACAAAGTGAATCAGCTAAACATATACATATGTGCTGTGTTGTGCTTAGTCACTCAGTCCTGTCCAACTTTGTGACCCCGTGGACTGTAGCCTGCCAGTCTCCTCTGTCCATGGGATTCTCCAGGCAAGAATACTGGAGTCAGTAGCCGTTCCCTTCTCCAGGGGATCTTCCCAAAACCAGGGATCGAATCCAGGTCTCCAGCATTGTAGGCAGATTCTTTACCATGTGAGCCAAACATATACATACATATCTTCCTTTTTAAATTTCAATCCCATTTAGGTTACCATAGAGCAATGAGTAAAGTTCCCTCACTGTACAGTATGTTCTCATTAGATATCTATTTTATACAGAGTATCAGTGGGATGAATTAGGAGTTTGGGATTGACATATACACATTATTTTTTCAATTTTTAATGACGTTCTATGAAAAAACTAATTCATCTTTTAAATGATAGCAAAAGTCCTTTTCCTCAAGATGACCATTGTACTTCAATAGGTATACTTTATATTTTGTCACAAAATATGAAAAAAATGCTCAAGGGTCAGATTTGATAAAAATAATCTTATTGTCTTAGGTGCTATGGTCTAGATTCAGGCTAAGACTCTAGTAGTTTTACTCACTGTTGCTTTTGTACCATCCATGTAAATATAAACAGTGGGAAAAGCAAATAAATCTTAGAATTGTTATGAATACAATTTTATTTCACAGACCTCTTCAAAGGGTCTCAGGGATCCACAGACCATACCAGAACACATAATAGCCTGCCAAATTTCAAAAGTAGAAAGTTTTCATAAAAATTTTGTAACATAATATTCCAGTTCAAGATGGTGGAATAGAGGGATGTGCACTCATCTCCTCTTGTGAGCGCACCAAAATTTCAACTAGCTGTTGAACAGCCATCAACAGAAGGATGCTGAAACAAACTAAAAAAAAGATACTCCATGTCCAAAGACAAAGAAGAAGCTACAGCGAGATGGCAGGAGGGGGGTGCAAGCACGATAAAATCAAATCCCATACCCACCAAGTGGGGGACCCAAAGACTGGAAAGCAATAATACAAAACAAGTTCTCTCACAATTCTGAAGGTTCTGAACCCCACGTGAGGCTTCCTAGCCTGGAGATCTGACAAAGGAACTGGGAATCCCCAGGGAATCTGGTCTTGAGGGCCGGAGGGATTTGATTATAGGACTTCCAGAGGACTGGGGGAAATTGAGACTCCAGTCTTGGAGGGCACAAACAAAATTTTGTGTCCCCAGAGGAGGGGAGCAGTGACCCCACAGGAGATTGAACCAAAATAAACTGCTAGTGTTGAAGGGCCTTCTGTGGAGGTGTGGGTCGGCAGGGGCTCACCAGAGGGATGGGGCACTGGAAGGTCCCCTTGGCATGAACCCTCTTGGAATTCACCATTAACCCTACCATAGAGCCTGTAGATTCTAGGGCCAAACAACTACAAGGGAGGGAGTGCAGCCCCACCCATCAAACAGATAATTAGATTAAATCTTTACTGAGCAAGGCCCTACCCATCAGAGCACGACCCAGTTTTTCACATCTCCAGTCCCTTGCATCAAGAAGTTTGCATAAACCTTTTAGCCTCATCCATCAGAGGGCAGACAGAAGAAGCAAGAACCACAGTCTCACAGCAGCTAAAACAAAAATCATATTACAGAAAGTTAATCATGATGAAAAAGCAGAAAGTTATGTCCCAGATGAAGGGACAAGATAAAACCCCAGAAAAACAACCAAATGAATTGGAGATAGGCAATCTTCCAGAGAAAAGAATCTCAGCATAATGATAGTGAAGATGATCCAGGATCTTGGGAAAAGAATGGAGGCAAAGATTGAGAAGAGGCAAGAAATGTTTACCAAATACCTACAAGAAATAAGAAAAAACAAACAAATGAAATGAATAATACACTAGAAGGAAGCAATAGCAGAATAACTAAGGCAGAAGAATGGATAAATGACCTGGAGGACAGAATGGTGGAAATCACTGCCATAGAACAGAATATAGAAAAAATGATGAAAAGAAATAAAGACAGCCTAAGAGATCTCTGGAGCAACATTAAATACACCAATATTCACATTATAGGGGTCCCAGAAGGAGAAGAGACTAGAGAAAAGTCCTGAGAAAATATTTGAAGAGATGATAGTTGAAAACTTCCCTAACATGGGAAAAGAAATAGTCAACCAAGTCCAGGAAGCACAAAGAGTCCCAGGTAGGATAAACCCGAGGAGGAACACACTGAGACACATAGTAATCAAACTGACAAGACAAAGATAAAATAAATATTGAAAGAAACAAGGGAAAAATGAAAATAACATACAAGGGAAATCCCATCAGGCTATCAGCTGATATCCCAACAGAAACTCTACAAGCCAGAAGGGAGTGGCATGAAGCGGTGAAAGGGAAGAACCTGCAACCAAGAATACTCTACCCAGCAAGACTTTCATTCGGATTTGATGGAGAAATCAAAAGCTTTCCAGACAAGCAAAAGTTAAGAGAATTCAGTACCACCAAACCAGCTTTACAACAAATGCTAAAGGAACTTCTCTAGGCAGGAAACACAAGAGAAGGAAAAGGCCTACAGAAAATAAACTAAAAAAATTTTAAAAATGGTAATAGGATCATACATATCAATAATTACCTTAAGTGTAAATGGATTCAATGCACCAACCAAAAGACATAGACTGGCTGGGTGAATGAAAACATGTACAGGTGCACAGTTCCACTTACCACATCACTCTGCTTGACCCCCCTCCTCAAATTGTATGTAATTACTTTATATTGTATTTTATATTATATAATATACACTATATTTATATTTAAATTATTTTATATAAGTTAGTCATGTTCCCATTATGGCTTGCAATTGTAATTACCTTTTATTTTTTGTCTGGCTATTGACTGTGAAAACTGATAAACATCTTTTACTATTGTGATTATGTAACTATTACTCACTTAATACCATTGTATCATGATTGGTAAACAGAAAAATAATAGAACTCTATATTACCAAAATTAGGATCCAATAAAAAAACCTGTAATCACTTTTTAAATCCAGATGCATATCAGAATTATCTTGAAATTTTTTGAAAATTACAAATGCTCAGATACTGCTTTTTTTTCACCAGACCTTCAGATACGTTTCTAATGAGCAGTCATGTTTAAAACCAACTGGCTATATGATGATCTTTTACTCTTATCTAGTCTGTTTCACTTTTTCTATTTCATATTCAGTGCTCCCATTTCACTTAGTTTATATTCTCCAATTTCTCCATCTCTTCATTTTTTTGGATGTTCTTTCTCAAGCCTTTATCAAATGTAGTAGTAAAACTTTCGTATACATATATACGTATGTATAATATATATATATTTTAGACAACTTATGAATTTTTGCCTAACTAAAAAAATTATGACATGTTGATTCCGCTTGTTTGACTTAGTATGAATAGAATGCTAGATTTCTAATTAAAAAATAGATATGCAACAAGCAACAAAGCTTTACTGTATAGCACAGGGAACTATAGTCAATATCTTATAATAACCTGTGATGGAAAATAATTTCAAAAATGTTATATGTATATTCGTATAACTGAATCACCTTGCTATGCACCTGAAACACTGTAAGTCAACTATACTTCAATAAACTATACCTATATTTTTACATTTTGTAATATAAAGGTGGGACTCGATAATTCAAATACTTGAGTGCATTATTATTGGTTCAGCAACTCTTTATTCTAAAAATACTTAGGCCTTAGAATTTATCACTTTTGAAGCATTTTATGAGAAAAAAGAAATCATTTAATCAAAAGTACATATCAATATCTATCTTTACTTGGGTCTGTGTAGACACTGCACAGATAAACAGATCTTGTCTTGAGTTTACAAACACTCCAGACATAAAGGGCATGAACAGGACTAGTATTGAATATGTACATTAAATTAGCTTAATAATGCCAAATTGTAAAGAGATAACTACATGTTAGGGGTGTGTGTGTGTGTGTGTGTGTGTGTGTACTCAGTCACTCAGTCGTGTCTGACTCTTTGCAACCCCATGGACTGAAGTCTGCCAGGCTCCTCTGTCCATGGAATTTTCCAGGCAAGATTACTGGGATTGAACCCAGATCTCTTATGTCTCTTGCACTTGCAGGTGGATTCTTTACCTCTAGCGCCACCTGGGAAGCCCTCATATTAAACGAGATATCATTAATGACTTAGCCCTCTAATACCAAATAGCGTCAAAAGAGATCTGACTAAATGGAGATCTAGCTCATGCATATAGGTGTAGTGACTTGACAGAGTAAAGATGTCAACTATTTCTGAATTACTCTGCAACCCCAAACCAAATGTCAGTTGAAACAGACAAAAGATGAATAGAATAGATGTAAGAATAGATAAAGGAATAACAGCTATAGCAATACTATAAAGAGAACTCCTGTAATCAATAAGACTGAAAGCCCTAGAGAGATGGAAATATATATGAATAAATAACAAGTATATTGTATCAGTTAGTAAAGAAGAAAATCAAGAATGAGATACTATTTTACATCCACAAGATAGGGGAAGATCACCCACTTCTGTAATGCTAAGTGTTGATGGGGAAACAAGAACTGTTTCACACTTGAACACTGCCATCCTGGAGGACAATCTGGCACAGTAACTGCACTTGTACCAATTATCTATGATGATCCAACCACACCCCTAAAGGAAAAAGGAAAGAGAGAAACGTAGAAACACATAAGGGACTATATTTTTCACAACATTGTGGAACCAGGAAATTGGAAACGACCTTGTTGTCTACCACTAGAGGAAAAAAGCTGTGGATGCACCCTCCTGAACAGGACACAGCAGATAGAAACACCACAGCTCTTAAGAGAATAATGTTTGGTGAAAATGGAAGGAAAAGAATGAAATCTATGTATGTAAATTTAAAATATACAGAAAAAACTATAATTGAAAAAGACACATGTACCCCAATGTTCATTGCAGCACTATTTATAATAGCTAGGACATAAAAGCAACCTAGATGTCCATCGACAGATGAATGAATAAAGAAGCTGTGGTACACATATACAATGGAATATTACTTGGCCATAAAAGGCATATTTGAGTCCGTGCTAATGAGAGGAATGAACCTACAGCCTATTATACAGATGAAGTAAGTCAGAAAGAGATATACTCACACATATATATGGAATCAAGAAGGAAGGTACTGATGAACCTATTTGCAGGGCAGCAATGGAGATGAAGACATAGAGGACAGACTTATGGACATGGGGGTAGGGGAGGGAGAGGGTGGGATGAATGGAGAGAGTGTATGGAAACACATACACTACCATATGTAAAATAGACGGTAGGAATTTGCTGTGACAACCTAGAGGGGTACGATGGGTGGGGGGTGGGAGAGAGGTTCAAGAGGGAGGGGATATATGTATAATTACGGCTGATTTATGTAGATGTATGGCAGAAACCAATGCAATATTGTAAAGCAATTATCCTTCAATTAAAAATAAATAAAATATATATATACATACACACAAACAAAAATGACACCACATATTTTCAAAGATGTATTTAAACTTAGGAATATACATTAAACACATTAGAGCCGTTACCTGTTGGGGAGTGGAATATGTGAGTAAGCAATTTGATAAAGGGAGGAAATCCATTTAAAATTGCTTTTTTGCCTTTCCCAGATCAATGATGATACTGTGCCATGAAAAAAAGTTAGATTAACTCAACCTCTGCATCTACCCCACCCTCCTCTAAAAAAGATAAGAAAAGACAAAAAAAGAAAAGAGAACTCTGTACATTATAGGATGGTTAACAAATTCACATGGTATGCATAAATAAGAATAACTACAAAAACTTGCTACCTACCAACTTTATGATCAATCAGGAAAATTAGCCAGAGAACTGTAGAATTCTTGAGAACTAAAACATCTCAGTAAAAGCTTTTCTAGTTTCCTGATTGCAAGTATATCTTTTCCCTGACCATACCAAAGTGATTTGTGTCTATTCATCTTTGGAAAAGTCATCAACAAAATAGCCTCCACATCTTTTAACAGCCTGTTTTAATATTTAACAAATAACCTTATCAGTAAATTCTTTCTTATTCCGTACTGTATTCCCAGTTTCTTTCTAGTCATTTCTTAGAGAAGATGGGTAAAAATGGTCTACATTTTTGTTATGATAATGTCTCATGTATTAGGAGGCTATTATTCTGCCCAGACTAATTAATTCCAACTCCTTCCACCTGTTCTCTTGGGTCTTATTTATTCACCATTTTAATCATATTATTAAAATACTCTGAACTTCTCCACTTCGCAGCATCCTCAAGGTGAGGTGACATAAACTGAATGAAATACTAACTCCACAATGGCCGAATGTGTGACTAATTGAGAGAGAAATGATTTCCAATCATTGCTATTACCATGAGTCCTTAAAGAAAATAACTAGTGGCTGGGAAATCTCATCAACCTTTTCTTTATGCATTTCAATTATAACAACCCCTTTACACATATAAATGTTACTGTTCAAGGCACTGTCTTATTTGATCTTCCAACAACTCAATAATGACTAGAAAGGTGTCCTGATTTCTCATTGCATAGATGAATAATGCAAAGTGTGAAGAGGTTAAAGTAACTTGCCTGAGGTCACTGAGCTCTTAGGCATTGGAAGTAGGACTTCTGATTCTAAGCATGTAGGAAGCAAGCTTGATTTCAAGCCTGTGAAGAGCTTGAATGGGAGGCAGTGTAGAGCAAGAGAAAGAACACTAACTTGCTGCCCGAGGCCTTGGATTGAGACTCGAGCTCTGCCACTGGTAGCTGTGTGACCAAACAGGGATAATAATAGGGTTGATGTGAACATTGTGGTTAAGGTGTAATGAACTCTATAAAATTTTGATTTTCACATTTTCTTTGTTCTGATGATTTGAATCCCTCTGACTTTAAGAAGTTACTTCAAAAGAATCTTCCTTTTCTTCTCTGTTCCCACATCACCAGTTTAATAAATATTTCTTTTAATTTATTTTTAATTGGAGGGTAACTGCTTTACAATATAGTGTAGGTCTCTGCGTGGGTTTGATCACTGGGTCAGGAAGACCCATTGGAGAAGGGCATTGCTACCCACTCCGTATTCTTGCCTTGAGAACTCCATGGACAGAGGAGCCTGGCAGGCTGCAGTCCATGGGGTCACAAAGAGTGGGACATGACTGAGCGACTGACACTTTCACTTTCTGCCATATATCAACATGAACCAGCCATCGGCATACATATGTCCCCTGCTTCTTAAAACTCCTTCCCATCTCCCACCCCATTCCATCTCTCTAGGTTGTCCAAGAGCACTGAGTTGAGCTCCCTACATCATACAGCCTCACTAGTTATTTTACATATGGTAATGTACATGTTTCCATGCTACTCTCTCAATTGGTTCCACCCTCTCCATAAGGAAGAAAGCACTTAAGTCAGTCTTAATGAGGTGGGTGAACCGAGAGCCTAATATAGAGTGAAGTAAGTCAGAAAGAGAAAAATTAATATTGTTTCTTAACGCATATATAGAGAATCCAGAAAGATGCACTGATAAACCTATTTGCAGGGCAGCAATGGAGACAAAGGCATAGAGAACTCACTGCCTGGAAAATCCCATGGGCGGAGGAGCCTGGTAGGCTGCAGTCCATGGGGTCGCTAAGAGTCGGACACGACTGAGCAACTTCACTTTCAGTTTTCACTTTCAGGCATTGGAGAAGGAAATGGCAAGCCACTCCAGTGTTCTTGCCTGGAGAATCCCAGGGATGGGGGAGCCTGGTGAGCTGCCGTCTATGGGGTCATACAGAGTCAGACACGACTGAAGCAACTTAGTGGCAGCAGCAATGGAGACAAAGGCATAGAGAACTCACTGTGGATACAGTGGGGGAAGAAAATATGTTTCTTTTGATGTTATCAGTTGTTTAGTTTTTCTTCCCCTTCCACCTGGAACAACATTCTCTTGCTCCTCTTGTGTTTTAGCTATTCATTAACAAAATTGGGATGCTAGGAAACACATTTGCTTTGACATTTTTGTCGTTCCTTAGATTATGTAATCAGTCTCAAAATACTAATCAACTATGGACAGAAAATGAAAATCATTCGATATTTGTGCTCCCTGATATTCGTGGGTTTTGAAGCAGTAAAAGAGAGGATTAAATGGCCACAGGCATTGAGAGAAAAATAACTAGTATCACTGTAAGTTATGCAGGACAGGGAAGCCTGGCATGTTGCAATCCCTGGGGTTGCAAAGAGTCAGACATGATTTACCAACTAAAAAACAATGACTTTTTAAAACTTTAAAAGTTAGTCATTGGAGAGCAGAATTTCAGAATGTGTCAGTGATCAACTACTACAATGCTTTCTTTATTTCATTGAACATAACTGCAATACTTCACAGAATATAACTGTAGTGGAGGTGATAGAATTCCAGCTAAGCTAGTTCAAATCCTAAAAGATGATGCTGTTTAAGTGCTGCACTCAATATCCCAGCAGATTTGGAAAACTCAGAGTGGCCACAGGACTGGAAAAGGTCAGTTTTCATTCCAATCCCAAAGAAAGGCAATGCCAAAGAATGTTCAAACTACTGCACAATTGCACTCATCTCACAGGCTAGCAAAGTAATGCTCAAAATTCTCCAAGCCAGGCTTCAACAGTATGTGAACTGAGAACTTCCAGAACTTCAAGCTGGATTTAGAAAAGGCAGTGGACAAGAGATCAAATTGCCAACATCTGATGGATCATAGAAACAGCAAGAGAATCCCAGAAAAACATCTACTTCTGCTTCATAGACTACACTAAAGCCTTTGACAATGTGGATCATAACAAACTGTGGAAAACTCATTAAGAGATGGGAATATCAGACCACCTTAGCTGCCTCCTGAGAAATCTGTAAGCAAGTCAAGAAGCAACAGTTAGAACCGGACATGGAACAACAGACTGGTTCTAAATCAGGAAAAGAGTATAGCAAGGCTGCATAATGTCACCTTGGTTATTTAATATCCATGCAGAATACATCATGAGAAATGCTGGACTGGATGAAGTACAAGCTGGAATCAAGATTGCCAGGAGAAATATCAATAACCTCAGATATGCAGATGACACCACCCTTATGGCAGAAAGTGAAGAACTAAAGGGCCTCTTGATGAAAGTGAAAGAGGAGAGTGAAAAAGCTGGTATAAAACTCAGCATTCAAGAAACCAAGATCATGGCATCTGGTCACATCACTTCATGGCATACAGATGAGGAAACAATGGAAACAGTGACAGACTTTATTTTCTTGGGCTCCAAAATCACTGCAGATGATGACTGCAGCCATGAAATTAAAAGATGCTTACTCCTTGGAAGAAAAGCTATGACAAACCTAGACAGCATATTAAAAAGCAGAGATATTACTTTACTGACAAAGGTCCGTTTAGTCAAACCTATGGTTTTTCCAGTAGTCAAGTATGGATGTGAGAGTTGGACCATAAAGAAGGCTGAGCACCAAAGCACTGATGCTTTTGAACTGTGGCGTTGGAGAAGACTCTTGAGAGTCCCTTGGACAGCAAGGAGATCCAACCAGTTAATCCTAAAGGAAATCAGTCCTGACTATTCATTGGAAGGACTGATGTTGAAACTGAAGCTCCAATACTTTGGCCACCTGATGGGAAGAACTGACTCACTGGAAAAGACCCTGATGCTGGAAAAGATTGAAGGCAGCAGGAGAAGGGGACGACAGAAGATGAGATGGTTGGACGGCATCACCAACTCAATGGACATGAGTTTGAGCAAGCTCCAGGAGTTGGTGATGGTCAGGGAGGCCTGGTGTGCTACAGTTCATGGGGTTGCAAAGAGTCAGACATGAGTGAGTGACTGAACTGGGCTTCCCAGGTGGCACTACTGGTAAAGAACACACTGGCCGATTCAGGAGATGTATGAGACTTAGATTTGATCCCTGAGTCAGGATGATGTTACCCACTCCAGTATTCTTGCCTGGATAATCCCATGGACAGAGGAGCCTGGCAGGCTACAGTCCATAGGGTTGGCTTTCCGACTCTAATCGAACACGACTGAAGCAACTTAACACGCACGCACATAGTACTTATACACCAGATTTTTCACCTAGAGTGTCACAAAGCCTTCACAAATTATAAACCATGTGTAAACGTTATCTTTTGCTATGTAGGGAATGTCTGGAAGTGTCTAACACTCCTCTTCTTGAATCTATGATAATATATGTTTCCATGCTGCTCTCTCAATTCATCCCACCTCCCCTTCCCCAATGTCCATAAGTTTGTACTGTATCATTCCCTTCTTCCAGAAAATCCTCTTTTTATTCCCATAATTAACGTTAGCCCAGGGCCTCTGTCTATGTTTCCAGAGTGTTCTGAGGCTCAGTGATTCCTGACTTATGGATGATTTGGTTGTTTAATACTTCCTTGGATTACATGAGCCAGTTTATTTTTTCTTTTGCCTTAATGTGGTAAAAAGTGAGACCTCTCTCACCATCCAACTAATATCTGCTACAACTAAGGTTCACATGGTTGAGGTGATATCTCTCAGATGGGATGCGGAGCTGAGTTGGTCATGTGGAAAAGTGCAGAATAGAAAGCATCATTAGGTTAGCAACAAAGATAAAAATCATGGAGCATGGGAAGATGCAAAAACTTTATCTAGTGAGTATTAAAGAGTAAATAGTCAGGGCACCAGCAATCTAGTATTGAAAGAACCATTAAGCAAACTGTCTGAAAACTGTCTCTGCTTTTATAGACACTACAAGGTATTATTATAAAGTTGCCATTGATTGTGTTGTAATTATTCCTCATATTAACTTTGCTTCAAGTCTTTAACTGTTTCGATGTGCTGCCATAGCTAATATGCAAAAGTGTGACAGGAACATGAAGCCTTGGGGACTCAGACTGACACACAAAATAGAAAAGAAAGAAGCAGAAACGTTACCTTATTTTCTCAATTCTAGCCTTCTCTCTTCCCATTTAATGTGTCTAGAGTTGGAATGTATTTTATAGAGATGTTTTCTTAAAACCCTGCCAGTATTAGGAGGCAAAAAAAAAAGGTATGTTGTCACTGTCTGTGTTAGTTGCTCAGTCACATCTGACTCTTTGCAACCCCATGGACTGTAGCCCGCCAGTCTCCCCTCTCCATAGAATTTTCCAGGCAAGAATACCAGAGTGGGGTGCCATTCCCTTCTCCAGGAGATCTTCCCTACCTCAGGATCAAAACCAGGTCTCCTGCATTGCAGGCAGATACTCTGCCATCTGAACCACCAGGGAAGCCCTGGTGTCATTGTCTGCGCATGTGCAAACTTGTGTTTCAAGAGAATCTGTTCAACTTGTTATTTACTGTTGAATTTTAAGTTAAATGAGGACCTTGTTTATGTGAAGTGAAAGTCTTTCACCGAAGCATTGGACATTTATCTGTCAAAAGCTCCAGCTGGCTTTTAAGAGAGGTAATTTTTAATTTACAAAACACACACACACACACACACAAAACCAAACCCTTATGATTTTACCCAAATAGAAAGCACAGGGAAAAACACTGGTATTCCTTAATATGCCCAAAGAGTCTTCTGACAGGTTTTAAGATGTTAAAGAGATAAAGGTCTGAACAGGAACTATGAAATGTAGTGGGTCACTAAAGCTAACTTCTTAGATGTCAAACCTGATGCAAAGAGCAGAATCATTGGAAAAGACCCTGATGCTGGGAAAGACTGAAGGCAGGAGGAGAAGGGGACAACACAGGATGATATGGTTGGATGGCATCACTGACTCAGTGGCCATGAGTTTGAGTAGGCTCTGGGAGATGGTGCAGGACAGGGAAGCCTGGCAGGCTGTAGTCCATCGGGTTACAAAGAGTCAGACATGACTGAGTGATTGAACAACAACAACAAATGCAGGAGATTTACTCTTAAATTTCTATTTGCTGCCGAAAGAAAGAAATATGTAAATATATGGATAAAAAATATTACTGGCAAGTTAAAAGAAATTATTTTAATTTAATATACTTTTTACCCTTGAAAACCACTATAAAATGGATGAGGTGGCAACTTATAATTGAGGGATTCATGTATTTTTTTCCTGTGCTTCTAACATATTGCTAGTTGTGACTCTAGTACCTGTTTTTCAAATACATGGGTCTAAAAAACATTGTTGGAATAAATATATCCAGGTCCAGTTGAAGTCTCTATAAATAATTTTATTCTCTTCATCCTCTAAAACTTCCAGGATATGATTAGTTAGTAACACATCAAAGCTTAAAGGTTTTGTAAGTTTCTGCTACCATATTTAAAAAATTATCTTTTTTAGAAACAGTTGGAAAACTTTTTATGAGAGGTTTTCACCAGGAAGTCTTTGAAAACAATTGGTGATGACTAAATGAGTTTCATTGTCACTTTGGGAATCCTTTTTAAACTCTCATGAAGATTTGAATTAACTGTGGTTGAAACAAAAAGAAATCACCAACTTTAAAGCATTTGAATGACCTGGCTCTAAAAAAATAGAAACCTGTAGGCTTTGAGGTTAGTGGCTAGATCCCTAACTGAGACGAAGGGATCATTAGTAAGGCAAATAGTAGCTATACCTGACCATGCAGTGGGTCTTGCATACCATTGGTTTTCTTCCATTATCAATTGAACTGACTGAGAACATTTAAGTGATCTTTAGCTCAGAGTTGTAACAGTGTCGAGACTTTTTATTTTAGAATTTCTCATTTAATTGAATTCTATAGCCTATCTAGAATTTGTGGCCCATGTCAAGAATGCATAGCTTTCTTAAAACCCAGAGATAAACCCATGTACCTATGGTCACCTAATCTATGACAAAAGAGGTAAGAATAAACAATGCAGAAAAGAAAGTCTCTTCAATAAGTGGTGCTGGGAAACCTGGACAGCTACATGTAAAAGAATGAGATTAGAACATTCCCTAACACCATATACAAAAATTAACTCAAAGTGGGTTAAAGACCTAAATGTAAGCCTGGACACTATAAGATTCTTAGAGGAAAACAGACAGAACATTCTTTGACATAAATTGCAGCAAGATCTTTTTGACCCACCTCCTAGAGTAATGAAAATAAAAATAAACAAATGGGACCTATTTAAACATAATAGCTTTTGCAGAACAAAGAAAACCATAAACAAAATGAAAAGGCAACTCTTGGAATGACAGAAAATATTTGCAAATAAAGCAACCAACAAGGGATTAATCTCCAAATATGCAAACAGCTCATGAACTCAATATGAAAAAAACAAGAAACTCAATCAAAAAATGGCCAGAAGACTTAACTAGACATGTCTCCAAAGAAGACATACAGATGGTCAAGAGGCACATAAACATATGCTCAACATTACTAATTATTAGAGAAATGCAAATCAGAACTACCATGATGTATCACCTCACAACAGTCAGAATGTCCACCATCAAAAAAAAAAAATCTACAAACAGTAAATGCTGGAGACGGTATCAAGAAAAGGAAACCCTCTTACACTCTTGGTAGGAATGCAAATTGATACAGCCATGATGGAGAACACAGTATGGAGTTCCTTAAAAAACTAAAAATAGAGCTACCAAATGATCCAGCAATCCCACTTCTGGGCATATACCCAGAGAAAACTAAAATTCAAAAAGATATATGCACCCAAGTGTTCACGGCAGTACTATTTACAATAGCCAGGACATAGAAGCAACCTAAATTTCCATCAACAGATGAATGGATAAAGATGTGGTACATATATACAACGGAATATTACACAGCAATAAAAAGGAACAAAATTGTGCAATTTGTAGAGATGTGGATGGACCTATAGACTGTCATACAGAGTGAAGTAAGTCAGAAAGAGAAAAACAAATACATAATATTGCTTATTTGTGGAGTTTAGAAAAATGATATATATGAACTTATTTTCAAAGCAGAAATAGAAACACAGACACAGAGGATGGATGTATGGATACTTGGGGCAGGGGAGGGAGGTGGCAGGACTTTGGAGGCTGGCATGAATATATATATACTACTATGTATGGGGCCTCCCTTGTAGCTCAGTTGGTAAAGAATCTGCCTGCAATGCAGGAGGCTTGTGTTCAATTCCTGGATCAGGAAAATCCCCTGGAGAAGGAAATGACAACCCACTCCAGTATTCTAGCCTGGAGAATCCCATGGACAGAGGAACCTGGCAGGCTGCAGTCTGTTGGGTCACAAGAGTCGGAAATGACTTAGTGACTAAACCACTACCTCTACTGTGTATAAAATAGATAATTAATGAGAACCTACTCTATGGCACAAAGAACTCTACTCAATGGTCTGTGGTGACCTAAATGGGAAGGAAATCCAAAAGAGAGGGAATATATGTATACGTATAGCCGATTCAATTTGCTCCACAGAATAAACTAAGACAATATTGTTAAGTAACTAGACTCCAACAAAAAGAAATTTTTTTTAAAGAATATATAGGTTTCTTAGATCTTTCATATTTTTGTTTTCTGAGTAATTGTTATGATATGTTAATGTTAATATGCCCTTTGTAAAGCAAATTTCATTACGTAAATATTAAAAAAAAAAACTAATTGAATACCTTTGTTTATCAGGATCCTAGTAAAAAGAAGTGTGGATTATTGTAGCTTGATGTAACAGATCAGATTCAATGCCTTTGATCTGCTTAAGTTTCCACAGGGATGGATCTTAAAATAGTCTCCATATCATGCTAAGATATTGTAGCTTGTCACTTTTGCCACCTGTGCCACCAACTGCCTACCATTGTTCAAGGGAAGCCACATAAAAGTATGGCCAGACTTTATTATCTTTATCACTGTTGCTGCTGCTGCTGCTGCTAAGTCGCTTCAGTCGTGTCTGACTCTGTGCAACCCCATAGAGGGCAGCCACTAGGCTCCCCCGTCCCTGGGATTCTCTAGGCAAGAACACTGGAGTGGGTTGCCATTTCCTTCTCCAATGCATGAAAGTGAAAAGTGAAAGTGAAGTCGCTCAGTCGTGTCCGAATCTTGGCGACCCCATGGACTCCAGCCTACCAGGCTCCTCCATCCATGGGATTTTCCAGGCAAGAGTACTGGAGTGGGGTGCCATTGCCTTCTCCGTTATCACTGTTACTATAGTCCATAAGTTAAGAGAACATATTGAAAGCATTTCCTACAATCATATACTACTTTTGAGATAACAATTGCTGGTATTAGATTTACCTTTTTTTGAACCCTGGTTTTTATATCATTATTACATAGGTAAGTGATAATTTCCTTTTAAGGAGAAAAATACTTTACCCAATACAATGGTTACAGTGGGAATAATTAAATAATGATCTAAATTAGTAACTTTAGAAAGAACATATATGAGAGATGGATTTTCATTTTCAAAAAAGACTTGGTATTTTTTAACCAATATTTACTCATTATACTTATAAAGATTTTAAAAATTTAATTCTTACCAAAAGAGAGAGAGAAAGACTTAGTAGAAAAACTCAGAATATCTAGCTCTATTTATTATATTGGATATTTAGCAAGTAAGATATATCCTCAAATAATAATGCACTAAAACGCTTCAGTGATCAAAGAAAGCACTTCTCTCTTGAAATATTTTTGATATTGGTATTTTACAGACTTTGTTGTTACAGTGTGAACTGCTTTTTTGATATACACTGCTTTAATTCATGAATTGAAGAAACCAAAATGAAAAACTGCCAAAGGGAGAGCTGAGTGTAACCTGAGTCTGAGACATGACATGGAAAGTAAAACTATGAATGGATGATGGAAAAAATTTTTTAAATATGACTTCATTATTACCATTCTTTTCACCAGAGAAATATTCCTATGTATCAAAAATTAAACTAAATGGAGTGTTAGGTCAAAATACGGTGCTTAATAAGCATAATTCAAAAATAAGGAAACAGACTTTCTCATGAACATAAGCTGTTTTGGAGGGTCCAGTTTGTTAGTGTTCTTGCCTGGAGAATCCCAAGGACAGGGGAGCCTGGTAGGCTGCTGTCTATGGGGTCGCACAGAGTCTGACACGACTGAAGCGACTTAGCAGCAGCAGCAGCAGTTTGTTAGAAGGCAATGGCACCCGACTCCAGTACTCTTGCCTGGGAAATCCCATGGATGGAGGAGCCTGATGGGCTGCAGTCCATGGGGTCGCTGAGAGTCGGACATGACTGAGCAACTTCACTTTCACTTTTCACTTTCATGCATTGGAGAGGGAAATGGCAACCCACTCCAGTGTTCTTGCTTGGAGAATCCCAGGGACGGGGGAGCCTGGTGGGCTGCCCTCTACGGGGTTGCACAGAGTCGGACACGACTGAAGTGACTTAGCAGCAGCAGCAGTTTGTTAGAAATGTCATAGAAATAACAGTGCTTCCCCTATATAAATAGTGAAGTCAAGATAAAGTGAATTATTCTAGAATGATTAAAATGACTAGTTTACAGCCTGAGACCTAGTATTGCCTGACTGGAAAAAGGACAGTAGGCAAGCAATGGCTTGCTGTGAGAAAGAATGATGTGATTTTAAAAATATTTCAAGTCTTGATAGATAATGTAATTAATCTTTTCAAACTGGCTTCATAATTTACTATGGCATGGATAAACTATCACTTCATTGCTTTCACCTGAAAAGTTGATTCAGCAGATGGACAACTTTTTCTTTTTTAATGTGAGTTTCCTAGAAATATTGTATCGTCTTAAACATAAGCTTTGCCTGATTATATATTTATTTATATTTTATATTATATATTTATTTTAACATGGCAGAAAAAAAAAACAAATACAAGACAGTCATATTTTTAAGGCACCAAAAGATCTGATTAATCTGCTATTAAATTGCCAGCTATAATTTGGTATATGGCAGGAGATCATCAGACCAAAATTGTCTACTCTGAGGCCAGGGTGATCTAGATTCCTAGTTTATCCTCAGAGGATAATTTGATGGGGGTGTCATCCTACAGTACTTTTACAACAGATTTCATTATTCTGTTGTTCTACTCTACATGGAGGACTCATTTAAAAACTCTCTGTGGGTGGATGAAACTGGAGCCTATTATACAGAGTGAAGTTAAGCCAGAAAGAAAAACACCAATACAGTATACTAACACATATATATGGAATTTAGAAAGATGGTAACAATAACCCTGTATGTGAGATGGCAAAAGAGACACAGATGTATAGAACAGTCTTTTGGACTCTGTGGGAGAGGGTGAGGGTGGGATGGTTTGGGAGAATGGCATTGAAACATGTATATTATCATATGTGAAATGAATCGTCAGTCCAGGTTCAATGTATGATACAGGATGCTCGGGGCTGGTGCACTGGGATGACCCAGAGGGATGGGATGGGGAGGGAGGTGGGAGGGGGTTCAGGATGGGGAACACGCGTACATCCATGGTGGATGCATGTCAATGTATGGCAAAATCAATACAATGTTGTAAAGTAAAGTAAATAAATAAATAAAACTGAAAAAATAAAAACTCTCTGTGTATCAAATAAAAGTTACAGATTCCATGTACCAAAAATATGCACACAACTACAAACATCTGCATACACTCACAAGATGTTCACAGATCACAAAGCTCTGTGTACTTGATTCCAGGTTAAGAAATTATTTTGTAATGTCACATATGCTCTGAACTCAATGTGAGCACAGTCTTTCCTCTACCACTGAAGTCTATATAACTTCCATAATATGACAGTCTCGCTTGCTAGTAGGTATAATGCTTGCAGGAGGATAGAACAGCAAAGAAGAGGAGCTTTGTCTGGCAGTAGTAAACTTCAGAAGGGTGCACACCAGCACACACACACACAAAATGAACAAGCCTTTGACAGTCTGTCATCACTGACAGCCCCAAAGAAGTCAAACCTCAATTTTGTCTAATGCTCAAAGTTTAGTTCTTGATTTCATGGTCGATTTGATATACAAATGTATGCTATACATAAGTAACTATAGAATAATTTATATTTTTCTTCTTTTAAATGGTTAAAAAATGTCTTTATGACATTCCAACTAACTAACCCTAGTGGAAAAAAAAAAATACACAAAAAAGAGTATGGCTGGTTTCCAAGCTTTTCTGCAAAGAATAGTGCAGTGATGAAGAAGAATTAGGCACAGCAGTTAAATCTCTTGCTTAGACTTTTTTTTCCCCCACAATTAGAGAACGCATTCATCATACAAAGTCTTACTGTCAAATTGATCCCAATAGCTTATACTGAAGACCTTTTATGAAGCTGATGGGTGAAAATTATATGAGTCAAGTATTGAGATGAATACAAAAGTGAAAAGCTTTTATCCTCCTTGGGGAAAAGTCACATTTTTTACAGTGTCAAAGTTTTAAAATATTACTAAAAAGACAAGCATAAAGTAAGAGACATAAGTTAGTCAAATTTGGGTGAGATAAATATTTTAAAAGTTGAAGAATGGACTTTTGCTTTTAGTTAAGATGGAATAATAGAGGCTAGATTTACTTTCCTGCTGAAACAAATTGAAGACTTAATAAAATGTATGATTCATTGATTTTTAAGAAATTGGACATTAAGAAATGAGTTGATTGTGATTCTAAAAAGCAGGAAACAAATCACATGAGCACCAAGACATTCTCAGTTTATTGCCTAGAAACAGTTTCTAGATTGTGGCACAGGTTGGAGGAATTCAGGTGGAGACAGGGCAGTCTCTTTCAGTTCAGAGAGCATAGTTGGAGTCCAGAGAGGCCAAGGATGCTACAGCTTTCAAGGCACAAGTGGGAGAACTTTATAAACAGAGATATCCTACAGATACTAACAAAGCTCACTTTAGAAGAAATAGATCATTTTAATGGTCATTTATCTGCTCAAGAAATTGAATTTTTACAGAAAAAACTCTAAGTCCAGATGACTCTATTGGTGAATTCTATCCAAAGATTTCAAAAAGATAAAAATCTTGCAAATGCTTTATCAGAAAAGTAAAAAGAAAAAAAAATACTTCCCAATTCATTCTATGAGGCCAGCTTTAGTCAGATATGAAAACCAGACAAACACTTTACAGGAAGAAAACTACAGACATTTTTCGTAAACATAGATATAAAAATTCTTAACAAAACTTTAGTAATTGAAATTTAAAAAGTGGGTTCCAAATGGGTTTTTCTCAGGAATGCAATGTTGGTTTAACATGTGAAACTCTATCAATGCAATTCATCATATTAACAACTAAAAAGATAAATCACATACTTAGCTGGTGCAGAAAAGCACTGAACAAAATCCACATCCATTCTTAATTAAAAAAATAAATCTGTCCACAAACTAGGAAAAAGAGGAAACTTAATCTGACATTTGATAAAGGACATTTTTGAAAACCCCACAGCTAACATCAGACTTCTTGGTGGAAGA
Organism: Bos indicus x Bos taurus; assembly: GCF_003369695.1. NCBI lineage: Eukaryota > Metazoa > Chordata > Mammalia > Artiodactyla > Bovidae > Bos > Bos indicus x Bos taurus. Next base: position 18,793,530 of record NC_040084.1, on the reverse strand, counting down.
CTGACTGCTTGTACCCTGATGTCAGCAACAATGCAAGTATGTCTGCTCTCACCATCTCTAGTCAACATTTCACTGGAGGATAGAGCAAGGAAAAGAAATAAAATGTATAGAGATTAGAAAGTAAAATTGACTTTATTCATAGGCAACATGATTTTCCTATCAGAAATATTTTGTGCAATCACGTAAAATGTTTAGAACTACTGGAGCTTAGTGAGTTTGAAGCATACAAGTTCATTATATAAAATTCAACTGTTTTTCTATATACTAGCAATGAAAAATTAAAACCTGAAAGAAACTGACAAAGAAACAGAGGCAATTGACTGGAGAAAGGATTATCTTTTCAACAAATGATACTAGAAAATTTGGATATGCATGTACAAAAAAACTTGATCAACATCTCACATCATACACAAAAATTAATTCAAAATGGATCATAGTACTTAATAAAATCTAAAATTATAAAACTTCTAGAAGAAACATTCAAGAAAATCTTGGGTTAGGCAAAGATTTTACACATATGATTCCAAAAGCAGACTGCATGAAAGAAAAAATTGACAGACTGGGCTTCATCAAAATTACCCTTCAGATGACACTGTTAAGAGAATGAAGAGACCAAGCCATGGGTTGGGAGAAAATAAATGCAAGTAATCATTACATATATCTCATAAAAATTTATATCCAGATATGAAAAAAAAACACCTCTCAGGCCTCATTAATAAGAAAACAAATAACACAATTTTTTAAAATGATTTAAAATCTTTAAAAAGATTTCAATAGACACTCCACCAAGAAAGATATAAGGATAGAAAATAAGTACTACATGAAATGATGCTCAACATCATTAATCTTTATAGAAATGCAAGTTAAAACTATAAGACACCATCCCATCTCTATTCAAAAGGCTATGGCTGATTCTTGTTTCTGTATGACAGAAAACCACAAATTCTGTAAAGCAGTTATCCTTCATTTAAAAATAAATAAAGTGGCAAAAAAATTCTAAGTAAAAAAAAATAATAATGATCATACCAAGTGTCGGTGAGCATGTGGAGGAACTGAAACAAAAAACTCCATAGCTAGGCATATTATTTAGAAACTATAGAAAATCAAAGATAAAGAAAAGATGCTGCAAGAAGTCAGAGGGGAAAAAATACCTTACCTATAGAAGAGAAAGAATTGTAATTACATCTGACTTCTCAGAAACCAAGCAAGTGAGAGGAGAGTACAGTGAAATATTTAAAGCGCTAAGATTAAAAAAAAACCCATTAACGTAGAATTCTGTATTCTGTGAAATATCCTTCAAAAGTGAAAAAGAAATAAAGACTTTCTCAGACAAACTGATACTGAGGATATTTGTTGCCAGTTTTTTATGCTAATATATAAGTGAAATGAATGACAGTAATGATATGAGGAACTAAAGTGAGGAATTAGGATTATTTTGTTATTATAAAGTATTCAGCTGACTTATGAAGTGGTATAGTGTTATGTGAAAATGTATATTGCAAACTCTAGGGCAACCACTAAAAAAGTTTAAAAGATGTATGATTATATCTTATAATTACATAAGGAGGGGGAAATGGAATCATATAAATGTTCATATAGAACCACAAAAGGAAGAAAAAGAGCAGAAGATAAAAACAGGAACAAAGAACAAGGACAACAAAAAGAAGATAGCAACAAATATAGCAGATATTAATCCAACTATATCAATAATCACTTCGAATATCAATGGCCTAAATGCACCAATTGAAAGTCAGATAAAGTAAATTCAACTATACGTTTTACACAAGACATCTACTTTCAATATAAAGATACACATAGACTAAGAGTAACTGGATGGAGAAAAACATACCATGCACTAATTAGAACAAAACAGAAGTAGCTGCATTAATTTAAGACAGAGTAGACTTCAAAGCACAGAAGGTTATCAGAGATAAAGATGGGTATCACATAATGATAAACCCATAATCCTTAATGTGTATTTACCTAACAATATCATGTCAAAGTACATGAGGCAAAATTGACAGAAATTCAAGGAGAAATAGATAAATCTGCTATCATAGTTGAAGATTTCAATATCCCTCAACCAGAAATGGACATATCAGCAAGCAGAAAACCAAAAGGATATAGTTGAACTCAACACCAACAATCAGCTGGGTATAACTGACATCTATAGACTACTTTATCCAACAACAGCAGAATACTCATTCTTCTCGAGCTCACATGGAACATTCAACAAAACAGTTTACATTCTGAGCCATAAAACATACCCTGATTTAAAACAATGGAAATCAGACAATATCTGCTCTCAGGTGATAATGGGATTAACCTAGAAATCAATAACTGAAATATAACTGAAAATTCCCAAAGTATGTGAAACTAGACAATATACTTCCAAATAATATATGAATCAAAGAAGAATTCTCAAGAGAAATTTAAAAATATTTTCAACTAAGGGAAATGAAAACACATAGCTTAAAACTTGTGAGATACAGTAAAAGTAGTGCTTAGGAAGAAATTAAAAACATTGAATGCATGTACTAGAAAATAAAAAAGAGCAAATTAAATCCAAAGTAAGCAGAAGAAATAAGAAGAATTAGAGCAGAAATGAGAGAAACAGAAAATAGGAATTCAACAGAGAAAAATCAACAAAATCAGAAGCTGGTCCTTGAAAACATCAGTAAAACTGATAAACTTTTAATCAGACTAACAAAGAAAAAAAAAGATAGGACATAAAACACTAATAATAGAAATGAAAGAGGAGACATCACTATAGATCCTATAGACATTAAGAGAATAATAGAGGAATTCTATAAGCAACTCTATGCCCACAAATTTGACAAACTAGATGAAATGGACCATTCCTTGAAAGACAGTTTGCAAAATTCATACAAGAAATAGACCAAACCCACGTATCCTGTGTCTCCTGCATTGGCAGGCAGGTTCTTTATCACTGGCGCCACCTGGGAAGCCCAATATTAGTACACAAATGGAATTGACAATAACTTTCTGAAATAGAAAACACCAGGCTCAGATGGCTTCACTGGTGAAGACTACCAAACATCTAAGAAAGAAATTATACCAACGCTCTACAATCCCTTTCCAAGAATAGAAGCAGAGAGAATACTTCTTTTAAAATATGAGACCGACATTACCCTAATAGGAAAACCAAAGACATTGAAAGAAATGACAGACCAATATCTTTAGTGAATAGATGAAGAGGTTTTTAACAAAATATTATTTCTTATATACCAATAATTAAGAAGTGGAATTTGAGACTGAAAACACAATGCCATTTCTACAACACCCAAAATCACACAATATGTAGATATAAATTAACAAAATATGTGCATGGTGGAATGAGGAAAACTACAAAACTCCAATGGAAAAAAATCAAAGATGAATGAAGAACATAGATATTCCATGTTTATGGATAGAAAGACTCAGTATTGTCAAGTTATCATTCCTTTCAAATTTGATCTATAGATGCAATGCAATCACGATGGAAATTCCAGCAGTTTTTTGTGAATACTGACCAACTGATTCTAAAGTTTATACAAGGAAGCAAAAGACCCAGAATGTTGTTCAGTCATTAAGTCTAGACTGACTCTTTGCAACCCCATGAACTACAGCACGTCAGGCTTCCCTGTCCTTCACTATCTCCCAGAGTTTGCTCAAACTAATGCCCGGTGAGTCAATGACGCCATACAACCATCTCATCCTCTGTCATCCCCTTCTCTTCCTGCCCTCAATCTTTCCCAACATCAGGGTTTTTCCAAAGAGTCTGCTCTTCACATCAGGTGGTCAAAGTATTGGAGCTTCAGCTTCAGTCCTTCCAGGGAATATTCAGGGTTGATTTCCTTTAGGATTGATTGGTTTGATCTTCTTGCTGTCCAAGACACTCTCAAGAGCCTTCTCAAGCACCACAATTCAAAAGCATCAATTCTTCGGCTGTCAACCTTCTTTATGGTCCAACACTCACATCTGTACCTAACTACTGGAAAAACCATAGCTGTGACTTTACGGACCTTTCCATACAGTCAAAGTGATGTCTCAGCTTTTTAATATGCTGTCTAGGTTGATCACAGGTTTTCTTCCAAGGAGAGAGTGTTTTTTAATTTCATGGCTGCTGTCACTCTCTACAGTCATTTTGGAGTCCAAGAAAATAAAATCTGTCACTATTTCCACTTATTTCCTGTGTCTTTAACTTATATGCAGAGTAGATAATGAGAAACGCTGGGATAGATGAAACAAACTGGAATTAAGATTTCCAGGAGTAATATCAATAACCTCAGATATGCAGTTGACACCACCCTTATGGCAGAAAGTGAAGAAGAACTAAAGACCTCTTGATGAAAGTGAAAGAGGAGAGTGAAAAAGTTGGCTTAAAGCTCAACATTCAGAAAACGAACATCATGGCATCTGGTCTCATAACTTCATGGCAAATAGATGGGGAAACAGTGACAGACTTTATTTTTGGGGGCTCCAAAATCACTGCAGATGGTGACTGCAGCCATGAAATTAAAAGACACTTACTCCTTGGAAGGAAAGTTATGACCAACCTAGACAGCAAATTGAAAAGCAGAGACATTACTTTATCAACAAAGGTCCATCTAGTCAAGGCTATGGTTTTTCCTGTGGTCATGTATGGATGTGAGAGTTGGGCTGTGAAGAAGGCTGAGTGCTGAAGAATTGATGCTTTTGAAGTGTGGTGTTGGAGAAGACTCTTGAGAGTCCCTTGGACTGCAAGGAGATCCAACCAGTCCATCCTAAAGGAAATCAGTCCTGAATATTCATTGGAAGGACTGATGCTGAAGCTGAAACTCCAATACTTTGGCCACCTGATGCGAAGACCTGACTCATTTGAAAAGACCCAGATGCTGGGAAAGATTGAAGGCGGGAGGAGAAGGGGACGAGAGAGGATGAGCTGGTTGGATGACATCACTGACTCAAAGGACATGAGTTTGAGTAAACTCTGGGAGTTGGTGATGGACAGGGAGGCCTGGCATACTGCAGTTCATGGGGTCGCAAAGAGTCAGACATGACTGAGCGACTGAACTGAACTGATTTCCACTTTACCCCCATCTCTTTGCTGTGAAGTGATACAACCAGATGCCATGGTCTTCATTTTTGAATGTTAAGTTTTAAGCTGGCTATTTCACTCTCCTCTTTCACCCTCATCAAGAGGCTCTTTAGTTTTTCTGTCATTAGAGTGGTATCATCTGCATATCTAAATTTGTTGATATTTTCCCAGAAATCTTGATTCTAGCTTGTGAGTCATCCAGCCCGGCATTTTGCAGGATGTACTCTGCACAGAAGTTAAACAAGCAGGGTGACAATATATAGCTTTGACGTACTCCTTTCCCAATTTGGAATCAGTCTGTTGTTCCTTGTCCAGTTCTAACTGTTGCTTTTGGTCTTGTATACAGGTTTTGCATGAGAGAAGTGAGGTGGTCTGGTGTTCCCTTCTCTTTAAGAATTTTCCAAAGTTTTCTGAGATCCACACAGTCAAAGGCTTTCAAATAGTCAACGAAGCAGTAGTAGACATTTTTCTGGAATTCCTTTATTTTTCTGTGATCCAATGGATGTTGGCAATTTGATCTCTGCTGAGTTTTCCAAATTTGCTCGAATAAAGTCCAACTCTTTAGCAGCAGCATCTTTTGTGGTTTGAAACAGCTTAGCTGGAATTCCATTGACTCCACTAGCTTTGTTCATAGCAATGCTTCATAAGGCCCATTTGACTTCACCTTCCAGGATGTTTGGCTCTAGGTGAGTGATCACACCATCATCATTATCTGAGTAATTAAGACCTTTTTTGTATGGTTCTTCTGTGTATTCTTGCCACCTCTTCTTAATCTCTTCTGCTTCTGTTAGGTCCTTGCCATTTTTATCCTTTTTTGTGCCCATCTTTGCATGAAATGTTCCCCTGGTATCTCTAATTTTCTTTAAGAGATCTCTGATTTCTCCCATCTTATTGGTTTCCTTTATTTCTTTGCATTGTTCACTTAAGAAGGCTTTCTTATCTCTCCTTGCTATTCTCTGGAACTCTGCATTCAAATGGGTATATCTTCTTTTCTCCTTTGCCTCTCTTCTTTTCTCAGCTATTTTTAAGTCCTCCTCAGACAACCACTTTGCCCTCTTGCTTTTCTTTTTCTTGGGGATGGTTTTGGTGATCACCTCCTGCTCAATGTTATGAACGTGCATCCATAGTTCTTCTGGCGTTCTAACAGATCTAAACCCTTGAATCTATTTGTCATGATGAATAGGTTCAAGGGATTTGATTTAGGTCATACCTGAATGGTCTAGTGGTTTTCCCTACTTTCTTCATATTAAGCCTCAATTTTGCAATATGGAGCTCATGATCTGAGTCACAGTCAGGTTCAGGTGTTGTTTTTACTCACTGTATAGAGCTCCATTTTTGGCTGCAAAGAATATAATTAATCTGATTTTGGTACTGACCATCTGGTGATGTCCATGTGGTGATGTCTGACAAAATGTGGTCCACTGGAGAAGGGCATGGCAAACCATTTCTGTATTATTGCCTTGAGAATCCCATGAACAGTATGAAAAGGCAAAAAGATATTTTACAGGAAAATGAGCCCCCTAGGTCGGTAGGTGTCTGATATGCTACTGGGGAAGAGTGGAGCGGTAGCTCCAGAAATAATGAAGAGGCTGAGCCAAAACAAAAATAATGCTCAATTGTGGATGTTTCTGGTGGTGAAAGTCAAGTCTGTTGCTGAAAAGAACAATATTGCATAGGAAGCTGGAATCAATCAAGGTAAACTGATGTGGTCAGGCAGAAGATGGCAAGAGTGAACATTGATATCTTAGGATGTGAACTAAAATGGACAGGAATGGGCATATTTAATTCAGACAACCATCACATCTAGTACTTTGGGCAAGAATCCCTTAGAAAAAATGGAGTAGCTGTCATAGTCAAGAAAAGAGTTCAAAATGCAGTACTTGGGTTAAATCTCAAAAAGGACAGTATGATCTTGGTTCATTTGCAAGGCAAATCATTCAGTATCGCAATAATCCAAGTCTATGCCCTAACCACTAATGCTAAAAAAGCTGAATTGAATGGTTCTATGAAGACCTACAAGACCTTCTAGAACTAACACCAAAAAAAAAATGTCTTTTCATCATAGAGGATTGGAATGCAAATGTAGGAAGTCAAGAGATCCCTAGAGTAACAGGCAAGTTTGGCCTTGGAGTACAAAATGAAGCAGGGCAAAAGCTAACAGAGTTTTGACAAGAGAAGGCATTGGTCATAGCAAACATCCTCTTCTGACAACACAAGAGACAACTCTACACATGGACATCATGAGATGGTCAATAATGAAATCAGATTGATTATATGTTATATTATAGTACTAGTGTTGAATTTCCTAGTGGGATTAATACATGTGATCCTTGTAAAGTAGATACCCTTTCTCTTGGGAGATATATTCTGAAGAATTCAGGTATTAAGAAAAGCAACAAAGTATTTGCTGGTTCTGGAATTCTAGATTTTGTTGAGTAAGTTTGCAGTCACCCTACTCATTTTCATCCTGACTTTATTATATTTTATTGTATCACCTTTTGGGCTTACCTGGTGACTCAGATGGTAATGCGTCTGCCTGCAATGCTGGAGACCCAGGTTCAATCTCTGGGTCAGGAAGAGCCCCTGGAGAAGGAAATGGCAACCCACTCCAGTACTCTTGCCTGGGAATTCCCATGGACAGAGGAGCCTGATAGGCTACAGTCCATGGGGTTGCAAAGAGTCAGCCACGACTGAGCGATTACTTTACTTTACTTTATTGTATCACCTTCTGGTTTTCAAAGGTATTAATAGTTTTAGTCAATTTCTGGCAGTCAACTTTCTATATCTTTGTCATTTTAATTATCTTTCTCTAGATACTTTCTAACTTTATGGCCTAGTCTTCCTTGAGGTGTGGTGACTGGAACCACAAAATAATCCTGATGTACATAAACCATCTAATCCTGATGTACAGTATAATGGGATAATGCTTTCTATTTCTGATATTCTTCCTTGTGGCCCTTTGCATTAGTTTTTGGTACAAAAGCTTTTTTGGACAATGTTTTATAGGGAATAACCTAAAATGACAATAGATCCCTTGTCTAGCAGTTCATTGGAGGAGGAAATGGCAGCCCACTGCAGCCCACTGGAGAATCTCACGGACAGAGGAGCCTGGTGGGCTACAGTCCATGGTGTCACAAGACTCAGATATGACTTAACGACTAAACCACCACCATCACCTAGCAGTTCATCTTAGGATTCCACCATTTGATATCATTGGCTTGGCCCTTTTCTCCATGTAAGAGCTTACTATCAACTGGAAATTGATCAATTTTTATGTATTAATATTTCTGCATGCCATCACCCTCTAAATAGGAAACTTGACTGGCTCCAGTGTTGACTCTGGGGACAGCAACCATCGGGTTCTGCTCTTCAGAAACTTACTAAATTCTTTCTTTTCTATTATTTGCTCTCTGCTAAAATATGCTTACCTATAGGCCAAATAAAACATTGCTTTTATGTATATCTATGCCTCACATCTTAGGTACATACCTATTCATATGCTCAAGTATATTTATGGTACAAGAGGAATAACAAAAGAGAACAGACTGGAACATAATAAAAAGATAGGCTTTGGAACAAGACCAATGTCCCCCCGAATTCTAGGTCTGACTGGGTTGAACCAAGGAATCTCTATAGGCATCTATGGCCTTCCAGGCTGGTTGTAAAGAGAATGCATTATGCTTAAAGTAGGTCTTCAGTCAATATTAGGCCTTCTTTTATTTTTTCCTTCTGAAAAAGTATGAACATATTAATAACTAAACTTATTAAGCCCTTATTACATACCTGGTCTATGCATGAAAAGGGGTTTGTGCATATTAATAACACAGAAGTAAGGTGACTGGCTAAGAGGAACTCTGGAACCAGCCTTCCTGGGTTCAGTTCCTGACTTTACCAGTAATTAGCTTCAGGACTCCCAACAAGTTCCTTATCCATCTTTACAGTGGTAAGTAATAACAGTATTTTCTTTGGAAGGGCTAAGTGAGATAATATTTGTTATTACTTAACAAGCTGTTAGCTTTTATTATGAACAGTATTATTATCTCACTCAATCCTCATAGTATCTCAGTGAGTTAAGCAAAATTACTTTTCTCATATATTATTTCTGGTAAAATGATAAGTGAGGCAAAATAATTTTTTCAACAACACTCAGTAAAAACCAGAAATAGGACCTTATTCTTCATCTACAATATGAACTACTCGAATTTCTCCTTATTTCTCTCCAAGCCAATTTCTTGTGAGGATTTTTTAAATAGTCTGATATAGGAACTTGTCAAAAGGCTTTTTGAAAGTGTAAATATAAATGTTTTCTTTAAATACCCTCAGTCATACTTATTTATCCCCTCAAACAACTCTAGTGAAACCAACAAATATCATTTCTTGTACAGAAATCTTGTTGATTTCTCCAAGCTATGTTATTTTCTCTTGGTTATTCAGCTATATCCTACCCTTTAACCAATAACCTCAGAAAGGTTGCAAGGCTGAGACTTTTGAAAAGGAGACTGTAAGGTTGGCTACATCATTTGCTCTCTTTGAAAGGGAATTTGGACTAGATAATCTCTACGGTTCTTTCAGCTCTAAAATTCTGTGATCCTTCGTGTAGCATCCCCATAATTATGGATATAGTAACACAGACCCTCTCATTTATTTGCTATAGGAGCCTTGCTGATGCACTATTCCACTTATTTGATATCATATTTACTTGTATATGTGTTTTCCCCTTGGTTATTTAGGGCACAAGATATAAGGTGGAGATAAAAGATATGTAAGAAAAGTGTACTAAAAAAAGACAAGTTAAAGTTAAGTGGCAAGGGGGAGAATGACCTGAAGTCATTCACTTTAGGTTAGGCTTCCTTTTTTTGTCATTATTTTGGTATTCTGTGACCTTCTTCTAGTGACCAGTTCATCCCTTCATTTTGTATTCAAATAATACTGGAATAAACACTCTGAAAGGGCAGAGCTGATATCCAAATGTCACATGATGTTCGGGTGTTTCTTTAAGTATTACATTTACTTTGTTTGCTTCCTTTCAATGGGAAAACTATCACTGGTTCATGAGCCTCAGCTAGCCCTGTGAAATCATGGAAACGGGTCAAATTTTGTTTATCTGATAAACATATTCCAAGAAAAAAAAAAGCACTGAAAGTATTAATTGCCTGTTGTTTATTCTGATTGTTGCATATAACGGGGATACAGAAATCCAAAATTCAGAGATTATCCTAAAAAAATCTTGGTTAATGAGTCAAGACAACAAAAAACTATGATATATCTGAAAGCTGTGCTATAGTAGAGACACACAGGAGGTGTTCTGGGGATACAGAGGATGAACACCAAGCCATTTGTTTTCTTGGAGGAAAGAAGTGATGATCAGTGGTGTCTTGAAAACTGCATAAGAATTGGTTGGATTTTGAGATCAACATTCTGGAGAGGGACCACCATGTTCAAAACCTGAAAGGACACTATTTGGGGAGCTATTTTCATACAGGAATTGAGAGTGCTCCTGGTCCTGTGCGTAAAGGTGAGTGTGGACAGATTGAGAAGGTTAGGTTATGAGGGATCTCACACATTATACTCAACAACTGTCCAGGAGTTCATGAAGCATCATTGGATGGGGTTTAAGCAGTTCAGTGGTATGATATTATTTCTTAACAGTTTACATTTTCAATCCGAACTTCTTAGAAAGAGTTCCAAATGACCATATCCAGCCAATCAACTTTCAGGGCTTAATACAGCATCTAGAATAAGGTAGATGCTCGGCTGCTGCTGCGGTAGATGCTCTACAAATGCTTAATTTATGAGGTGGTAAATAAATTAAAGAACCAATCAATGAAGGAATTAAACTCATTAGAATTTGTTTCTGGATTACATACCAAATTATTTAGATGGGCAATAATGACATTTACTTTAAACAAGAAAGGGGGTGGTTGGAGTATATATACTATTCAGTTCAGTTCAGTTCAGTCGCTCAGTCCTGTCTGACTCTTTGCAACCCCATGAGCTGCAGCACGCCAGGCCTCCCTGTCCATCACCAACTCTTGGAGTTCACCCAGACTCACGTCCATCGAGTCGGTGATGCCATCCAGCCATCTCATCCTCTGTAGTCCCCTTCTCCTCCTGCCCCCAATCCCTCCCAGCATCAGAGTCTTTTCCAATGAGTCAACTCTTCACATGAGGTGGCCAAAGTATTGGAGTTTCAGCTTTAACATCAGGCCTTCCAAAGAACACCCAGGATAGGGTTGTCCAAATGTGGACAATTATGAATGCTGGGAATCTGGTATCAGGGGATCATCCTGCTATTTTCTTGACTTTTGGGGGATGTTTGATATTCTTACACAATAAAAAGGTTTTAAAAACTTCTGAGTTAAAGAGATGATGTCTAGACTTCAAATATTAATGTTTTGAAACATAAGTAACTTAGTTAAAAAGAACTAAATTTTAAAAGAATGATACATATATGTGTAACTTTAAGAAACGAAAAAGAAAAGAAAAACCTTGAACATTATAAAAATTTTCGGAGTCAATGCAATTCTTGACTCTAGGTTTGTAAATTTTCAACCTGGCTAGAAATCTTCTTGACTCAAACCTCTTAATAGTTTATACTGTAGAACTAAAACTAATCTGTTAGAAGGTAGTTATTACATTTTTTAAAAATATGGAAATCATATACTCATTTGAAAACATGTTTCCAAAAAATGCTTTCACATTAATCTATATCGCACTCAATTGATTATTTCACACCACTTTATGTTATTTTGTAGTTAATAAAAATAACAGTGGAATTTAATCATGCTAGTATTAATATTTATCAAATATGAACATTTTATACTAAAAGCAATTAGGTTAAAACACAAAAACAGTCTATAAGTAGTTTGTTTCTGTTTCAGGAACATGAATTCTTTGTAGTTAAAATTTGATTGGTATGTACAGCCATTGATTCATATCTCTTGTAGTCCATTCAATAAATTGTTACTGCTGCTAAATAAAGTCAGGTTTTAATAATTGATCATTATCTGGAGATTGGCCAAACTACCACCGAAACCTTTGCTTTTCAGGTGTAGCTATCAAAGCAGGTCTCAGTGACTTCAGGTTAACTCTCATCTCTATTATCAGCCTCTAGTGAACAAGGCATCTCCCTGCACTGGACTACAGTACACAGTGAAGGTCAAAGAGCAAACCACCGTTTAAATGATGGTTCTTCAGCTGATGTACAGAATGCTGCGATGAGGACGCTACGGCCGGAGGAACGGCACATCAAGACCATGGAGAGACTCTAAAGGTGAACTTTGGATCCTTAGATCGACTCAAACAATTCTGCCTGGGAGAAAGAAAGATGGCTTCACAGAAGTAGTACAGGTTGCTGGAACTTGTGACAGTTTTTATTCCCTTTTCTTTTTCATACTGAAAACCAAATGTATATTAAAATATTCTTAACAATAAAAAGGAAAAAGAAGAGGCCACAGGAGAAACTGGTTGATTGAAAGGGGAAATGACCTTTGTAATTATTATCCTAATTAAAAAAAAAAACAAAAAAAACGTGATGTAAACAGACATTAGGAAAAAATATCTTACTGTTTTGCCATGGAAATTTGCCATTGTGTGTTCATAACGGATTTCTTTTTCAAACATTTGTTAGGCATGATGAGATCTGGCCTGAAATGAAGTGAATTTCCATCCTAAATATTTTAAGGAGGTGAAGTTAAGCAGTATTGACCAGAGAGTGGTTTGAGTCAATGTAAATCCTCTTCAGCCACTATTAGATTGGAAACTTTACAAACTAGAGTCTGAAAGATGCATAAATTACTTCAAAAATAATTTTTTAAAAAATCAGTAATTCCTCTCAGAAAATCTAATGTCTTAAAGAGGCCACATTTACCTCAAGTTTGGCAAAAACTTTAAATACGAAAAATTTAGTAACACAAAATTGTATATGTATACTTCATACACAAACAATGTTTACCGCTTGGCACTTCATTTCTTTACTTATGGAGAAGAAAGGAAAGAAGACTTTTTTTACACCAGTTATGTAAATTGTTTCTCTAGTCTTTTGTAAAACACTTGGGGGGGATAAACAGTAGTAGGGGTGTGGAACATTTTAATGTGTGAGTTTCAATTATAAGAAATAAATAATAAACTCATCTTCATACTCTTAGAGCTCTTAGGACATATTCAAATTAATTACATATCTTAATTCCCTTACTTGGTTTACCATTAAAGTTTCAGCAATGAAAGAGAAGGGAAATTTTATAGAGACACCAAAAAAAAACTGAAAAGCTGGGGACTGGGGAAATGTAGAACTCTTACACACACTTACCAAAAACTCCAAAACACTGAATGACAAAACAATCTAAAGTATAACATGTGCAAACCAGAGAGGTGAGGATGGCAAGACAAAAAGGCAACATATTTCCTCCTCATATGATACCACTTACTCAGTATTCTTAAGAAAGATGTTCCTTAATGATATTCAGTTACACCACTTCTGATAACTGTTGAGAGGAAATAACACATATGTTCTTACCAGGAGATTCCAATTAGAGGCTATATTAGTCTTTCTATAAATCGCTGTCGGTTGGTAAGTTTGGATAAGCACTAAAAAATCCACTATAACCACTTAATGTGCCCCTTTGTGTGTGTTCATATGTAAGCAGGAAAACTCTGAATGCAATAGGATTTGTAGCTATCATCTCAAAATCAAAGTCTAAGGTTTTCTTCTTTTCTTAAATTTTGAACACACACACCAAATCTGAAAGATCTACTTGGTACTGATATTATTTTAAATTTCGTAATTGTATCACAGAACTCATTCTTTGGGCTAGTTAGCTAATCACCATTTCAACAAATAGGTATGATTATACCCATTGAAGAAATTAAGCAACAGAGGCATAAGTCAAGGCGATCTTTGCCAAATATATACATAGTATATATATATATATGAAGAAAAATAAGGATAATTTACAAACAAGGTGGTATAATGAGACATGACTTTACAAATTCAGAAACTGGGAATACCATTTTTGATTACAAAGTCAGTTTACATCTAAATTGGCTTCATTCTCAGTTTTTAGTTGGATCTCACTTTTATGTCTTATTCTTATACTTGAGTCTCAAGGCAGTCTTATGGGCACTCTGGTGGTCAGATCTTACTCTTTTAAACAGCCATTCTTCTTTATCAACAGTGTCTACTTTGGTGTCCTTGATTCTGATTATCTAGGAGTCCCTCACTCACTTGTCAGGCAAACCTGTCCCTTTCCATGAATAAAATAATTTTTCTTCTTGAGAGTTCTCAAAGTTTATGAATTCAGGTACATATGAAGGCAAGTGACCGCATTAACTTTTGTTCTCAAATTCCATCTTAAAATCACGTTGATAACATCATGCTTTGTTTAATACACTACCACTAGTAACTTCTCAAGTCTTGCATCCGTTCTCCTGCGTCTTCCTTCTCTTCTTTCACGTTTGCCTGTTCAGTCCAGCCCACTCTCAATCCATCAGACACCATCATATAATAGAACATGCCTACAGACTTCTTTAAGTTTCCTGCCATCTGGAACAGCTTTTTCTACTTCATCCACTGTGTTGCTCCAAATCTTAGGGGAATATGTTCTAAAATTGCTTTTCTCCTTTAATCTTTGTAGTTGTACTGTTAACTCATGAGATACATATATATATATATAGACACATGTTTTTTTCAATTAAGATATGTATTTCTCCTTTTCATGCAAACTAAGACTTATATTTAAAACAATCTAAGCTACTAGAATAATTTAATTTGGAGGAAAAGAATTTAGTGGTAAAATACTAATAACATTTAAATAAGTAAGGGATTATATAGTTATTGACAACCAGCTAATCTTTGTTACAGATGAAAAGGAATTGTGTTCTAATTTAAGTAAAAGTGTTTCTCAGTGAGATATGAGAGACAATGCAAAGTGTTAAAATAATGAATTAGCTTACTAAAGTTGGTTATTTCTGTTCTTCCTGTAGCAGCCATAGTATACATGCTTATATGGTTCAAATCTGATATGTATTCAACGTTCGTGATGGAAAAAGAGCATGTATGTTGAGAGGGATAAAGTCAGACTGACATGGACAGAAACTCTACTGGGGAGCAATCCAAAAGCAGGAGTGTGGTGTGTAAAACTACACTCCTTTGACAATTGTTATTTTGTTGTTAGGGAAGATGTGGATTAAAAAAGAAGGTGGTTTTTGAAGAGGAGTGTTTTCAACTTTTCCATTTCTATACTTTATAGGAAAATTTTTTGCTATTAAAAAAAGCATAATATCACACACACAAAAGATTTAATAAATAATCTTAAAAGTTGTAATTGTGTTTTTGAGCTACATATTAATTCACCATACTAGTGAAGGCAAACTAAATTTCATGAATGTGGTTGAATCTTTTTATTTATAAATTATCCAATCTTGTTTCAGAAAGAACTTGAATGGCAGCGTTTATTTCATTAGAATAGTCTTCTAGAGACTATATCATATAAAAACAGCAGTTGTTGGCTTTCCAAACTTTTACTATTTTTGTTAGCCTGCTTACATAAAAAAAAAAAAAGGTCATGAAAATCTTTTTAAATTGGCATTTTATTTCTGAAGTTCATGAAAAAGTTAAAATAAACAAATAGAAAGGGATATAGATGGAATTTGAACTTATAGAAGTGCAAAAAAGTTAGCTGAGAATGCCACTGCCCTGGGAACTAAAATACAGGACTTCAAAGTAAGATTTTCTTCCTATTTGATATGTGCAGACTTTTTTGTGTACACATGCACAACAAATGACATAATAAACTCTATAGTTAACTGATGATGTCAGATTCCAGAAATGTTTTATGTTTAAAGAAATATTAAAATGTTATAAAGGAGTATTTGTTACATTTTAATAACTTAGTAAGATTCAATTTAACATCTATTGTTAAAAACAAATAGTTTTATTTGGCTGAAAAGTTTTCATTTTTAGCAATTTAACCTACATTTTCTCATAACAGATTGATAGTTATAAATTAGTTCAAAGGCAGGCTAAAACTATTCTTTAAATTAGGTCTTCGAAAAAAAACTATAAACATTGTCAAAGGTTAGTCAAAATGATAGGAACATCATATTCAGAAAATTTACAAGGAAGATTTTCCTTAAAATTGTTTTAGGAGCTAAGTACTAGTAGCATACTTAAGAAAAGCTTATAAATGAAAAGCATACATGAGATAGTCATACTAGCTCTCCATGTTTACATAATACTAACGATATATATAGAAAACTTTACCCAGAGTAATTTTATATTCCATGTCATAATTTGGTTTATTTTCCTTAGCAAGGATAAAACATCTATTAGTAAGAATCAGGGTAATACATGCATTCTAAAACTTCAAAATTCTAACTGTAATTTTTAGTTTCTAAAAATCTGTTTATTTGAAGATCATAATGCAAAAAAAACCACCCCACAGTTACTGAAGAAAGATACTTCTAAAAAGTTAAGATAAAATAGGGAGCATTTGTCATAGAAATAAACAGAATTTCAAAAAGGCATATTAAATGTCCATCTTTTCAAACCTAACCAGCTAGAAGCAAGCTACTTTACCTATAATACATAAAATGGATTAATGTCTTTAAAAATGCAAATATTTTCAGGACTTGAAGGATAGCCATTTCAAGAAATAACAGTGACTCTGATAACTCGGCTGCCATAGCACAAGTCATGGTAACTTCTCTTTTTAAAAACATTTGGTTAAGATTGTTATAAAAGGCAATTTTTTACATCCCATTATTCCAAAGAGGTTTAGGTGTTTTTCCCCCCTCTCACATGTATGGTGATTTCTGGCTGTTTCAGTACAAGGCATCACACCGGTGCAGTCTTGCAATGCAGCCCACGGCAGTTGCAGCAAGTATTTCCCATTAGGAATGTAAGGAGCTTGGAGGGTACAAGGGTTGAGGAAGCAATCTAGAAAAGCACAATGCAGCTTGTGGGTCATTTCCCCACAAATAACCTTTTTAGACCGGGTCCATAAAATGCAGTTTATTATCTAAATTTTTTTAGGGAGCCTCTTTTGTTAAATGTTAACAAAAGAACCACTATGCTAATTCCCTTTAAAATGCAATCCTTAAAAACAAAAATCAACTCTCAAGTCTTTTTGAAAAGTGCTTAAATCATCTGGAGATAAATATCACTTGGTGTCCTTGTTGCCTAACAAATGGCTTTTTCCATTGTTTCCATTAATTTCACCCATATTCGTTTTTTAAAAAACAAGGCCCTTATCCTCATCAGCAAAGGACAGACGTATGATTTAGCATATAAACCCGGTAATTACACACTAATTTACGAAAGATTAATTTTCTTTCTCTTTTCATCAGTTTTCAAGAAGTCTTCCCCTTGAAACTGTAAACAGGAATGGTTTACACCTCAAATTAGAAGCCATTAATTAGCGTGACGAAGTCAACTGCAAGATACACAGATAATTTAAATTATTTAATCACCAATCACCTCGACTAAAGTGTTCTATACTCTTTCATTATCCTTCGGTTAGATTATTGATTTGTCACTACATTACCTCCAGATAAGTTAAGAGATAAATATTAGCGTTCTTGCCTTTCTCTCAGGTTTACATTACTCCTTCTTGTAAACACTTAAAAAAGCTTTAAGGTTCTTCAATCCCAAATCCCTAATTAGCCATTACTAGCCTTTTTGTAAGAGGAAAAAGAGTCTCTGAAGTACAGATCAGGAGTTCGCTGTGCCCAGATAACAATAAAAAAAAATTTTTTTTTAATGTACGCTTAAGGCAATGGCAGTAATAAAAGATATGCAGAGGTGGCTACAGCAAATAACGGGCTCGCAAACGCAAGCGCTTCTAACAAAAAGCGCCTGAAACCTCTATGGCAATATACAGCACTCCAATAAATTACACAACACTTTGCATAGGCTGCAGAAATAACGCAGGACAAGACTTACACAGATGCCCATCCGCAGCATTTATACACATGCACATGGCAAAGAGACAGAAACCAAACACTATCATTCAACTCGGGCAGGGTAGCGCGATCCCGAGTTTGCCCAGCGTGAGAGTGCTCTCTGCGTGTAGTGTCTGTGCGCGCGCGTGAGAGCGAGACCCGTCCTCGGGGCATTTCCCCTCTTTGGGCAGTTTTGCTTCATTTGTTTCCTATTTCTGCTACAGAGAAACTAACTTCCATCTCAGCCCCAGCCAGCGGCCGCTGAATAGAGCCTGTGCTGCGGCTCCGTGTGCGTCAGATTCCTCCGCGGAGCCGTGCCCGGCCCCCCTCGCTCGCTCGCTCGCTCGCTCCCTCCCTCCCGCGATCGGCCTCCACAGAGAAAGCGCCTTCCAGCCAACCGGCGGCTCCGGCTCCGACATCTTCGACTGGAAATAAATAAATAAATCGCACCTTCGGCCCGGGGAGCCGCGGGCTGGGGGTCTCGCCGCGCCGGGTTGCGGGGGGCGCCGGGGCCGCGGGCGGGCGGGGGCGGGGGGTCGGAGGCACTCCCTTTTTTTTGCCTCTGTGCCGGTGGGTGGTGGGGGCGCGGGCCGCGGGCCGGCCGATCCTGGGGCCGCGAAGGGCTGCGGACTCCTTTCTGCGGCGGAGGGATCCGCGGCGGAGGAGGCGGGCGGGAGGGCGGCTGGAGCCGCTTGCCTGAGAGTTGTTGTTTCCTCCTCCTCCTCCTCCGCCTCCGCCGCCGTCGCTTGAATGGTGGAGCCGAGGTTCGGGCTCGTGAACACACACTGACAGCTATAGGGCAGGCGGCGGCCCCGTCCCCGCTTCCCCTCGGCGGCGGGGCGTCCCGCCGGCGGCCCCGAAGTGACCCATAAACATGTCTCGTGAGAGGAAAGGCCTCTCGGAGCTGCGATCGGGTAAGTCGGGGGGCTAGCCGGGGCCGCCGGCGGCGGGGGGCGATCCCGCCCGCGGCCCCCCGCCCCCCGCCGCCGCCGCCCGGCCGCTCAGCCTGTGTGTGTCTCCCCCCCGTGTCCCTCTCTCTCCCGCGCAGAGCTCTACTTCCTCATCGCCCGGTTCCTGGAAGATGGACCCTGTCAGCAGGCGGCTCAGGTAGACGGCGGCGCGCGGCGCGGGCCGGGCCGGCGCTCGGCGCCCGCGGCGTGGGGGAGGGCGGCGGCGGCGGCGGGAGCGGCGGGGCCGCGGCCCGGGGCGCGGGGGGCTCAGCTCTCCCCGCTTTGTTGTTGCAGGTGCTGATCCGTGAGGTGGCCGAGAAGGAGGTAAGGGCGGCGGCGGCGTGGCGCCGCGCGACCGCCCTTGGGCCGCCGCCGCCGCCGGGGCGCCCGGGGCGCGCGGGGCTCGGGGGTGGGGGGGTCCCCGGCGGGGGCGCGGGGAGGGCGGGGGAGGGGCGCGGGCGGGCCGGGGCGCGGGGGGCCGGGCTCACGGGGCGTCCTCTCCCCCCTTGCACCCCACAGCTGCTGCCCCGGCGCACCGACTGGACCGGCAAGGAGCATCCCAGGACCTACCAGAATCTGGTGAGACATTCACGTCGCGGAGCAAAGAAACTTTTCCCCGAGTCGAATAAAAATTGAATTTCCCGCAATTTTTTTTTTTTTTAACCGAGACAAAAACTTGGCCCCAGAACCCGAAAGCTCCCGAGGCCCCCGGGGAGGGTTGGGGAGGGACGGCGCGGGGGGCTTGCAGGGGGCTAGTGGTGCGGGGGGGGACCCGCACCCCGGGGCCGCCGGGGCTGCCGGCGATTTATTTGCGATATTTTGTTAACGTGCTAGAAATAAAGATACGTCATGAGTGTTGTGCAGTGCAAGGCCGGAGGAGGAGGGGCCGGCGCGCGCGTCCGTGCGGCCGCGGGGGCGCGCGCGAGGCGGCGGCGGCGGGAGCGGGAGCGGCGCGAGGGAGGCGGGCGCGCTCGCTCTGCACGCGCGCTCGGCACGGCTTTCTCCTGCCGCACACAATAGCTGGTGACTAACTGCTCCGAAGTGGCATTAGCATTTCACAAGCGGGCTATTCAGCCGCGGCGGAACCGCTGCAAGACGTGTGTGCCTCTTTTTTTCTTTTAATTTTCTCTTTTTTGGGGGAGGGGGATCTCTCTTTACCTTCAGACTTAGGGTTTTTTTTTGATCGGAAGGGTTCGGATGTGCGATGATCGTGGGCCATCGGCACCTCTTGCATCTATCTGCCCAAGGTTTTTTTTTTTTTTTTCCACGGAAGTGGAAAGCCTGTAAACCCTAAAGCCAGGCGTTGAACCATGCTTTTTTTCTCCTTTTGCTAATTCTCGCGTTAGGCCCCTCGTTCAATTAAAAGCTAGTGTTGGAGGCCACTGAAGAGTTCCGATTTTTTTTTTTTTTTTAAATTTTATCCGTATACTTACTGTGGAGTGGAGATGGGCAAGTAAAACTTTTCCAGTTTCTAGCGACACGTCTTTTGTATTTAAGGTTCAGAAATAGCTCTGTCTTAATTTTGTAGGTTTTCGAAGTGAGTGTTTTAGTCATTTCTAAAAAAATTGAAAATGGACCTATCACTTTTAAGTATTGTGAAGGGCGTGGTAGGATATTTTTATTGGCGAGTTTTGTATTCCGTGCTAATTTCTCCTTTTGGACTCAAGGAGGTGGTCTGTCTCTGTGTGTGATGGGCAGTTCATGCAGTCACGGGGGCAGAGCAAAGAGCAAGCCTTTGAAATCTCTGCAGTGCCTTGGTTTTTCTGAGATGTTTGCAGCTGATGTTTTGAGACAGTTACAAGGTTATCTCAAGAGGGCTTCTGAAAGGATTAGGAAGTTGAACTAGCTTTGAATGTCTTCCGCGAGATTGAAGGCATGACAAGATTTTTGATGGCTCTTTCATTTGCGTATAGACGAACATCTAACTTTCATATGTAAATGTGTTAGGATTTAATATAGGTTGTTGGTAAGTGTTCCCAGGTATTGGAATGAACGTACTCAGGTTTAGTTAATTTAATGAAGACTTAATAGCGCATTCATTTCCATACAACAGTTTTCAAGTATGTAGTGATTTCATCTAGTGTTACTCAATACTAGGCTAAAGTGAAAGGAATTTGAAGCAAACTTCAAGGTTCAGTAACAGCAATATTTAATTTTTAGGTTTGTAAATACTTGACAAAACCTTACGTGGGTGTCCATGTTTTACTTATTACTTAAAAGAATTACTAAGATTGTAATACTCCATTTTTAAGAATTGGACAGACAACTCATCTTGGCCTGTTTTAACCAAACTCATCTTTGCATTTCATAAAACCCCACAAACCCCGAGTCACTGAAGGTGGCCGTGTTTTTTTTAATGTGGAGATTATTGGTTAATGTTATGTTTATATTTTCTAAATGAAGCGGCCAATGATATCTGGCCAGATTGTGAGACTGTCTAATCCTTGTAGGAATATCATTTAATTTTCCAATAAAAACAAGGTTACCAATGTTTTTCAACTTTTTTTGAGCGAATTTGTCATCTCTCAAATATTGATGAGTTTATATTCTTCATCTCTTCATCAGATTTGGGATACCATAAATTGTGTTTATCTTATCAAAATTCACCTATTTTGGATGGAATTGGTGTTTCTTGATTAGTGTTGCCAAATGTTTATACCAGAGCAGTCATGTTGGCATGCTCATGAAATAGTTAAGGATTCCCATTAGACTTTAGAGTTCTCTGGCACATTTTTTCCTTTCATTTGCTCAGTCTGTATAATTCGAGGCACCATTTGAGGTGCTTTCCTACCTGTCAAACTGTGTATCTAGGTATGTGGTATTTGGTTTAATTTTGTTTGACTTTTGATTGAGATTTAGTTAGCTCTAAAAACATTTTGGAACCCTAGGTATTTGAGCACGTTTTTGTTTAACAGTAGGATTTTGAAATTATGTGGTGAGCTAGGTGAGCACATGCAATGTCTCTTGTACAGCATTCTCTATTTCTTAATTTATTTTTAAGACTGAAAGTTTTATTTCCTATCAAATTGAATTTAACATTGATTTGAAAATTATTCTGGTGTTTGAAGCCAAAATAACAACTATCGTTTGTGGTTTCAGTAGCATTTGCCTCTACTTGGGAGTTCATTGCTTGTGTTAATTGATAAATTGGGTAATATTTTAAATGTAAGGATTTGTATGTCAAATTGAAATTTCTGGAGAACCTCAAATTACAGCTATTTAGGATGAGGTATAATATTTGTACTTGGGAACTTAAAAGACATAGATCAGCATCTGAAGTCAGGTTACAGATAAAATTCACAGTAGTTGAGTTTTGACTAAGCAGAAAGTGGAGTTTTAAGAGAAGTTTAAAAGTTTCCAGGGTGAAAAAAGAAAATTTAATACTTTTATTTCAAGTGTCATTGATAAAGGTATTGTAAAGGAAGATTGTGATTATTATCCTCTACTCAAGACAAAACATTTTTAATAGTGGATGGAATTTGATAGGAAGTTAAAGCATTTTTATTTTATTTTTAGCCCAGTAGTATATATATTAAATCAGATTTTCTTTTTTTTTTTTTTAAAGGATGGGGTTGCTTTTAAATCAAACAGGCATTTTTTAAAACTTTAATTGGAATTCTTATTTTTCGAATAGAGTCACGCAGGAGGCAAACTTTACAGAATAAGAAAACAACTAATTTTTGGGCTAAGAGACATCTTTGTCATTTATTTTTGTTTGGACAGTGAAATTGGTTTATTAAATTTCACTCTCCAGTCACCTTTAAGTAGTGATGACATATTTAAGTTGCATACTTACGAGATCTTAAGGCAGAATTTTTAAGTGCCCTTGGCAGGTTTGGGACTCTGATTACATTTCTTGCTTGCAAGGTATTTCCCAAACTGTTGTTGTTTTGCTAATCTGTTAGATACAATTATTATAATTTTTTTTGTAGTAGTATTTGCTTTTAAAAAATGATTCCACTCTATTAGAAATCTAAATCTTTGTGTTCAAGGGAAAGCATTGCAAATAGATTGTGTATTGTGATGTTAGCCCTGCCAGCAGTTAGCGTGCAGGTTAACCTCTGGCAAGTCAAAAATTTCTCTGGGCCCGTGTTTTCTCATTCTTATAAATGGATTGAAATCTGATTTTTAACTAGAAGTAGCAGTGCATTGTTTTGAAGAGCTCAACTTTTTAAATTTTGGAATTATTTTGTAAAACACAGAAAAGTAGACCTCGACAAATCATTCATATTAGGAAATTGTATAAACACTTTTTGTAGCACCATTCTTAAGTTGTTGTATCATTTTTCCTTGAAAAGATGAAGATTTTTGAGACATGACCACTTTGTAGACTACTTTTTTTTAATAATTGGTATGATTTCACCATGGTTTAAGTACTAGTTTCACAAATCATTGGTGGTAAATTCAGAGATCAATAGAAGTCTTGAATAGGATTTACTTAGGTACTTAGAGTATGCTGATGAATGTGAAAGTGTAGGTATAAAACCTAGGAGACCAGTTTTAAGTTAAACAAAATAGATAACATGTTAAAAATGATTTTGAATTAGGGATTCATATTATCCATTTTTATATTCATATTATCTGGAATGGGAATTCCTAATTCGGAATCATTTTTAACATGTTATGTAGTACTGTCAAAATTTAACCAGTTTCAATTTTGGAGGGTGGTGGCATATAATGAAGTAAATGTCTTGTAGACTTATTTTCTGTTTTTAATAGAGTGTTACTGAAATTGTAAGTTTTGCTTGGTAGTCTTCGTAACATGGTTTTAGTGTCTCAATCATTATAATGAAGAAACAATGTTAGATGTAAAGGGAATAGTACATTTCCTTGAAGGACTGAAGTGTAAATCTTCATCTTTTTTTGTACATGCAGTTATTGATATTTGTGCCATTATTTTAAAGAGTTGGAGGCATTTACAAAAATTTTAAAATAAGTACTTGTTAAATTCTTAGCACTCTTGAATAATTGTAAAGTGGCATGAATATGAAGGAGGAGTTGGGTCATCCCGTTCCCAACTGCATAGTGGTGTTTTATGATTGCTGTGAAGCAGAAAAACACTGTTGGAGTATGTTTCCCAGTCTGTACAAGGGGTTAATAACAGCTCCTACTTTGTAAGATTATTACGTGAGTGATAACTGACTGGTACAAATCAAGTATTATGTAAGGGCCTGGAAAATCCCATGGACAGAGGAGCCTGGTAGGCTTCAGTCCATGGGGTCGCAAAGAGTCGGACATGACTGAGTGACTTCACGTTCACGTTTGTGTTCGCTATGATCAGAACTTTAGTAGTAGAAGTTGTCCCAACTATAGCTTTATAATGTACAGAATTTTAAGAAAAAGTATTATTTCAGAAACAATATGCATAACTTTCTGAATATAGTATTTACCATGTAAGATTGGCTGCTTAAAACTTTAAAAGACACTATTAGCATAGTTACTTTGTAGATTCAAGGATGAAATAATTAAACCTAAGATAAAAAGAAAAAAGTATAGTAAATGTAAAAAATCATTTTTAAAGCATTGTGGATAGATTTCTAGAAACTGTGAACTGTATTTGTGGAACAGTTAACATTAAGAAATGTTTGGGTGGTTGGTATATGCAGAATTGATTAGAGGATATATGAAGCTCTTTCTTTTGGTAATGATCAGATAGCACTTAGAAATATGTGAAGGGAGCTTGGCTATTGCAGATGGTTCCCTCTGTACAGAGATTTTCATAATTGAAAATCATCACAACAGTTTGTATTCTTTTAGAAATTTTCAGGAGGAGTTGTTTTGTAATCTGGCTAAAAGATTCTGTTTTAAGCCAAGTTTTAAAAAGAGTTTGTTGAATTTATTCTTGAGTATTAGGTTAAATAAATCCTATGAATGTCAATTTTTTAGTCTATAAAGAATTTCTTTGTCAGACCACAAGTTTCTGTTTCTTTTACCTAGAAACTTTTCTCACCTTCTGCATTCTTCTTTCTTAAATTTTGTGGTTATCTATCTTGTCACTACAGAATTAATAGCAAATAAATTTGTACTCTGCACAGTTTATTTTGGATAAGTGATACCAGGTAGGTGAATTTCATTGTGACTAGTAGTTTTCACATACAAATTTTAGAATTCATAGAAAAATATCCATAATACTAAGCAAAGTGGCCATTAGTTAGGAGGGCTAAGCATAAACGTTTAGAATGATTTCCTATTTTTAATGTACTTTTCATTCACTTTAGGAAAGTAAAAAATTAAAAATGAGTGTATTAGAGAAAAAGGATATTTAAGTTGCTTTTGTAATTATATTTAAAAGTGATAAAGGCTGATATATAATAGGAACCAAATTGAAAATTCAGGAAGTTTTAAATGTGTAAAGTTTCTGTTTTGCTTGTGAGAAGCTATGTTGGTGACATGTGAGTGATTTGTGAAAATAAATTATTTTGGAATTAATATGTTATTAAGCATATTGAATATAGAGGACTGTAAGTATTTTCTAACAGGCTATGGAAAATAATCATTTTTTTCATTATGGCATTTGAGAATTCGGGGTATTAAAAAATTGTGTGACATTGAGTGGTGAAATACAAAATTGTGAGAACCTTTGGTCACTACAGAGAATGCAGTCATCAGATGTTAAGATGGTCTACCTTTAGTTACTTGTCTTACACACACATATGTGCACACACAAAAGCAGCATTATTTGAGCTCAGGGATCACAGATAAGAAGTTTTTGGTATTAAGAAAGTTAGGATCGCAATGTGGTTTCTGATGAAGCTTCTGCCTTAGTTAAAACAAATTTAAATAGTAAGAGGAGTAAGATTTGTAGTGTAAGACGTAAGTTGTTCATTGCACCGTGGATGATGGCAGCCTGCTGCAAAGGAAGCACATAAAGAATCCATGTGCTCTGGCCTCCAGATGGCCATGGTCACGGTAGCATGACCCAGTTGGTCTCCATCCGGATAAAGAACAGACATGTAGCCTGTCTTGGCAGAGCTTATAATATAAAACCCCAAAATACTCACCTTTACTTGTGTCACTGGATTCTGGTTTAGTTTTGGGGTGTGGAAGGACTAAGTCCAGGCAACTTGGAGAAACACGCATTTCCTGAAACAGCTTTACACTGCCATTGTATGTGTGATGCTAGTTACTTTGAGTGTAGTGTTTAAAACTGAAACATTACTAAAAATGAAACTGATTTTTCTCTGAAGATTATTTACATGGGTACTTTAAGAATACGTGTTTTAAGTATTCTTAATCTTTAAGTTAGTGGACAGTAACTTTTTTAGCAGAATCATAGATTTTAAATTATGCTTCACTAAGTAACTAATGTTTTAAAGAAGATTTCTTATTTCACAGATTTGTTTTAGCAAGTGACTTGATTTAAAAACAAAACTTCAAAATGTTATTTTAAAAAGTTAAACTTTGTCATTTTGTTGTGTTTTAAATTATTTTTATAGCGCATCCTTTGTGGTTTGTGGAAACCTTAAATCTGGATAGAGTTTTTTTTTAAACAAATACAGTCAGATTGTATAATAATAAAATTTTGAAAATCAGTATTGCATTTTATTTAAATGACAAATATGTATTGATAATACTAACTGAATTATCTAAATGATTTCTTAGGTGATTGATTAAACTGTGAATGTAGGACACAGTCTTTCAAACATGTTTATTCATAGTTATTTAAGAGTAAATAGACCCCCACGATTAATTTTGACTTGTAAGATTATGTATTATTTTTACTATACCCTGAGTACAAGTAAATCATAAGCTTGTGAGAGTCCTTCTGAGACTAGTTACCCAGCTTAGAGCATTTAACTTGAAAAGTGGTTATATAGGTTCTATTAAGTTTGTAATCATAAAGCCTGTTTGGCGATGAGGGAGAAACTCAAGTTTTGAAAAGGAAACTATAACGTAATAGAAATAACACTAAACCTGAAATCAGGAGACCTGGGGTTGAATACTGTTTCTCCCACTTTCTACTGTTTCTCCTATTCATTCTGTGAAATGAGGACAATACTTAACCTTATTTGCTTGTGAAGATAAATAAATGCTGAGAATATAAGTATTCTATATTTTTGTTCTTGGGCTTCCCTGGTGGCTTAGTGGTAAAGAACCTTCCTGCCAGTGCAGGAGATGCAGGTTTGATTCCTCGTGGGGGATATCCCCTGAAGAAGGAAATGGCAATCGATTCCAGTATTCTTGCCTGTGAAATCCCATGGACAGAGAAGCCTGGTGGGCTATAGTCCATGGGGTCACAAAAGATTCCAACACAATTTAGCAGCTAAAAAGAATTTTTTTCTATGTGGAAAAGCTATTAGAGTTTTTATTTATTTATTTTTTATTAGAGTTTTTAAAAGCTCAAAAAATGTAAACTTGTTTTAGAGAGTATAAATATAATTTAATCTGTGCTTTGTAATAATGATGTAACATTTATCAATTAAAAGTTTAGATAGTTTTGAGATTTTTAGGGACTGGGTTTTAGTAATAGGCCTTAGTAAACAATAAAAATTTTTTTAATTTCTGGTTTTGTTTATATGCTAGAATAGGACTAAAAATAAGAACTGTATTATGTTAAGCTGACCTTTTTATAACTTAGAACTATAGTAGAAAGCATAAGAAACTATCCTTTCAAGTCTGAAAAAATTGTGAGGAAAAAATACATGAGAAAATCTGAAAAACTGTTTTAGAACCAATCAGGTGTTCAGTACATTGGAATAAAGTGAAGAGCCTGGTCAGATCATATTGGTGCCAAAGATTAGGTGGATCTTGTTTCCATTAGGACTTCTTAATTACGTCCTGAGGAAGGGCTGACATTTCTAGGTCTCACAGGTATATCAAGTAGTTGGAATGAATATATTGACCTAACCTCATTTTTAAAAGGTCATTAAAAAGATTCAAGTTTTTTTCCTCTGTTTGGGTCTAGAAGGATTTAGTGTTTTAATAGCCCACTCTAGTATCAGGCACTGTGACCAACTCCCGAGTGGTGGCTGTTGCAATCGCAGTCCTAGGGATTAGGACCCCCACTAGATGTTTTCCTCCCACTCAGCAAATTTAAACTGAGGCTCTGGATTTCAGAGTTCTTAATTCAAACTGCTGACCTTTTCTTTACAAACTGAGAAAAGAAATTTTTAATGACAGTATGGCAGGTGGCTTCCAGGTTCTTTACATTTTCTTCCTACCAATAACACCATTTACTATACTTCCCACTGATAACGGCAAAATTTTCTTGGCTGAAAAGGGTGGGCATATATAAAGCAGCATATCAAGCAGAAGCAGATCGGCTTAGCCAGAAATACAGGAAAATAAACACACTCAAAGAGCTCAGTTTCTTCCTTGTACCTTTCTTGCTACAAGTCACAATTTCAGAAGGTTTTGTTGTAATTGATAATCCTAGAAAACGCATGTGCGATCTGAGAAACGAGTGACCCGAGTTGATGATTTGGGCCAAGATGGGCAAGGGAAGAGCAGACTTGCCTTTGTGTCACAAAATTCTGTTCCCCTTCTGTGGCGGATGCCAGGGATCGTTCTTTAGGAATGGGTAAATTCGGGCTGGTGGAGGTCAGTTGTACAGAAGACCTGTTTTTGCAAGGCCCCTGAGCTGGAGTAATTAAATTTTTAAAGAGTTGTTTATGTGTATATATATATGAGATAGTAAACTTCAAAGCCTAAAATACTTGCTGTCTGACCCTTCACAGGAAATGTTTGCTCACCTGTGCTCTAGATAATGCAACATGTTTACAGAAAGGATGCATTTATTTAATGCATGTTTTAACTATTAATTATGGACAATTAACCAAAGATTGTTGATTTTTCTAATTGGGATTGGAGGTGGCGGGATGAAGATAGGAGAAATTTGAAAAAGCTCTGTTTTGCCCCCTGAATTTCAGTGGGTGGCATAAGGGTTTACATCCATAGAGCGGGCTCATACATTTTCGTGGGGAAAGAGAAATGTCTGTTGAAGGGAGGAGCATAGATTTTAAAAAGAGAAGCAGTGCTGATAAGTGTTCACTTTAAAAATTTTAAAATAGTGGTCATAAATTTTATGGTAACCTTTTTAATTGTTTAATCTGTTTATACCTTATTTCTAACTTTAAGATTTAAAAATTTTAATCTTAAAAGTATTGAGAAAGGTAGGGTTGGTCACTTTGATTTCCTTAAACCATTTTAGGAGAGAGTATTTAGGGTTGTCATTATATCATTTATCTTGTATCCTTCAAGTTTTAAGTGTTCCCCTTAATCTATAGGAATTTATGCCTTTGTGCAAGTTTGCTTAGAGTGAAAGTCAACTTCTAAAACATTTATTTCCGGCTCACTTTAATGTGTGTGTTGAAAACTATTCAGGATGTCTAGTTTATAGTTTGCACATATATTTGAGGAAATAAGTACTTTGTGGGGTGTAGGTGGTGGGCAGTATGATTGTGGCTCTGGACTCAGACTGCCTTGGTTTGTCTCATCTCCACCGTGCACTAAGTGTGTATGACCTTGGTAGGGTTGTTCTTATCTTTTGTACCATCATTTCTTTATTAATGGGAATAATAATAGAACATACATCTTATGGTTATCAAAATCATTGACTTGGCTTTTTCATGGAAAACAGCAATTACCATAAGGGCCTAGCACTTAGTGTGCAGCCGATATGTGTCCAGTAGCTTCCCAGGTGGCTCAGTGGGTCAAGAGTCTGCCTGCATTGCCGGAGACCCAGGTTTGATCCCTGGGTTGGGAAGATGCTCTGGAGGAGGGCATGGCAGCCCACTCCAGTGTTCTTGCCTGGAGAGTTCCATGGATAGAGGAGCCCGGTGGGTTACAGTCCGTGGGGTCGCAAAGAGTTGGAGATGACTGAGCAACTAAACCTAACTATGTTAGTATTTTTAATATTTGTCACACTTTACCATTTGGTCATACTTTTTATGTGTTGAATATCTTTGGGAGCTTGAAAGCAGTTTTGGTTGTGAAAAGTATGGGCATATTAAAATTGAGAACGTCAAGTTCTGTTTTTCCTGAATAACAGTATTAGAACAATTACCGAGAATCCAGTAATTGGATGTCTAAATCCAGATATAGACATTTTAGATTAGGGATTTTATTACAGTATCATTTCAGCTTAACCTTTTAATTATTTACTAGTAAATGAAAGTTCATTCAGATGAAAAAGCTTAAGAATATTAAAGATACAGGTTAATATTTAAGTTAAAATTAAAGATACAGGGGTTTTAATAATTTGAAAATTAAAAGTCATGTATATGGAGCCATAAATGAGCTATTTTAATTATTTTTACATTTTAAATATTGACCATAATTACATGAATTAATGTTCTTAAAGAATAATGAGAAAAAGACAGTAGCAAAAATAAGTTTTATTCATTTTTAAAAAAATATGTTTTAGGGGTGTGTGTGTATATATGATGCATTTGGGAATGCGAGGAGATGGTCCCTGTTCTCATATAGTTTATGGTGAAGTTAAGAATAGAAACATTAAACCCATGACATTGTTGAAGGTACAGTCGTGAACTGGTACATGAGTTAAGAACAAGTCACCAAGAGTGTTCAATCAAGATGATAATACCTAGACTAAATAAAGTGAAGGAAAACAAAGTTACAAAGGGAAGATCTGAAGCAAATAGAGTTGTCTGGGCAAGGGGAGGTGGAGAAATGCAAAGCACACCACATGGGAAAAGCCTGACAGGAGACAGTGCGGGTAAAGAACCTGAAAGAAAGCCCGTGTGTCTAAACGTGGAAAGGGGGGGCTGGAGAGTGTAGGACTAGGAGTGTGCCAGAGAAGGCAGAGAAACAGTAATGGACTCCACATGTAATTCAGGGCTAGTAGACCACGTGAAGGATTTGGATCTCCAAAGAGCATGACAAGCCTCTGAAGTGCTTTAGGTAGAGGTGACCACCAGATCTGTGTTTTGGAAAGAGCATTCTAATTGCAATATGGAGAATAGATTTGAATGAGGTGAAAAGGGTTCATAGATAGGGTCCCAAAGAGTTGCACACGACTGAAGCAACTGAGCAGGCAGGTGGGTGGAAGGCACAAGTGGATGTGGGAAAGATGGATGATTTGAAATTGGATTGTTATGGAGATAGAGACAGGTATATGGGTTTGAGGCTAGGAAGGAAACATTCGTTTGGATGTGGTGGGATATTTGGAATGAGGCGAGAGAGAGAAATGGGCAGTGTGAAAAAGGTGACTTCTTGATTTTAGATTGGAGAGACGGTGATAATGTTGCCAGTCACCAAGGTAGAGAACTTGAAGGGGGCTGTTGGCATGAGCATCATGAGTGTAGTTTTGGATGTGTTGAGTTGAGGAGGCCTTGGGACTCTAAGGAGAGGACTCTTAAGAAAGTTCAGTGAGCAAGGCTAGGCTGTAGATACAAATTTGGAAAGCTTTGGCATAAAGATTGTCCAGGGAGTATAGAGAAAGGGTATGAGAGTGTCTGGAACTGAGCTGTGGGATATCAGACCTTAAGGAACCTCTCCACTTAATGGCCAGCGAAGTCAGTTTTTTTCCCCTGTGTATTTTCATGTATTTGTTTATCTTAATAGTTAAACACTTAGCTTAAGTACTCTGTTAGGTTCTGGGCAGACAAGTGAACAAGATCTAATCCCGTCTGTTCTTAGGTAGGACATGGACCAAGTAAATTGGCAGTTTTAGTATAACGTAGAGTCTTATGAACCTCTGAAAAGGGCAAGATAGTGGTAGGGACTATATATGTATTTTTGGGGGGAAGAGGATCATAGCTGTCACTAGATTCCTACATCTTAAGAACAATTAGTATGGTGTGGTAAGTACTGCAGAGTTCTGAAGAGTGGGGTAAAGGACTGGGAAGGAGTTTAATAAGTGTGCTGTGGAAACACAGAATGTCCACAAAAGAAGGGGCAGAGGCAGGTCATGGAAGGCAGTGAAGCCCAGACTGACACGGAGGAGGATTCAGGTGTGGAGGTGCATGGGTAAAGATTTCTTTCAGAGGGGTCAGCTTGCATAAGATCTCGAAGCCAGAAAGCATGAGGAGTTGAAGAATTGGAAGTATCTCTTCTAACTTAAAAATGAAATTTGGCTTTGAAAAATTGAAATATATTAAATAATCAAGGAGCGATGTCATTGGTAAAAGTGGATTCATATTTTATTAAAAAGATAACAGTTCTTCAGTCAAGATTTTCAAGTTTACTACTTGAAATGTATTTTGTAAAAAGACCCTAAAACAGGATCATCACAAAACTAAAGTTAACAAGCAATTAACTTCCTTGTCAAACTAAGAATTGTAAAAAGAATTTTGATCAATTTTAAAAAGTCACATTAGAATAATTATCATGTACAAGTTTTAAACTAGAAGGGACCCTATAAATATTGTAGACTTTGCTTTCAATTTTTAAGTAAATTATTTTAGGAAGGATTAGAGTAAAAATACCACTTAAAATTTTTGTATTTTGGTGTACTTTCTTCTGAATGCTTTTTCTGTTTATATCGTACTAGTGCTTGGAAAAGTATGTTTTGAGTCAAGATAATATTAGGGGAAAAAAGGATTCTGTAACTAGGGTTTGTGTATTTGTGCATTAAATAAAATAAATAGATTTATCAGGATTTTTCTGAGGCTTTAACATCATCGTGCTTTTGTGAATCTCGAAAGCTGAGAGGTAGTATGTATTATTTGATTTAGAACTTCTTTTCTAGAAGTGTTCGTTCTACCAGTAATGATAAACTAGACTCCGTATTCTTTTAAATTGTCTAATCAAAGTGAGACAATATGGCTCCATATTGTCTCTATGACAGTATATTAAGATAAAAAGTAAGATAGGTTCCCCTTAATTGGCTTCAATCTAGAGAATGAATATCAGCTAATTTAAAAAAATAGCATTTACGTTCTTTTGCAGTTAGAGTATAACGGATACTACAAGATAGATTGAGATCACTTAATCCCTCACTTCCTCAAAATCTATTTTATAAGAATTCATACTAAAATTGCCATTAATAAGTGGACCTTTTAAAAAATGTGGTCTTGTCTTTTTAGGCTCTTTGACATTTTCTCAGACTTTACTTTTCCTGTTTTTTTTTTTTTAAATTGAGGTGAAATTAACATATAGCATTATTTTAGTTTCAGGTGCAAACATAATGATTCAAAATTTGTATATATTGTGAAAGATCAAAAGAAGTCCTGTCACTATACATACTTAAAGCATTTTTTTTTTCTTGTCATGAGAAAGTTTAAGATCTGTTAAAGCTTTCAGTTGTACAGTACAGTATTATTAACTATAGTCACCATGCTCTTCATCATACCCTTATGGCTTGTATATTTTATAACTGTAAATCTTAAACCTTTTGACTCTTCCTACTTGGGTGCGAAATGGGTAAAGAGTCAGAGGGTGCAAGCTTCCAGTTACTATTTTTTTTTTAGTCTAAATGAACTTGAGTGGCAGTTCTCAAACTTTACATCGGCACCTCTTTACATTAATGAAAATTATTGCAGTTCCTTTGTGTGTATTATCTATTCATATTTACCACTTAAAAATTAAAACAAGTTTTAAAATATTTTTATTCATTTAAATATAATAAACTCATTTCATGTTAATATAAGTAAAAAAATTTTTATAACATCATTATTTCCCAAAACAAATTTATGAAGTGAGTGGTATTGTTTTATCCTTTTGAGGATGTTTAATCTCTGGCTTAATAGAAGGCAGATTTCTTGTATCCCCTTAGACATGCAGTCTGTTGGGACATTGCTGGAAAACTTAGGCAAATAACATCTTCATATTATTCATTTTTAAAAAAAATTTTTGGCTGTGCTGTGCAGCATGCAGGATCTTAGTTCCCCTGACAAGGGATTGAACCTGTGTCCCCTGCAGTGGAAGCATGAAGACTCACAATTTTTACTTGAGAAATCCCTAGGAGTCCCCAGAACACACTTTGAAAACAGCTAAACTA
Organism: Bos indicus x Bos taurus; assembly: GCF_003369695.1. NCBI lineage: Eukaryota > Metazoa > Chordata > Mammalia > Artiodactyla > Bovidae > Bos > Bos indicus x Bos taurus. The sequence goes on along the minus strand of NC_040084.1, from coordinate 18,759,659 downwards.
GAATATTTAGGTACTGCCGTGAGAATTTTTTTGTAACTTGGTAATCTAAACATAAAGTGAAAACATAGTGTACTTTTTCCCCCTAATTTAATATCTTTACATTATTATGCAAATATTATCTATTTAATAAAAGACTTTTCAGGATGGATAATAAACATAAAGCATTTTACATCTTGGTTTTGAATGCTAATCTAAATTAAGCAATATTTTGAAGTTGTTCCAAAAACAGCCCAAACTTTGTAGTTGGTAGATTTATAGTCAAACTTGTTTCATTTAACAGTTGGAATTCGGCCTTTCTCTCTGTGAAGTTTTTGGTAAATTATAAATTTCAGCATAGAAATTATATAGATGTCTTTAGATTTTGTAATGAGAACATAAACTGTGTAGTTTTCTTTAATCCTGAACTATTCTGGAGATTTTTAAAAATATCATTGGTGATAAAAAGTGTTTATAGTTAGATGATTTTTTGTTTATTTTGAAAATTAAAATATTAGACTGGAACATACCATTTTAGGTTATAATATATATTTTTTCATTGTTCAGCATTTGCATTGACTAGCATCTGTTAGTTTATAACTTGCTGTATTTAGGTTCCATCAATTCTTTTAGCATTTTTCCTCTTCAGTGGATTAAATCATGGTTGGGTAGTTGTTTTATACTGTGAATCAAGGGATTTCACTGAATGAATGTGAATTTTTCCCCCCAAGTAAAATGAAATGTGACTAGCAAGAACAAATTACTATGTTTTTAAAAGTACATTTTATTTACTGTAAATAATTGTATCCTGTATCCCCACTGTATTTAGCAAACATTTTATCTGTGTCTTTCACATAATAGGTGAAGTATTACAGACATTTAGCACCTGATCACTTGCTGCAGATCTGTCATCGACTGGGACCTCTTCTTGAGCAAGAGATTCCACAAAGTGTTCCTGGAGTACAAACTTTGTTAGGAGCTGGAAGACAGTCCTTGCTACGCACAAACAAAAGTATGAAAAATTTCTAACAGCATTTAGATGGTCTTTTTCTCACTTTTTGTCTTTGTGTCCTATCTTTATATCCAATAAAAAATGTTTGTGTTTAATAGGCTGCAAGCATGTTGTGTGGAAAGGATCTGCTCTGGCTGCATTGCATTGTGGAAGACCACCAGAGTCACCAATTAACTATGGTAGCCCACCCAGCATTGGTGAGTTGTTTGAGTTCATTACCAAGTTGATAGCCTCTTAGTAAAGAGCTTTTGAAAATAAAAATGTTTTTTACTTGCTGTGAAGTCAGAGAATTTTCATTTTTTGTGTATTAGCCTTCAAAGAGGAAAAAGCCCTCAAATTTTTTTCTTATGTTAGTAATCTATAATGAAAAAGTCATAAGAATGTGTAATTATGGATTATAAATATTGTACCTATCTAATGAGCTCATTGGTATTTTTATAGAATATTGTTTTTTAAAGATATATGTCATTCTGTTGATTCAGTAGGCAATTGTATCATAATACAGATTAGTTGTAATAGTGTGGTTATTTTTATGAATAATTGTGTACTTTTTGGCCTTTAAAATTTCAAGAAGGAAAACTGATGTAGATAGATCTTCTTGAAATGCCCTCTAAATTCATCCTTTTTAACTCCACTACTACAGGGTGCTTACCTTACCTGAATTACTATAGCCTCCTTCACATAGTCTTGCTTCCGGGATCTTCTCCCTCTCTCCCTTTCAGGTTATACTATATGTAACCCTGTAATATTACTCTTATTTAATTCTACTTCTGCTATGTCTCTCTTCTGCTCAAGGTAGTATGAGAGGTAGCTTATGGTATTTTAATGGAGTTGCAGTTCCTCTACCACCAAGTCTTACTTCTGACTTTCATAGAGCTTCGTATTTTAATCATAGCCTCTTCTGTCCCTACCCTCCTGCTTAGTTAGAAGTGTCTTCTCCCTCTTTCTTCTACCTGTCCAGATTATACTTATTTCTCTTCCTTTTCTGGGTAATTACAGTCAGTATTACCATATTATAATTTGTCAGTATTATGGTTTTGTATAACTTGTTTAATGTTTATATAAAATATGCTTTTCTATTGTTTTACTTACAGAAGTACTTTCTAAGGTTTTGTGTTTTATCTGGGGCATTTTGTATTTCATAGACAATTTTGATGTATTTGGGTATAAATCTAACTGTTAGTACTGGAAAGATGATCTCTTTTACTTTAGATTTTTCTCATTGGTTTCATGAAGTTTGACTGTGATATTCCTTGGTGTCATTTTTTTCTGTTTATCAAGCTTGAGATTTATTAGGCTTCTTGAATCTGTAATGTCTTTTATTGGCATTGGAAAATTGTCAGCCATTATCTTTTAAAATAACATGTCTGCTCCATTCTCTCTCCTCTCCTGGAACTCCAGTTAAACAGATGCTAGGCTTTCTCACTGTCTTCTCTCTTCCCCTCTCTTGTATGATTTACATCTTTTTTAGTTTTCTCTGAGCTGTTTTCCAAAGTTATCTTGTGGTTTACCCATGGTGGGTAATCATGGGTGATCTTTTTTTTTTTTAATATGATTGTCCTGGTTAAATAATGATTCCTATGTGTTCTCAGTATAATGAACAACTATAAAACAACAAAGGATTTGAGACACGAGTATATTTTCACCTAGAAAATTATACTAGGAAGTAGAACAGTTTTCTTAAAAGAAGGGGAAGGTAAATTTATTAGAAGTGTCCCCTCTAGGGAAAAGTCTATCCTTTTTTTGAAAAAATGCAGATCCATTTAATAAGGGGAATATGTTGTTCTTTCAACGCATTGTCAGGCAACACTGTGGAAGGCAGTGAAAGTGCAAAAATGATTGATAGTAACTTTCCTCTTAACATTTGCTATGTGAGTAATTACTCTGTTCAGGCACTATTCTAACCATTTTCCATTTATTTTTATCTTTTAAAACCTTAAGTGATCTTTAGGTAGGAAATACTTTTACTTTACAGAGAAGGAAATTGAGGCATGAAAAGGTTTGGTGACTTGACCAGGGTTACATGTTTAGTGAGTCGTGAAAGTACAGTGACTCCCATTATGCTGTTCCTTATTCTTAATAAACTAATAGTTAACAGTTGGTTAACACTTGGCTACTCAAGAAAGTTGGTATTAGTCATATTTTGGAAAAGGATACCAGATTATATTTATAAAGTCAGATAAAGTATTTTAGGCCATGTCATTAATCATCAGATCAGTAAATATTGCTGACGTGGTTATAGGGGATTTAAATATGGCAAAAATAACTTGAGCTTTGTGTCACATCAAGAGAAATGCCGCTGGTATATTCAGGTAATAGAATTAATTACCATGCAGGTAATTGTTGTACCTTTCTGAAAGAGTTTTATTTCATTTTTAAGGTTTATGATAACATTTTTCCATTCAGATTTTCAGGAAGTTGCTCTTCATATTTAAAAAACAAAAAAACGCCTGTACTGGAACGCTGATTTTACCTGATGTTTTTGTATTCGCATATAATTTTTGACATCTCTAAAGAGAAGCTGGACTAATCAAAATGACTCTACTTACTAATAGTCGTAGTTTAGTGCCGTGTCTCTTCAGTTCACCTTGGTGACAGTCTTAAATGTCTTGTCATTATTATGAAAGTGTGATTGGGTGGTAATGGGAAGAAAAAGTCATTAGGTTTTTTGGCAGAATAATTTGCCTGCATAGTGATACAATATTCATTTCAGGTTATCACAGACTATGAGTCAGAAGATTTTTATTTTTAAATATGAGTGTTAGTATCTTATTTTGTTGATTCCTCTGCCATTTCTGTCTGGCTGCCTCTAAAAATTTTCCTTGTTCTTTTCCTGGATCAATGTAGTATTACCAAAGACCCATGTAATAAAAAGATCTTAGCATTATAGCTTTTCTTAAAATACAAATGGGAATGTTTAGTGTAGATTCAAATATTTAAGGTTTGATACATTTGGGAAATAGGCTTTTTAAAAAAATTTTTGAAATAAATTACTTACTGGAAAGTTGCTCAAAAAGCTATTATAACCCGTTGCGCAGTTTTTCCTCATGTTACAGTCCTATATTATCTAGAATTCCTTAAAACTGCTCCGCCAATGTTATTATTAACTAAACACCAGACCATATTCATATCTCACCACATTTTCCAACTTAATTACTTTTTCTTGTTTCAAGATCTGGTACAGAATACAATACTGCATTTAAGGCTTGCACAGTTTTTTTAATTAAACTTTTTACTATAACTCAGAAAATCATTTAAGATTGGGGTGATGGTAAATTGGATTTTCCTTTCTTAGATTTTTTTTTCAGTAAGGCCTGTATATTCTGTTCAGTCCTTTGCATCTGTTTTCCATTGCCACAGCCACATGTGGGCCTTGTGCTCTTTGCCTGGAGCTCTGCATCATTCATTCACTTCCCAGGTAAATATTAGTGTTAGTCACTCAGTCGTGTCTGACTCTTTGAAACCCCTTGGACTGTGGCCCGCCAGGCTCCTCTGTCCATGGAGTTCTCTGGGTCGGAATGCTGGAGTGGGTGGTCATTCGTGGGTGGTCATTCCCTTCTCCAGGGGATCTTCCCGACCCAGGAATTGAACCCAGGTCTCCTGCATTTCAGGCAGATTCTTCACCATCTGAGCCACCAGGGAAGCGTGAGTAAAGACTGCATCCCTGCATCATGTCCCACACTGGCTTAGAGCTGGAGAGTAGGATAATGAGGAGCATGGCCTCTGCTCTCCTAGAATTACAGATTAAATGATCTCCTGCCTCCAGTCTTATTCCTCTACCCTAGAACTTAGCTCTAAACCAGGGTTTCTTAACTTCAGCACTGTTCTCATTTTGAGCCACATAATTCCTTTTCATAATTGACTGTCCTATGCATTGTAGGGTGTTTATCAGCATCCTTGTCTGTAGCAACTCCAGTGGTAACTACGGAAATGTCTCCAGAACATTCCCAGATACCCCTGGGGTAAAATTGCCTCCTGTTGAGAACTGCGGCTCTGAACTTTCTAAAATGCAGATGTGATCACGTCATGCCTCCTTTTCCCCAGTGACTTTGAATAGTCTCAGCCCTGTAATGTGGCTCACAAAATGGACCTTCTCCCGCCTTTTCCTCACTTGTACCTTGTGCTGCAGCTTTGTACAACTATTTGGCAGTTCTTAAAATCAGCCAAAGTCTTTTCATCCCTTTCTCTCTGCAGTGTCCCTCATTCTATGAACATTTATCTATTCATGCTTTAAAACCTTAATGTAACCAAGCAGAATTAAGTACTTATACTTACTCTGCTATAGCTTTTGTCACATAATCATGGCTATTTATTTACCTTTGTTTTTTCTGCTGTACTGTTAGGTTCTGGAAGTTGGAAAGTATGTGTTTGTGCTCTGTATACACCCAACTCCTCAGCATTAGTATATATTTAATAAAAAGGCAGTAGGTAATTGATATAATTGGTGACCTCCAGTAGAACAGGAAAAGTTCAGAAATGGGTTGGGGGTAAAAAACAGAGTAGATGGTTGGAAGAAGAGAGAGACTCAGTCTTCAAGGATAGCTGTGAGGTAAACAAAAACCCCAAAACTGACTTTTAGGAAATAAAGTTTATTAGTGAACTGGGTTATTGGTTCATTGTACCTGGAATATTAAAACTCATACCTGTATAATTTCGAAACCAACTCTGGAGTTTATCTCAGTGCTTTCTTACCCTATTTTATTGTATTATCTGCTTTTAAATCTTGACTACTTTGTACCTCCTATTATTTGATACAAATTGTGAAAACTGCTTGAATTTCAGTCTCAGGGCAGAATAACCAATGTGAGTTGGCTCCTTTCCAGCCCTTTACAACCTCCTGTAATAAATGTTTTTGAGAGGCAGAAAAATAAAAAAATTCCATTAATCTGTTATCACTAACTTCTGACAATTTTCTGTGGAAGAGTTGTGAATGTGTACTTGTCATGGCAACGTTTACTTTCAGAGGTGCTAACAAATCTCTGATATTTGTCCTTTCTCACCTCCTTACCCATGTTATGCCTCTTTTTGAATACAGTTTATTCTGTATTTACCTATGATAAACAACCCTACTTCAATAGTAAGTGACATGGTTGGGGAAGAAAGTAGGAGAGGAGATAAATACATTAAGGCTGTTTTTAAAGTTAAATTTGGAGACTGTGAAGCATGTTTATCTTGTGAAAAAGATTGTATTAAATTAAAGCAGTCATTTGCTAATTGCCTTGTTTGCCTTTTTCTTAGATTTAACATGTCAGCAAAGTAAACTCCTAATCTCTAGGTTTCCCAAGTTTTCATCTCTTTTGTTTGCCAGATGCTACCATCTCTTTGTTATTTTACTTGTTGCTTCTGCAGCAAAGTTGCAGTCTTGGTGAGTGGAAATAAGGAGTATTGGAGAACCTGATTCTTCAAAATGTTTGTGTGTAAGGAGTCAGCTTTGCCTTTAAAAGCAGCTTTACTCCACAAATATCCAGTTAAGGTTAAAAAGCCTATACAGTAGTTCCTCTCTTTTGATGGTGGATATGTTCTAAGCTCTCCTGTGGATATTTGAAACGGCAGATTGTACCAAACCCTATATATATTGCTTTTAAAGAAGTATCTGATAAAGTTTAATTTATAAATTAGGCACAGTAAGAGATTAACAATAACTAATAAATAGAACAGTTATAACTATATACAGTTGACTGTTGAACAGTCCAGGGATTAGGGGCACTGATTTCTCTGTCCCTTGCAATTATGTAGTACTGTAGTATTTATTGAAAAAATCCTAATATAAGTGAATCCATGTTGTTCAGTGGTCAGCTATACTGTAATGAAAGTTTTGTGAATGTGATCTCTCATTTTCTCTCTCAAAATACCCCATTGTACAAATTTAATGCCTTTTTTTTTAGCCTCAACTACGCACTTATCACAGAGTGCTGCTGTAGTTTTTGTGATTTGAAGTGCAACAGCAAAACTAGCACACATTCTTTTTCCTTCATCACAGTTTCACAGATAAAATATTCATTCTTTTATTTATTTATTTTTTGGCCTCACCTTGCGGTTTGTAGAATCTTAGTTCCCTGACCAGCGATTGAACTTCAGGCCCTGGTAGTGAGAGCACCAAGTCCTAATCATTGGGCTGCCAGGGAATTCCTAGGAATTTTTTTTTCCCTTTGTTTACTTAGCTGAAAACTTTCACCTTTTCACTGAAAGGATACATTTTACAGCTTCTCTTTGGCTTATTTGAATTGCCCACATCACTACTCTTACACTTTAAGCCATTATTAAGTAAATAAAGGTTACTTGAACACAAGCACTGCAATACCAGGAACAGTCAATCTGATGACCGACATGGTCTGATAACTCAAATGACTGCTAAATGAATGAACCGGATATGCTGGACTATGGAGAAGGCAATGGCAACCCAATCCAGTATTCTTGGCTGGAGAATCCCATGAACAGAGGAGCCCAGCTGGATACAGTCCATGGGGTTGCACAGAGTCAGACACAACTGAGTGACTAACACAACATGCTGGACTAAAGGATCCTGGGTAGCATGGATCATCGATCACACTACTCAGAATGGTGTGCAGTTTAAAACTCAGAGGAGTTGTTCATTGCAGGAATTTTCCATTTAGTATTTTCAGACTGATTGACCACAGGTAACTACAACTGCGGAAAGAGAAACCGTGAATTAGGGAGGGACTACTGTATGTTAAAAGGAGTCTTAAATCTTGTCCACATTTCTAGTTTTCTCAGAGGAAATAGTTTGAACAAAGGCACCAAATATTCACTTAAAATTAGTTATGAATCTTGACTGCTCAAGATGTGTGGCCTTAGGCAAGTTGTTTATTTTTTCAACCTCTCAATTTCCTCATCTGTAAAGTGGAGATAATATCTACCATATCTAGTTATTTGGAGGCACCATGAAATTAAAAGACGCTTACTCCTTGGAAGGAAAGTTATGACCAACCTAGATAGCATATTCAAAAGCAGAGACATTACTTTGCCAACAAAGGTCCGTCTAGTCAAGGCTATGGTTTTTCCAGTGGTCATGTATGGATGTGAGAGTTGGACTGTGAAGAAGGCTGAGCACCGAAGAATTGATGCTTTTGAACTGTGGTGTTGGAGAAGACTCTTGAGAGTCCCTTGGACTGCAAGGAAATCCAACCAGTCCATTCTGAAGGAGATCAGCCCTGGGATTTCTTTGGAAGGACTGATGCTAAAGCTGAAACTCCAGGACTTTGGCCACCTCATGCGAAGAGTTGACTCATTGGAAAAGAGTCTGATGCTGGGAGGGATTGAGGGCAGGAGGAGAAGGGGACGACAGAGGATGAGATGGCTGGATGGCATCACTGACTCGATGGACGTGAGTCTGAGTGAACTCCGGGAGTTGGTGATGGACAAGGGGGCCTGGCATACTGCGATTCATGGGGTCGCAAAGAGTCGGACACAACTGAGCGACTGAACTGAACTGAAATGAGTAGTAAAGTGAGGCACAAAGTAGGTGACAGAAGATGTTATATTCTAACTTTGTAACATTCAGTTAATTATTTTGCAAAAACATCTAGAGTACATTTTTAAAGAGGAGATTCTAGGAGATTCTTTTCCCTTCTCATTTTCACTGTTATGTTTTGCCATATTTTCAATACTGTATTTGACTTATTCTGAAATGGCTCTTAGCATATCTGGCACTGGGCTAGGGTCTGCAATTGTAGGGTTAAATTTTTTTCTTTTATGACTATATTTCTTTAATAGTTCTTAGAAAAAGCTTTTATATTATTATAAATCTTGGAGCTTTAGCATATAATGTCTAATTTAACAATTGGCGTATAATTCAGTAAATTTTAAGATTCTATTCATTCTTTCCCTAATACTCTACTCAGTCTTGTACCTTTTCCTGCCTTTTATACAATCCATATTTTAATCCTTAGTTAGGTGTCTACTCATCACTTATTTGCATACATTTATTTTGATCTGCTGTTTTCTCAGTAACCATTTTTCCTTCCAGAATTTATTTTCTTTTGCCATTTTAATCTTCTAGCTAGGAAATAGTTATATGGTTTTATAATTTGTGTTGTTCTTTAACCATTTACATATTTGGGGGGCAGTCCTTGGTTTTGTTTTTTAATCTGTCCCCTGGATGATATTTACTGCTTTTAGGGCTTGAGGATAGAGGTTATTATTGTATTATTCCTTATAGATCCAGCCCCTCAGCATCAGTAAGTATTAAATGAAGAGATAATATATAATTGCTGTAATTGATGAACTGGGGTAGAATAGGAAAAGTTCAGAATAATATTCATATTTTCACTTGTCACAGATTTTTGTTTTTTTATCTCCCTTCTCCTTCACCCCTCCCCTGCTCACCTCTTCCTTCTTTCCTTCCTAAAAACAGGTAGTTAATGAGAGACTACTAAAATGTATTGCATTTTTGTTTTTTAAGGGAAATAAAACTAATGTTCAGTATGCCAAAGCACCACATATATAAAATAGACATTCATATTTTTCTTTTGTTTAAATTTCTTTTCAAATTGTGATTGACCAAAAAAGGGGAGGCACTTTGAAGAATGACAGTTTCCTTGGGTGAGTTTAAATGGTTGCTCTTGTGGCTGTGTTTATTTTCTTTTGTAAATCGTACAGTAAAATTTGTTTTTAGGTTATGGATGTGATAAGAGGTGCCCCCCTGCCCACCATATGATGTGTCTGACATATAATTTCAGAACTAATTAGGAAGCACTAGCCATTTCCTTTTTTAGTTTGCATCATATCTTTTTCCAGATTGATTATTGGGTTTGATGTTAAATCTCATAGCTCTCTAAGTGAAGCAAATTATCATATTTTCTTCGTAAAGTCTCTGACTTTTTATTTCAAATTTCTTCAGGGAAACTTTGAAGTTCAGGATTGAACATCTAACTAGACATCTTAAAAACTGGGAAGTCCATGATTAAGCTGAGTAGATATTTACATAAACAGCAGCAATTTGTTCAAGCATCTTTAGGGAGATGCAAGGGGAAAATGATCTCACATAAAAGTCTCTTAAAAAAAAGTAAAGGAAAAAAGTAAGATCCACTTTTATAATATGAAGATTTGACTGTTTAAGGACTGTCAGTATAGATGTTAGTACATAATGCTGTCAAGTTTATAAAAGGTTTTTATTTGCTTTTTATAATAACTGCAAACTACCCCACCTTTATTAATGAGAAAACTGAAACTTAAGAGAGGTGGTGAGTAACTCAGTTATATCTTTGGATATTTTATTTCTCATCTTATGCATTTAGCTTTGATCATATTTATATAGCACCTTTTTACCTTTCCTGTGAAATTCTATATTCATTAGTCTTGTACTACCCGTGTCCATTTTATTGATTTGGGTATAGGAACTTTTTGAATCATGCCCCAGTATATGAATTCTAGAAACAGTAAAACATGGTGTGTTCTCTCAAGTTTGTATCTTGCCTGATAAATACTTAAATTTGAGAGAAAATATTCAGTTCCTTGAGAAGGCCTTCATAATCTTGTTGGCCCACTGATTAAGTTTTTCTAAAATGAAATTTTGTGTTTTGAACCCTCTGATTTCTTTTGTAAAATCACCTTTTGCTTTTAGTTACATACCTTCAGATCTGTTCTCATTGTTCTCAAGAGATAAAACTGCAGTTATCCCAAAGCAAATCTTTTACCATATTATTCCCACTTTTTTCTCCCTAGAAAGCTTCAATTTATTGTCTTTGGAAAATAGCCCAAAATGCCTGGCATAGCCTAGAAAGCACTCTGCAGTCAGCCTCTTCCTCCTTAGTCGTTTTCTCTGATGCTGCCTCGTTTGTGCTCCAAGGGCTGGTCACACCTGACTTCCTTCTGTTGCTTAAATGTTGCGCTCCTTCCAGCCTCCGACCATTGCACACGCCCTTCCCTCCACCTAGATAGATTATCACCTCCCTGCCTTCCCTGGCTGTTCATTTTCCAGGTATTTAAATATCAGTTTTTAGGGAAGTGTACTCTGACTCCCTGATATCCTCCTGCCCTATACGTTTAGGATCCTTTGGTGTATATTTCAAGATTTCTCTGTACCTTCTATTTGATGGAACTTAACATTGTTGTAAGTCCTTGTTCATGTCTTTCTTCCCTGCTAAACTGCAGTCTCCATGATGGTAAGTTCTGTCTTTTGTTTTTCTTTGTTATATCCTTTAGTTCATACTTGGCCGATATAGGTGCTCTATAAATGTTTGTTGACTCAAAATTGAATGGTTAAAATGTTTGGGGGGAAAAAAAAACCCTAACTTTTTAAAAAATGAATTTTTATTGAAATAGCTATTAAAATATTTAAAACTGAAAATATTATACCATTGTATTTTCTGTATCATCACATGAGTTTCCAGGAAAGAAATGAGAAGGAAGAATCATACAAATCAGGGATTGTACAGCTCTAATAAATTACAACTTGTAATGTCTGGTTTTTTGTTTGGTTTGGTTTTTTAGTGCTTATTTTTGTATTTGGTTGGTGAATTTTTTTTTTTTTGCTTAACTCTTGAAATCATTTTTTCATCTTCTGTGTTTTATTTCCGTTAGTATTTGAGTTCTTTTCAGGCATTATTCATATTTGTGACATCTGCTAAATCTTAAAAACATGGTGTCTTTCAAATGGGAATTACAACTAAACTTGAAATTAAATAGGTAGAGATTTGGAGGGCAGCTGCTGTTCATACTAATTATTTTAGATATGTTATAAAAGAGGGAGGGAGGATCTCTTGGGTTTTGTGTCACCCATGTAATTATTTCGCTTTGCTTTTCTGTTTTCTCTTGCCTCACTCCCCATCCTTTTTTTTTTGTGGACAGATAAGCTAATTACAGGATTATTCTTCAAATGTTGCAACCCTTTGCACTTTAAAGTTGGCATTTTTGTTCATTATGATTATTGTTATAGAATTTTATTTGTCTTGTTCTTATGTCGAGTCGTTACTAGTTACTTGTGTATTGTGATAGAGACCAGATGATGCTGTGGAAATAAACCAACCTGTGTTGAATTATTTCCTAGATTATCTCTGGCCCTCAGATTACGAATATTTGGTTGTAATTTTCTACTAATAGCTATTTGTATCTAATATCTGTTAGAATTACTGTGGTGAGCTTTTCACTCGTGGCTCTATAGAGAATTAAATGTTACAGGTTCCTTCGTATATATGTCCTTAACAAATAAAATTGAATCTAAACTATCTTTACCATCTTTTACTTTAAAAATTTAATGGGAAAGATTTAGAAACAAACATAAACAAAGTTGATGACCCATTGTATTTTATGGCTTCTGAATCAAACTAGACGTGAATACTTTGTAGTATATCCATTGTCAAATAGGCAATGGTTATTCTCTGTAGTGTATACATTCATGTACTTTAATATGCTTAGTCTTTAGGGTTTCTTTTTTTTTTAATGATTAAATAAATTTAAATTCCTTGAATCTTTATCCCTGGATCTGTTTTTATCAGTCTTTGAATTTAAGCTTAATCTCTTTAGACAGTTCATATCTTTCATATTACTCTTGAGCTCCTCAAGGTAGGCTGAGCTATACTTTATTTAATAAAATATTAATCAGGATGTACATATGCTCAATGCAGAAAACTTGGAAAACAGAGCAGCTGAAAAATTAACCAGTCTCACTGGTTATCTGTTACTAATACGTCAGCATGTTTCCTCTCAGTCTTTTTTTCCTAATGTTTGTCTACTTAAGCAGTATGGTAAGAGTGCACTCTTTGGAATAAGCTTGAATTCAAACCTGGGCTTCATCTCTGGGATTGAATGGGAAAATTACATTCTGCCTTTCAGTTCTGTTATTGGTAAGGAGTGTCCGCAGTACGCGGATAATTGTCATACCCATTTTAAAGATCCATGAGGATTAAATCAGAATGTATATGAAGTTCCTTGAACAGTGTCAGGTACATAGTAAAAGCACTCAGTAAATATTAGCTATTATTTTCCAAATCTGCTACACATCATAATAGTTTTCTGTTGCTTTTTTCCCCTCCACAAGAATAGCAGATAAGACTTTTTTGTACTAGATTCTTGAAGCCGCCCCCATAAGAACCTCTCTCTAGCTTCAATCACTGTTGACTTTCATCTTCCTTAATAGGTACTTTCTCAAGATACTTGATTCTTGGTTTTAGCGTAAGTTTTCTTTTAGGGAATTAGATAGCTGTTTTTTGTGACCTGCACAATTGCATCATCTTTTCCATTCAAACATTTTTGTGATCCTTTAAAAAAATTTTTTTATGTAATTTTATGCATTAGCAAATACTTTATTACCACACAATACTTTATTTAGTGGAAATCACCAATGCCGTGTAGAGAAAACTTTTTGGACTTGTTGTGAATTTGGAAGATTATTGCTATAGAAATTGGCCTCTGATCGTGGATGTAGCATTATTTTGTTGGGCAAGCTAATTATTGTCTAAAGAGGTAGATCATTTTACAGTTGATTTTCACGTAGTTTTGCTTACATGATTATCATTATTTTTGTACAGGCAGACTTCAGAGGTATGATGGGGTTCTAGACCACTGCAATGAAGTTGATATCATAGTAAAGCGAGTCACACCAATTTTTTGGTTTCCCAGTGCATGTAAAGGTTATTCACACTGTACTGTAGTTTATTAATTGTGCAATAGCATTATGTCTAAAAGGAACTGTAGATGCCTTCGAAAATAATACCGTTGGAAAACCGTGCCAGTAGACTTGCTCAATGCAGAGTTGTTACAAACCTTCAGTTTGTAAAAGCAAATAAAGCACTCCAGTATCTGCAAAGTGCACTAAAGCAAAGCATAGTAAAATGAGGTATGTTTGTAATTTACTCAAGTTTAATTCTGTAGGTTTCCAAACTCTGACAGAGCCTTTATTTAACAGAGATTGTGGAGATTAAAATGAAATCTAGATACTGATTCTGCAGAATCTACTCTTTTGTACTTTAATTTAGGAACTGTTTATATGGTTATTAATTACAAGTTATAACTAATTCTGCATTTTATGTATAGAAACTCTGGAAGCTTTCTAAGTGTTTTTTTAAAACCAGAATCACAGAATAAAGTTGGTCAAAATATAGTACAAAAATAAAGCTGATAAAAAATTAAAGTCTTTTGGTAAAATATTCTGATGTTTCTTATCTGAGTACCCTTTTTTTGTTACCAGAAAAGGGTCTAGTTGCACCTTCTGAAGTACATGTTCTTTCTTCTTTTTGCATCCTCCTTTAATTCTTCTACTGGCACAAACCTTAATTCTCCAGGTTTTGGAATCTACTGCCACCTGCCTCTCTTTTGCATTCATTATGCTGCCAGCATGGCTGTGCTTTCATATGTTGGCAAAAGTGGTAGACACTAGTCCTGGCCCTCTAGTTGCAGTAGCTAACCCACATTGGACTAGATACTGTATTGTTTTATGTTTTTCATAAGAGTTGAAACTTCAACAGCAGCAAAAGCCCAGCTTCTTTCTGCATTTTTGTTAATTGATAGTAAGTTTAATTTTTTTCTTCAATTCATCTTTCTTAACATGACTTATTTTGACCTTGGGTAATTCATTGCAGTTACACCGTGTGCCCTTGTCCATTTTTTTTTTTTATTGGCTACACTGTGTGGCTTGTGAGCTTTTAATTCCTCCACTAGGGACTGAACCTGGGCCCTCAGCAATGAGTGCGCAGAGTCCTAACTAGTAGACTGCCAGGGAATTCCTCCATTTTTTAAAGTACTTAGCCAGTTGATCTTGTAGGGTATTTTGCTAAGTGAAATAAGTCAGACAGAAAGACAGATACTGGATTATGTCACTTACATGTAGAATTAAAAAATTCAACAAACTGGTGAATATAACAAAAAGAAGCAGACTCATAGATATGGAGAACAAACTAGTGATTACCAAGGGAGAGCAAAGGAGGGGGCCCAATGTTGGAGTAGGGAATTAAGAGGAATAGGGTTATAAAGTAAGCTATAGGGTATATTAGACAACACAAGGACTATAGCCAATATTTTATAATAAGTGTAATTGGCGTATAGACTTTAAAAATTGTGAATCACTGTTTTGTAAACCTGTAACTTACATAATACTGTATAACAAATACGCTTCACCTTCAAAAAATTGGGACAAAAAGTACCTATTAGAAGGGGGGGCCTTTTGGAGGGAGGTGATGATATTTCTGCCTTAGTTCTTTATTATCTGCAGAGATTTTATTATATGTTTTTCTAATATTCTCAAAAATATAGTCACTAAGGTTATTGCAGATGCTCTTTTTTGGCAGCTATCCATTTTTTCCTCATAAACTTGGTTCATGTGATAGAGATTTGTCTACAGATTTCCCATGAACTTGATTCACATGGTACAGATTTGTATAGTGAGGAAAACTGAGGTAAATCTGCTTATGTCTATCTTTTTCTAAAATATCTGCATTGGAAACTTGGCCCATTTGTGGGATGAAAGTACCATGTTCCTGGATAGACAGATGGCAACTGTTTATAGGTAAATGAAATTAAGCTTATATTTCCAACAGGTGAATTTTTAAAAAACTTCTCAGTAGTCTTCAAACTATATAATTATAAATCAGGAGTAAGATATTTTTTAAAGGACATGAAGAATAGCCACATTCATACTAAAGTGTCACTAGTAAATTTAAAGTTTTGCTGCTGCTGCTGATGATTTAGTCGCTACCTTATGTGCAACTCTTGCGACTGCGTGGACTGTAGCCCACCGGGCTCCTCTGTCCATGGAACTCTCCAGGCAAGAGTACTGGAGTGGGGTGCCATTTCCTTCTCCAGGGGATCTTCCCAACTCAGGAATCTAACCCTGGTCTCCTGCACTAACCTGCAGGCAGATTCTTTACCAACAGAGCTATGAAGGAAGCCCAAAGTTTTGCTGCTAAGTCACTTCAGTCGTGTCCAACTCTGTGCAGCCCCATAGATGGCAGCCCACCAGGCTCTCCGGTCCCTGGGATTCTCCAGGCAGGAACACTGGAGTGGGTTGCCATGTCCTTCTCCAATGCATGAAAGTGAAAAGTGAAAGTGAAGTAGCCCAGTCGTGTCCGACTCTTCACGACCCCATGGACTGCAGCCTACCAGGCTCCTCCGTCCATGGGATTTTCCAGGCAAGAGCACTGGAGTGGGTTGTCATTGCTAGTATATAAATAAACATGCCTTCAGTAGGTTAGTACAGAAATATATATACGATAATTAAATCACAGTTTATTAGAATAGAGAAGGGTTAGTTAGTGGAAAGATTGGAACAAATAGTTGATTATTTAGGGGAGAAACAATATCTTTAGAGACTCACCTAGTAACATCTACCAAAACTCTGAATATGTTAAGGAGTTAAGTGAGAAATTTAAACCACAAAAACATAGAAGAAAATTTAAGTAGATATTTATTATACTGTTGGCTGGTAGAAGAACCATTCTAAAGCACTATACCAAGTTACAAAAGAAAAGAAAAATATTGATAAAATTGGCTGTGTAAACGTGTGAAATTATGAGATGTCAAAGAATAGCCAGGTATGAAAAGCAAGTATATTGTGGAAAATGTTTCTGGATGAATGACTTGAGAAGTTGAAGTTGAGAGTACCTTGCTTAAAATCTCCACAGTATCATGTTTAAATACAAGTCCATCAAACTTAAAGCCTAGTTTTTATTTCATTAAGGAATATGGATGGCATAGCTATTAAAATTCTGTTTATGAGGGAAATCTCTGCAAAATTTTGTGTAATTGCTTTAGGTGGTAGAATTATGTAAAGACAGTATTCTTATTTTCTACGTTAAGTATGCATTCGTATTATGATTAAAGAAATAAATTAATTCTTAAAAGATACCTTGGTGTGAACTACAAAGAAATGACTTGTGGGGAAATTTTATTTACCAAGGATGTATGCACAGAAGTAATAGTTAAGACCCTACTGGCTAGATCTTTACAGAGTTATACCTGTTAATAACTTTAAAAATTGTGGGTCTTTTGTTTATTTTGTTTAGTAACTAGTTCTAAATTGTGCACAAAGACTTTGTTTCAAAGGCTGTTATGAATGATTTGCTGCTACAAATGACACTTATCACTTTTTGCTCCTTTTCTTTCTCCATAGATCATACAAATGAATAGCAGTGATTTCTGGAAATTTTATTTCACTTTACTTGTCCATTCACTCAGAATGGTTGAATAAATATGTTTACCTATCCCTTTGCTTCCAAATTAAGTAAATTTAGCAGGGCAGTTGAAAGGAAGAATGGTATGGAATCTTTGAATCTGTAATCTGTCCAATAAGGAAATGCATTTTTGTTTTATTCCTAAACCTAATTGTTTTTTGTTGTGTAGTTAATTTATTAAGTCCACCAAATGCATAGCTTCTACTAAGTGCCAGCCACCACGGTCAGCGTTTAGACTAATCAAAGAACAAAACAGACAAAAAAAATTGTGCCTGTGTGGAGTTTATTATATTGTAGTAGGGGGAGATAGAAAATAAACAGTAAACATAAATAGCAAATAAAAGGTGATGATGGAAAAAGAGCAGATACTAAGCTCCATAGGGGCATCAGGAGTTAGCAGTGGTGGTAGGGGATGGGTTGTAATTTTCACTAGGCTGATCAAGTTAGGCTTCATTGAGAAGGTGACAGACTTTTGAGGAAAGATATGAAGAAGGAAGCCTGGGAATTAGCCACGTGGGGCGAGAGTGTTCTGGCCAGAGGGAATAGCGGGTGTAAAGACCCCAAGTTAGGAGCTTTACCTGATGTGTTGGAAGAATGGGGGTGATTAGAATGGTTGGAATAGACCAGTCAAGGGGTCAGATAATGGACACAAGATTGTGCAGTCTTGGTAGGCTGATGTATGATGAACTTGGTGTTTATTGTGAATCAAATGAACACTGCAGTTTTGAACACAGGAGTGGTACTATAGGGCAACTGGTTAGGTTGCTTTTAAAATTAAAAAAATTTTACTTTAAAAGTAAAATTCACTTTTTACTAGAGGAGGTGGCATTTAAACTGGCCCTGAAGGATAAGAAAGAATTTGCCAAGTGAAGAAGATAGAAATTTGCTTTGGCAGGCTTAATTTAAGAACATTTCCCATCACCATACTTGGGAACATAAATGTACTTTTAAACAAAAGTCATATATGTTACTTGATATAAGGTTAAAACTATAATAATGTCATATAAAGAACTTATTCCTTTGTGACCTCTTATATCTGCTTAACCATGGTCATTTTAAAAATTGATGTTCTGGTTTAATAAAATTTAAGGAGTTCCTATAATCCAAGAGACATTTCCTTTTTCCTCAAAAATCCAATTACTGTTAACAATTTCTTGAGAAAGTGAATGATTGCCATTTGCTTTTCTGCCATAAAACTGTAAATTTAATTGAACCATCTTGTGTTTCTTCTTATTAACTAAGATTCACTTATATACTTTTTTATTTAAAAGGCACTACACTCAGTTGCAGGAAATATGAATAAGGCAAAATTTCTGTCCTTAAGATACTTAAGATCTGGTAGGAGAGACAAGATGTTACGCAAATTGTGTAGTAAAAGAATATGTGAGTTCATTCAACGGGAATCCTACCACATCTTCTCTGCCTAATTGACCTAATTGACCTGGTCAGACCTTCTTCAAATCCAACCTCCTCAGTTGAACTTCAACTACTGAAGCATACCTGTATTTTTTCTCTAACCCCCCGTGTCAAGTTTGAACCACCAGCTTATTACCTAGGAACTCTACATCCTGTTTTCCCTGTATGTCATATCTTTTAGTTCTGTTGTACAAGTGTGTAAATTGGTTGACAGCAAGGACTCTGTTTGATACCCTTTCCCTTAGGATGCTGATGTAGTATCATGAAAAATACTCAGTAGTTAATTGGCAGCCAAGCATAACATAGGGTGGTATGGAGTACAGTATTTGACTTAATGTTTCTAAAAAGGTTTTCTTGAAATGTTGACTGTAAGGTAGCTTTTTGAAAGGGATGTTCTTTTTCTCAGTTGACGCTTAAAGTGAAAATAAAGGTTTAATCCCAGTTTAGGTAGAGATTCAGTAAAAACTGTTTAAGAGAGTAGTAACATTTTCTCTTAAGGGAATTAGTTTTTGCTTTATCAACTCTGAAGTATAGTCTTCATTAAAAATCCATCTTAAAACATTCTGACCTATATAAAAGTGCCTTATCATAATTAAAATAATAGTTTTGGTATCGTAGTTACCTCCAAAGACCATATTTTTGTACCTGAACAGTGATAGAGATTTTAAGAAAATTTGACATTTTGAGTTTGTAAATTTGGGGTGGAGAGAATTAAACTGTATTGGTAACACAGTACGGTCAACATCTGTGCTCTATGTCATCACTTAATTTTCTATAAAACAGACAATAAGTGAGATGTTATTGATCCTTAGTGTTTGGATAAGATCATTTGAGTTCTCATTTGGCAGGACAGATGATGCCTGTGGTTTTGTGTGATCTTGACTCCAAATCAGTTGGAGCTAAAGTGCAGGTGGTCGTCTTTCACCAGGCCATTTCTGTGCATAAGGCAAAGTATATCAGGGTTTATTAGAAACTTACCAAATCCCTGTTACTGTATAACTAGTTTCAGCCTAAATATACTAATTAACAACTTTCAACAGTTTGTCTTAGGTAGCAGAGATGTTGAAATAGATTGTATCCTAGAGTGCTTGCTTCAGCAGCACATATACTAAAATTGGAACGATACAGAGAAGATTAGCATGGCCCCTGCGCAAGGATGACACGCAAATTCGTGAAGCATTCCATATTTTTACCTAGATGCCCATCAGCAAATGAATGGATAAGAAAGCTGTGGTACATATACACAATGGAGTATTACTCAGCCATTAAGAAGAATACATTTGAATCAGTTCTAATGAGGTGGATGAAACTGGAACCTATTATATAGAGTGAAGTAAGCCAAAAAGAAAAACACCAGTACAGTATACTAATGCATATATATGGAATTTAGAAAGATGGTAACAATAACCCTGTGTACGAGACAGCAAAAGAGACACTGATGTGTAGATCAGTCTTATGGACTCTGTGGGAGAGGGAGAGGGTGGGGAGATTTGGGAGAATGGCATTGAAACATGTATAATATCATGTGTGAAACGAGTCACCAGTCCAAGTTTGATGCAGGATACTGGATGCTTGGGGCTGGTGCACTGGGACGACCCAGAGGGATGGTATGGAGAGGGAGGAGGGGGGAGGGTTCAGGATGGGGAACACATGTATACCTGTGGTGGATTCATTTCGATATTTGGCAAAACTAATACAATATTGTAAAGTTTAAAAATAAAATAAAATTTAAAAAAAAAGATAGAAAAAAAATAAAAATAACTCATAAAAAATTGTCAAAGGAACAACAACAACAAAAAGATTGTATCCTAGAACTTGTCCTCTAACAGCAGGAGATGCACTCTTATCAGAATATAAAATAATTGATGTAGGAAAAGATCATGTAAGCACAATGGAATTATTCCTTAAATTATATTTTATTGCTTTAGAAACTGCAAAGTATTCTACCTTGTCGCCAGTCCCCAATGTTTTCTTTTTTTGCTTGTAAATGTAGTGTAAGCCAAACATTTATTGTATGTGAATAAGATAATATTCTGAGATTCTTTATGATGCACCTGAGAGATTTATATTTCATAAACTTTAGGGCATAATCGTAGGCTCTAAACCGGAGTTAAATATTGTTAATATCAATACTTTGTATATATTTAAATTGGGGGTTGGCGGGGGGGGGGGGGACTAAATTTAAATGTGAGAAACTGCAGTGCTTATTATCCAAAGTAGATGGCAGTCACAGTCAGAAAAAAGAAAGCCTTGTATTAAAAGATAATCTACAGGTGAAAATGTGCCTGCAGACCAGTCAGCATGTATTTATTGAGCACCTTCTTTGTTTATAATTCTAATTCCATCGTAATTATTGGTATAGAAAACAAAGAACAGTAGTAAGTAAGATGGAAAGGAACATCTTCGGCCAAATTCAGCATATCAGGCTTTGGAGCAGGAGGTAAATTTCGTTCATATCTTGAAATGGGCGTTAAATGGGGGTTAAAATGGGCGAGGTGAAGAAAGAGGGCTAATAGGTTCTAGAAAAGGAATCATTGTACAGGTCTTCGGCAGGATTCCCAGCTTTTTTTTTTTTTTTTTTTTTAAATTTATTAAATTTATTTATTTTTGGCTGTGCCGGGTCTTCATTAGTACCCTCGGGCTTTCTCCAATTGCAGAGAACGGGGGGTTTCTCTGTTGGTGGTGCGTGGGCTTTTCATTGCTGTGGCTTCTCTGGCTGGGCTCTAGGCTCTGACTTCAGTAGTTGTGGCGCGAGGGCTTAGTTGCCTTGCTGCATGTGGAATCGTCCCAGGCCAGGGATCAAATCTGTGTCCCCTGCATTGGCAGGCGGATTCTTAACCACCAGACAACCAGGGAAGCCCTTAATTGTTATTATTATTAATGCAACAAGTTATTCCTCTGTCTTCATTTGTTGCAAAGTTTTTAGAAGTGTCATTCAGCGTGTCATATTTAGAGTGTTTAAGAATTGCTGTTTGTGGAAAAGAAAAAAGCACCGGATCCAGTTTCAACTGCTTTTATGAGAAAATCTATCTCATAGGAGACTTTTAAAGAAATAATGTCATACAGTCATTCTGGGTTTTAAAGAGCCTCTTTAGGTGGCTCAGAGGTTAAAGCGTCCGCCTGCAATGCGGGAGACCTGGGTTCGATCCCTGGGTGGGAAGATCCTCTGGAGAAGGAAATGGCAACCCACTCCAGTGTTCTTGCCCGGAGAATCCCATGGAGGAGCCTGGTGGGCTACAGTCCACGGGGTCGCAAAGAGTCAGACACGACTGAGCGACTTCACTTCACTTCACTTCACTTCAGACAGAGTAGAGAGTAAAGAAGCCTGAGTTTTAATTCTAGCATCATGCCTTACTTTGTGACTTTAGGCAGGTTATTTAACTAGATTTTCTTGTTTGTAAAGTGAAGATAATAGTGCTTTTGACTTATTTCAGGTAAAATAACGGGCTTTACTATTTTGAAGACTTTTAACTAGGAGTCATATGCATTAGAAAGCATCTTTATTTTTACCAATATATGAGAAATTGAAATACATGAATTCTTAAAAGAGGATAATTAAGAAAATTAATTTCTGAATTATACTTATTTCCCCCTTTTCTTGGTAGCGGATACTTTGTTTTCAAGGAAGCTGAATGGAAAATACAGACTTGAGCGACTGGTTCCAACTGCAGTGTATCAGCACATGAAAATGCATAAAAGAATTCTTGGACACCTGTCGTCTGTGTACTGTGTAACTTTTGATCGAACTGGCAGACGGATATTTACTGTAAGTTTTTAAAGCATTATGTTAATTCATATATGAGATTACAAAAATGTTGCTTATAGTTGAACTTTGAAACAAAACCTTTGTTTTTCCTTTTAATTTGAAGAACTAGAAATTCACATAATACACCTGTCTGTAACAAAAGGTTGCTTAAAATTGGACTTCAAGTTTGGAATGTTTTTGAAAGACATGTTGTAACACAGTTACATTATTGTCCTCATGGATGAGTGTAATTCCCAGCATTATATCAGATAATGCAGTTGACATTTTGTAAAATGTCATACAATAGTTTTAATTCTAAACTTAAGGACATTTTATCCAAAGTGTATTAAGCACATTAGAGTCTGAGAAATGGCCCTTAAAGTGGTGATAGGGAAAAGTCTGAGCATATGTAAGCTTATTACCTTTTATCTTTAGAACCTCATCCTTCAGTATATCTGGCGTTCAAAGAATCTCTTTGGGTTTGTTACTGTTTTCTTTTAACTTGTTGAATGGAGAAAAGCAGAGCTTTTCAGGTTTTAAGTGAGAAAATTGCTTTTGGAAGTATTTCAATTTCTTTTTAGGTGCCTTAACTATTATATCCACTAAGGGTAATACTACACTACAGTGGTTGTACTTATAATTAAATATTACTTACGTGAAATACTGGGCTGAAGGTATGCACTTATTCACGGGGTTCCTATGGGAAATTGAAGTTAACATGGAAATTCCTATGTCTGTCTTTGAAGAGAGCAGCTGCGAATTTTATACAGTCACAACAATTATAGATTCCTCTTTTAAGTAGATATGCTTGTAAACTGAGATTTATTTATATCTACTTTCTCTCCTTTACCCATACACTCAGTCATCTGTAAAACAGCTAAATGGCAGGATGTGGGAAAGGATTTCCATACTTATTTTTTTCCTGGTTCTAGAATCCTCTTCAGGCATTTGCAGATCATTTCGTATATGTTAGTATTCTCCCTTTCATTTCCTCTTTTATGTCTGCTATTCTTTATGAAGCAGAATAAAAGTGAAATTTTCAAAATTTTCTGACAGGTTATTATCTTCAGAGTGAGGAACAGTTATCCCTATATTTGCTGAAGTCCTTGATATACTTGCAACAGTAACTTGCTCTCAAATGGTAATGGAAAATTATCTTTAGAGTTAGTTCAACATATTATTATTTAAATTTAGCTCTCAAAACATATAGTAAATTAGGCATTTCTAATGTTAGAAGGATTCTTTCAAAAATAATAATAAATAGAATGAATGAGAAAGAAGCATTACATTGTGTTTATATTTCATTTTGGCATTAAGTTATGCCATATACTGAAATTATAAAAAATATCTATAACTTCTTAATTTTTTGATGTCTTTGAAAGGAATTCTTTGAAAATGAGAGAGATGGTAGGCATTAATTTGTCATACTTTATGAAGCATTGTGTGTATATTGATTTGAATTAGACACATAATTTCTTATACTTTTTTGAGGGAAAAATCCAGTGAGTAATAATGCTGTTGCTATCTTACAGTAGTAGATTAGTAGGCATAGAGCTGGGAGAGTGTTCTGAACCTGGCTTTAGTGAACTACTACCCATGAGTCAAATCTAGCCCACTGCCTGGTTTTGTATATAAAGTTTTATTCAAACACAGATGCACTCAGTTTTTCACATTGTCTGGGTTGCTTTTGTACCACAACGTGGAGTTGGGTAGTTATGACAGACTGTATTGCCTACAAAGCCTAAGATAATTGTTATCTGGCCCTGTACAGGGGGGGGTGGAGAAAAACTGCAGCCCTTATTCTAAAAACTTAATTCCTAGTTTTAAGAGCATTTGATTTTGGGGGAACAAGAATGATACGTTAAGAAGAAACTGTTTTCTGATTGTTTTCCTTTAATTGAAGATACATAAATAAAGGGAAGAAAATTATCACTGTACTGTTTTATGTGGTCTTATCAAGAATCTAAAAATGCTGATGTTTTGTGTATGTGATATAATTTTCAAATTGTGCCAAACTTACAGTCTCGTTTGTAATTTTTTACTGGTGATTTGCACTGACAAATTCCAAAATGTTACCTTGTGATAAATGCCAAAATATGAGATCATTGTTATTTAAAATTTCTTTGTATTTTTATCTTGTTATCACTTCAGGTGGAGTTAGAGAATATATGTGTTCACATTCTTTTATTCCCCTGGAAACACACTAGCCACTAACTAATGCTTTGAAATCCAGTCTTAAAAGCAAATAGGATAAGACTTCAGGATCGTAGGTTTTGACTGAACGATGAAAGATGCCTGTGAGGGGCCGCACACTCTTGTTACTTCCTAGAAGAACAATTCAGTAGTGGATGACTCAGTATTTTCTTCTTATGTATTTGGTATCTTAGACTTTGTACACTTGTCATTAACTTCTAGTGTTAGATGTATTTGAAAACTTTTTCCAAGGGACTAATTCCAATGGACTTTTGAGTGCTTTTGGGCAAGCACAACTAGAGGTGGTATAGTCCTGTGGTTCAGAGCATCAGCTTCAGCATCAGGGGACTCTCGGTTCAGCTCGCAGTGTTGCCATGCACTAGCAGTGCAGTTTACAAAGGCTGCCTCACCCTTTCACCTACAATGTTCTCAGCTCTTTAAAAAAGGCAGGGAAATAGATAATACTAGTAAAGTAGATAATAGTAGTATCAGTCCCACAGGGTTTTTTTGTGGGATTACATGAAATGGTGTATGTAATTAGTATAGAACAGGATACAAAGGGAGAAGCTGCTTTTAATTCTATAGATAGATTTAAATAAATTGTATCCATTTTATTTTCTTACCTAAAATCTTTCTTTTTAATAAATGCTATACAAGATTGAAACTGAAATCATTGTGATTGATAAGTGAAATTCTGTGTTAGGAAAATTATCCAGTATTTTGTACTAGAATATTTTAATAATGGACGTTTCCCAGTAGAATAATGAGAAGAGCCCAGGGAGGGAGACCGTGTAATCGCCAAGTCTGACTGTTCCCTAATTCTCTTAGTTTTCTAAATCTGTTTACTTGGTTTCAGAATCATTGTGTCAAATAATATTTACTAAAGAAAAACAGAGTTAATTCTCTCAAGAGTAAGCCATTCACTCCTAAATGTATGTTGAGGACCACGTAAAAAGATTTCGTTTCTCAAAAACATAAAGTATATCTCTCCAAATTAAGGCAAAAGAGCATAAAATATTTCCATACTCAATAATTTGTAATAAATACTATGAGTTTATTCACTCCCTTAATGAACTTTGGTCTTTTAGGTGGTGTACACTTTTCTAAACACTTAGAATATTGAAATGGCAGCTACAGTTACTGATGAGAGTTCATAGATGATCAACAACACAGTGTTGATGTGGTGTGATGAGAGGCTTGATAGAGGCAGCACAAAATGCTGAGGTATCCTAGGAGAGAGGTACCTAATTCAGGGGGTGGTAGGAGATGGTAAGGGGAACTTCCTTGAGAAGTGACACTTTGAACTGAGCCAAGCTGGATATTCCACAGTTTAAGGAAAGGCATTTACAATCATTGGAAGAATATAACATACAATTGTGTATTACTTGACATGGCGAAAAATACATATAGACCACTGTTAAGCAAGAGTTAGAGATATTATTGGAGGACAAAGTCAAGATTCTTTTGTGACATTTGAAGGGGATTCTTCCCTGAAGGCATGGAACAAAAATGATGGCTTTAGAGGAGTGAGTAGAATTTCTCTTTTTAATGTTCTGTTGAGCATTTTGTAGCTGCTACTGCTGCTGCTAAGTCGCTTCAGTCGTGTCCGACTCTGTGCGACCCCATAGACAGCAGCCCACCAGGCTCCGCCATCCCTGGGATTTTCCAGGCAAGAACACTGGAGTGGGTTGCCATTTCCTTCTCCAATGCATGAAAGTGGAAAGTGAAAGTGAAGTTGCTCAGTCGTGTCTGACTCTTAGTGACCCCATGGACTGAAGCCTACCAGGCTCCTCTGTCCATGGGATTTTCCAGGCAAGAATAGTGTGGGGTGCCATTGCCTTCTCTGGCATTTTGTAGAGGATGAATTAAAGCTAAGTCGATATCCAGAGGTATTGGTAAAAAGGTTTTAGGAGTGATCCATGAGAGTCACAGTGGGAGTAGGGATGGAATTAATAGGTTAAAAATAGAACTAGGGTTTAAGAGGTTTATTTGCATATGGGGAGGAATTGAGAGGCAATATGAAGTGACATGTGTTTTAACTTGTGCAGCTGGTTAGAAAGCCATGTTATTTACTGTGGTAGGGATTTAAGTGGAGAAGTTCGTGAAGATTGGGACGTGTTGAATTTGAGATCCACACATAGATTGCCAAGTAGAAATGCTCAGCAGGCAGTGGGAGTGCAGGAGAGATCTAGGCTAGAAGATTCAAGTTGGGAATCATTGAATATGGAAGTTGATCATTTTACCTCATGTATGTAATGTAAGAAGTCTGAGTCTTCAACTTTAAAGCAAACTAAACAAGAAGAGGAGTCAGTAATTAAAACTGAGAAAGAGTTGTCTTAGAGGCCACAGGAGAAAAAAAGATGTGGTGTCTTAAAAGCCAGAGGATTTGTATTTTACTAAAGATAGAAACCTAAAGTAAAATTAGAACTGAAAGGCATCTTTTGGATTTGGCAAGGCTATTAGTGACCTTAAGGAAAAAATCTTTATTTGTTTTAAGTTTTAGGGAAAGGAGTGAGATTGTAGTGCATTAAGGAAAGATTGGGAATTGAAAATTTAAAGAGACAGTATAGAGTAGTCTTTCAAAAAGCTTGACAGTAACAGGCTGTTTTCTGAATGTGGGGTACTCCCCTGGACATACTGTATGGTCCTCTGTTGCAGTGAATTTGTTTAGGGGTCGGTCTCTATTAAGCTGTGAACTTCCTGACAACAAATCCTTTTTCTCAAACCTTTTTAGATCTGTAGTGCATTGTATCTGGTGTATACAGTAGGCATATGACAAAAAAGAAAGATGAATGAATGAGCCAGGCAGTTAGAGATCCAGAAGTGAATAATGTCCTTTCTTGTAAGAAACTTTTGTTAAGGAAGATACATGTATAAAAATGTCCATAAGATGAATTCTCTCCTCCTACGGTGCTTCATTTACAATAGTCTTTCCTGTGTTTCAAACTTGCAAAGCCCATTTATGGCTTAAAGACTTTGTACTATCTATTCCCTTTGCCTGGAATCATCTTCTCCGAAATATTGTTGTGGCTTATTCCTTTTTTTAGCAGCTCTGGTCAAACACTGCATAGACTTCGCTGTCTGCCTTCCCTCCCCATACTGTATCATTGTCTGTCACGTTACCTTACTGTGTTTTTCTTATAATATCTATCACTGTCTGAAATTCTTAATTTTTAAAATTAGCTTTAATTGTATTTTCTTATTAAAGAAGTTCCATGAGGACGGGTAGGACCTTGACTGAATTATTTATGACCACTGACTAAAGTAGGCATCCTTGAGTCTATACTGATGTAAATTTGTAAATAATTAAGTGAGAAAAAGGGAAACTGCTTATTTACGGTAGAATGCCAACTGATAGTTACAGAAAGCATGCTGGTTTGGCAGCTATCATAGTGGTCATCGATGGAGGGTAGATTGGTTGATACTGGTTTGAAGATCTTGGCGTAATCTAGCGTATGTTCCCACAAGATACTAATTTAATAGAAAGGGGGAAATTGGAACTTTCTAGGGGGGAAATACGGGAAACATTTCACATGACAAAGTTACTAACTTCAGTAGTGGTGGGATGGGGGTTGACATTGCATATCCTCTGAAGTGGTACATGGAGGAAAACACAGCATCTTGTCTGTGGGGTTCCTACCAAGACAGTATGATCTGACAGAATATAAAGTCTGTGTTTTTAATAAACTTCTGAGGACATGAAACATAGAGAAAGCCTCAGGAAATACTCCAGATTGAAGAGATTGAAGTGACGATATAACACGTATTGCTATATGGGCTGCTGCTGCTGCTGCTAAGTCACGTCAGTTGTGTCCGACTCTATGCGACCCCATAGACGGCAGCCCACCAGGCTCCCCCATCCCTGGGATTCTCCAGGCAAGAACACTAGAGTGGGTTGCCAGTTCCTTCTTCGATGCATGATAGTGAAAAGTCAAAGTGAAGTCGCTCAGTCGTGTCTGACTCTTAGCAACCCCATGGACTGCAGCCCACCAGGCTCCCTGGGTTTTTCCAGGCAAGAGTACTGGAGTGGGGTGCCATTGCCTTCTCTGCTATATGGGACCCTAGGCCAAAAAAGAAAAGGGAACAATGTCAGGATAGTTGACAAAATTTGAATGGGGCCTGTGGATTGGATGGCATTTTTATCAGTATTAATTTCCCCAGTGTATGGAGATGTGTGTCCTTGTTTTAGAGGAATGCACACTGGGATATTTAGAAGTGATTGGGCATCAAGTCTGTAGGTGTATTATATGGAGAGAAAGAAAAGAAAGGCAGTGATGGAGCAAATGCAGTGAATTGTTAATAGTTGATGTGTCTGGGTGATAGAAGACATTGGTACTGATCTTGAAATTCCCATAAGTTTGAAATGCAAAATTGCTTTTTCAAAGTACATGGGAGGTAGTGTAAGGATGATACTATATATTTAGTAAGTTTGGTAATAATGGAAAGGAGAGCTAGAATATGGTAATTTATAAGAAGATAAATTTTTGAAAACTGGGTCGGGGTAAGGAACTAGAAGAGCAGATATAAGAGGAGATAACTGATGTGCAGTGGTCTTTCTGGAGGATAGATAAGTGAATAAATAGATTAAGAGCAGTTTATGTGGACGGTTTAGAAAGATAATTAGGTTTACAATGAACAGATTCTGCTTTTCAAAGTGAAGTATTTTACATGGTGAAGAGTGTTGGTTGGGGAATGGGACTGAGTTCCCTGGAGATGAATGATAAAACCTGGTAATAGGGAAAGTGTGATGAATAGGGGCCAAAAAGGGTTGCTGATTAGCCTTAGCCATCCAAATAAACAGGAGCTGTGAATTTGCAGTGCTGCAGAATTAGTGTGCTTGTCTTCTTTTCCATAATGGTACTTGGCATCTGGGAGCAGGATGAGAGCAAATGATGATTATGTTGATAAAAGGTTAGTCAGTGGTGGTTTAGATAGACAAGGAGTAAGACAATTCAGCCTGTGTTGAGATGATTGACTCCAACGTTTAGGGTGATTTGTAAGGGAAATGAAATATAGGTCTGATAGATTGGTAAGAAAATCAGTGGCCTCTTCTAGAAAATACATTGAACTAAATTTAAAGTATAAGCAGTTTTTAGCTGCCCAAATAAATGAATTGTTATTCAGATAAATAAAGACTACTAAGGGCTTCCCTGGTGGTTCAGATGGTAAAGAATCCACCTGCAATGTGGGCGATCTGGGTTTGATCCCTGGGTTGGGAAGATATCCTGAAGGAGGGCATGGCAACCCATTCCAGTGTCTTTGCCTGGAGAATCCCTATGAACGGAGGAACCTCGTGGGCTACAGTGTGTGGGGTTGCAAAGAGTTGGATACAACTGAGCGACTAAGCAGACAAATAAGGCTACTTTTTCTCTTGAAAACAAAATGACATTATAGTATGCATAACCATATACATGATGTTTTTAACATTTAATTCTGTTTGTTCTGATGACATCAGGAGGTGAAATCTGACTCATAAGCCATGTAGCAGTAGCAAGAGAAATTAGAATTCTCTTTGTTGATTCTGCCAAGGACTCCCAGATTCTCCAAGATACTTTAAGTTTAATAATCACCTGATTTCTTTTATCTTCATGCCAGAGCAGTAATCGTTGGTTGGTATGTTCAATTGATGCTTCTCTTTTAGCAGGGAAAAATTTACAGGTCTGCTTTTTAACTCTAAGGTGGTATGACCACAATTAACCTTTTTCTGTACTGTTGCCCAAGTGTGTGTGGTTTTCTCCTTGCAGAAGTCAACAATTCTTTGTCATTTACTGTTCCATGTTGTAAAGTACTTTTCTTCATCATTAAATAGTTCATATAGTAGTTAACAGCTAATCTTACAGGTTTCAGTTTAAATAAATGTTTACATATATACTTAAATAGTTTAATTAAGCCCTTTAAAACTTGTCTTCCAGAAACTTGAAAGTTGACTTCAGATTCTGCTTTAGTTTTTACATAGAATATAGATGATTGAAGACCCTGTATCTGAGTTGTTTCGTAAAGCTTTCATGTCAGTAGGTAGGACATTTTTTTGTAGATTTTAAGATGAATTTTAATACCCAAGTGCTCAACAAAGTAGAAAGCCATGTCACAGATCTGTGGAATTTTTCTTGATGAGAATACAAAAGCAAATGTATATACATATTGCTTTTGTATATACATATTTAATTCCTGGGCTTTAAATATGGAGAATGTCAGCGTTCATTTTTATTTGCGGAGAATGTCAGTGTTCATTTTTACT
The DNA here is from genome assembly GCF_003369695.1 of Bos indicus x Bos taurus. Classification (NCBI taxonomy): domain Eukaryota; kingdom Metazoa; phylum Chordata; class Mammalia; order Artiodactyla; family Bovidae; genus Bos; species Bos indicus x Bos taurus. Next base: position 18,728,955 of record NC_040084.1, on the reverse strand, counting down.
TATCTGAAATTTGCCTCTCACACTTTTTATTTTGATGAAACTTTGTAGTTTCTAAAAGGGATTCACAAAATAGGGACTTCTTTGGGATAGACTAAGAAGGAAAGGGCGGGTAGGTGATTACCTGCTGTGTAAGAGATCCAGTTAAATTCTAGAAGGAAAGGTCATTGGTGCCATTTCCATAGTCCGCTTAAAAATATTAAAGAAATAACAGTGATTCCAGAGTAAATGTCTGATTCAGTTTCCTTCCTTTGCCCTAAGCTACAGAGCATGTTGATCGTTTTTAAAGGCACTTGGCTTTATTACTGTGGCTATGGAAAAAGAAAATTTATAGGGTACTTTAAATTCATAAGTTTAAGTTCCACCCTTTATCAAGTCTTTTTACAAGTGATAATCTGCACTGTTGTTTTTTCAGGATAGAGAAAAGTTACTTTTTCAGCTTTCTTGGCATTATCTTTTCATTGACAGGATATCTTGACATGTAAGAGAAAACTGTAAATTTGATATAGCTCATTTGGGGATTTATGTAAGCTAAAGCTACATGTTCTTTTTGATATCTTTATACTCAGTACACAGATAATTGATAAACATGTCATTTATCTATATATCTATATATCATGGTAATTATGACAATTTTACATTATTGAAAAGTGAAACTAATGATCCAGTGCTACCTTTTATATTTGTTTGGCATTAGCCACTAGCATAATAATTTGATTTAAAAATGAATTCCAAAAAAAGCATCTTCAGTTTTCACCCGCTTATATATTTCTTAACACTTGCGGTTAAAATATTAGAGTAACCATGTCTTGGCAAAACTCTATTAGCCATTGCCCTGCTTCATTCTGTACTCCAAGGCCAAATTTGCCTGTTACTCCAGGTATTTCCTGACTTCGTACTTTTCCATTCCAGTCCTCGATAAAGAAAAGGACATCTTTTTTGGATGTTAGTTCTAGAAGGTCTTGTAGGTCTTCATAGAACCATTCAACTTCAGTTTCTTCAGCATTACTGGTAGGGTCATAGACTTGGATTACTGCAATATTGAATGGTTTGCCTTGGAAATGAACAGAGATCATTCTGTCGTTTTTGAATGTTGGTACTTTTGATATTGTCCCAGAGGTCTCTGAGACTATCCTCAGTTCTTTTCATTCTTTTTTATTCTGCTCTTCAGAAGTTTATATTTCCACCATTTTATCTTCCAGCTCACTGGTTTGTTCTTCTGCTTCAGATATTCTGCTATTGATTCCTTCTAGAGTATTTCTAATTTTAGTAATTGTGTTGTTTGTGTGTATGTTTATTCTTTAATTCTCCTAGGTCTTTGTTAATTGATTCTTGCATTTTCTTCATTATGTTTTCAAGGTTTTTGATCATTTTTACTATCATTCTGAATTCTTTTTTATTTATTTATTTATTTATTTTTTTCTGAATTCTTTTTTAGGTAGTTCCTATATCCTCTTCATTTATTTGGACTTCTGTGTTTCTAATTTGTTCCTTCATTTGTGTAGTCTTTCTCTGCCTTTTCATTATTAATTTTTTTTAACTTATTGTGTTTGAGATTTCCTTTTCCCAGGCTTTAAATTGTTTCTTCCTTTTGGTTTCTGCCCTCCTAAGGTTGGTCCTGTGGTTTGTGTAAGCTTGTAGAGGGTGAGATTTGTGCTGAGTTTGTTTTTTGTTTGTTTGCTTGTGTGTTTGTTTTTCCTGTAATGGGCAAGGCTGAGAGAGGTGGTTATCCTGTCTGCTGATGATTAGGTTTGTATTTTTGTTTTGTTTGTTGTTTAGGCGAGTCGTCAGGCACAGGGTGCTACTGGCGATTGAGTGATTCCAGGTGTTGTAACCAGGTGGTTTCCTTTGTGTGAGTTCTAACTAGTTGATAGTCCCTATGGTTAGTTCTCTGGTAGTCTAGGGTCTTGGAATTCAGTGCTCCCACTCCAAAAGCTCAGGGCTTGATCTCAAACCAGATTTTTAGTCCCAACACCGGCAACTTCCCATAAATCTGCTCTGAAATTATATCCTATTCGCTGAGCCTCTGCTGGCTGAAGGCCAGTGCAACATTCCTGTTTTTTTAGGAGTACAGATAACCTTTGCTGTGGCAGAGCACCTAGGAATGGCATGGGAAGGAGTGTCACGTGGACCAAGACCTGACCTTTGCCGGGGCTTTCACAGCAGGCCCTGGGGCCTGGACTCTGCTGGTTCAGAAGTGGCTCATTTTAATACGCTCTGACCTAAAGTTACATCTGGTTTCTGGAAAGGGAACAAAAATACTGCATTTGAAAATAGCAGCTAAGCCCTCCCTTAATCTCGGCCCAATCCTAACTTTTTTAAAAAGAATATAGTTAACTTAGTTTTATTTGTGTTTGGCCTTTCCATTTCTTCACTGGGTACATTTTGCATCAGGTTCCTATTTTCCATCTTTGTTCTCACATATCAGTTTTTTAAAAAAATATTTTCATTTATTTGGCTCTGCCAGGTCTTAATTGTAGCATGCAGGATCTTATAGTTGTGTCATGTGAACTCTTAGTTGTGGTCTGTGGGATCTAGTTCCCTGCTGCTGCTAAGTCACTTCAGTCGTGTTCGACTCTGTGCGACCCCATAGACGGCAGCCCACCAGGCTCTCCCATCCCTGGGATTCTCCAGGCAAGAACACTGGAGTGGGTTGCCATTTCCTTCTCCAATGCATGAAAGGAAAAGTGAAAGTGAAGTCACTCAGTTGTGTCCGACTCTTCACGACCCCATGGACTGCAGCCCACCAGGCTCCTCCATCCATGTTATTTTTCAGGCGAGGGTACTGGAGTGGGGTGCAATTGCCTTCTTCTCCTGCAATGGGAGTGCAGAGTCTTAGCCACTGGCTACCAGGAAAGTCCCTCTCATATACCAATTCTTAAAGGAGCATTTCCTATGCTATAATACTTAGTACGGTGGTCACCCTTATATGGTATTAGTTTAAAATTAAATATGAGAAATTTCCCATTTACTAAAGAAGAAAGATAAAATGTGTCTATGTACCAATTTAGACGTGTTTAAAGTTTTTTTTAGTCTTGAAATAATTATAGACTCACACGAAGTTGCAAACATAGTACAGAATCCCATGTAGCCTTTCATGTACCTTCCTTCAGCTGTCCCCACTGGTGACATATTACATAGCTGGAGTACAGTATCAAACTAGGAAATAGACATTGTTGCAGCATTGTTAACAAGGCTACAGATCATCCGTTCTCAACATTTGTACACGTGTGTGTGTGTGCATGCATAGTTCTATTCAAATTTATTCCATGTGTAGGTTCATGTAACTGCCATCACAACCAAGATGCAGAACCGTTCCATCCCCACCAAGTAACTCCCTTGTGCTACTTTTTATATTTGCATGCCCGGCAACTGCCAATCTGCTCTGCATCTCTCTAGTTTTATCATGTTGAGAATATTATGTAAATAAAGCACATAGTATGTAACTTTTTAAGAGTGGCTTTTTTCATTAAGCATAATACCCTTTAAATACATTTAAGGTATTGCATTTCTAGTTGGTACCTTTTTTATTGTGGAGGAGTATTCCATTGTATGGATGGACCAGAGTTTATTTAATCATTATTATTCCATTCTCTCCATTTTGAACTTACGTTTGTTAGGTTTTGAAGTGCTGATTTTCTATTGTATCTTCTACACCTAAAGAAACTGATACAATTCAGTGCATTGAAATGAAATTCCAACAGATCAGATTTTACATGTGAGAATTTACATTTCAGAATATTCTCAGCTGTGGATAGTAATCTTTGTAGTATGATTTGGGTTTGCTTTACGTATCTTTGAATCACAGAATGGATGGTATTTTCAATTATGACCCATTATTCTAAAATCTCTACTTGCCATCATAGATTCATCACTTTCCATCTGCTTTTTTCCTATGTACTCATAAACCTATCCTGTATTTGTGGGATGATAGCAATTTTTTAACATCAGGTTCTTTGTCCAACCATCATTATTATAATAATATTTTAAATAACTTAAATTTCCATTATTACTATATGGAAATCATACTCCTTATAGAAGTTTTCAGTGAACAAAGAGAAGAAAATTGAAAAACCACCTGAAACCCTGCCACACAGGAATATTTAATATTTTAATATTAAATATTGGGATTCCCTGGTGGCTCAGATGGTAAAGCGTCTGCCTGCAATGCAGGAGACCCGGGTTTGATCCCTAGGTCAGGAAGATCCCCTGGAGAAGGAAATGGCAATCCACTCCAGTACTCTTGCCTGGAAAATTCCATGGACGGAGCCTGGTGGGCTACAGTCCATAGGATCGCAAAGAGTCAGACACTACTCAGTGACTTTACTCACTTTTATGTCTTGTCTGCTTAAAATTCTTCATTAACTTCCCTTGCCAGGTTAAATTCATACTCCTTAACAGGCATTTAAAATTCTACCCTCTATGACCTTCCTCAGATAAAACCTTTGCAGCTTAATTTTTGTTTTTAATTTCCCACTTATACTTCATAGTCCCAGCTTTTCCCACTACCTTGCCAATCCTCAGTCCTAGCAGCAGTATCTATGTATTACTGAAAATAAGTGAATACTTCTCTTTCCCCTGGGCATTAGAACTTTGTTTAAAAACCTTGTCAGTTCAGGTTTTTTTTATGAAATCATGTTGTCTAATTTTAGCTGAAAGTTCACTGTTGCTTCCAGGATTTTTCCCTTATTGCTTATAAGATTCTACCACATTTTAAAACTTTTCTCACTTTTTTTGGTTCCTTCTTTTGTTTCCCTCTTCTCCACTTTTGGGAAATAACCCTCAGATGTTTGGCTTGGTGCTGAGGTTAGAATCATCAAATTTCTTTGCTGCTTGCTTTACAGTTGCCACGTCCGCCATAACTCTTCCTCCTCCATGAGGCCTCAGAGCCCATGTGTCCTTCCTGCCGAGGCCGACGCCTGCGCCTGTGTTTTCCAACTCTTTCTTTTCTTTCTCCATTTAAGTGACGTTACTTTTGCTTTCATGTCTGTAACTCTTTTAACGTTTTGATTGAAAGACTGTAATGTTCTATTCTTTGGTTTATTATAGACTTTACTAACATTTGACATATGCTTCTGTAAAGAATGATCATCTGTTCAAGTTCTTCTTTACAGTTTGGTCTTTTTGGTCTTTTATAAGGAATAGTTTTATCAGTCCTCACGTGCAACTTAAACACATTTATGGTGCTTTTAAGAATATTTTCCTGGTAAATTTGATTTTTCTCCTTGTCTACACTGCTTTTCAAGCAATTATGTGTACTTGTGTTTCTGATGGTCTTCCCTTGTGGCTCAGCTGGTAAAGAATCCACCTGCAACGTGGGAGACCTGGGTTCAATCCCCGTGTTTCTGATAGTCATTTTAAAAGAACTTAGTTGAATTTGTCAGATCATATTTAGTTTCATATTCACATAAAAATAGATGATCACAAATAATGATTCATGAGATAGAAATTGCCTGAGGATGCTTTCAGATTTTGTTTGAAATTCTGCCAGGAGTTCTGGGGATCGGGGATGAGGGTTGGGGACAGTGTACTGCTTTATACCATAGAAGAGGACGGTGAAGAGAGATTTCCCTGAAAGTAAGATGAAAACTTTCTCTCCTGTAATTTAATGGAAGAAAAGAAAGGTTAATTGGGATAGTACACACTAAAGCAAATTGTGTACAGTGTTTTTTTGAGGGGGGGCAATATTGTGGGGGATTTTTTTTTTTTGTATGTGTCAAAATAAAGCAGAATTATAAAATAAGGTTCAGTTCAGTCACTCAGTCGTGTCCGACTCTTTGCGACCTCGTGAATCACAGCACGCCAGGCCTCCCTGTCCATCACCAACTCCCGGAGTTCACTCAGACTCATGTCCATCGAGTCAGTGATGCCATCCAGCCATCTCATCCTCTGTCGTTCCCTTCTCCTCCTGCCCCCAGTCCCTCCCAGCATCAGAGTCTTTTCCAATAGTGAACTTAATACATTCATAATATAGTGGGACTTTCTGTTCAGTTTTATTTGGTGAAAAGTCACTGGAAACTGACTTTCAGATAACAGGTTGCCCCCTGTCTTTTTCATAAAAGCTCGCATTTTGGTCAAAAAGATGTGTGCATTTTTTTGTTTGTTTTCTGTTTGTTAACATGGAAGATAGAATATAAAGCAGACTTATTCAGATACATAAGAAATAAGGGGATGACATGATTTTATTCTTCGTGTGCATTCTACCTGTGTTGGTATACCTAAAATTTTTTTTTTTGTTGGGAATGTAGGTCAGAGCCAAATGGTGCCTTAGTTTTTAGAAGCAGATACTTCTCTGTGCCCTTGCTGTTTTAGATTCTCTAAGTACTTTCTAATGTCAGATAAAATTATGTGTGTGTGGATTTTGTAACAAATTAGATTGGAATATTTGTAGAGTTCTAACCTACAGCCTTTGAAATGTTCTAATAAATTTCGAATCTGGGGAATGGATATATGCGGTTAATGGTAATATATTGTACTCTTTGTATATTTAAAACTTTGTAATAGTAAAAACTATGGGGGAAGTAGGGGGAGGTTGGTAAAAGAGTAAACTTTGACCTATAAGATGAATAAGAAAAATTAGAGAAGGAAAAAAGTCTAGAAGTTCTTACTGCTGCTTTGGCTAAGTAAAAGTGAAATGTTTATTTGTAAATATAGATATTCATAGGAAACTGTATTCTTTACATTTCTCTTTGAGCTTATGCTTCTGCAAAGGGTAAACAGGTAGTATATGTATTTTTAATGACATCATGCAGCTAAAATTAACTTTTTTCTTATAACTGATGTTGAGTGACTTTGTAATGTATTTAGCTGAAGATAAATGGTGGGAAACTCATGTGTTACAGATTTTGGCTTTGTAGGAGGAAAAAGCATCAATAAGCTTCCTTTCATTTTTATAGTAATGTAGATAGGATTAGTCACTATTGCATGTTACGTTTGTTTTGCAGTTATAATTTTGTTATTTTAGAAGTTCAGCTTCTTTGACAAGATTCCATATAGAGGCTACCTTGGGTAGTGGATAGGGGCCATAGGTAAATGTTAGTTATTGCTAACATCCTACTTTTCCTGTTAAATGGTGGGCATATACAAGTATTCTTTATAAGTGAATAATTTATAAAATAAAGCACCTTGTGTAGAGGAAAGTTTCTAACACAAGTATATAAAACATTTTAGTACTTAAAGTTATGAATATTGGGAAGTGGCTATAACAGATAGGATTTTTAAAAAATCTGTTAAGTATTTGAACTAAAATTTATAGTTAATTCAATAAATATCCATTTTTATTTTAAGGGTTCTGATGACTGTCTTGTGAAAATCTGGGCAACAGATGATGGGAGATTATTAGCTACTTTGAGAGGGCATGCTGCTGAAATATCAGACATGGCTGTCAACTATGAGAATACCATGATAGCAGCTGGCAGTTGTGATAAAATGATCCGAGTCTGGTGTCTTCGAACCTGTGCGCCTTTGGCTGTTCTTCAGGGCCACAGTGCATCTATAACATCACTACAGGTAATCATTTTAATCCTTGAAAAATCCTCTGTGGTTACAGTTTAAAGTAAATTTTAAGAAGTCACCTTAATAATCCATTGTATAAAGCCATCTAAAATAAAGAAAGGAATATTTCTCTTTTCTCTATAAATACATGGACTTTAAATATGAAGGAGAAAAATGTCAAATTGGAGCATTTAGCCATTATTGTTACTTGCTATTTGTATGTAAAAATAGGTTTATTATTTGGACTATGTTACTCTTCTTATAAAATTGCTTCTTCTTTCTTTTTCAGTTCTCACCATTGTGCAGTGGCTCAAAGAGATATCTGTCTTCTACTGGGGCAGATGGCACTATTTGTTTTTGGCTCTGGGATGCTGGAACCCTTAAAATAAAGTCAGTTGCTCTTTTATTTCTTAGAATAAATATGTTTAACTTAATGGTTGAAATTGCAAAAGTATAAAGTAATCAACAATAGGAATAATTTTATTTTTCTCCTTGAGTAACATTAATCTTGGCTCTTCAGTGACACCTCACTCTTATCCTTTCCTTTTTGTTTTCATGCTTTAAAGAAAGTTATATGTTAACATGTTTATTTCTTTTTTCTCTTATTGTTTTCCCTAGCTCTTGCTTTTTCAGAATATGCCTGTTTTATTACTACTTCTTTTTGTATGCTGCAGTAACTCCTTTTGGTACTTAGAATGTAATCTTCAGAGTTCCTAGTTCTTTAAAAGAATTGCAGTTATTTTTGTTATCGTATCTACAGAATAGATTTTATTGTGGATCTAGGGAAATTTAGGAAAATGGAATCATTAAATTTTCACTAAACTATACCAAGGTAGATAGATGCACCCTTCCTTCTGCCCCATAATAGCATTTTGCACTTATGCTTTTACCTATAATGATATTTTGGTTTATCAAAATAAGTTGTCTGGACAATACTATGTTTGGGTTCAGGACACTGAGGCAAAGAAAGGTTAAATGACTTTCCCACAGTTAAAACAGTATTTAAAAATGGCAAGGCCAGGACTGTAACATTTCCTTGCCCTCTGGTTTTGTGCTATTTCATGCTGCCTCTCAAGTGGATCTAGTGGGATAAGTGCTATATTTACCCCATGGACAAATCTGTGAATGGAGAGGTGATGTTCACCTCCATTTTACAGATGAGGACACTCAGGTACAGAAATGTTAACTTGCCTGATAATGTCACACTGATAAGTGGCAGAACTGGGAACTGAGCTCAGAGGGTCTGAATCCTAGGCATTATCTTAAAATATTTCCTCAGATGTACATTTAAAAGTAAATTATGTGTACCTGCTTATCTGTTTTTTTCCCTTTAAAAATACTAGCATTTGTTTAAAATGACAGTCTATATAATTGCTTACATATTCTGGTTATGGGTTCTAACTAACATGTGCCAAAAATTAATAAAAATGTACCACAGTCTATAAGATATTAATGAAAGCAGTTCTTTTTATTGCCTATGTGATTTCAGATAAATTTACTTAAGAGTTAAATTTTTTCTCTAAATAGGTTTCAAGAATGTTTTAGTAACTTTCTCTAAGCTGTATCAGTTACGCTTAGCTATATCAGAGCTAATGAATATTAATAAAACTTGTTAAAATGTCGGTTAACAAAATATTCTGTACATTTTTCCCCTAAATGATCACAAGACTGAAACCATTCTGTGTTCAGTAGCTGTGGATAGTGAGAGTTATGCAGTGCACTCTGATTGAAGGCTCTAATTATTTTTTATATTTTTCTCTCCTAATATTCTGAGAAAAACTAGGTTGAAATATATGTTAAGGGCTTTAAATGTAATCACTGTATTGGAATATTACATATATATTGTATATGTATTGGAACTGGTATGGGTAAAATCCATAATTTAATTTTTCTTCAATCTGGTTGATTGTAACCATAAGCATATAATGTCAGTACTATTAATATAAACATATAGTCTGTAATATAATTATGTAATTAATGTGAACATAGTTAAGTGTGGCCTGTTGTCTATAGATCACTATTTTAAATGAGCGATATAGTTGCTTGTATATTTGTGACTTTTATTTCATTATATATTTGTGCATTGCTGTTCTACTGTATGAAACTGAGAACCTGTTACATTTGATTAGAAGTGAGTGTAACAACTATGTGTCAGGTAGGACAGTGACTTTGTTTCATGTATAGATTGTTATATAATCAGGAACTCCTATAAAAATCTATATGTAAAGTTTCCACATGATCCTGCTGATCATGACACACAATGATTTTGAACTTGTTTTTAGAAAGGGTGCCATCTGTTGCTTCTTATTTTGTCCTTCTGTAGTTATTTTTTGAGGCAGCTGAGTTCTGGTGGTGGTGATCTCTTTGGGATATTTTTAATTAGTTATTTTTTGTATTACAGTCCGAGACCTGCAAAATTTACAGAGCGCCCTCGACCTGGAGTTCAAATGATCTGTTCATCTTTTAGTGCTGGTAAGATTTTTTTCCTTCCTGACTCTCCACTTAAAAGTTGTATATTTGAAGGCTTCTAGTGGAACACATAAAATTTTGGAATATACCTACTGTTGTAATGGAAATCATATTCTCTTGCACGTACCAGGGGGTGCTCATAAATTAGTTTATAAATATTTGAACTGTGCTAGAGTTTAGCTTACATACTCATTTGGTTGAGTGTTTTACTAATTAAGTTTTTCTTTAAGAAGACAATAAATCTTTTGTAGGAGGAAATAGTTTCAAATTTTACTGTTAAAGAATAGTAAGTCTTTGAATAATTATCTCATTGAAAGAAAAGTATTTTAAATCTTTTGTATTTTCAATGATTTTGGGGGTACTTATAGCCATAAGTAAATAATAGATTGATAAAAAAAGTAAAATAGATTGATAGACATTCATACATCTTTATTACTTATTTTGCTCAGATTGTTCTTATTTGCTCTTAAAAAAACAGCTGTATAGCAGTGATGAAATTCCAGTTACATTTTGAGTTTATGTAGCAGCATTTTGAATGGATATTAGAATCTTGATAAACAAATTTGATCTGGAGATTTTAAGTGAATTGATGAGAAAATGAAACATGAATTAATGTTCCTGATAATAGTTCTTTCCACAGTTTACCTTTTCTTTTCCTTCATAATTGTGGTTAGCAGTAGTACCAGAGACAAGTGATTGCAAACTGATGACATGAGTCTTATTTTTGCTGTACCAATATCTAAACATCTTTAATTTCTAGCTTCTTGATTTCCACTGCTACTGCCATGTAGACGGTTTTACTTCTAGTATTAATATAAATATAGGCTCTGCATATGCTTCAGGGTACTCTAGATGCAATTTTATATAGCATTGTTTTCAACACTGTGGGAGGGTATTGAGTCTGAGAGAGTAAAACTGCATGTACAAATAGCTGTAATGCCTAGTAAAATGTATGTGCCCCACAACAAAGTCATAATGAGAGTTCAGAGGAGAGGAGGCTTATTGGATTGCAAACCTGGAAGGCCTGTAGTGAAGGAGTTGGGCTTTAAATACTTGGTAGGATTTTAGCAGATGGGAAATAGGGCAGGAGAGGGATTTTAGCAGAATTAAGACATGTTTTCTGATAATATTAACATGATTATGTAATTATTAGTAAAATCATTTGTAGAAGATAGCTTCTATAAATACTGAAAAATTCCAGTCAAAGCTTATGTTAGCAGACTCTTAATTTCAGGTTAGATGTATTATGTTCATTAGGATAAATATGAATAGTTGTAGAATGAAATATTAGTCATTCAGTATATATTATGATAATGTTTATTATGATAATGTTGCTTACATTTCTTATTTAATTTTCAGAGATTTTGAGCTTGTATTTTACTCATAAATGTTTGCTGTTATTCCTCAGGTGGAATGTTTCTGGCCACAGGAAGCACAGATCACATTATTAGGGTTTATTTTTTTGGATCAGGTCAGCCAGAGAAAATATCAGAATTGGAGTTTCATACTGTAAGTATTGTTGAAATGACTTAGATGAGTATGATGTAAATGAGTCTTAACAGTTTATATTCAGGATCCTCTTTTCTGTTCATTTATTTGTATATAGGACAAAGTTGACAGTATCCAGTTTTCCAACACTAGTAACAGGTAAAATAATTTTTTTTGTCAAATTGAATCTAGTTTTCAAATATGAAATAAAGACAGTTCCTATGGTCAGGTTATAATTAGCTTTGTATATTAATTAGCCACCTAGAATAAAGATCTTGACCAGTTATGATGAAAGGTCAATTTTCATCACATTCCTGTTAATGTGTATTTATGGTTTATCTGTAATAATTTATTTGGCCACTTTTTTTTTTTTTTTTTTAAATAATAGGGACTTTCATCCACCCTCATATTTTCTACATATCAAGGTGTAAGGAAACTTTAGTAAAGACTGGAAATACATTATAATGTAATATTTGAAGGAGAAGTGTTTATTGATAATAAATGTAGATGATATTGTGTGTGTTTTCTCATATTCTTGTTTTAAATTTAAAATTATATTTACATCTTGAGTAAAACGTTGAGAGGAAAATCAGCATTTTTCTCTTGGAAAGTATCAATTCTCTTTCTAAGGTAGTAAATAGTGGCCTTGAATCACTTTTGAACGTTAGGAGACCTAGCTACATACATTAGAATGTGTGTATGTATATAACATTTTAAAAGCCTCTGGCGTTTCAGAAATTCTTAGATTTGCAGAAAATATCAGGTAGAATAATCTATTATATTAGAAGGCTGTGTAAGGAAAAGTGAAAGGTTTTTTTAGCGTTTTTAAAAATATAACTATTGGAAAGTGCATTTTGGTGAAGCACATGTGATTTTTTTTTTTTTTTCTTTCTTTGTGGGGTGGGTTCCTTTGCAGGTTTGTAAGTGGCAGTCGGGATGGGACAGCACGTATTTGGCAGTTTAAACGAAGAGAATGGAAGAGTATTTTGCTGGATATGGCTACTCGGCCAGCAGGGTAAGAGATCACATTTGAAATATTACATAGATATATCTAGATCTTTTAAAGTTTTAAAGCTGTTTTACAGGTTAGTGTGAGACTCTATAAAAGCATGTATCATAATCCTATGTTAAACTGATTATTTTTCTGTGATAATTGAAGGCACTTTTGGAGATGAAAATGTTGACTTTTATAAAATGAGTTTTTGCCCTGTATGAATTAATGATACTCTGCAGTTCAGTTTTGTTGACAGTATGATAGTACTATAAGAATAGCTGTACCTTTTACTACTTTTTAAAGAAAACTAGAACATACAGTGTTCCATCTGATGCAGGGGTGATGTAGTATATCCACTGGTCATCTCTAGCCAAGAGAAATTATACTACATGTTGAAATTATCATTTTAGTTTTAATATTTTAACCTTTTTTTTCTATTTGTATTTATGAATAGTAGTCTTGGATGGGGAGCAAAGTATCAGGGCATGACAGCAACAATAAAAGATGGAGAGTGAGCAGCATGGCACAGAGGTCTTAGACCCAGAAAGATATTAAAGTCAGTCATACTTACTCAAGCTCATCTGTTACTAAGTATCATAGCAACACTGCAATCCTGATTTTGCTGACTCCATACAGTGATTTTTTGCCATTGTTTTTTGTTGGTTCAAATTATTCTTAAATACTGTGTTAGGTAATAGTTATCCATATTAACGAATGTAAACTAAGGAAATACATTTAGGTTTTGTCATGCTGATATTTTAATAAATAATATCATTGTAAACAAATACTGCTTCCATCACTTTCAGCCAAAACCTTCAAGGAATAGAAGATAAAATCACAAAAATGAAAGTAACTATGGTAGCATGGGATCGACATGACAATACAGTCATAACTGCAGTTAATAACATGACTTTGAAAGTTTGGAATTCTTACACCGGTCAACTAATTCATGTCCTGATGGTGAGAAAAAAGACTTAATTTTTATTTGGTATAAACTGAAGCTGGTTGTAAAATAGAATACTTTTGTTAAATCTCTTACTTGCTGGCTAACAGGTCTTTTTGGGAGAATGGAAATAATTTTAAAATGCAGGTAAACACGTTTAGCTTGGAAATGTAGATCTAGCTATTTTTTTTAATATTCAGGGCTGGATCAGTAAATAGTATTCTCAGGTTTCACTCGATGATAGCAAATCCCTGGACAGTGATTTTAGCTCAGCTTTTTTATTATACATTTGATAAATTTGAAGATTTTTACCATTTACAGAAATGTCATATTGGTGTTTGTTTGAATTTTTTTTTATCTTTTAATATTTATAATTCTTTGACATTTATAAAATATTTCAGGGTCATGAAGATGAGGTATTTGTTCTTGAGCCACACCCATTTGATCCAAGAGTTCTGTTTTCTGCTGGTCATGATGGAAATGTGATAGTGTGGGATCTGGCAAGAGGAGTCAAAATTCGATCTTATTTTAATATGGTAATTATCAGTCTCTTCATTTGATAGCTGTTAAAGATTTTGGGAGTTGTTAATACAGGTCCCCTGCATATCACAAAGGAAATCCATTTAAGAATTGGGGCAGACATTTTCACCTTAAGTTTCAAAAAAGTTATTTATTCCATACTTTTATTAAATGCTAAATTTAAAATAAAATTGCTTATATTACAATACCTGTTTATTGTGATATAACTAGTTTAGTTTTTGAAATAGTTTTAATAGTGAAACTTGGAAAAACTAACAAGTATGAAATGACAATATAGATAAGAAAAATGTTTCAAAAACCATGTGAAGAAATTATAAATAAATACTGTGTCATTGTATTTTATCAGCAGTCCTCCAGTACAACAGAATTTGATTCAGATATATCAATTTTAAATTAAAGCCAAAGAAACAGGTCTTCTTGCCTTTTATCAATATGGTATGAAGGCAATGGCACCCCACTCCAGTACTCTTGCCTGGAAAATCCCGTGGACGGAGGAGCCTGGTAGGCTGCAATCCATGATGTCGCTAAGGGTCGGATACGACTGAGCGACTTCACTTTCACTTTTCACTTTCATGCATTGGAGAAGGAAATGGCAGCCCACTCCAGTGTTCTTGCCTAGAGAATCCCAGGGACGGGGGAGCCTGGTGGGCTGCCATCTATGGGGTCGCACAGAGTAGGACACGACTGAAGCGACTTAGCAGCAGCAGCAGCAGCAGCAGATATTTCTTTGGGTTAAGCCCTTTTACCCTCTACATTTTGTTTCTTTCTTTTTTTTTTTAAATTGTTTCTTGTTTTATTTTATAAAATAGCTTTAACTTTTTTTTCCTGTTATTCTTTTTATTTTATTTTATTTTATTTTTAAACTTTACATAATTGTATTAGTTTTGCCAAATATCATTAAAAAGAATACATTTGAATCAGTTCTAATGAGGTGGATGAAACTGGAGCCTATTATACAGAGTGAAGTAAGCCAGAAGGAAAAACACCAATACAGTATACTAATACATTTTGTTTCTTAAATGGATATTTGACGTTTTCTGCTGAGTATTTAAGTTGCAGTGGTTTAAAAATATAAAACGTAATGTGCAGTATTTCACACCTCTAACTACTCTCTAAAGGCAGAAATGCCCCTCAGATGCTGACTTTGTGTACCTAGACATTTTTTTTTTGTCCCTTACCATATATTAGGGATGCCTTTGAGCAAAGCAAACAAAAAGGCAGGCATATGCCTACTATTTTAATATGATTAAATTAAAAAATCAATCATAAAACCCTCTAGTAATAAATCATAAAGCAATAGCATTAATATGTGTATAACCAGAATTATTTTGCAAAAAAACTATTTGACAAAACCAGTCATTTGTAAAATATAATGGCTTGTGAAATTTTTCATAAAAGTGACACTCTACTTGATTGATAATCATTGTAAAGTTACTTCTGTGTAATAAGCAGAATAGGAAAGAAATTTTTATCAGTGAAGAAATTAATTGTAGCTGTTGTCAATATGCCTTAGTCTTCATAAGGTAAGATATAAGATTGGTCAGATTCTTTCCTAAAAGTGTTAATTATTTAGATTACAAATGTTAGTGATAGATGGATTTCCTTTGTGATTATGTATATAGAGGAGAATTTTTTAAAAAGTAAATCCTTAATTATGCGCGTGAAGAATTTTTTCTTCTCTCCTTCTCTGTCCTTCTGTTTCTGATTTGCTCCTTTTTGGAACATCTCTGTCAAATAAGGAAGTCCTGTCTCAGTTTGCCTTTATATCTTCAAATGAACACAAATTGTGGGCTACACATGTTAGTTTCATATTTTCAAAGATCTCTGATGTATTAGTAGAGTGTGGAGGGAAAGGTTTCTCTCATACTTGAATATTACTCTCACCTTTCAGTTATGAAGGTGAATTTTTCCTCATCAGGTAAGTTGATCACAATAATACTCCACCTTGTCCATAGATCAAGAATTACAGCTTCTTAAGTTTGAAGTGACTTGCTCTTAGACCATTAGAAGTTAGTGATATAACCAGGAGTAGAAGTCAGCCATATTATGTTATATACTCTGAAATTAGGCAAGGGGTTAGTTTCATTACTGCCTTAAAACGTATTATTTATTTAATAAGAGTTTTAGATAAAGCTATTTTCCTGTTCTTTCTATGAATAAGATAGAAAAAAGCCTATAAAGGATGGAAGAAACAGATTTTTATAATAGAATTGGATGATATCTATAGAATCTTCAAACTATGAGAAAAGAAATAGGCTTTTTAAAAAGGGTTAAAATACCTTGCATTTAAAAAACTGGAACTTGAGCTACCCTTCATTTTGTTAAAATACAGATATTCCTTTTAACTTTTTGCATGATGTTTACAGCTTCTAAAGTATTTCTACTTCCAAAATGCGTAATACCTCATTTGGGTCTCATGAAACCTCTCAATATAATTGGGGTAGGTTTTATTGTTATTGGTTTTATGAATGGAGAAACTGTACAGAGATGAAGTGATTTGCCCACGTTTACCCAGATCACTAAGCTATCATATGGGCACTTGGAGTTTAAACCCATGTTTTTTGTCCCCTGCTAATGTGTTCTTAATGCTATGCTGTCTCTAGTTACGGTTGGTTGTTTATATATAGCTAACTTCCAGCTATGTCCAGTTAGTAATATTTCCAGAAGGAAAATATTTTCATAATGATAGGTTTGAGGTAGATCTTTTGAGATCTTATTATTTAGCTTGATGGTTTTTTCTTGTCTCTTAATTTATAAGGTATCTAAGTGCCCTACTTTTTGCTCTTCACTCCTTTGTTTATTTCATTTTTTTTTTTAATCTATAGGCAGATAGAAGATAAAGCATCCAGCATTGCTATTAAGAAAATAAAAACCATTTGAGGGAGAAGTAGAAGCTTGTGTTCACTATCTGCTATCATGAATGTTGAGTTTTGGCTATAGTTATAATCTTTGGCTGTGTGTAGCTAATCAGTAAGTTTTTGAGTTACTAAAATAACATAAAAGTTGACAAGTACAAATTCAATCCATGGTATTAAATTGTATGTATTTAATTGTATTAGATCATAAGTTCAATTTACTAAACACTTTTTGAACACCATGTAGAGGGACTCATTATAGGGCCTTGGATGATTTAAAGGATGAATAATTCTAGTGGAGTATACCCCATTTTTAGACTAGAAATGGTAAAAGTTAACACAAAGTGTTGACATTAAGTACTGTTTCATGTGAGTTTCAAAATTGAAGCTTAGAATTTTCCATCAAGCCAGAAAATAAGGGATGTAAGTTGTACCTTTAAAAGAACAAAATTTCTGTATACAAATTCTTAAAAATATCAAGTATATTTTGAGACTACTGCTTTGAATTTTGTACTTGAAATTTATACCTTTACAAAATGTAATGAAATCATGTGACAAATAATTATTTTGTATTAATCAGCATTTTACTGCCCTTTTCTCGCCTGTTAAGAAAAATTTAAAAAAATTTTTTTAAGTAAAAAATCTTATATCTTCAAACTATCTTTAAAAATCCACATTTCACATAATTATAATTTAACAAATTTATTAATAAAGGTAATAGATTTTAAAATAAGAAAACATTTTAGTATGGCACATGCTATCCTTCAGATAAATATTCTAATTCTTTTTTTTTTTCTGTATCAAGCAGTTTTTAAAATCTTTTTAAGACCACCTAAATCTGTAAACAGATTAAAAGATTTAAGATTGAGAATTGAGATAAAAATGTTTTAATTCCTTGTCTGCTTACATAATTCCCTAACTTATTTCAAAATCTTATAAATAGATTCTCAACTTGCTGGTGGTATTGTCTAGAAAAACTGATGGGGTTATTTTCCTTACTTTTATTGCTAGCTTTCCTCTTAATAGAGGATCTGCATGATAAAAGCACTTGAAGGGGTGTGTGTTGGGTTTGTTTTTGTTACTTCTAAGATGAGTGAGATGGTTTAACTCAGGACAAAATGGAATAGACAATACATGCTCCGCTCTCTCCTGCCCCTCTGTTTCCTCTTTTAACTAAAAATAAAATAATCTTAACATAAACTTTAAAAGTATTTGTTGAAAAAGCATACTGTGTAAGGCGGAAAGTTTGAGCCCTTTTGTGTTTTTAAAGAACCAGAGAAAGAAGCTGAAGAGAAGATTAACATGAGATAACTTTATTTTTCAAAGAAAAACAACAAAAAAATACTAATTCTAGGCCTTAAGCTTTACTTATTTATGTTCATCTAAAAACTTAGTCAGTTATTCATATTTCAGCTGAACAGATCCTATGTAACTTAAGTATTCTGGGCAAAGCTTGAGTATTGTGGGATATTTTATTGAAGGTTGATAGTAAGACTATTTCAAACTAATTGCACAGAGTTGAGCAAGCCCACATTTTGTCTTTGGCAGTGGCAGGAGATAAACTTTATCTTGTTTTGATAAGGGTTGTTCTGAATTCTAGTTAAGAGGCTCTAAAGTTCTATTAAATGTGAAGAGGCAGATAAATTAATCCTCCAAATAACTTGAAAATGTGTACAAACTCTTAACTAAAGTTGAGGGCTTTTGTAATATTCCCCATTCTCTGAAAGAGATAGGCAAGTTTAGAAGTTTTAATATGACCATAAATGTTCCTAAAAACAGAGTTGTTTTTATACCCCTTTAAGTTATTACAGTACAGCTAAGTTTTAAGTACAACTTTAACTAAATGAATATTACGTTGATATGTAAAGATAGGAAAAGAGACTTTGAAATTTCTTAGTACTAGGACATTTGGAATTTGTAGATCCCATTTTAGTAGCTTACGTTGTATGTCTGGCACTTCTGCTGTATCTTTTCTGCACTCTTCTCTCTATTTCTGTTCTAGCTTTGTCTGTCTGTCTTTTCATATCTTTCTATTTCTATAATGTTTTTCAAAGCTCTAATTTTTGCTCTTTGTCTGGTTTTGATATTGAAGAGTACAATGTCTCTGGCTAGAAAGCAATTTTACTGAATTTGAGTTTTGCTTTGCTTTTGTTGTTTACTGGGTAAATTCCAAATAACAGTTTTCATTTATGTAATCAAATTTTCCTTATTTATATAATTGTTAACCTTTCTTTTACTTAAGAGATTTTTTAAAAAAATGTTCCAGTGTCCACTAATCCAGAACAATGTATTTCTCCTTGCAACGTTCCAAACAAGCAGAGGCTGCCAATCCACCACTCAGAATTTTTGCACATGCATACTTCTGACATTAACATGTTCTCAGTGTGACTTCTGTTTTAGTTTTGGATAATTGTAGCTACATGTATCTAGGAAAGGGAGAAATAAGCTTGAAATAGGTGTATCTCATATTGTGTTCTCTTGTGAATCAAGATTTTAAGACCTTTCTCTTCCTCTCTCTTCCTTCATCTTTTTCCTTTTTTTCTCCGTCCTTTGCTCTTACCTCACTACCTGTCATCTAACAAGATATCATATACTTGTACTCTGTTTGTTAAAAGAACTTTTTATGCTTCCAGTCTTTGTTTCAGCCTCTCTGCATAAGAAATTACCTTCAATCTTCTGATTATAAACTTTAGTTATTGTCATTTTCTTTCAGATTTCTGGGATTTTTTTGATTCTGTCTTTCTCTTTCTCATCTATATCTTGGTATGAAAAACATATCTTAAAATTTGTCGCCATGAATGTGAACTTGTCTCTAGCTTGTCATACTCTATTTGGTGAATTACTTCTACATAGTAATTTTTTGATGTGTTTCATGATTTGCTATCACAGGGATATTTGAGATTTGATAGTTATAAGGGAAAGTATATGAAATCATAGAATGTGAATATGCAGGTATAACCACTTTGATTAGCAGATATTGGAGTGCTTATTTTGTACATAAGCACAAAATGTAGACTTCGTCCCTCTTTTTGTCTTTTTACTCCACCTTGCTGCAGTTTTTGGAGAGAGAAAATATACCTGAAAAGGTAAAGGTAGCTAAATAGTTAGAAATGATAGATAGCTTATGAGGAAAGATAATTGGTACATCTAAGGATATGAGGATCACTTCAGGGTGAATGGTCAGAGGAGGAAGAAGTAAGAGAAATACATCAGTAACCAAATAAAAAATGTTAAAGACATGTTCATAGAGTAATTTAGAAAGTTTTTCTGGAATAGATTTTGAAAAATGGGTAATAAAACGAAAAACATAAAGTGAAGTGGCTTGTTGGTACCCTCATATTACTTGTAAACATAATATTTAACCTAGTGTGAGTTAATTGGTAAATTAATTTATAAATTACTTTATATTCCAAAAACTTAAGAGAAAAATAGGTTGGTTGCCAGTGGTAGTATTTCAGGTATGAAATTGGATAGGTGGAAATCTGCTTTCATCAGTGAAATCATAATGAAATATTGTAGGAATGGGTAGTAAATTTGTGAAAGAAAATTATGTAAGACTTGGTGTTTTGTGATGATAAAAAGGTTAGAGCTAGAGAGTAACAAAACTTAATGTGTGGAGAGTGTTGAGCTTATGTAATCTTGACAACAATAATACTATTAATGGAAATAGGAAAGATGTAGAAGAAAACTGATATTTTCATATGTTGTGACATAGTGTTGGGCTATCTTTGTGTTAATGGACAGCCAGCACTGGAGATAGACTACTTGGAAAGGCTAGTTATAGAGAGAAAGAACTATGCTCTTCCATGTAGAAGAACACTGTCTTAACTCATAGAGACAGAGAGGACAGTGTAGCAGGTTTAAACGTTTAGAAGTACAGTTGATGCTTGAACAACATTGGCTTGAGCTGTGCAGGTCCACTTATGTGCAGATTTTTTCATTCATAAATACTACGGTGTACTACCCTAGAATCTGTGGTTAGTTGAATCCATACAGTGCAGACTGTTGGGATAGAGAAACTGCATATATGCAGGGCTGCTATAAGTTATATGTGGATTTTTTGTGCAGAGGTTTGGCAGCCCTCATCTCCTTCATTGTTTAAGGGTCAACCCTTGAACATGTTTAGCAGAATGGGGAAGACATTAGTCTCTAGAAAGTGTGTTGTAAAGACAGTATGCTATTATTGTGTCAGAGAGGCCAGAGGAAGAGAATAAATTTCAAGAAGGACTTGATTAAGAATTTTACTTCCTCAGAGAAATCAGAATATGGGTAAACAAAATAGTGTTAAATTTGAAAATGAGTTATTTATTTTGGTAATATATTTTTCTTTTGGTGAATGTTAGAATTCCTCAAAATCTCTTTTATATATTTACTGGTTTTATCAAGCCAGTTACAACAGTTTTCTTTTTTATATTAACTTATTTATCTTGGAGCCATTTATTCTAAATAGCTATTTTTAATTCATATGTAATAATGTTGCCATTAATTAAAGAATTTTCAGTGTTAAAGTAAATATTTAGAAGTAATCTTTTAAAGTAATTTGATACCTGGATCATTGGAGTGTGATAGTTTCCCTTAAGATATATTATTTATTTACACTTAACTATAGTTGTAGTTAGAAGGTGACCAAAGCATATTTTAATCATAGGTATGACAGCGTCTGTCTCCAGTATCTCATGCACATTCTTAATTAAGTTTATTCTTTTCTGGGTTGATAAGCTTTAAAGGTTCTTTAAACATAAGGAAGGGCTTTCTACAGGTGAAAGTGAAAGTGAAATTGCTCAGTCATGTCTGACTCTTTGTGACCCCATAGACTATAGCCTACCATAGATTATAGCCTACAGGCTTCTCCATCCATGGGATTTTCCAGGCAAGAGTACCGGAGTGGGTTGCCATTTCCTTCTCCATTTCTACAGGTAATTCTTAGCATAAATTTAGTTTCTCAGCTGTTTGATTCTTGGGCTATGAGTCTATCTCATAAAAGTATTAGGGTATTTTTAAAAATTCATAATTTTAAATTGTGGAGTATTTTCTAGGTAAGATACTTGTTCTCTTCTAATCAATAGTATATTTTTTAAAAATGATATATTTTAAAGTGAAAATGTTAGTTGCTCAGTTGTGTCTGACTCTTTGGGACCCCGTGGACTGGAGCCTGCCAGGCTCCTCTGTCCATGGGATTTTCCGGGCAGGAATACAGGAGTGGATTGCCATTTCCTTCTCCAGGGGATCTTCCCGACCCAGGAATCGAACCCAGGTCTCTTGCATTGCAAGCATATTCTTTTCCAACTGAGCTATGAGGGAAATACTAGAGTGAGTAGCCAGTCACTTCTCCAGGGGATCTTCCCAACCTGGGGATCGAACCTGGGTCTCGAACCTGGGTCTCCTGCGTTGCAGGTGGATTCTTTACCATCTGAGCCACCCAAAAATAGACCCTGGTCATAGACTTGGGGTAATTCCATTAAGATGATTCTGCCTAAGAAAGCCCATATTTTAACCATCCTGATTGAGTTCCTTTAGGAATTCATACTTCTTGTACATCTCTGTATGTGTTTCTCACAGTTGATGTAACCTAGACCCTGTAATTTTAGTCTGCATCCTGGTGCTTTTAGGGTACCTCATTTCCAGATTATCCAATTCTTCCACTTCTTGAAAATTAGGTGTAAAGGATTTTAGAATTGGGTAGGACTCTAGTGATCATTTAAATGATCCCTGTCATTTCCCAGAGATACTAAGTGATGAATCCATTACTAGAGGAGAGGTCTTCTCATTCTTGGGCCTCACTCTTCTGTGTCCTTTAAATTTCATCTTTCTACTTCACAAGAATTATGTTAGAAGTTCTGGATTGTATTCTGCCTTGAAAAGGGTATTAGTATTCTTCATTAAGGGCTTCCTGTTAACTCAGTGGTAAGAATCCACCTTTCCATGCAGGAGACTTGGGTTTGATCCCTGGGACAGGATGATCCTCTGGAGAAGGAAATGGCAACCCACCCATTCCAGTATTCTTGCCTGGGAAATCCCATGGACAGAGGAGCATGGACGGCTACCGTCCAGGGGTTGCAAAAGAGTCGGACACAACTTAGCAACTAAAACAACAACATTCTTCATCAAATATGACAGTTCTGTCATCATCAAAGCTCTTAATTTATAAGTTTTTATATCGATTTAATTTTTTCCAAGTTTAATATAAGCCTCTAACAAGATTGTGCTGCTCCTTTCTTGAAAATATTTCCAGAATCCTTCAGTCAGTATGAGAATTTTCCTACAAAGGAGTCATTTTAACTTCTGATCTTTTCATCTTTTACTTTAAAAAAAAACAGAACAAAATATCCTTCGCATAGTTCAACTCCTGTTCTTTAAGTTTTTGCTTTAATAAGTAAATATTGTCGCATTGATTTTCTCAGCTAGTATGAGTTTTATTGTGTGGTCTTTGTTTACGTATGTCCCATAGTGTGTAGCAAGCATGCTTGATATTATTAGGGGAATAGTTCATCTAAACTTTACTTATTTTGAAAATTTGGTGGTTTTCTTTTTCTTTTCTGTTTTTAAACTTATTAGAGCATGATTATAAGTACTAAAATAAGTATATGTAATATTAAATTTTATGTTGACTTACTCTGTTGAGCATTAATATTTCTTAAATATATTTTTTAATTGAAGTATAGTTGATGCATAATATAGCTTCATTTAACTTTATAGCTTTAATATGAATAGAAAGGAAACTTATTTTCTCCCATTTGATTTTTGAATGTAGGTCTCATTGATTTCTAGTTAAACATGCATATTCCAACACTGCCTTTATTATTAAATTTTTTAAGTATTCTTAATCATACATATTCTGACCCTAGTTTAAGAAGAATCTGAAAAAGATTTCTTTTCAGAGAGAAGTATTGAACTCTTTTTTGTGGTTGGCATAGTTAATCATAGCATAAATCATAAAAATAGCTAGAGTATATTTAGTTATATATGTGTGTGTGTGCACTCCATCATGTCCAACTCTTTTGCGAGCCCATGGACTGTAGCCTGCCAGGCCCCTTTATCAGTGGAATTTCCCAGGCAAGAATACTGGAGTGGTTCGCCATTTCCTCCTCAGAGATTCTTCCAGACCCAGGGATCAAACCCACATCTCTTTTGTCTCCTGCGTTGTTAGGTGGATTTCTTAACCACTGCACCACCTGGGAAAGCCCTATTTAATTATTAGGAAAATATTTTCCTACTTTGTTTCAACTAGAAAGCCTAGACGGCATTTTGTAGTTAGAATTGTTTATTATCTGAGGACCTTTTCCTAAAGATAAATTTGGCATTTTAAATAAGATGGTGATGGGCACCTTTTCTAATTGGTTTGTAAATAGAGCAGATCTATTTTCTTTAATGAATAGTTAATCCAAATAATGTACTTTTGAAATACAATTTCATATTCTCCATAACTCTGGAGTTATACAGATGGCTTATCCCAAGAAAATCAGTACCATTGTGCCATATTCATAATGGCATGTGTTACTGTATAAGAAAACAGTGATCTTCAATAGGATTGCTATTTTTTTCTTTCCTTTTTTGAAAGTTCACCTCTCCCAAGTATTCTTTTAGAGATCTTCTCCTAACTGTAAACATTGGTAGATAGCACGGATATAGGGTTGATTAATCCTTGTGACAACTTCCCTCCAAGCACCCCAAAAGAAAAATGTAGAGCAGGATTGCCTAAATGTTATATGAAGGATGCTATACGTAGGAGTGTCTGTCAGATATCCTTTAGCATTGCTGAGTCAGACTTGCAGATCTTTTTCTTCCTCTGTTCTACTGCATACTTAGAATTGGAAGCATTTATTATGTAAGATTTATAGAGTAGTTGGGGTTTTTGGTTTGTTTTCTTTTTGTCGTCTATGAAATTTTGAAGGAATTGAGGCAAATAAAATATCACAACACATGATGAAGACATTTTTAATTCTTTGGTCTTGATCCTCTTAGTAAAATTCTATTTGGAGGTAAACTTTGTTCGTGTGATTAGTTATGCATTTATAACAGTTCCTGTAACATTTTATTTCCCTAGACAGCACTGAAAAATAGAGATGTGAATCCAGTCATTTCTACTTGTAGCCTTTCATGTTGTAGAAAATACAAAGCTGTCTGGCTACTAACACACTTAGGCTGATTTGGAGAAGTAGTTCTTCTCTTTCTCAGTTTTGAATAGTTTTAAAGGAGAGTTAGAATCAGTTCTTTCCCTCTGTTATCTTATCCTCCAGGATTCTTCACAACCAGGAAATGATCCTGTTTCACTCATTCATTTTCTTGCTTTCATGTATATCTTTTAGTGTATTAGACATAGATTGTTTCACCAAGTTTCTTTCATGTGATTAAATTTTAAGGAAAGTTATTGCTTTTCCATTATTATCACCATTTAAAACAGCATTAGTAAGCACCAGTGTCCTCATTCCTTCTTTTCAACAAGCCAGAGGAAAAACCAGTTTTCTTTATGAAGTAAATAAACCTGTTTGTTGTACTGTGGAAACTTCTTAGGCAGAGCCCTTCCTTTTAGAACATTTTCTCTTTTGACCAGAATGCAAACTTGCCTCGAGAAGTCAACTGTTCTTCTGTGAGAAGTCAACTATTCTTCTGAGATTTAATTTCATTCTGTACTTGGTGAACTATACATTCATCCCTATGCCATATTTTTAACACTACAGAAAATTACCACTTCTCTCTTTTCCAAGCATTTACTGGGATTTGGGGATATTACTAATGAAACTCAATTTGTTCTAGATCAGTGGATACCGGAACAGAGAGGAGGTATTTCTTACCTGATAATGTGTGTGTGTTCCGATTCTGCTAATCCAGAAATCCAGTCACATTTGTTGAAAATCATCCTTAGTTGTTATTTGTTAGGGAGTCAACTCCCTATTTTAGTTGTTTTCTGAAATTCAGTCCCTAGATGTGCTTTAGATAGGGTAGAATTTTTACTCTTTCAGAACACTGCTAAAGAAGTTTTCAACTGGAACATAGTCTGAAGAAGCACTGAGAGCAAAAAATTCAGAGTGGTGATTGGCCACCTCTGTTTGATTGACAGGTTGCAGGGAGAAACCCATTCGTTCTGGATTAATGGAACTGGAAAACAGAAAACAATTATCAGGTAAAAAAAACCTTTTCTTTAACCTTTGAAATTCACCATTTAAAAAATGAGTCAGACCATCAAGGGAATTTATTACCAAAAATAAAAATTTAGTGTCTTGTGAGCAGTGATCTCTGGCTATTACTTCAAGAGTTACAAAAATCACTACAGTTACTCCACATTGTCAGCCTTTGCTGAAACGGCTTGATTAAATACAGATAAGATGGACTGTAAGGTGCAATTACGTTTTAAATCTGGGTTAAAGACATGAAGCAGAATTCTATGGGTGGGGGAGAATGGTGGTGTTCTGTTTCCTGACTTGTGTCTGGTCTATGGATAAAGCTAATACATTGGTTTTCGAGGCTTTTAATCTGGCACTTTTCATGAATATTCACAAATTTTGTACTATACTGTGTTTTATCTTTACTTCAATAGGATATATACTTAAATATCTTTTACCATAGAATTTTAGTAATAATAGTCACCAATCACTTCTTTATATTTTAATGGCAGTTTTCTGATTGTTGGTTAAATACATTTCAGATTGAAGGCCAAGGACATGGTGCAGTATTTGACTGCAAATGCTCTCCTGATGGTCAGCATTTTGCATGCACAGACTCTCATGGACATCTTTTAATTTTTGGCTTTGGCTCCAGTAGCAAATATGACAAGGTAGAGTATGATGATGCCTCTATATATCTATTCCTTATAATTGTTTGTTTGCTTGCTTTTAAATCCATAGATGTATAGGGATTATATTTCATGGAGGGAAGTTATAATTTTTATATTTCAGAAAAAATAACTTTTACTTAGCCAGCTAGAACAATCTAGATAGCAGTTCTTAGGTTGGGGTATATAAGATATATCATATATATATATATGGGAGATGTTCATAGAGGGATTTGTTGAAATTATGTAAAATGTTTTACTTACGTGGATAATATACATTTATCTGGGTACAATTTTGTGGCTTTTATGTGGTTCTCAAAAAATGTATGGCCTACTTTGATGGTAGCTAATTTTTAAAAAATAAAGATCCTATCTGAGATTAGTGACTAAAAGATTTAAATTGTTTATTTGTGGTAGAGTGGTTTAAAATGTTATAATAAAAATGGAAGTTCAGGTGTAAGAAGTTCTAAATTAAATGATAAAATTTTGAAGTTAGATGTGTTAGGTATGAATTTTTATTTCAGAAATTTTAGAGATGTTAGTTTTTAATATTATTATATAAACCATGCTTACTATATACTTATGGATTTTCTTAAATTGTATTAGTTTGGTTTCATTGAAGAGTTTAATTCAAAGAATAAATTGATTTTTCATTGTAAAATACTAAATCAAATGACCATGCATAGTCATTTTAAAAAACAAGATAAATCATGGTAGCTCTGGGAAAGTAAAGGTACTGTTGAAAGATTTATGCCTGCATTTAATTTTACTATCTAATTTCAAATTACGTTACTTTTAATGTTTTTTATGAATATAATCTCTTCCTGCTCAAGGGAAAATTCATAGTATCTACTTTCCTAATCATAAAATTTAATGCAGAAAGTACAGATAAAGATTTATTTAAAATTAACTCTAGAAAATATTATTCTTTTATATTGTTTAATACCATGATTTATATTTAAATGTTTGCCTTCCATTAAAAATCTATAATGATAAATTTTTCTTTGTCCAATCTTTTATGGGTCTTTCTTTTTATAGATTGCAGATCAGATGTTCTTTCATAGTGATTATCGGCCCCTTATCCGTGATGCCAACAATTTTGTGTTAGATGAACAGACTCAGCAAGCACCTCATCTCATGCCACCCCCTTTTTTGGTTGATGTTGATGGTAATCCTCATCCATCAAGATACCAGAGATTAGTTCCTGGTCGTGAAAATTGCAGGGAGGAGCAGCTCATCCCTCAAATGGGGGTAACTTCCTCAGGTAAATGATCATTTGAATAGACATGCAAATTTTCCTTTTGAAATCTTTTAAAATGGATAATTGGGTAGAACTTTGTTTTTAATTGTTTTGAACAAATGAGTAAAATGATTTTTTATATTCTTTTAAAAGTTCTTTGAATAATACTTAAGTATTGTAAGACAGTTAAGCAACACTGGAGGTTTAATTAATTTGGGGCTGTATCTATTTATAACCTTCTGGGGACTAATAGGGTACTAATAGGGTAAATCTGTATTTGGTATGGGATGAGTCAATTCATTTATTCATTTCGCAACATACATTGTAAATCTCTGTCCCTGACACTTGCTAAGCTGTGGTATTCAGTAGTGAATTAAATGCATTCCTTGTTCTTATGGAGTGAGATAGGTTTGTAAACAGTTAATAAACAAATATATAGTTAATCATGATGAATGTTATTAAGGTGAATAATATAGTGTGGTGTGAGAGAGCAAATAAGACTAGATAGCCTATTCACATTGAAGATTGTTTTAAGAAGTGATCAACTTTTCAAAGTTTAAAAGCAAGGTAGGAATGAAAAGTGTTGCTGTTTTGGAGAGTGAAAGTTAACATTAGTTCAAGATTCGAATGGGAGTTGATTTTCTCATCACTTTCCTCATGTTGACAATAAGAAATTTGTTGAATGAAGCAGTAAAGGTTTTTGAGAAAGTGAGTAATCAGGTTTGCCTTTTTTTAAAAGAAGATCTAAGATTAAATCCTTGTTTAAATCCTTAACTGGATATATGACTTTGAACAGTTATTTTGGTTTTCACTTACAATACCACTAATTCTACTTTATAGATTACCACTTTATAGGTATTATTAGTTCTACTTTATAGACAAAGTGGAATTAATAATACCTATGGACCTGTGATATTGTAAGGATTTTGAGTACCTGAATCATGGTAAACACTTAGTTAAAGTTACGTTGTCATTGTTATTTTTAATAAATTAAATTTGAAGGGAGTATGTTTCTTTTTTTTTTTCTTTTTTTCCTCTCTCTCCCCTATCATTTACAGTTGCTCGTTTTAGGTCTTTTATTCAAGCAAAATTTGTGTTTAATTCTGGACTCAAAGTGAGGTTGATGAATGACATGGTTTGAAGTATCCTTAGCATTTTTGTGATTTACATAGGACTGAATCAAGTTTTAAGTCAGCAAGCAAACCAGGATATCAGCCCACTGGACAGTATGATTCAAAGACTACAGCAGGAGCAAGACCTGAGACGTTCTGGTGAAGCAGCTATCAGTAATACCAGCCGTTTAAGTAGAGGTAAGCAGGGACTATTTTAAGTGCAATATTTAAAAAATTAAAACAGTCTAAACCTACAACACTAGAGAAACAGTTTAACAAATATAGTAAATCCATGATATGAACTATTTGACTGCCAAAATAAGCATAATCATGATTTTGAAGAATATTTAATGACCTAAGAAAGTGTTTATAATACATGGTTTCAAACTATGGACAATGAGTTTTTTAGTAGGTATATCCTTACAAATTTCTTGTAATGAACATGTTTAACTTAGAAAAATGTTTAAGTTAAATAAAGTTCTTGAATACATTTCTTTGATAGTGGAATACATTCAAAACCACATTCTTGAACATCTCACCACTCTTATTGTTGTATATTACTAAATTTTAGAGAAATTTTAAAGCAGACTTATGAACTATGAATGTCCTTGGGTTTGTCTGTTTTTGCTTCTTACATGGTTTTCCCCAAAACATACAGTGGGCATTTTTTAAAAACAGTGATTTTACATCTTTGGAGATAGTCAGTAGTTATGATTCATTAACTTACCTGATCAACTAAATAACCTTATTTTGTTTTCATTAAGCTTTGCTTGTGGTTTAGTTCCTGATTTGGTAATTTGATTATTTGCCATAGTATGAAGTTTCATGTGAAAGATAGTATGGATTTTTTTTCTCCTGGTATTTTTTTTGGTTTGTTTGTTTCCTGTTACAAGCTAATGGAGAAATATCTCTAAATAGAGCTTTCTATATTAATTTTTGCTCTTAGGCTCTACAAGTTCTACCTCAGAGGTTCATTCACCACCTAATGTAGGACTAAGGCGTAGTGGTCAAATCGAAGGTGTACGGCAGATGCACAGTAATGCACCAAGAAGTGAAATAGCCACAGAGCGGGATCTTGTAGCTTGGAGTCGAAGGGTGGTAGTACCTGAGCTATCATCTGGTGTAGCCAGGTAAGGGGAGTTACGAATTTGTTTGTATTCATTTTGAGTTGGTCTTCAGAGTACCTTTCCAGCTCTAATTTGTCTTAAATTTATCTGAAAAGAGCTAATGTTTTAAACTATTCATGACTCTGGAGAAAAGTTAAATTTCAGTAAATGTCCCTTCCTAGGATGATTCAAGTAAATGACACTTATGGGGGTAGGAGTTTTTAAGGTGAGTGGGAGGAATTACAAATTTGGCTTGAACAAATACATGAGATTTTACCGAGTAGCATATTTGAACTTTAGTTTGTCTTGCTTAATTGTATCTTAAAACACATTTCATAAAGTTTGTTACAACTGAATTTTTTATGGATTTTACTAATCATTCACACCAAGTCATTCACAGGCATAGTGAAAATACATTATTTATTGATAGGTTATTACTGATTTTTTTTTACTATTGAAAAATATATGTGTGTGTGCTCAGTGGCTTCAGTGATATCTGACTCTTGCAACACCATGGGCCGTAGCCCACCAGGCTCCTCTTGTCTATATTTTCAAGGCAACAATACTGGAGTGAGTTGCCATGCCCTCCTCCAGGAGATCTTCTCAACCCAGGAATCAAACCCATGTCTACAGCATCTCCTGCATTGGCAAGCGAGTTCTTTACCAGCTGAACCACTGGGGAAGCCCATTTAAAAGTATACCTGTAAAATTAAAAAGTCTTGATTTAATGTAATCCTATTCTCAAGGTCATTGCTGTGAGAGAAGTTTATATCCAATTCCTTTTGATTCTTTAGTAATGAAATACTCATGAAGTAGGTCCATTTGAACCCCAACTAATACTTACTGTATATTTTAATACTGTACTATAATAAAAAAGATTAAATTTGATTTTAGGATTATCTAGTTCTTAAGAGAGTAATTATATAGTTAAAATATTTTAAATCTGATTATGCTTTTTTGATTGGATGATACTTCAAATTTGTTTTAAGTTTTAGGATTATACACCTGAAGTTTAAATTTGAACCATAATTTTATCTGATGACAAATACACTCAGATGTTCTTATTAAAAATTAACTCAGTGTATTTTTAGTTATATTGATGTCTACTTGTTAATTACAATGTTAAGGTTTGAAGAGGGTACAGTAAGTAACACCCATCATTTTAAAAACAGATCTGACTACTTGAAAAATGACTCAGAAGAATAAAATAGGAAATCAGAATATTACTTCTGTTATTGATATAGCTGTGAAGAACATAACTATCTGCATGAACGTTTGCTTCCTTATACTGAACTTCAGTACAGGTAGCACTGGGCCACGGTATTTCTCTCCATGTGAGGCAGTGGTTTCCCTTTTTAAAATGCAGAGCAGAATGTATACATTACAGGCAGGCGTAGAACTGGGCCATTCTAAAATGGATTTTCCTTCTGGAGCATCCTAGTGAAATTGGTTCACTCTTCCTACCACCAGCAACGCATGCAAAACGGTGCAGCCCCTCTGGAACAGTTTGGCGTTTTCATAGAAACCTAGACTATCACAAGATCCATTGATTGCACTCTTGGGAACTTAACCCAAAGAAATTAAACTTATTTTAACCCAAAAACCTCTACACAAATGTATAGCAGCTTTATTCATAATAGCCAAAACCTAGGAATACCCTAGATGTCCTTCACTGAGTGTATAATCAAACAAACTACAGTATATCCACACCATAGAATACGACGTCATTAAACAGAAACGGCCTGTTGGTACACATCTTGATTGAGTCGTGAGGGCTTTATGCTGAGAATCCCCGTTTAGGGACTACTCTTGACATGTCAAAAGTATAGAGATAGAGAACAGACTAGTGGTTGCTAGACACTGTGGGGAGCAGGGGCTGAGGAGAGGAGAAAGGTGGATATGATCATTAGCAGGGCACTCAAGGGAGCTTTGTGGTAATGAAAATGTTCTGTATCTTGACTGGGGCAATGGATACAGAAACCTGCACGTGTGATAAACTTGGATAGAACTAAACACACACACACATATGAGTAGCATAAAACTGGGTGATTCTGAATATCAGTGGGTTGTATTCAATATCCAGATCCAAGTTATGATGTTGTACCATAATTTTAGAAGATACCACCTTTGGAGGGCACTGGGTAGAGGATACAAGGAACCTCTCTGTATTATTTCTTAGAACTGTGTGTAAATCTACAATTATCTCAATAAAAAGTTTAATTAAAAAAAAAGAAACAAAATTAAATCCAAGGCTGTTCTTTTCACAAGATTTAAGTTCATTCATTTCCACTCAGAATTCCAGCTAGCTGCATTAGAGGTTCTGCAGTTAAGTATAAAATGACAGCATTAATTCACCCCAGTAATAAAATATCAACATTATAGGGCACTTCCAAATTTGAATATTAACTTCTTTCCAACTGTGTTAACTCCAGGGAAAAATTAAAGTTCAGAGAATAAATACCCTTACAGTTCAGAAACTTTGAAGTTTTAAGGAATTAAAATTCTAAAAAAATTCTCTTGTCCTTGTGAGTTCAGGTTCTATGAAATTAAACTTCACAGTTAATGTTCCTAAAAACTTCTGTACCTCAAATTCAGCTTGATACCTGGATAGAGTTGAAGTTTTTTCAGTGACTGAGGCCTGACCTTCCTTTCATCAGAGAGAATGCAGTTCTTTCAGGGCTTCAGGAGTTAATCGTAGATCTCCCTCAAAGATCTGTTGTGCCTCTGTTTGTTTGTTTGTTTGAAGATTCCAACTGTCTCTGTGACACATTAAGATTATCACAGCATAAGCCCAACACTGTCATAATTAAATTCTGTTTTTAATGTTTGACAGTGTTCTGAGATCCTAAAACTTTATTTGCCAAAGACCATAGCAGAAAATGGTAGTATCAAGTTCAGGTGGACAGATTCTTTCTTTCCTACTGGAAAGACATCCAGTCATTTAATACTAAATGTCCAGAACTCACAGTCTCTGAATTGAAGCTCAGAAATCTTTATCACATGCCTAATCTGAAAAGAAAACATTGATGCCTGACGTTTCCTTTGGGGAGAAATCGGTTACAGAAATTATAGATTAGGATATGTGGCTTTGAATTCTCTTTCAGTAGGCAAGAAGAATGGAGAACTGCAAAGGGAGAAGAAGAAATAAAGACTTACAGATCAGAAGAGAAAAGAAAACACTTGACAGTTCCGAAAGAGAATAAAATGCCCACTGTCTCAAAGGTAAATAGTGATTACTTGGATGTTTAATATTTGCCTCATTAATATAATGACCATTTAAAGGTGGTTTTGTAATTAAAGATGTGAACATTATAGACAGGCTATTTACCTAATGAAATAAAGTTAACATAGTTAATTCTCAGTTACCTTTAGATTATCTTTGAATCTTTATACATGTCATACTTTCTAGTGTACATTTGTCTCAAATTCCAATTGTAATATGCCTGTTAAATCCAATACATTTATACCTTAATCCTAAGCAAGATCCTTTTTTAGTTTTGCCTTTGGTGGCACACTCTAAAACAGTGTTTTGGTTTAATTTTTTGCCTTTTTTTTTTTTTTTTTACTGTTTTGCACCAATGTGTTATTGCAGATAATCAAGTCAGCTATGCTGCTATAAATAATAGTTCTAATTTTCTCCATTAAGAGAGGTAAATTGTCCCTCTTAGTTTGCCCTATTAGTTTTTCTGTCATCCTACTGTGGAAAAAATTTTCAGTCCAGTGGATTTCAGTCGGTTATGCCCTAATCTGGAGGAGAGACGGACTTAACTGCTGGAGTATCAAAGGATGACTGGTCTCTTGACCCAGCTTTGTACTTGGTCCTCTTATTTGAGCTCCTCAGATGTTCTGAAGTAGTCTCCTTTATTATAACTCTCTCTTCTGTTTTGTAACCCTTCACAGAACTCAAGTAGTCCTTTGCCACTTTATGTTTTCCTGTAGGTAAGAGTATCCTATAAGAGTATCCTACCTTGGCAACAGTAGGACCCCGCCCTGCTAGAATTTCTGTTAGTATAGTTTGAAATAATTTTTTCTTTTTTAAGTTTTTTGTTGGTTGTGGTGGTGGTTGTTTTCATGGTGGCCTGAAAGCATACCTATTTTTAGTTTCCTTTCTTCTGACTCCAAAGATGTGGGGACATGAATTCGTATAATGATTGTGAGCTAGTGCTACCACTTTTATGGATAGGATATGGTAATATCTATAAAATTAAAAGGATGTGCTTATCTTTTAATAGTGCTTCTTCAGAGACTTTTTTAGAAAGGAAAGGATTGATGTGAATGTATGTATGTTTGTGTGCATGCAGATATTTATTGTCTCTGGTGGCAAACACTGAAACAACTTTAGTGTCTCTTGGTAGAAGAAAGGTAGGATGTCATGACATATATACATGGAATATTATACAGTTTTGTTTTTTTTTTTAAGAAGTTAGAGTTCACTCCATTGCTGTGGAAAAATACTCATGATGTATTTGTTTAGTGAAAAAAAGCAAGTGTAACAGTAATATTTATAACATGACCTCATTTTTGTTTTTCACATTTTATGAGAATGGAGAAAGGTTTGAAAGCACTTACCATGCGACTAATAACATTGATAATCACAGATGTACAAATTGTGAGATGCTACCTTACACCTCAGAGTTGCATTAATTTTTTCCCTCTAATAATAGAGGGTACTGACTGTGTAGGGGAGTTGTATAAGTTAATGCAGAAAAACTGTTTAGAAAGCAGTTAGAAAGTTGATTTTGACAATAAGTATGGATGTGAGAGTTGGACTATAAAAAATTGATTCTTTTGAACTATGGTGTTGGAGAAGACTTGAGAGTCCCTTGGACTGCAAGGAGATCCAACTAGTCCATCCTAAATGATATCAGTCCTGGGTGTTCATCAGTCCTGGACTGATGCTGAAGCTGAAACTCCAATACTTTGGCCACCTGATGCAAAGAGCTGACTGATTTGAAAAGACCCTGATTCTGCGAAAGATTGAGGGCAGGTGGAGAAGGGGATGACAGAGGATGAGATGGTTGGATAGCATCACTGACTCAATGGACATGAGTTTGGGTGGACTCTGGAAGTTGGTGATGGACAGGGAGGCCTGGCGTGCTGCGGTTCATGGGGTTGCAAAGAGTCAGACAAGACTGAGCGACTGAACTGAACGTGGTCCCCAAATGAGTGTCTTAAAAATATTTTTCTTAAATATTTATTTCCCTTTAGGGAAATGTATTTCTCTGATATAAAAGCCTTGGTAGGTGGTCAAGGTCTGGTTTGATGGCCTCTGTGTTAGGAACTGAAGCTCTTCAAATTTTTCTGATTTTCTTGTGTGTGAATTTGACCTCTGGCCTCAAGATAGCAGCATTTTCATATAAGGCTGCAGGAGGGAAGGCAATTTCATTAAGGAAGGTGCAGAAGGTACACGTGCTCTCCTGATGAAAGTTTTTTGAACTTTTTCTGCAGCACTGTACCAGATAGCCTGTTGCCCAGAATTTAGTCACTTGAAAGTCTGACAGTGAAAATTTCATTTTCTGTGCAAGAGGAGGGGAACAGATGTTGGTTGACAGCCGGCTTTTTCTTCTGCATTAGATATAAGTCATGTTCTTTGACTTGGAATTTATCCTAAAGAAATAAGAACTGTGGATAAAGCTTTACAAAATGAAACAAAAAGCATTTTTAATGAAATAGTTTTGAGTAGGTAAATAATATTTATGTTAAATGAAAGAAGCAAGATCTATTACATTTTTAACATACTCAAAGCATATGAGATACAGTTGAGCATCATTTCCTTTTTTATAGCTTTTACATATTTTCGCAGAACTACAGAACCCTTCAGTAATTCTTTTAGAGAATATACGTGGAGTAAATTTTGAATGTTAGCATGAGAAGATTCACTTGGCTTTTACAAGTAATAGCCCCAACACAAGTAGAGCTACAGTGCTGGAAAGACATGACAAGACTGGTTGTGGGGAGAGCTGCAAAGTGGAAGGGATGGAGGGGCAGGGATGCTTGGACTTGGGTTTGCAGTATCACAAGTCTTGAGGTACACACCCATCCCCCCATGCATATATACAGATGCTTTGTTTAGAAGACAGAGCAAGACCTAGATTATTTTTTCTTTTTCCTTCCCTTCGAAAGTGCCATCCAGCACAGTTGTGAAACCAGAGTCAATCATATTCAGATACTCAAAATAGCATATTATTCTGAGAGAGAGAAGAGACGATATTGGAAGCATGATATAGCAACAAGCTGTTTTGGGGAGTGTTCTGTTGGAGAAATTAGGATGAAACCTGTTGTCCTTGAAATGGAGAATTCAGTGGAAGAGTTGAATAGAATAGTATCAAACACTGAAAAATGAGTTAGTAAGTTGGAATATGAAGTTGAAGAACTCTTCCAGAATGTATCAACAAGGGATAAAATAATGGCGAGAATGAGGGAAATGTGAGAACCATATACATATATGTGTTTTTGTAAATGTGTGTGTTGTATACACACATACATACACACTAGAGGTATGTAGTAAAAAAGCTTTATTTAGTAAGAATCTTCGAAGAAGAGAAAGACATACAGAGGGAGCAAAGAGTTGAAAAAAATAATGAACCAAAATTTTCTAGAAATAATCTCCAAGCAAATGCATAGTATGCCAACTAAAATAAAGAAAAAATAATGTAAAATATAAAAATATAAAACCTCAGGTGAGCATATTATAGTGAGATTTGAAAACATCTAAAAGGAAATATCCTGGAAATTTCTGGAGAGAATAAGAGAATTACCTTAAAATAACCCTGAACTTGACTGATTTAGTTTTTGTTTGGTGTTAACAGAGTGGGTTACACTGAGCACCCTACAGCAAGAAGAGTTAAGAAGGCCTTAAGGAATTGATTCACATTAAGAAAACTATCTGCAACCCCAACACAGTAGTGTTTGTGCCAGTTTCTTATTGGAATGGTGACAATATGCTGGAGCCACGTGCTAATAACATGTCTTGGTTCGAGGGTTGGAAAGTCACCTGTAATGATGGTAATAGCAGTGGAACAGTGAAGCTTAAAGCTCTGAATGGCATCCTGCCACCAACTTGTCTGACTGACAAGCCCTTGGTGCCTGCCCCTCCAGGTAGAACCAGACCTGTCCCTGTGGGCCAGTCTCAGACTGGGGTTCTCAAATCTGGCATGTGGTCACCTTTGCTCCAGTTGTCATTACAACTAAAGTGAAAAAAAAAGGTCTGTTGTGCAGTTAAAGCCTTGAGTGAAGCTTTTCGGAGGACAGTGTAGACATCAGTGTCAAGAACATGTCTGTCAGAGATGCTTGCCATGGCATTGTTGCTCCTGAGAGCAAAAATAACCCATCGATGGAAGCAACTAACTTCACAGCTGAAGTGATTATCCTGAGCCAGCCAAACCAAGTCAGCTGTTCACCTGTTCTGGATTGTCCACAACTAACATAGCTTGCAGGATTGTTGAACTGAAGATGACGATGGTCACTGTTCTGGGAAGAATCTTGTGAAAGATAGCCCCAAATTCTTGAAAGGTGTTGATGCTGCCTGCCACTGTTGATAGGGTTCCGGGCAAGCCACCTGTGTGTTGAAAACTCCTCTGACTATCCTCTGGGTCGTTTTGGTATTTGTGAATGAGACAGAGATTTACTATGGTGTCGTCAAAGCAGTAGACAAGAAGGCAGCTAGAGCTGGCAAGGTCACGGTGTGTGCCCAGAAAGCTCAGAAGGCTAACTGAGATCATCGCCAATACCTGGCACTCCAGCCTTCATCAGTGGTGGAAGAACTGTCTCAGGGCTGTTTTGTCTTGATCAGTCATTTAGCAAAGAACAATTAATGATAGCAATGATAACAAAACCTTGAAGGAAAGGAGAATGTTTTGTGGACCATCTGTTTTTCTCTGTGTGGCAATTTTAAATTAACTGCTTTTTAAAGCAGTACTTTTTAATGGAAACAACTTGACCAGAAATCTGTCACAGAATTTTGAGATCCTTGTAAAACAATGAGGGGGGTGGGGGGGAGGGGGGAAAGTGAAGATATAATTATAGGTTCAAAGGAGTTAGGATATAAATAAGAGGTTCAAAACTATTTTCTGTTAGCACTTTGAAGATAATGTTCCTTTTTTATTGTATGATTTATTGCATGGTGTATGTATAAGTCTGACGTCAATCTTTTTTTGGAGGTAATTTTTAGTATTTTCCATTTATTTTTTATGTTCTTTAGTTGGGTTTCTTTTTCAGGTGTAAATTCTTGAGTTTGTTGAGTTTTTTGATGTCTGTAACTGTGTTGGACTTTCATTTATTTTGATTATTCTTAGTTGTTTTCTCTGCTGCAGAAGACTTTCCCCACATTTGCTTCCCACATTTGCCTGCAGCAGGAGAGAGAGAGCCAGTTACCTTGGTATCCAAGCCTCGTAGCGACCAGTTAGCTTTGTGATCACTGTTTTGTTTCCTAGTTTGCTTCTGCCTGTCACTTATGCCTCACATTCTGAGGTCCTCTTTCCTTTATCTGTTTTACAGCTTTGATGTGGATATAAGAGATTTCAATGTTAGACTTAGTCTGTTTTTATGAATCCTCAATCAAAAAAGGTTTTTATAACCTATCAATCAGCAAGTGAATTTCAGCCTATCACTAACCTGTGTTTTAGCTTAATGTTAAAATACTTGAGCTGGTATTACAGTCTGTTGCTGCTGCTGCTAAGTCGCTTCAGTCGTGTCCGACTGGGCGACCCCATGGACAGCAGCCCACCAGGTTCCTCTGTCCATGGGATTCTACTTATGTGATAATCTTAAACATGAAAGAGAAAAAAATGTAACTTTTAAAAAGCATTTTCTTTAAGCATACTGTAAATAAATTGAATTTACTTTTTTCCAGAATCATGCTCATGAACATTTCGTGGATCTTGGAGAATCCAAAAAGCAGCAGGCAAATCAACACAATTACCGCACAAGATCTGCATTAGAAGAGACTCCTAGACCTTCAGAAGAGATAGAAAATGGCACAAGTTCTTCAGATGTGAGAGCTCAGCACATTCATAAATTTCTGTTTTCATTTTGATTTGTTTTTTAAAATATAACCTGTATTCTTTGCATCCATTGATATATTTGTAGATGTAGCTCAAACATGGTATGTCTAGGTCTTAAAATGACAGTGATAGCTGAAGACCATAGTGTGTGTTCAAGGCATGGCATAGTTACTCATAACCTCAGGTCCACAAAACAAGTGCATCTGAATTAATTACTCCCATTATGAGGACTCTGAAGTGCAAAGATGTTTAGCTTACACATTTACCTAACTATTAAATGGTAGAGTAAGGAATTAAACCTGGGTTCCTTTTACTCCAAAACCAAGCTTTTTAATACCATAAAGCTCTAGTCTGTATAATACAACTGATGAATAGACAGTCAGCAGTTTTAGTTACTTTATAATCTCTGTACCAATTTATAGCTTTCTCAATGTAGATTTTAAAATACTCCTTATGTATAAGTATTTTCATAAATACCATTGTCCCCACACAATTGTATATTCTTTCAGCAAAGACAGTCCATTTGCCTTTATAAATCAAGCTTGCTTAGATGTACAACTGTCTTTCTTCTGCCCCACTCTCCTTATTACCCTTCACTCACAGTTAAGTCAAAGACTGATCTGAAGTGTTGACAGCTATATGCTTTCGAAGTCATGTTTTGCAGTGGCAGGCATGCGTGGGGATTCTCCACATATATTCTCTATGGACAGGGTTATATTAGCTCAAACTGAGAGTTTCTAACCATAATTTAAAAGTCTCCGCTGGCTTTAGGTCCTAGTATAGCCAGAACAAAATGATATTTTTAATCTGGCAAAAAGAGAAAACATACTCTTTATATAAACTTGACATTTAACAACTTAGATATACCACAAAACATAAAATATGTGTGTGCTAGTTGTTTGCATTATAAAGTGTTTTATTTTTGAAAGATTTATAGTATCCTCTTAAATAAAAGTTTCTATAAAATTTTAAAAATACGAATCAAGTAAAACTGGATTTCCAGGTACAACTGTTACATAAGAAAATTACAAATTCTTTCATTTGTCTTCAAAACTAATTTGTTTTTACCTTAAGTTTGTAGAGGAGAACAGTGAGAACAGAATATCACCTTTGGCACAATATATCATTTAAAAATGAAACCGTCTTGGATTTCTTGGTTCAAATATTTTGTAATTCCATATAGTACCTTTTTGTATTTAGAATATAGAAGTATGTTTCTGTTCTTCCTCTTTAAAGAAGTAATATACTAAAGGTGGGAAAAATTAGATAATTTGTTTAGTTTCTTTTCAGTCCGTGAGCAGAGATTGTTTGCTAAATATAATTTGCTTTTAGATTTTGATCTTTACATATTTGCTTGATTTTCAAAGCTCTGTGAAAGTTGAGGAATTACATTCTTCATTTTTAAGACATGATAATGGGAAAATTTTTCTCCCCAAAATGTTATATTTGATTAGTAGAAGAATATGTTTCATTATCCTCATGAAATCTGAATACGCCCAGTAATTTAAACATGAACCATTCTTGTTAGAGTGGGTTTAATTAAGCTTTGAAGTAAAATGACCTGAGTTCAAAATAGGCTTTGTTGCTTATTAATTGTGCTGCCTTGGATAAATTTCTTAGCCTGTTGAAGTTTTAGTTTCTTTTATTTAAAAACCTATTTCCCTAGAATTAGTATTACGCTGCTAAGTTGCTTCAGTCATATCCGACTCTGTGTGACCTCATAGACGGCAGCCCACCAGGCTCCCCGTCCCTGGGATTCTCCAGGCAAGAACACTGGAGTGGGTTGCCACTTCCTTCTCCAATGCATGAAAGTGAAAAGAATTAGTATTATACTTGCTGGTTAATAGAGAACCAAAGATTTCAATATGTTAAAATAATGAGATAATTTTTAAAATGGTAGGATAGTGTAAATAGAATAAAACAATGAAACATATTTCAGAAATCACTTATAACTGGGGAAAAAAGATCTGTTTCCTCTCACCAGTCACTGTTTTGTCTAGATCAAATGGGATGATATATACAGAGTGCTTAGAACAGTTTCTGACCTATTAGTAAAATCTTAATTAATATAAATTGCTATTTTTATTGAAGCAAGATTTTGTGACCACAAAACAATTTTTATAAAGAAAATGGCTTCACAGGTAGTAGCGTGTGTTGACCAATGAATATTTGCTAAAGAGAAACAGAGTGTTTGGGTAGTTTTTATCTTCCTTATGTGTATAAAATAATACCTGAATTGGAATATTCTTTTTTACATGATAAAGCTATTTTAATAATAATTATAATAAAACCTAAAAGTTCCTAAATTTAAGTTCGGTATCACCCAATCTAGAAGTTGTGTTTGGAGGCTTTAAAAAGTTAATCCATCCAAGAGATTGCTCTGAATCCATTATTAATAAGTATTTATCTTTGAGACTTGTATTTTACAACTAATTTAAATCAGATTTTCATAAGATATCCTAATATGATTCATACTACTGGATATCACTGATATTTTCTATTAATATAATCATATAGAATGTTATTCTGTAAAACTACACAGTAAAATATGTATTCACTATCTCTTAGGAAGGTGAAGTTGTTGCTGTCAGTGGTGGAACGTCTGAAGAAGAAGAGAGAGCTTGGCACAGTGATGGCAGTTCTAGGTAATTTAATGAATTTTTTTTTTCCCCACAATTACTATAAATTCTTTAGAAAGGTAAAGATTCTTTTCTACCAGAAACATAGTTCAGAGTCCCTTTGGGTTTAAAATTGTAACTAGATCTACAAAATGATGCTTTCAACTTTTTTCCTCAGTTGATATTTTATCTTCTGAATGCTGTTATTATTTGTAATACTGAACCACAAACTAGTTTCATTACTGGTTTTGAGAAATACTTATGCATTAAGTTATGAAAGTAACGAGATTTTGTAGAATTAACTATCTTTTATAGTGAAATTTGTTAAATGCTAGTAGTATTTTCTTCTGGCAATGAGAATAAGCTTTCCCTTTTTCCTGTTTTTCCCACCCCATTTGATCGTTTAAGCAAGGATTCCTTCAGCCCATTAACTGGTGATTCATATTGTTACAGAGCTTAATGGCTTTGCCTGACATTGTGAGGTCTTAGTAACAAGGAGGAGTAGAGCCTTTGGGAATGCTAATTATGTTTAGCCCTTGATACTTATTCCTTGACAGCATTAGTTCTTAAAATTCCAAAGAAACCAGGAGGCTATGTGTAAAAATTCTTCACCTCTTATTATCACGGACATTGTCACAGGACATACTATCCTGTTTCCACAGTAGTTGCTCCTAGTAATGATATGCAAGTGTTCATCATTATGTCTGGTAGTTTCCTATATTTAAAACAAGACAGCAGAAGAAAAACCTGCTTTCTTTTGGTTTAGCAGTGGAAATAGAGTATATTTATATTTTGGAACACCTCAGGTTTTACTCCAGACCACCAAAATGTATATTGCAGTAAAGCAAGTCACATGAATTTTTATTTTCCTAGTGCATATAAAAATTGCATTTTCACTGTACAGTGAGGTGTGCAGTAGTGTTATCTCTAAAAAAAATTCAACATTTAAAAACATCGTTAATTTAAAAATAATGCTATAGGGAAAGTGGCACTGATAGACTTGCTTGATGCCAACTTGCCACAAACCTTGAATTTGTAAAGAAGAAACGAAAGAAGAAAAACCACAGT
Source organism: Bos indicus x Bos taurus (assembly GCF_003369695.1). Taxonomy (NCBI): domain Eukaryota; kingdom Metazoa; phylum Chordata; class Mammalia; order Artiodactyla; family Bovidae; genus Bos; species Bos indicus x Bos taurus. The sequence continues at coordinate 18,686,260 of NC_040084.1, read as the reverse complement.
ATCTGCAAAGCACAATAAAACAAGTTATGCTTGTATCTCAGACCATGCAACAGCATAAAAGTTCTTGTTTTGAAAAAACAGTGTTCACTTCAGCTGTTGGAGAAACTATTGTAAAGAACATAGGCCTCTGGCATTTGTAGTTCTGTGCTGGCAGCAGCAGATTTTCTGTAAGAGCTGAGTGTTCCATAGCATAGCAACAGTGAGCAGTTTGGCAAGTGCCATTTACAGTGATCATGGCTGAAGTGAAGTGACTCAGTCGTGTCCGACTCTTTGCCACCCCATGGACTGTAACCTACCGGGCTCCTCTGTCCATGGGATTTTCCAGGCAAGAGTACTGGAGTGGGTTGCCATTGCCATCATGGCTGAGGTCAGTGTAAATAAATGCTGGTAAGTTCAGTATAGCCAATTGGATGGCTGTTTGCCCTGCAGATATATTCCCAAATATCCAGAATAGTTTCTGCACATGTTTTTTATGTAACTTTAAAATTTTAAGTTTTAAGATGAAGTCATGAAAATCATACTAGAAAACACCTTAATTATTTGACTTTTATCTGCAATGATTATTCTTAGGGAGATAACAGGTAAATTGCCCATAAAAAAAGACACTTGGACCAGAAGGATGAGGTAGTAGAATAAAACTCCAGAAAAATATGACTTAAGCCTTGTCAGTGATATTTTTAGAGAAGTGAGGATATACATTAGTAAGTCTAGGCAACCTGATAATTGATTTTAACATAGTACAATTTAGATTCCATTAAGGCAATTATATTTATAAAACTAAAAAGTCAAGTACTAAATATTCTCATGTTCTAAAATTAAAACAGAAGACAACTTAATTGGATTCTTTATTTTGCAGCATCAGTTTAGTAAAGCTTAGATCTGTTAGAGTTTCCAGTGAGATACAACCAATGGCAAACATGATTGATAGTGATACATAAGATACTAAGGCCTGCATTTTTCTGAATCTTACTATGCTTTGAAGCATAATCTATACCTCGAGTGTGTGTAGATGCTTAGTAAGTTTGCAGGCAGGGTCTTCCCACTGGATAGAATACTTCTGACCCTTGCAGGTCGATATCTAGCTACGGTGATGCCACCAGTGCTCTACCATGGGAGATCAAGAGTGTCCACCTACCCTCAACAAGGGAATTCTTAGGCTTCTTCCTCAACGTTGATGCCTCCTATGCTATCTAGAGCTCTCTTTCTGTTACTAGAATTGAGGAAACTGACCGTCTCTCTGCTCCTTACCTTTGTGACCCCACAATATTTTGAACACATGTGACACTCAAATCTATATTTTTGTTAAAATTAAAAATGGTATTTAAATTCATTGTTTAATTAGAACTACTTTAATTAGGCCTCATTTATCCTAAAAAATTTTGGAGATATTTAAGTAAGTTAAGCCTGCAGACTTGTAAGAACCTAGAAGATGAGTTGAAAGTTAGGAAGTATTTTTAGTTCATTTAGTATGTACTATTCTGTCATTGTCTGTTAGTCACTCAGTCGTGTCCCACTCTTTGTGACCCCATGGACTGTAGCTCGCCAGGCTCCTCTGTCCAGGAATTCTCCAGGCAAGAATACTGGAGTGGGTTGCCATTTCCACCTCCAGGGGATCTTCCCAACCCAGGGATTGAACCCGGGTCCTCCTGCATTGCAGGCAGATTCTTTACCGTCTGAGCCACCAGGGATGCCCATTACTTTTTATTATGATCTTTCTTTACATGTGCATACAGCAAGTCTTAATGCGTATCTTGTTCTGTATATTTTTTAAATCCCTCTTTCCTTTTAGTGACTACTCCAGTGATTATTCTGACTGGACAGCAGATGCTGGAATTAATCTGCAACCACCAAAGAAAATTCCTAAGCATAAAACCAAGAAAGCAGAAAGCAGTTCAGATGAAGAAGAAGAATCTGAAAAACAGAAGCAAAAACAGATTAAAAAGGATAGGAAAAAAATAAATGAAGAAAAGGATGGACCAGTATCACCAAAGAAAAAGAAGCCCAAAGAAAGAAAACAAAAGGTTGAGCTATATACTTATATATATATATTATCTATATTTTTCTATATATATAATTACATAAATAGATATTATACATATTATATATATATATATATGTTTTTTGTGAAAACAGACTACACATTTTAAAAGTGCAGCGGATAAACATAAACATTGTTCAGGTATACCAGCTAAGTATTAATAGAAAAAACATGGAGTTACACAGTAGTAAAATAAAGCATATAGAGATCTATTTAGTTTTCCTCAATTTTTAAAATGTTTAATGTGTGAGAGTATTTACTTGTAGAATTATCATATTGTTATATATTGAGCATTTGATCTTATGAGCAGAGTTTTCTTGAGACTCCAGTAGAATTTGTTTATTTATGTAAAAAAATAATGCTACAAAACATATTTTATTAGCCTTTAATTGCCTTTGTCTTTCAACCATCCTTACAAACTATCACTGCTGAAAATACTACTGTGGTAACAAGCCTTCATTAATTTACAGAGCTTGTGAGCCATCACTAGTCCTTAGGGCAGTAGTATTGGTTTGATAACTACATCTTTAGTCTGTGGATAATTTGAGACGGATCAAAGACAAGGGATAAATGTTATGGGAATAAGATCTGTTAGTTCTTACGGAGTCGGAATATTTTTTTTTTAAAAAACAGGAACTGTTTAACTTTTGCTCTAAAGGAAATGAAATACAAGGGACATATTGTCTATTCCCCAAAAGACTGTAAGTTCGAAGCACATTTGGTGAAACAACCGCAAGGTTTTTTTAAAAACGATGCCATTTTTAGAATTAAATGGAAGATGTTATCTGTAGAATTAAATACTAGGGAGACTATAGGATGTTTATCTTTAGAGAGCTTTGAAAAATTTCAAGACTGCATCTGTCTTAAGTGTTTATTTTATCTGCGTCAATTGAGCTTTTGTTTTGTTTCAGCTATATAATTATGGATTACTTTAATTTGGATTCTGCAGCCTCCTTTGTCACCTCCTTTGCCTTTGTCTGGAGAATATTTACCAAAGAGAATGCCACACATTAGCCACAGTATTCCTCCTCTTCCTTGCCTGTGATGGTAAATGTAGGCTGACCCCATTATTTTACATGATAGACATATAAAGCTGATTAAGCCATGTATCTGGCAAATGAGGTAAACATTTTTTTTTTTTCCATCTCAAGACGGTTTTGGAAACTTTGGAGGTTTGCAGTGTTAAGTCCCATAATTCTTTTGTCCTAAGAATGCAGTTTACTTCACCTGGTCCCCTTTTATTTGATAATTATCCATAAACTAATACCTCAGGCTTCTTCTTACATGCCACATTTGGATCCATTGTTACTATTTGGCATGTTTTAATTTCACTTTTTTGCTTAAAGTATTATCCCAGGGTCTGTTTGCCACTAATTTGTTTGGTACATGTTTCAAATAGTTCAAGGTTCGGATATTATAAGTTACTCCCTGTAATTTGGATTTTGTTTACATGGTTTTTTTTCAGCCTATCAGTGTATCTGACAGTAGATAGAATTGCTCTTATTCTTTAGTCATCTTATCTCAGGTAAACACAGTAACATTTCCTTTCTTCTGCATAGAGTTGTAAAGCTGAAAAATAACTGAGACATCATTAGTTGATGTTTATTGCATCTGTGAAAAAGTAAAATATCTTCCATATGGTTAATTGTTTGAATCAATAGAAGAAAAAAAAACCTTGTTCGGCACATGCTTATTAGAATTCTCCTGAGATGCAGTACAGTTATCCCAGATAGTATCTGACATGTATCCCTTATGTTGTTTAGGAGCTCTGGAAATCAGAGCAATGAATTTTCATCTAGTGCCTGCAATACAGTCAATAAAAAGAAGTGTAAGACAAAGTACTTACTCCAAAAACAATGTGTGACCAACAAGTTGTTTGAATCCCCTCTCCCCAAAACAGGAGAAATACCACATGATACATTTAATTGGCAAACCAAAGGGAGACATCGTAGAGTTTCAGATAAGCCTTCCAGAAGAGGTCAGATTTTAGGTGGGCCTAGAAGAATTGCCATGGATAGAAAGAAAATAGATTAATTACCTTTATCTCCAAAATTAAGTCTCAGTGCATGAGGCTGGAAATTTAGAGAACTATCGATATGTTTTAATTATTTATTATTATTTAATTATTGTTTAAATAACCATAAATGATTATTAGTACTGACAGAAATCTAACCAAAACTTCAAGGATCCCCAGGATCTGAGTAAGGTTTATTATCATAATGATTCTTGGTTATGCCATAGTCCTACAGTTATAAATATGATTACTTCTATTTAATATCCAATTTACCTGACTTCATGTAAGAGCTGTTAGCTGTCCCACTCTGGGAAGAAATACTTGAGTAGTGTAACTAGTAGTTTATATTGAGGCTGGAGTTAGTAATTTTTAGCCTTTTCCTGCCTTTTTTCGTTTTACCTAGGTCAAAGGAAGCCTTTTTCAAATACTTTAACTGAGCACCTCATTATATGTAAGACTGATACAATCTGTGGATCTCAGTACATGGGATGGATTCATCTCATGTATAGTAAATGCCAGAGTCCTTTATCCCTCCGTTCTTCTCCACAGAGTTCTTCTAATGTATTTTAACAGAAATATAAAGGTGGTTAATAGGAAGAAGAGTTCGTAGGAAGATGAATACCGAGTAACAGCTAAAGGAACCTGCTGCAAGTAGTATTCTCTCATATCCCATTATGACTGTGTTTCTTTTTATGAACTTTCATTAACTCACGGTGATAACTGCCTTATAACTTCCCTTTTCTTAAGCAAACACAAGAGAATAAAATTTAGAAGTCTTAGTTTACAAACACTGAACCAAAACATTTCTAATCAGCAACATGGTGTTTCTCTACTTATATATGTTAGGTTTCAGCTTTTAGAAAATTGGTTTTTCCAAAGTCTAAGGTAAGAGTTTCCAGCCTATCATGGCCACTTGTAGGTGACCAGAAATTTTAAACTTTTCTTAAAGGCCTATTCAGAAAGTTACAACGTAAGAGACCTGGCTTGAGAGCATTCTGATTGAAAAAAAAAATTTTTTTAGAAGCTTACATATGAAATGGCTACTTTAACAGGACTAGGGAATATTCTTGGGCTTTATGCAAGTATAATGTCCAGCCCATAAAAGTTAGCCTTCTGTATCCTGGCACTGCTCAGCCCATATAAGAATGTCTTTCTTAGTTCTTAGCAACATGCTATGCCTAGGGTTTTTTAAAGAAAAACCTCAAATATGTATTGGTTTGTTACATGGACAAACCAATGTCTGTGAAACTGAGAGAATGTTTAGAGGAAAGGCAACTACACAGAGCTTCTGTTTTGTTGTTTATGGGAATATCTCATCACCTACTTTTGTTTTGAATATTGTCTTTGGAGCTTTGGTTGATGTAGTACTTTTTTATGGAGTGAGTTGGTGAGATTGAACGTAACTATTTTGCCACTACTACCATCTTCCCAGAATAAGGTTTTTTAATACTTAAAGAACATACATTTTTATACAAAGATCCCTTTCCCCTTTTGTGTTATTAACTACCTGGGCAGACTGATAGATGAGTGCTTTCATGATAATATTATTTGATATTGTTTTACACTCTTAGAGATTGGCTGTGGGAGAACTAACGGAAAACGGTTTGACGTTGGAAGAATGGTTACCTTCAACATGGATTACAGACACTTTACCCCGAAGATGCCCATTTGTGCCACAGATGGGTGATGAGGTATTTTTTAACTTCTAAAAAATATCCTTTGTTTCATTCAAATAACTTTAAACACTTTTTACAGCTCTTGAAACAGAATTCTAGAGAATTGTAGCAGTTTTATGAAGTATCTCATATCTCAGTTTACGTTTTGTAGCTCTGTATGGAAAAAAGGAAAATTAAGAGGAAAGCTTTAATAATGTTTTTTTATGGCTGCTATAAAAATTGCGATAGAAAATTAAATATTGTAAGAGAATAGAGGTTTATTAGCGTTTAAAAAACCAGTATGTATTTTTTAGTAAGAGGATGTTGTGGCCAATTTTCTTTTTCCTAAAATATATGGTAAAGGAAAAGCAAAATTTAACATTTGTTTATTTTTAATTGAAGGGTAATTATGTGGGTTTTTTTTATTTCATAAAAGTATTTTATCAATGTTTAAATAACTATAATGTTCATAATGTTTCTTAGATCTTAAAAAAAAATGTTATCTTCCAATTACCATTTAATTTTTTAAGAAAATGTGATTAGTCCTGATCAGTCATCATTTTGGACTATGTTTTTGTGAATTTAAAATGAAAATATACTAGACCAAAGTTTTCCACTCAGGAGTACATGTCTCCTTGTTTTTTGTGTAAATGTTAAGAGACAGGGTTATCTGGTATTCAGTAGGTTTACAGTGAAAAGTTAGGATAAATTTGGATAGCATTTTTCAACAAGCTCAGCTGTTTTAGTTGTGGGAAGAACACTTTGTATCAGAGTGCTGTATTCACGTACCAGTTCTAGCGGTAGTCAGGAGTCACTTAAATTTGACCTCCATAAATGAGAATAAATACATGTCTTGCTCTCTTCATAAGGATAAAATATATTTGAAAATAGATTATTCATTTTAAAGTTCCCTGCCTTTGTATAAACTCCTTGCTACAAAATAGGTAAACAGTAAACTAAACATGACCCCAAGTTACAACATACTTTATTATACAACCTAAAATAAAGTGGTGAGACCAAAAAGCCAAAAAGTTACTGCTTATCCTTAACCTTTTAATGTTATTTAGAACACTGGGTATTATTAATTGATAGTAGGACAGCTGAAGGAAAAGGAGGAAGGATAAAATCAAAATATTAGAATTTCTTTTCATTTACAGGACATTAAATCTCCTACAGTTTTAGCTGATACTGTGCATTTTGGTTAAAGGAAACACATGCAAGTTTTAAAATTGTGACACTATTTACTTTTTAGGTTTATTATTTCCGACAAGGACATGAAGCATATGTTGAGATGGCCCGGAAAAATAAAATTTATAGTATAAATCCCAAAAAACAACCATGGCATAAAATGGAACTGCGGGTATGGTGTTTATGATTTAAAGCCCCAAAAGATGTGATTATAGAGAAAGTTGTATTTAATGTTATTATTTTCACTGTAAGAAACTGTTTCATGAAGATAGCTTTTTCTTTTAATTGAAATAATTCATAGGCATAGATTTTTAAAGAAACTTAAGATTGAGTTATATATATTCTAATAGTTTATAAGTTGGGACTAAAATGTAATTATGTTGAGAATTGGACAACATTAACATATTAAGGCAAACTTCATCTTTGTAAATTTGAAAGTATTTCTAGATTTATCAGTAATAGTTCAAAATTATTTCTCAGTCTCTGGAACTGTATTAGAAAATTCTTATTTCAATAAGGTTTTCTTTTTTTTAAATTGATATATAGTTTGCATACCATCAAAGTGCACCAATCTTAAGTACACAGCTCAGTGGGTTTTTATACATACATACAAAATAGTCACCTAGTGTTTAACAGATTATTTTGTGAATATGGTTTCTTATTTTCTATATCTTCTTCAGGAACAAGAACTGATGAAAATAGTTGGCATAAAGTATGAAGTGGGATTGCCTACCCTTTGCTGCCTTAAACTTGCTTTTCTAGATCCTGATACTGGTAAACTGACCGGTGGATCATTTACAATGAAGTAAGGACTGTTGAAAGAGGCAGTAGTTTCTTAGTATTGTAGATTGTTTTTCAAGATTTGGGTACATTTGAATGTATTTTAGATATCTGTAGTTATGTGACCTGATCAATTTGTTTCTGTTTTAATAGGTACCATGATATGCCTGATGTTATAGATTTCCTTGTCTTGAGACAACAATTTGACGATGCAAAATATAGGCGGTGGAATATAGGTGCGTTATTTATTTGGAAGTTGTAATGATCGTTTTATCTAATAAATGATTTATGTTTTTCATTATTTAGATAATCAGATAAATATTGCCATTTGTGGCAATGTCAATAGGAAAGTAAGATATTGTATCAGGAATTTGGGGTATTTTTTTGTTTGCTTGTCTGTTTTAAAGAATAATAATACTTTTAAACTAGATGATGTTGAAATCTGAATGTTTTTTCTCATATTTCGTAACTATGTATAAGATTGTTTATAACTATTCCTTTTGTTAGTATATGTACTGAAATAAATTTTTATCCAAAAGAAGTAATGACAGAATTCAAACTTGAAACAAAAGATGTGTTCCATTGAAAATGTTTAATTGTACTGGGACCTAAACTAAACTGACTTTTTTCTTTTATTGGGTACCTCTGTTAAAACTAATATTGTAACCAAGACTCAAAAAAACTTTAGAAAACCTTAAAAGTCTCCAGGCATTTAAGGTACTTTATATACAGATGGTTATGCTATTTACTAGAGTATTTAAGAATTTCTAAAAGGACCACTCTGAAGTAGAGTATCATGCCTATATGCTATATTTTGCTTTGAGAAAGCACCTCACTTGATATAGCATTTCATTCCTCCTCTAGTACCATTGGAAGGGATTAGTGTGGTGATTTGTTTGTTGTTTGGTCTTGGTAAATACAGAGATTTACATGTGTGCTATAGTGAAAGTCACTCAGTTGTGTCTGACTCTGTACGACCCTATGGACTGTACAGTCCTTGGAATTCTCCAGTCCAGAATACTGGAGTGGGTAACCTTGCCCTTCTCCAGAGGATCTTCCCAACCCAGTGATCGACCCAGGTTTCCTGCATTGCAGTCGGATTCTTCAGCAGCTGAGCCACAAGGGAAGCCCAAGAATATTGGAGTGGGTATACCTGTGTGCTATAAAAAGAAAAATTATGGAAGTGTAGTCATTAAAAATAGGGACATGCAAGCTGTAGAAAAAAATTTGCATCCCATGTCCCATTTCTCTGAAAGCTTTGAAAGATGTGTTCCATCAAATTTTGTTATTCAGTCGCTCAGTTGTGTCTGACTCTTTATGACCCCATGGACTGCAGCATGCCAGGTTTCTCTGTCCTCCACCATCTCCTGAAGCTTGCTTAAAGTCATGTCCATTGAGTCGGTGATGCCTTATCCAACCATCTCATCCTCTGTCATCCCCTTCTCCTTCTGCCCTCAGTCTTTCCCAGCATCAGGGTCAACTCTTTGCATCAGGTGGCCAAAGTATTGGAGTTTCAGCTTCAACATCAGTCCTTCCAGTGAACACCCAGGACTGATTTCCTTTAGGATGGACTGGTTGGACCTCCTTGCAGTCCAAGGGACTCTCAAGAGTCTTCTCCAACGTCACAGTTCAAAAGCATACATATTTTGGCACTCAGCCTTCTTTATGGTCCAACTCTCACATCCATACATGACTACTCGAAGAACCATATCTTTGACTAGACAAACCTTTGTTGGTAAAGTAATGTCTCTGCTTTTTAATACACTATCTAGGTTTGTCATAGCTTTTCTTCCAAGGAGCAGGCATCTTTTAAATTTCATTGCTGTAGTCACTATCTGCAGAGATTTTGTTTGGATCCCAAGAAAATAAAGTCTCACTGTTTCCATTGTTTCTGTGTCTATTTGCCACGAAGTGATAGCACCTGTTGACATGACCTTACTTTTTGAATGTTGAGTTTTAAGCCAGCTTTTTCACTTTCCTCTTTTCACCTTCATCAAGAGGCTCTTTAGTTCCTCTTTGCTTTCGGTCTTAAGAGTGGTGTCATCTGCATATCTGAGGTTATCGATGTTTCTCCAGGCAGTCTTGATTACAGCTTTGTGCCTCATCTAGCCTGGCATTTCACATGATGTACTCTGCTTATAAGTTAAATAAGCAGGGTGACAATATACATCCTTGACCTACTCCTTTTCCAATTTTGAATCAGTCCATTGCCGTGTTCGTTTTTTCTATCAAATAAGGAAATAATAAAGACTAGGAATCTCAGTAAGAGACAGGAAATTCAGAACAGGAAATCGCCAAAAGAAATTCCCAAGTAATAGTCAGCAGAAGTCTCAGAATACTATCTGTCTGGCAAGTCTGTAAAACAGTCCAGAAGACACTGTCCTCTTAGAGAGAAATCTTCAGGAGAAAAAGTAAAACTGATAAATTGTCTAACATGTTTGACTTTGACTTTATTGTCATTATTGTGGGAAATTATCTATTGAAGACTGTTTTATAGTTTGAGTTGTTAGAGAATGTGGGGAAATTATTCATAAAATTCAGAGAAAATGAAGTGATTATACAGATTTTTGCAAGAAAGGAATTGTGTGCTATTGGACTCATTAGTGAACAATATTTATACAGTATAGCCTGACAGAGGACAACTGAAAATGGATTAAACAAAATGCACATACCCTTTATATACAGTTATATGGAGACAGGCCAATACTTAATGTCTGAACTTGATGAGTAAAGGAATAGCTATATACTCACGTAGAAAACTGTAAGTAAATTCAAGAAGAAAGAGTTAAAAGTTCTTGGTTTTGGATATAAGCCTTTGGTACATGTGATTTTTAAAATTATTTCCATGTGTTGATAAGATTAATTTCATCTCTTTTAAAAATTTTATTTATTTTTGGCTGTGGTGCATCTTTGTTGCTACATGGGCTTTTCTCTAGCTGTGGAGAGCCGGCTTACTCTCTGGTTGCGATACACAGGTTTCTTGTTGCAGCAGCTTCTCTCACTGCAGAGCACAGGCTCTGTGTCACGTGGGCTCAGTAGTTGCCGCTCCCAGGCTCAGGAGCACATGCTGAATAGCTGTGGCTCTCAGGCAGGCTTAGTTGCTTTGCGCCATATGGATTAGGAATCAAACCCCTGTCTCCTGCATTGGCAGGTGGATTCTTTACCACTGATCCACCAGGGAAGTTTTCTCATCTCTGATTTTTAAGGACATGCATCTGCCAATAAGTTGGCAGAACAAATATTACCAGTTAGAACCCAGGAATATTCCAGAAATGTACTGACAACGTAAGTAAGGAAATAATGGCAAGCATTGTTCATATTGAAGAGATAGTCCAAATGGATGTACATCAGAATGTTCTCATTTGGATCTTATAATTTTAAATGTATAAATTACTGTTAATGTTTCTTCTAAAGTTGGTAACTAGTTAATCTTCTATTTCTGAAGATGTTTTTACCAACTGCCATTTAAAATTACATCAGTAATAATTACTTCGGCCAGTCCTTAAGGCTTACTCTGGTAGACTCTGCTGCTGCTAAGTCACTTCAGTTGTGTCCGACTCTGTGTGACCCCATAGACAGCAGCCCACCAGGCTCCCCCGTCCCTGGGATTCTCCAGGCAAGAACGTTGGAGTGGGTTGTCATTTCCTTCTCCAGTGGATGAAAGTGAAAAGTGAAAGGGAAGTCGCTCAGTCATGCCTGACTCTTAGCGACCCCATGGACTGCAGCCAACCAGGCTCCTCCGCTGGTAGACCTTATTCTAATTTTATTGTCATTATCGTACAGTATCATTCATTGTGGTACGGCACATGTTATCCAGTTCTTCTTCTTTAGCATAATGTCATCAGTCTAAGTAGGATCACAAGAAATAGCTTTATGAAACTCAGTACTGTGTTTACTCTTCAGGTGTTGGTGATGTCAGTAATGCTGCTTCTTAAATTATGTAATGTCTTCTCACTAAGTATAGTGTCACTAATATGTATCTCAGGAGCAGTTAGAGACTCTCTAGTAATAGCTCATATTTCCCTGTTAATATTTGCTGTTTGAATGCTTGAATTTGAACCTAAATTTGATCTCAGTGCATGCTCACCCAGAATATGTATATACATACATATATATAACTCAGCAACATGCAGTTGTGTTCTATTAACAGCCTGGTTCCAACTTTCCTTTTTTGTCATTATATTTATTTTTTTCAAAGCATTTTATGCTCCTACAGTTGGCCCTCCATAGCTACAGATTCAGCCAACCTTGCAGCAAAAATATTCTGGAGAAAAAAAATTTCCAGAAAGTTCCAGAAAGCGAATTTGAATTTGCCTTATGCTGGCCAACTATTTACATAGTATTTACAGCTATTTTGATAGCACTTACATTGTATTAACTATATTATAAATAATCTAGAGATGATTTAAAGTATGAGGGAAGGTATACGTAGGTTACATGCACGTACACGTGATTTTATATATGGAAGTTGAGTATCCACAGATTTTGGTATCTGAAGTGTCCTGCAGCCAGTCAATCTGCCACAGATATTGAAGGACGACTACATGTCTTTGTACATTGTTAAATCCTTTTTGGTAAAAAAATGTGAATATAAACACTTTTTAAAGTGGGTTTGAAAATGAAACTGATTCAGATAAGATTAATTTGTTTAAAGTGACATGGATAAGTTATTTGAACTCAAATCTTTCAGAATTAACCAGGAGAAAAATCACTTAAGTACTGTGAGAGCTTAGAAAGGGGAAAGCATGGTAAAAAGGCAGGGAGTAGTTAACAGTTTTCATATGACATGGAGGGAAGGTGAGGAGATAGCTTATCAGAGTCTTTGAGGAAAGCAGTTTTCAGTAATATGACAGCTGAATGCAGTTGGTTAAGGAAAAGATTATAGAGTGCTGTCTGTTTTACAAAGGTTAGTTTTTGTTTTGTTTTTTCTTTCTGTAGGAAGGAAAAGTGAGTGTAAAGTGGTAGATTGGTAAAAATGTTTAAAATAAGAGTGAATTTCTCCTTACCATAATAAATGGTAAAAAATGGTCTGAAAGGTGATAAGTCACACTTCAGGTGTGCTTGTTATATAACTTTTCCTCTCAGTATTGCTGATTTTATTTATTTACTAATTTATTTTGGAGTGTGTAGGTCATTTTTTATAGGTCTTTTAATAATAATACAGGCTTTTTAGCATCTTAAAGGGATATTTTGGGAAAGAGGAGCAGCAGCAGCGTTTCATTTAAGAGTAATGAAATGGCTTTTATTCTTGGCCAGGTGACCGTTTCAGATCAGTCATAGATGATGCCTGGTGGTTTGGAACAATTGAGAGCCAGGAACCACTTCAGCCTGAGTACCCTGATAGTTTGTTCCAGTGCTACAATGTTTGGTAAGGAAGTATTGTGTTTTGGTTCAGCCTGACTTGCTTTGAATGTTTTCCCCATCTGTTAAAATGCTAAAGATACTCCTTTTAAACACTGAAGTAGTTACTTTATTTTTCAGTGTGATTTTATTGAAATTGCAATGCAGTGTTTAGATTTTTTAATATAAAGGTTTTCCTTTCTTTAAGCTGGGACAATGGAGATACAGAAAAGATGAGTCCTTGGGATATGGAGCTTATACCTAACAATGGTAAGTGTAAAGTTTTTTGTGTCTGTTACGGAATTCATTTCTTAAATAAAAATCTGATTTGATAACTTGTAGGTACAAAGAGTTCTTGATGAAGAGCAAGTAGAAAATATTCATTCCACATGCATTTTTATTGACCCTGGAGGTAGGGGAGGCATAATAGTGACTAGACTAAACATAATCCTTGTCCACTTGGAATTTGTAGTTTAAGAGGGAAGGTTGAAGATAATTACAGCAAAATATACTGATTTGCTTGTTGTTATTCACTGTAGAAGATGAGCACTTGGGAGCAAAGATATTTTTACAACTCCAGCAAAATACATAGAATACAGCATAATACTGAGAGGTCAGGCTTTTTTGAATGAAGTATAGATTCATATCCTAGCTCTGCCATCTTTTCTCTGTGTCATCTTGACAAGTTCCTTTACGCCTTGAAACTCGAGATGCTTAGTATTCAGTCTTTGGAACTATAAACTAATACTTTTCTTACAGGACTGCTATGAGAATTAAATGATATCATATGTGTAAAGTGCTTATTATAGAGCCTGACACATGTAAGGTCTCAATGAGTAGGTAATTATAATAACTGTCATTTTGCATATGGCCTGACACATTGCCTTAGAATGTGGGAGTTAGCCGTTGGCAGTAAGAATGACATCTTCCTGGAACTGAGAAAAGACCAGTGTGTCTAAGCCTGGATATTGCATTTTCTATGTCATTGCCCATATTTGTTTCAGTTTAAGAAAATAAAACACATACAACTGTATATGTCTAAAAAGTTTTAAAGGATGGGGATATGAGGACTTCCACAAATTATCTTTTACATTACTGTTTGTTTTTTTTAATAGTATGTTACTTTTACTATCAGATAAGAATTTTTTAAAAAAGAAAAACAACCTGACTTGTAACATAGTAGAACTGATCATTTACAAATGGAATTCCTCACTAATTATTATATTAAAAAAATTCAGAAAAAAGATAATGTGAAAAAAGTAAACCCAATCTGGTAAATCTTAGAAATGAGAAAATGGTCATGCGGATTTTGATTAAGACTAGTTCTTTCTAGAAATTGTCACTTTGAGAGACCAGTACCAATAATGTCTTTTTCATCTCATTGCTAAATTAGAGTTGTTTAATACTGTACAATGTGTTAATCGGCTTGTAAATGTGTTACATGACTTACCTTCCAGTTTTATTTCTCTCCTTTGTTAAGGTTTGAATTTGAACTCATATCAGACTATTGTGAATGTGAGAGAAATGAAGCTAATAGATATAATCCCTGGGGTACTTCTTGAAATGAATGAGTAACAGTAATACACTGTTGTTTCCGACCTCAGTATATTGCTGTGTGGAGGGGGTGATTTTTGTTGTTTCTGTTCTATTCCGTTATACGTATATAGGCACTCAAGAGTTTAATTACATTTCTAGAGGAGGAGGAGTTTCGTGACCAGATAGTAGCATATTTCCAAATGTTTCTCTCCTGAAGTCTTGTTCAAAGAAAAATTGCCTTGGCAGATTTGTAGTTTTTATGTCACCACCACCCCCTAATTATTTTATTAAAGATTCAGACGTGCAGAAAGCATACCTTCATCATTTAAGAGCAAAAAGCCTAAGCATCATCTGTCATTATTCATAATTCTGACTGTCCCTACACTTTTAGAAAAACAGTGAGGCTTTGATTAAAACATTTCTGAAAAAAAAAAAAAAAAAACACTTTTGTTCAAATTCACATGGCATGTTTTATCAGAGTAAATTAGAGATTATATATTACGAAATTACTCAGAAATTTTTTTAATTTTCATGATTTTATACGAATACTTTATCCTTCACATGTAACTGATAATAAAGCAAGTTGTGAGGTATAATTTTGGAGAAGTAATTACATGCTCATCTAGAAAATTAATCATGAAATTAATGTTGTAAAGAATAAATTTTATTGACTCTTGAAACATAACTTTCCTTTAATGAAAATAAAGACTAATACTTACCAAATCTTTACAAAGGTATAGTTTAATTTTATAAAAATATCAACTCTGATTCTAAAGGTAACTTAAATATTACTGATATTACCACATATTTTCATTAAATCTCATTTCTTTCTATTTCAGCTGTATTTCCTGAAGAACTAGGTACCAGTGTTCCTTTAACCGATGTTGAAACCAGATCATTGATCTATAAGCCTCTTGATGGTGAATGGGGTTCCAATCCCAGGGATGAAGAATGTGAAAGAATTGTTACAGGAATAAACCAGTTGATGACACTAGGTAAATAATAACAACATATGAAAAAATATATATGTATATACTCTCTCTATGTGTGTGTGTGTGTGTGTGTATCTATCTATTTACATATATATGCATGAAGATAGCTAGAAAATGTTGCCAGTAAGCAAAGGGAAAAAAAAAATTTATTCAAGCAAAATTATTTTTTGTTATAAGTCAGTGTTTTCAAATATTTTTAAGTGATTTTTTTAAATGCAGTTTTACACAAGACTCAAATATCTGAAACAATTATAAATGCTTTAGTTGAATTTCAGTGCCTGCCCAAGACTGTTTAGACTACTGCACAGTTACACTCATTTCACATGCTAGCAAGGTATATGCTCAAATCCTTCAAGCGAGGCATCAGCCAGTATGTGAATCAAGAACTTCCAGATGTGTAAGCTAGATTTAGAAAAGGCAGAGGAACCAGAGATCAAATTGCCAGCATCCATTGGATCATAGAGAAAGCAAGGGAGTACCAAAAAAAGTCTGCTTCTGCTTCATTGACTATGCTAAAGCCTTTGACTGTGTGGATCACAGCAAACTGTGGAAAATTTCTTAAGAGATGAGAATACTAGACCACCTTACCTGCCTCCTGTGAAATCTGTATGCAGGTCAAAAAGCAACAGTTAGAACCAGACATGGAACAGACTGGTTCCAAATTGGGAAGAGAGTATGTCAAGGATGTATATTGTCACCCTGCTTATTTAACTTCTATGCAGAGTACATTATGAAAAATGCTGGGCTGGATGAATCACAAGCTGGAATCAAGATTCCTGGAAGAAATATCAACAACCTCAGATATACAGATGATTCCACTGTAGTGGCAGAAAGCAAAGAAAGAGGAGCTAAAGAGCCTCTTGATGAGGGTGAAGGAGGAGAGTGAAAAAGCTGGCTTAAAACTCAACATTCAAAAAACTTGAGATCATAGACTACAGTCCCATCACTTCATGGCGAAGAGATGGAGAAAAAGTGAAAATAGTGACAGACTTTATTTTCTTAGGCTCCAAAATCACTACAGATGGTGACTGCAGCAATGAAATTAAAAGATTCTTGGTTCTTGGAAGAAAAGCTATGACAAACCTAGACAGCATATTAAAAAGCAGAGGCATCACTTTGCTGACAAAGGTCCCTGTAGTCAAAGCTATGGTTTTTCCAGTAGTCATGTTATGGATGTGAGAGTTGCACCTTAAAGAAGGCTGGATGCCAAAGAATTGACTCTTTGAAATATGGTACTGGAGAATGCTCTTGAGAGCCCCTTGTACTGCAAGGAGATCAAGCCAGTCAGTCCTAAAAGAAATCAACCCTGAACGTTCATTGGAAGGACTGATGCTGAAGCTCCAATACTTTGGCTTTGGGGATCAGCTGACTCATTGGAAAAGACCCTGATGTTGGGAAAGATTGAGGGCAAGAGGAGAAGGGGGTGACAGAGGATGGGATATATTTATAGTATCAATAGTGAGGGACAGGGAAGCCTGGTGTGCTGCAGTCCTTCGGACACAAAGAGTCACACACAAATTATCAGTTGAACAACAGCAAACTGAATTTCAGAGTGAGAGCTCTAGAAATGCCAAGGGTACCAGTGAAAAATGTAAATCCTCCAGAACCTAATTTTAAAACCCTTGACATACTTAGGCTGGAATGATGTAAATTAGAGGAGGAGGGTTGAAAGCTGAGTTAGATGGGTAGGTATACCATTTTCCCTCTTAACTTGATATACATATACACAATAGAATATTGTAAAGGGAGAGATGAGGGTATATGAACTGCTTTGCTTTGTTTGAAGAAAGAACAGTGACCATAGAACATAATTATCTGAACTCTGGGTAGACTAAATACATACTGAGTAGGTATACATTTGAGTAGGGAATCTGCTTCAAAGAATCTAAGGCAGAAATTACTGTGAATAAGAGCTGAAGACATTGGAGACACATATTGGATGATATTTTCATCTGATGTCTTTTATAAGATGGCAGCTCTTAATGAATTACTGTCTCACATACTATCTTAAGTAATTTTAGTAATTATGTCAAAACAATTACTACCAAACACATAGATTCAGGAATGACCTGGTTTTAATTATGGAAATACATGTGGATGTTCTTTAATAGGTCAGATTTATATATTGTCTATCATCTTTTCTAAAGAATCTTTGAATAACATTCCTAGAATTTTGCAGTACAAATGCAGACATAATAAAAAGTGAGTCTGTGTTAGCTAAACTGTATGTTTTTTCTGTCAAAAGATAGTGGTAGACTTTATGTGGATTTGAACTTAAGGCTTATATCAAGAAGAATTGTGAAGTACTTTAAGCAATAAAAAGATGAATTTATAAACTTACTTGTTCATTTATTTTAGATATTGCTTCAGCATTTGTGGCCCCTGTGGATCTGCAAGCGTATCCTATGTATTGCACTGTAGTGGCATATCCAACGGATTTAAGTACGATTAAACAGAGACTGGAAAACAGGTTTTACAGGTTAGAATCATTTGCTTGCTGTAGCTACTGCCAAAGGAAAGCTAAATGATTCTTTCAGCCATTTACTGATCCTCCTAGCAGTGTTTCTCAAATTTTAACACACATCCCATTTAACAGTGGGATCTTGTTAAAAATGCAGAATCTGGTAGTAGGTTTAGAGTAAACCTGAGATACTGCCTTTCTAACAAGTTCCCAGTGATGCTGGTGCTGCTGGTTTGTGGACCACACTTAGAAATAAATATGAACAATGGTCACTCTCTTCATACTGTATTTTATGAATTTATCCAACATGTTTTATTTTCTCTTAGATACTACATTGAGATATTTGTTCACGGATTTTTTATAGAATAATATTAAATATTGTTCTCTTATTAATTTAGCTTATGAATACTTCTTAAAAGTGAAATTAGGAAAATTTGGGCTACTTTATTATAGTTGTAGCTTAGTTTGAAATATAACTAGAGTTTTTAAAAGATGTAATTTCATTTAATTTGCATCTGCTGGTTAGCAGTTTTGATAAACATTGAGTTCTAATCTTGGGCAGACTTTGTAGGTTTATTGGCTAACATGTCTTAAATTTTTTTTGACATAAATGAAATCATTCTTTTAGCTTTTCATCTTTCTTAATGACTTTTGCTTAGCAGGCCAATAGCATTTTAACTTAACTAATACTGCATTAAAACTTAATTTTGGTGACCTGTTCTATGTTACTGCAATTATTTATACTGCTATTTACTTAAGTTACTATTTAACTTAAGGAAATTTTTCATCATATTTTGTATTCATATTTTTTATGTAAATTGTTTTCTACACTCTAATAGTTGGACTATATCTAGAAAGATAAATTTCTGCCATCTCCAACCATTGTTAAAAATGTACTTTCTCATAGAAATTCTGCTCAGCATAAGAACTGCTAAGGTGTACTCTTTACATTGCAACTTAATTAGGCTTTTTGGCTTTAACCTAGCTTAGTAATCAATTGAGGAAAAGAACTTTTGAAACAGAGTCCTTACTTAAATTAGAAATGACCTGATTTTTAACCAGATAATGTAGTTATAGACCTGCTGCTGCTGCTAAGTCACTTCAGTCGTGTCTGACTCTGTGCGACCCCATAGACGGCAGCCCAGTAGGCTCCCCCGTCCCTGGGATTCTCCAGGCAAGAACACTGGAGTGGGTTGCCATTTCCTTCTCCAATGCATGAAAGTGAAAAGTGAAAGTGAAGTTGCTCAGTCGTGTCCGACTCTTAGCAACCCCAAGGACTGCAGCCTATCTGGCTCCTCCGTCCATGGGATTTTCCAGGCGAGAGTACTGGAGTGGGGTGCCATTGCCTTCTCCGGTTATAGACCTGAGTTATGTTCTTATTTCATAATAATGAAGCCATCATGAGCTATTTCACTGTTTCAGGCTCTTTTGCTTCTTCTCTGTTCATTGGCTTCAGACTTCCTACAGTTTATAGTGCCTCTTTGGCACTTCTGGTTCAGTCTTAAACCACTATCAGTTTGCTCTACTGATATTAAATCCTCATGCCTTACTTTACACACAGTTTCTATAGGGTACTTTGAAAATAGCCTGTGATTCTTTCATTAGAATGAGCCATGGAGATGCTATTGGAAACTTACAGAAGCTTTTCTGTATGCTTCTATATGCACAATTACATTTTATATATATGTAGTTTTTAAAATTCCATATAATTGTTTTCTGTTTACACATCAGTAAAGTTTTTTGAGTATTTTCTTCCATGTCATTTTAAGCTGGTTGATATTCTAAAAGTAACTTTTGGATTTTTCTTTAGTTAAAACTGAAATAAAATAAAACTTCAAAATTTTAGTACAGTTGACTCACGAACAGCATGGGTTTGAATTGCATAGGTCCATTTACACATGGATTTTTTCCCAATAATATGTGTACTGTGCTAAGCTTAGTCACTCAGTTGTGTCTTGACTCTTTGTGACCACATAGACTGTAGCCTGCCAGGCTCTTCTGTCCATGAAATTCTCTAGGCAAGAATACTGGAGTGGGTTGCCACACCCTTCTCAATAATACCTGTAGTACTACATAATGCATGTATGCAGAACCTTGGATAGGGATAGCCAATTCTAACATTGTACTCAGATTTTAGACTTGGAGGAGGGTCAGTGCTGCATTGTTCAAGGATCAACTGTATCATTAATTTTGTGTAAAAAAAATTTTTTTTTAGATAGATTTCTTAGTATACTTTTTGTCCCTTAAGCAGGCTATTAGTTAGCTTTTCACTTTTAAATGTTACTTGATTACTAGCAATAAAATTAGATTGAAATTGGTTGTTTCCCTTTTTATGAAAAAGTTAGATATGTTTATTATTAAAATTGACACCATACATGAAAAGGATATATAAAGGAAAAACTAAAACTCCACTGTTTCTCTCCTCCTCATGCTCTCCTTTCAGTCTCTCTCCCTAAATGAAGGCCCTGTTGATAGTCTAATGTGTCTAATCCGGATATTTTCTATGCCAATATATAATATTGCTACTCTTTTTTTTACCCTGTGACACAACTGAGATTCAGTTTTTTTTTTTGAACAGTTTTTTAAGGTGTGAGTTTTATAATTGATTTAAGACTGCAATTAAAAAGTCAGAATGTCTTGGTTTTAAAATGTGTTTATGTATTTCTAAGTTTATTCTAAAGAGGCTAATAAGAGTTTTGCATTTTGTTTGTTTAAAGGCGAGTTTCTTCCCTAATGTGGGAAGTTCGATATATAGAGCATAATACACGAACATTTAATGAGCCTGGAAGCCCTATTGTGAAATCTGCTAAATTTGTGACTGATCTTCTTCTACATTTTATAAAGTGAGTTATTTTTCCACATTTAATTATATTACTGTAATAATTAATGGTGGTATTTTAAAATGTAAAATGTCAAAACATAGAATGCAATCATTTTTTATTAGACGCCTTGTCATACTACACAAATATGTGCTGTGATACAACCACAGGTCCTCTCCAAATAGGAAGCATATGTAAGTTCATTGGCTAATAATAATTATGAAATCATAGAGATTGTATTACAGTTGTGTTCTGATTTACATAAGAAAACATGGATGTTTCTCTAAATCTAATGTTGGATAATAATAGCAAGCTTTTATTGAACATGCAATGTTTTAGCTAAATAAGCTCTTCTAAGTCAAATAAAAATCTAACAGGTGGGAGAGGTCATTATCTGTAATTTACAGTTAAGAAAATTAAATCTTTTAGAGGTTAACTTGTTTGATTTTCACAGTACATGATTGTCTGCCATTTTATTTGAGAACCTTTCACCTTAATATTGTATTATCCCTGTCAGGTTGATGAAAAAGTATTCAAATAGGTCAGCAGGAAACTGAACTTGAACATTCAAGGCTTTTTTCTTCAAAGTGAAGTTTATTTCCCCATTAATTAATCCCGTACCAAGAGTGATAGCTATATTTCAGACAGTAGGGTTTTTATTTCCTTGTCTTATGGATTTTATGTATTCATAGAATGAGTTGTCTTCTAAACTGAAGCTAGAGGAGTGGATCATATGTTTTGTATAAAATACAGCTCTGAATTTGTATTAAGGTTATTTATATTTGATAATTTTTTTCTCATTAATCGAATAGGATATTTTATAATTTAAGTTTCAATACTCTCCTGCTATCAGCTTTCATTTTTATATAAAGGGATTATTGAGGCTTTTTATTTAAACATATTCAGCTTCATTCTCATGACTCAGCATAATCATAGGGTCCCTTTTCTTGGTGTTAGGTGGGTTTGTTTTTGTTTGTTTTGCTAAGGAATGTAGGTAATTCCTATATGAAAAACCACCAAAGAAAATTAGTACAGTAAGCTTAATGCCCTTCCTCTACTTTATTCTCTAAGGAAATGCTTTGCATTTCAAGTAGTGAGTAGTTCCAGGGCTGCTGTTGCTAGGCTTTTGCTGATTTTCAATAAAATTGATAATCAAGATAATAAAAATTTAGTTATCCTCAGGAAACTGTTTATATAACTTGGTTATAAAATTTATAATATCTTAACTAAAATTTTTAATTTTGTGTTTTATCATGTATGTTATGAACATCTACTTTTCCAAAGAAATAGGGATCAGTAGAATCACATGATCCATTGATATTTTAGCAAATTAATTTAGATGAAGTCACTATTTTTATGTTTGGAATAGGCTTTGGAATTGTATTTCTTTCAAATAGTTATTTTGAAATGCCTTATGAAAATAGATTAAAATAATAGTGCATTATGTTGTATATATCTAAAAGTGGTTTTAGATATATACAGTTTTTTAATGGTATATAATTTGTTGAAAACCACTTTCGGCTGGTAGTACTTTTCAGGATGTTTTGTATGTCTTGAAATTTTGGTAACTACTTTTTAATTGAGTTATTTGGCCAAATTTCAAGTAATAGATACATACAAAATGTTGTAATAGATACTTGGAGATAGAAATGCATAATTACCCTGTTAATACAGCTTTATAGGGTAGATAAATCTGTGGCTAATTGTAATACAGGGAAAAGGTAAAAAGAGTTTGTGTGAATGTTTAGATGAAGGATAGGGTCACTTCTGGCTATGAGAGTGGGATTTCAGGCACAGGGAGATACGTGTTAAGATGTATGGACAAGGTAGATAGTGATTCAAAAGTTAGATGGGAACAAAGAACTTCCAGGGATGGGGAATGGCATGAGGGAGAGAAGTAAAGATTTGTTAAGGGAATTGAGTACATTGAAATCAGGTGAAGTAGAGAGTACATGAGCAGAAGTAATAGTGGTAGAAGTGCTAAACTTGAGTTTGGACCATATCACAGAGGACCTCAAATGCTGATCTAACAAATTATACTTAAAATAGGAGCATAGGAAGCAAGAGGCTATTGAAAATATTTGTGCATGAGAATAGCATGAGGCATGCTGTGCCTGAAAAATACTAATTTGAATGCAGTGTCTAGTGTTAACTGATGGGGAAGAGACAGAAAGCGAAGGACTATTGAAATTATTTTAACATGAGAATAACATGATGCAAATTGCTTTAAAAAATACTAATTTGACTGCAGATTGACTTCGATAGCTGACCAAGTAAGAAGTGAGGGAAACTTAATTTATGAAAGTGAGAAGCAGGCAGATGTCAAGAGATTTTGAAGGTGGAATCACAGAACTTGACCGGTGATTGGGTATATGAGGAGGAGGCAAAGGAAGAGATACAAAAAACCATTCCTTACTGTGTGAATGAAAAAAAGTTGAAAAGGGAGAGTGGGAAATGACAGTTGGATGTAGACATGGGAATTTTAGATGATGGTAGCAATCACCTGAAGAGTCAAACCAAGTTATAGGAATTTGGAGTTCATTAACACAGAAAAACTGCAGATATATAAGATGACCTGGGCAAAAGGTATGGACGATAGCTAAGGACAAAATTTTAGGGAATGCCTATGCTTAAGAATAAAAGGAAGAAGGAACAGAAGACAGGAGGTAAACTAGCTATCTCTTGTAGACCGAAGAAGGAGGGAAAGTATTCTAGGCACAGCAGTGACCTGAGCAAATCCTGAGATGGGAATTGGGCTTGGTGTGATGAAATGGGCCAGGGTAGAGGCTTCATGTGGAGGGGAGGGGAGGGGCAGGGGCAGATGTGTGTGCATAGGGTTTTGGAGTTAACTGATGAAGAAAGTCTTCAGCTCAAAAGTTTTATCTTAAAATCTGGTTTTAGTAACAGGTTTAAAGGACAAAAATCTCGTGACTCCAGTCTTGTATACTAACATTTCCTTGTTATTTAGGGATCAGACTTGTTATAACATAATTCCACTCTACAATTCAATGAAGAAGAAAGTTTTGTCTGACTCTGAGGTATTTAATATTTCATTACGATTACTACATTGGTTGTGTCCTATATATAAAAAGAAATTTACACATAGTAGTTTTCAGACAACTGCTATTATGAAATTTTTTTTTGCCTAATGCTCTCAGTTAACTTAAAAAAAAAAAGAGTCAGAATTGTTTCAGTTAAAATTGTTTTAAACAGTGGGTGGAGGGAGACTTTTTAAAATGAGTCAGTTAAGTGTTACAGTATCATATATACTATGGGTTTTCCAGAATATAAAGGAGATAATTGCTATTAAAAGACTGTAGAATATAGTGGAACCTTGAATATTTTATTAATCTGATAAATTCTTGCTTCAAAGGAAGAAGAGAAAGAAGATGCTGATGTGCCAGGAACTTCTACCCGGAAAAGGAAGGTAATAAATTTTTGTTTTAGCAAAGTACTTTATATGAATTAAAATGTATTGAGCAGTTTTTTACTTTTAGTAGTTTCAAAGATAGATTAAGTATTACTTCCAAATCAACTTCCATCACAAAAATGCATGGTTTTCAGAACTAGATGAGTGATGCTTTCTTTTATCTGAATTACTCTATTATTACCTAGTTATCCAAGATTAAAAATGAAAATTGTATTATATGTTATTTTATTGATATATTTGAACATTTAATTTAGGACCATCAGCCTAGAAGAAGATTACGTAACAGAGCACAGTCTTACGATATTCAAGCATGGAAGAAACAGTGTCAAGAATTGTTAAATCTCATATTTCAATGTGAAGATTCTGAGCCTTTCCGCCAGCCAGTAGATCTTCTTGAATATCCAGTAAGTATTTCTGAGAATACTTGCCACTTTGATTTTTGTGTATATATATATGTATCTTATACATGGCAGTTTACTATTTATTTTTATGATTATAGTTTATTTACTTTTTATTTGAAACATGTTCCCATTATCCATCTGATTATGTAGAGCATCTAAATTGAACAATGTGGTAAAAAAGAAGTAGCCCTGGACTAAGACTCCAAAGAATTGAGTTATTGTCCCAGCTCTGCCTCTTACCAGTTCTACAGTTTTGAGCAAGTCACTTAGTTTTTATATCTGGTATATTTTTACCATATCCTTTTCCATTCTCTTTTTATGGATTTATTATGGAAATTATCTAAGAAACAATAATACTTATTAATAATAATTATAATCTCTAAGATTAATAAAAATCTCTAAATCATTATTACAGAGTTATAGAAATGGAATGAGACTATTACTACTTATTATTAAACATTAAAATAGATTTTAAATTGAAACTATGTAAATGTAAAGTGGTGTTATTGTATATGTAGGTTATGCCAATTTAGGATTTTTATGGAATTCATGGTAGAAAGTTTGAGTAAACATGTTACAAGTATTTATTTTTTGATTGCAATCTTAGCAATCTAAATTTAATTTTGAATAATTTTTGTATTCTTTGTTTTAGTTATTAAAGATTGCATGGTTTCAAATGATAATTAAATTTTTTATAAGAGATCATGACCTGGTTGTGGTATCTGTTGTGGCTTTTATAATAAGTTTTGTTATATATGTATTCTAATTTGCAGTGGTGAAATAGAGAAATTTCATTGATAGATACCATAAAATGACTCTTTTCTTATCATTTAAAAATCAAGAAACATGTAATCTTAAATGTAGAAGATAAATCTTTAATTCTGACAGTGTGATAAATTAGACTAATTCAAACCCTACCATCTGAAAACCTCTAAGAAGAAATAAGCTAATGCTGTAGTGCTCTGATTTTCATTTCTCTTTGTTTTTGGAACCTGTGGATTTCCCTTTGTTTCTTGAAAGCCCAAGTATGTATTTCATAATTTCTAAGCCCAGGTGTCCTCACTGAAAAATTCTGCCAGATGTTTAAAGAATTAACACAAATTCTGCACTCTTCCTCAAGATAAGGAATGCTTCTGTACTCATTCTATGAAACCAGTTATTATCCTGGTGTCAAAAACAGTACTAAAGAAGAAAATGCAAAAATTCCTAATAAAATATCAGCAAATAGAATTCACCAGTATATAAAAATGGTTTTGTACCCTAAGTGGGTTTTTTTTTTCTCAGGGATATAAGGCTGGTTCAGTATTTAAAAATCAATCATTGTAATTAATTACTAAGGGAAAAATGACATCATATCAATGCAGAAAAGGGATTTGACAAAATTCAGAGCACATTTGTTTTAAGAATGTACACATTGGGTATGGTACACTGTAATCGTTGTGGCCATGGGAGGAAATGAGAATGAGTCTTGGAAGGAAGAAATTTATTATACTTGCATGTCCCAGAGAGGGGTTCACCAGATGCCACTTAAGGCTCAGGGCGAGCATAAGGTTTTAGTCAGGTTGCAGAAAATAGGAGGAAAGGAAAACCTTAGGCCAGAGATTTCCGTGAGAGGCAAGGCTGGGCCTAGTCACCAGCTTAAGATGGGCTAGTTTGAATTACTCCAGTGGACTTCAGGGAAGGAGGGTGGTTTCTAGTTGTCTTAATACTAATTCCTGACCCAGGATGATTCAGGGCAGAGGAAATACTGGTTGGTGTGTGAGGATTGCTTAAGGACATGGTCAGTTTGCATATGAAAGATATATTCCTAGCACAACCCTTTGCTATTTCTAAGAATTGCCTAGCCCTCGGAAAGAGGCAGTCTCTCCTTAGGCCTGTATGGCTCCCCAAGTGTCAAAAGAGTATCAAGAATACAGAAAGATAATTAGTATAGCTGGCCCTATGATGAATGAATATCAACTAGATCTACATAATGTAAGAAAACAACAACATTAATGATAAAAACAAACTCTTAAAAAAACTAGGAATAAAAGGGAACTTCCATAACTTGATAAAGAACATCTGTTAAAAAACCTACAGCAAACCTCATGCTTAAACATGAAAAACTGAATGCTTTCCCCCTAAGATTGTGAGTGATGCAAAAATATCCGCTGTTATTCTCACCACCGCTATTTAACATAGTACAGCAAATGGTAGCCAGTGCAGTTAAGACAAGAAATGAAAAGAAAAGGCATTGCAGATTGTAAAAAAAGAAAGAAAACTGTCCCTGTTGGTAAAAGGCAGTTTTACTGTTTGCTTTATGGTCAAACATACTTGATCATAATTTAAACTTAATGGGGTAGAGTCAAGTTACTATATTTTAAAAAATACAATTATATATTCTGGGGCTATGGAGAAGGTGTAGTATTATTTATTCCTCTTAAAAGATAACCATATTCAGATCATTTTATACTAGTTTGTTGCTTTTTACTCATTTCATTTGTCTGTTTCTATTACTTCTAATTTGTTGCTTTATTTTATACACAGTTGAGTACGGGAGATTGAGTGATTGTACTTTCCTCCATAAAATGAAGTGTAAAGACTTTGTGACAGATGTTTACATTCATAATTCTTGATTTGTGCAAAGTTCCCAATTGTACTAATTGTATTACTGAAGTTGAAATTAGCAGAACTAAGCCCTTCACGTTAATGTGATGTTATATTTCCGTTGTTTTTATTGTTTGTATGTCGGTTTTAAAGATACAATTATGTTTCAGTGAATAAGCAGCCTTAAGAGTTTATGTGTAGCATAAACTTTTGGGTTTTTTTTTACATCAAACTTGTAGTTTTAGAACTGAGTTTTTCAATATTGTTTTAATCTCCTTTTCCCAACACAACTCGATGCTTTACCTCTTTCTGAAGGCCAAAAAAAAGCAGAATTTATAAGTTCTTGAATGAGAGAAATCTTGTGTTGATTGCAATAGAAAGTTAGGGACATGAAAAAATAAAAATAAAAAATGACTTGGGAAAAAAGAAACCTTGAAGAGGGAAATAAGAAATGATTATTAATAGTTCTAGTAGTTGCAGTCATCACAGAAATTGTATATGAATCTCTTTTATGAGAAATAATGCATCATCATTACTATTAATAATATGATCTGTTTTCCTTCTCTTAGGACTACAGAGACATCATTGACACTCCAATGGATTTTGCTACCGTTAGAGAGACTTTAGAGGCTGGGAATTATGAGTCACCAATGGAGTTATGTAAAGATGTCAGACTTATTTTTAGTAATTCCAAAGCATATACACCAAGCAAAAGATCAAGGGTATATAATTTAATTGCTTTTTTTCTGTCTGAATTAAATGAAATTAATAGAAATGTATGTTAAGTAACTAAATCCTATGTTTAATTAAAATTTAGAGCTAAGTTGACAAACTTTCTATTAGGTTCTTAACCTAGGGGAAAGAAGAATTCACATCTTTCTGTTTTATTTCTTCTGTGAAAATTCCTGATGTCATTTAATGTTTAGGAATGTTACTTTTCTTGAAGATCGTGTAGTTGAATAGATACTGTCCTGATACATGTTAGAGGTACATGTGCTTAACTTTTTCAGCGATGTTCTACTTTCTGGAAAGGAGCATTTTTTTCCATATAATGCTCATATAATTTAAAAAAAAATGAGTAAAACTTTCTTTGGCCAAATACAGAAATAATTTGTCATAATGCTAAATAAAAAAATAATTTTAATAATGCTTCAGTTTTAGTGTTTGTCAAAAGAGATTGAGAAAAAGCAACATTTTAAATTCTAAAAAAGTTTTGCTAGAAAAATATTTAAATTTATATGTTAGTATTTTCTGAACAGCCATTTTCTTTGCAGAATGTTTGAACGGTTTTTTTTTCTTTACAGATTTACAGCATGAGTTTGCGCCTATCTGCTTTTTTTGAAGAACACATTAGTTCAGTTTTATCAGATTATAAATCTGCCCTTCGTTTTCATAAAAGAAATACAATAACAAAAAGGAGGAGGAAAAGAAATAGAAGCAGCTCTGTTTCCAGTAGTGCCGCATCAAGGTATTTGATTTCTTTTAAATATCATCAACTGATCTATATAACTTTGTCATCTAAGTGGTAGAACTTGGTGTTTTTTAATACTTCCTTTACTATTCCCTATATTGCAGAATGATATATTTGACATGCAAGTTCCTATGATGTGGAGGATTTTTAATCTTTTAACTAAAGCTATACTAGTGTAAGTGCTTAAATTCAAACTGCTAAATCTGTACAGTTAAATAGCATTTTTAGGATAGTGATGGCATCATGCTTTCTGTCATATAACTATAGCATTTACAGCAATCCTTCACTAAATATTCACTTTTCAAAGGCTCACAACCATATGAAATCCACTACAAATCTCATATTTTAACATATTTCATAACAGTACAAATATTGAATCCAGCAGTATTATAAAACTATTTTATTCATTCCCATAGAATTATAAGAATGACTAATGATACTATTTTATTTACAGCCCTGAAAGGAAAAAGAGGATCTTAAAACCCCAGCTGAAGTCAGATATTACTACCTCTCCATTCTCTGCACCTACACGGTCAATACCACCAAGGCACAACACTGCTCAGATAAATGGTAAAACGGAATCCAGTTCTGTGGTTCGAACCAGAAGCAATCGAGTGGTGGTAGATCCAGTTACCACTGAGCAACCATCTACTTCTTCAGCAGCAAAGACTTTTATTTCAAAAGCTAACACATCTGCAATGCCGGGGAAAACAGGTAAGAATCAGCTACAGTTTCTAAACGGATGTGTGTGTGTGTGTGTGTGTGTGTGTATATATATATAATGCATTTTTTAAGTAACTTACTTTGCCAAATGGGATATATTAGATTAAGTAAATTCCAGCAGACACCAGAATTTTACTCTTCTTTATTGTTAGTTTTCCTTTTCTTTATCATTTTTGCATTTCTTAAAAAATTTTGTTTTATTGACAAAAGATACTGAGGTTTAGGAGTGTCAGTATAAGATAATGCTTAAAATGGTGGGAAAAATGGCAAATCTGATCCAGACTGCCTGAGTTTAAATCCTGGAAGCCAGACTTGATAGCAGTTTGCTAGCACTTGCCTTGATAATCTTTTGGTGACTGGATAGCTTCTGAAAGGACTGAAATTATTATGTAAGCCTTTTCCCTTTTTGAAAGTAGATTTCTTACAGAAGGTTTAAGCATCCTCCAGGTTTTGTCTTATTGGCTAATTCACACAATTCACATTAAAAGTAATCGTAACCTTCTTGCTTGTTTGAAGGTTAAATAATTTAACTCTTAGCTTGTAATCTCCTGTATGTGTGTTTTAGTTCTAGAGAATTCTGTGAAACATTCCAAAACCTTGAATACTCTTTCAAGTCCTGGTCAGTCCAATTTTAGTCATGGCACTAGGAATAATTCTACAAAAGAAAATATGGAAAAGGAAAAGCCAGCCAAACGTAAAATGAAATCATCTGTGCTCTCAAAGACACCCCCTCTCTCAAAGTCATCACCTGTCATTGAGCAAGGTACCGTAGACTTACAAATGATGATTCTATTGGAGATAACACATTCATTTTTTTAGGTTGCTCATTTAAAAGTCACATATTCTGTATCAGTTGATAAATTTACTGAGACATCTTTTGATTCATACCAAAAGCAAACGGTATTATTATTAAATTTTAAAAGCCAAGAAAAACTTGCTGTATGAAAAATAAAATCATATTCTAAAATCAAAGGCTTTTTAATGATAACAGATTTAATAGTTTTAAACTTAATTATTACAGAACCCAAAAAAGTATCTCCAATAAGTTTAAATAAGTTGAATTTAGCTAACCCAGTATAGCATTAAAAAAAATTTTTTTTTTCAAGTTTTTTACATCACAAAATTCAACATATTGATCTTTAAATAATCCATATTCTTAAATATTAAATTATTCCAGATTCTTTTGTCTACACATTTTTCATTGTAAAGCCTTTATGTTTGAAGGATGGAGAAAGTAACTGATAAAATACAACATATGACATGTTAAAACAATTAGGTCTTCTTGGTAGCAGACAGCTCAAGGATATGCATTTTTTGTCATGACTTCCAGAGTATGTCTAGACCATTTCCTTTTCAGTATTCCCCCAAGAAACCTCTCACAATTTAATTTTTGTACTGAAACGACCCCATTTTGATTAATGATTTTGGGATCTACCCACCTAAATAAGCTTAAAATCAGTGAGTCATCCTAGCCTTCTCTTCAGCAACCAAATCTGCTTGTTTCTTTCTGCCTCCTTAACATCTCCTGAATCCATTTCCTCTGTTCCATTTTCATTTCCACAAACTGTCATGCTCTTGTAACTGCTATCCCTGCCTCAGTTCTCAACTCTTCCTTACTCAGTCCATCTTCCACCGTTCAGTGACCTTTCTCATCATGTGCACAAGACACACACACACGCAGAATTAAGATCCTTCCCTTCCTTCAAATCATACGTGGAATCAGAATGTAATGTTGTTTATGTCAAGCAGTGAAGAGTCTTGTATAACAACGTTGCCTAACATTGCAGCTGTCCTTAATTTTCTTTCTCCCTTTTCTGTCCCAGCCATCCTAAAACACTTGAAAGTCCCTAAATATTCTTGTCATTTCTTCCTTTTTTTGAATTTTTTTTTCCCTTACTGGTTGTTTCCTATTCATTGCCTTTGTGGCCCTTATAATGTTGATAGAGTTATTCTTTTTTACATTGTCTATCTCCAGTAGAATCCAAACTCGTGTTTGCTCATATTTTAATTACCTGTACTTAGTATATAGTAGACAATGTTTAAATAAATCAGCAAATGACTTTATATGTGAGTGTTTTACATTTTTATACTAGCTTCCTTTCTGAACTGAATTCAGAGTTTTGAATGTTTTATATTGGCCTTGCTTCTGTTAGTCCTGAATTCTGGAGAAATCAAACGTATGTAGAGAATTGGTTCTAGCATTATGATAGGGGAGGTTCAGTAGCCAGTTTGATTGATAGGTTTTGGGTATTACATATGCCAGTACAGTAAAGAAATATGATAAGCTATTACATAACTCATTAATGATGACTTTGTTGGTACTTGAACACTATTAGAAACAAGAGCTGCTGCTGCTGCTGCTGCTTAGTCGCTTCAGTCGTGTCCAACTCTGTGCGACCCCAGAGACGGCAGCCCACCAGGCTCCCCCTTCTCTAGGATTCTCCAGGCAAGAACACTGGAGTGGGCCACCATTTCCTTCTCCAGTGCGTGCAAGTGAAAGGTGAAAGTGAAGTCGCTCAGTCATGTCCAACTCTTAGCGATCCCATGGACTGCAGCCTTCCAGGCTCCTCCGCCCATGGGATTTTACAATTGAAATACAATACAAGCCACATGTGTTCTTGTAACCACATATAGCAACAGCAAACAGGTGAAATTATCAGTTTTAACAGTGTATTTTATTTACTCCATTATATCCAAAATATCATTTCAGTGTGTAATCAGTATTTCAAAATGTATACTGCCTCAATATTCAAATTTAATTAAAAATTCAGTTGCTCAATTGCAGTTACATTTCAAGTGCTCAGTTGCCACATGGTTAGTGGTAATACTATCACAGGATAATACAGGTCCAAATGAATGATTTCAAAAGCTATTTAGCTCTTGAATTCCTTTTTTAAAGAACTGCATTGATTCTTAACCTTTTTAGGTAATGTATTTTGTCAAGTTTGAAGACCTTGTAGTTTTTTTCCCCAAAAAATGCACATAGGCATATCCACACAAAATTTGGGCCAATTCAAGGGCTTCCCTGATAGCTCAGATGGTAAAGAATCTACCTGCAAGGCAGGAGACCTGGGTTCGATTTGTGGGTCGGGAAGATCCCCTGAAGAAGGGAATGGCAACCCACTCCAATATTCTTGCCTGGAGAATCTTACAGACAGAGGAGCCTGGTGGGCTACAGTCTGTAGAGTTACAAAGAGTCAGACACGAATGAGCGACTAACATACACACACACCTACCTACTACACCCCATCCCACCCCCTTACCTCCTAGAGTCCTTGAAGCTAGTCTGTAGAACCTTTGTAGGATATATTCACTGGATATTTATTTACCAGTAGTCTTATGTAAAACAAATGGAAAGATAGCACAGAATCTTAAAGAGTCCTCAGGCCAACTAAGGGTTGTTGTTGGAAAATACCTGATTACTTCATGCACACACACATTCACCACTCCCCTGTTATGCAAAACCACTAATATGAAGAAAAGTTATTAGTACTTTGGGGTCAGGGTTTGAGGGCTTTGCCTTTTTCCCCTGCTCTTGGCTCAGATACTCCACCTCTGAGACAGTTACTTCTTGAAATTTACAAAGCACTCTATGATTGAAGCTCAGGACAAAAAATGAAGAAGCATTCTCTTTAATGGCACAAAGTATAGAATTTTGGAAGAAAAAAGTAGTAGTGCATGTTTGTCATCTTTTTCTTCATCTGAAAGGGTAATAAGCATTTTCTTTTTTTTTTTTTACCATAGAAAGGCAGTTCATGATTTGCAGTTCCTACAAATCTAGAATTTGATCTTCAGATTTTTTTTAATAAAGCATAATAGCCTTTATTACAGAGTTTGTTATAATGGGATTTTAACACACATAGTGGATTTGATTGATACATGCAGCTAGTATTGCTTATGATGATAAATCAATCATTTGCCGTTCAGTAACATAGGAGATAGGACTGTTCCCAAAAAAAGAGCTTGTGAAGAAAACTGCCATTTAGCTATTTTTCTTAACCCTCTTTTAAAAATTCTGTGAGCAAGAGTAATTTATTTCTACTTCTGTAAAAAGGATAGATGTATCAGAGCCATAGTAGTGTCTGTGGAGAACAACGGGTATAAATTATTCCAGTAGATGTATTCTCAAACCTTTTGCATAGGAGTTAGTAGAAGAGGAAATCCTTTTTTACTTCTGAGGAATGTAACGAAATATTTAGAGTATAAATTCTTCCCTGACATCAGAGAGTCATGGTCATCACATCCAGTAGAGGGTTAAATAAGCATTAGACTCATTCCAGTTTTGATAGTCCCTTTTTCCACTTCCATCTGTAGTAACAAAAATGATTAGAGGAAAGTAGAGGGGATGATAATGCTTATTTATTCAGATTACAAAGCTTAAAGGCCATAGGTTTTATGCTAAGATTATTTTCCATAATTGAACTACTTGATAGTAGGAATATAGGAAAATCCTGTTAATGGAGTAAACCCTAAAATGTTTTGTTATGGTGAAGTTCCATATGAGTAAACAGGGTTACTTTGTATAATGAAAACAATGCTTATACATTAGAATGTGTAGTAAAGGTAGTAGGAGTAAGAAACTTGGCTAATTTCTAGCTTTATCATAATTTGCACTATTAGGTCATTTATTTGCTGATTTTGATTTCTCTCTTGTCAAGTCGTCAGTGACTTCATTAAGGATGTTTCTCCTCTGTGAGTTTTAAATAGAAGATCAATAATATCTTTAAGCTATTAACTTTTTGTCAGTTCTTTTTCTCAAAGTAGTAAAAAAAAAAAATTAGGATTATATCATGATGTGTAAGTATAGCAGTGAGGCTTACTGACTAGTTCAAGGGTCAGATAAGAGAGCAATTTCATATATTAAGTGTACTGTTGTTGCCTTTCAGCAGACTGTAGAAACAATGCTCTTGTACCTGGAAGCATTCAAGTAAACGGCCATGGAGGGCAGCCGTCTAAGCTTGTGAAGAGGGGACCTGGGAGGAAGCCTAAGGTGGAAGTTAATAACAGCAGTGGTGAAGTTACACACAAGAAGAGGGGTCGGAAGCCCAAAAAGCTCCAGTACACAAAGCCTGAAGTTTCGGAGCAAAATAGCGTGCATCCCATCAGGGATGAAGTAGTTCCTTCCTCAACCTGCAGTTTTCTTTCTGAAACTAATATCATAAAGGAGGATTTGTTACAGAAAAAGAGTCGTGGAGGCAGAAAACCCAAAAGGAAGATGAAGACACAAAAACTAGACTCAGATCTCATAGTTCCTACAAGTGTTAAAATGCTAAGGAGAAGTAACCGAAAAAAGACAGATGATCCCATGGATGAGGAGGAGGAGTTTGAGGAACTTAAAGGCTCTGAACCTCACATGAGAACTAGAAATCAAGGTCGAAGGACAGCCTTCTATAATGAGGATGACTCTGAAGAGGAGCAAAGGCAGCTGTTGTTTGAAGACACTTCTTTGACTTTTGGAACCTCTAGTAGAGGACGAGTCCGAAAGTTGACTGAAAAAGCAAAAGCTAATTTAATTGGGTGGTAACTTGCACCAAAATATTTTACTTCAAAATCTATAAAGC
Source organism: Bos indicus x Bos taurus (assembly GCF_003369695.1). Taxonomy (NCBI): domain Eukaryota; kingdom Metazoa; phylum Chordata; class Mammalia; order Artiodactyla; family Bovidae; genus Bos; species Bos indicus x Bos taurus. Next base: position 18,651,265 of record NC_040084.1, on the reverse strand, counting down.
AGGTACAGTTAAGGAGTATGTAGAACTAAGGCTTCTGCTTCCTTGCTGCTATGACGGATATGGGAATGTTATGATTTGATTTGCAAAAAAACAAACTTACAAGACGCTTCACTTCTTTAAATGAATATATATATATAAATATATACATATATATTTTAAATGTTTGCTATTTATTGCCCTTAGATAGGTTATGCATTTCAACATTCATTTCATTTACTGTTCAAAGCAAAAGAAATTGAGGCTCTATAATGAACTCCCAATTTATTTCTGGAAAAGACAGTTCTGCTACACTCTTAAGGAGCGTATAATATTCCTTAGTGATAGAGCATTTTATGTTAAAATGAATTATTTTTGACCAAGCCAGGTACATTTCTGTTTATACAGAAGTCTTGCCCCTAGGAGGACAGGTGTTAACCAGAGTAGCAGTGAATTAAGAATTGTGTTTCCTCTAAAGATAAATTTAAAATTCCCACCATTTGATACCCTGAAAAGTTTAATTTTAATTATAGAATGTTCATCTACAGAGAATCTAGAGGAGGCTTTTGCTGTATTCCATTTCTGCCAAACTTAAGAGAAAAATGTACTGATAAAAAGGAAACATATCCACATTGGAAAACATTTGACTGTCTAATTTTTCAGACCTTGATTCTTATGTCAATCACTCAATCTCTGTTTATTGTGCCAAAGACTGAGAATCAGTGCAGTGGAAAGCCTGTTTTTGACTGTCAGGACAGCATACACTTTTTCAATATTGGAAAGGCTATATATTATTCTAAAGAGCAAGTTATTAAAGAGTTATGCTGAGATGTATCTTTTTTTGGTACTAATAGTAGAAAATAATGCACTGGTGGGTCCTTTGACAGAGATGTTTTAGAGAAAATGTTTAAGTGGTTAAAGGATTCAAGGAAAATAACAGGAAAAAGGTATGGGATTTGATGTTTACTTGTTAATCTGGATTAATGTCATTTCTAAACTTTAGACATATCTAATAGGCTAAAATGACTTACAAAGAAATGTGTCTGTGTGTGTATGTGTATATATTGACAAATGGGTATAATTGAATATATATACAAACACATACTTATATGCTATTACCCAGGTATAAATTCTTTTATCAGGATTTTTTAGATAGTGGTAGAATAAAAATAATTTTAAAAGGTCATACTTTATAGTTTAATTTTAAGGGGAAGATTGGTTATTTTCAATTATTAAAGGTTTAAAAATAGGCCAAATCACTTTTTATGCAATCATGTTTTATACAGTGGTCTCATTGCACATTGTGTTTTTTCTGCACTTTTTATGGTATCCTTCACGCTGGTATGTCAGTATACACCCAAGAAAAATTCCATTTAATGATTGTGCCTTGTATTCTATTATTTTTTGCATCATTAGTAAAATTAAGTTGTCTATTGTAAATGATAACTATATGACTTAGGAGAATGTATTGCTATATGTACTGCTATGGAAAAGGAAAGCAGTTATTTATTTGTTTATGGTACAGTTAGTTATTTTATACCTTAAAAACCGACATAAATACCATTTCTATTGTTTAAAGATTATTGTCCATTTTTTTAAAAGTTTAAAGAATGTAGTATTTTCTGAGGACTGGTATGGTACAAAAATGTAACCAAAATTTTCAGATACTACATTTTTAAAAAGCGAGGATGGGGAAAATATGTATCAGCATGGCCCTGGTGTAGAAGAATAATGTCTTTAATTGAACCTTGGCAAAATACATTACATAATTACTTGTGTAATATTTCTGGTAGGGATAAATGTTAGCTGTCAGTTGATTATGTCTTGAAAAAGAATGGAAAGTCACACATTTGGGCTTTTTAGATTGTTTGTAACTAAATTTGTACAGAAATTCTCCTGTGAAATTAAGTAAACCATTTTCCAGATCTTAACTGGATTGCTGTGATTTTGCAGTTGAAAATAATTTCAAATTTTTCAGGTTTTTTGTATATTTATTTTTTTCTAACAAATATATTTAACTATATAATTAAAGTTCAGTAGTTAAACTCTTCATAATGCAGAAATGGATGGCTTGGTTGTATAGTGAAACGAGTCTCTCAGTTACACCATTACTGGATATAATAGTGTGTATGTTTGAAATTTAAGTCATTAATTTGTTGCTTTTGAAGGCAATCTATTTGAAACATGTAATTTCCTGATGGTATCTGCATTGTATTAGAAAATAAGGCTATAAAATCCATTTTTGTAAAAAATATGTGTATAGTTTTAAGGTGTGTACAGAGAAGGGAAGAGCGTACACAGTCTTAGGAGTGAAATTCACTGCTAGTAGGGTGTATTAGTTCTAACACTTGAGCAAAAGAAACGAGTATTTACCATCTTACCTGCAAGAAGTAAATATTATTCCAGTGCATTCTAAAGGCACTATATACTTATGACCTTATTTGCATATTATTAGACACTGGTTTCCTAGGCAAAAATGACTTGGATCAGCTTCTTTGTAATTGAAACACTTAAAATGTATTAGTAATAACCAGATATATCTAGATTTTATATTTTTATAATTTAACTTCTATACACTGCAAAGTTGAATTGAGAAATTTAAGTTATCACCATAGTCTTGTTCTGTGTTGACCATTAGAAAAATCTCTTCTTGGAGTCATTTAACACCAGGTATATACTGTTTATAGGTCAAAGGAAATGTTGGCGGTTGTCTTAGGTGAGCAATAAAAGAATACTAAGTTTATTCAAAGTTTCAGAATACAACTTTTGGTTACATTCTTAGAAAAATTGTATTTTTAAGTACCTAACCCTAATACTATTCTCTCCTTTGACCCCAACATTCTCAAGTTCCAGTGAAATGTTATAAAATTAGAGAATGTTGTAGATGAGCAGATAAACAGTCTGATTACAGTCCGATAACTCTGGGCAGTAGAAATATACTTTTAAAAAAAAGTGTATTCTTTTCAGTCTACTATTATGGCATTGGACCATTTTATGCATATATTCATGAACTAAAGATTTGGCCTTGTTTTCATTGTTTTTATTATTGCACATCACAAATTTGAAGACTGATAGTATTGTCACAAAATGATCTTCCTCTTTAAATTTATTTAGAATAAATGTGCAGAGTATTTGTGAGCTTGCTTAGGTCACATCTGAGACATGAAGTTTGGCTGAATCTAGTATCACTTGGACATGAATATGTAATATACACTGATCAACAAAAGATCCTTGTAGCATGTATGTTAACATTTTAAACTCTTCCTTATCTGCAATGCAGTAGGTTAATCAGACATTTTAACAAAAGTATTCAAGTAACATTTTTAGTTTATAATGCTAGTAGCATTATTTACATGTTTTGATATATGATTTGTAATATAAATTAGCTTCTCCAGTTTATAGTGTTTAATTCTAGCATTCCATTTTATACATGCATATATACCTCTCTCTCAGATGTCAACTGGAAGCAATTTTGACTGTTTTCTACCTAATGAAGTCAAACTGTTATTCTGAATGTTTTTGTTCACCTGAAACTTATTTTTGAGTAGGTTGAAAGGACCAAGATACTTGAGTGTTAAAAGGGCTACAAGTGTCCTCTTTATATGCGGGAAATACATGATTGTAAAAGTCACAAAAGGGGAAGTACTTTTATGCTCTGTGGATTATCCAATATTTAGTTTTTTTAGATTGTTTTAAAACAGGTTGAGAAGTGGTTTAGTTAAATTTAGGTGACAATTTATTTTCCAACTAAAATTGAAAAATACACCTTTTCCTCACTTCCCTCCTTGCAGTTCCTCTCAGGTCCCAAGTTTCCAAGTGATTTGAACTAAATATTACATTTATTGAGAAGCTGTTTTTGTTCTTAATTATACTGAGCTAAGCACTCCAGATGGAAAGTCATTTTGTACTATGTACAATACCCAAGAAGCGGTCACATTGAGTCAGAAGACTGTAAGTACCACTTTTGACGCTCCAGATATTAACCTTGTACACACTGTAATAAAACAATTAGAAAATATTATGAGCTATAAATATATATATATTATTTTTAGTTTTGATAGCTCTGTGTTTAAATACTTTTTTAATGCAGATAAAATCATCAGGAAATTAACCTTATATGGCACAAACCAAATACATAATAGTGGGTGGCTCTGAGTTTCTACGTTTAAGGAGCTAAGAAAATAGGTTTGAGATGATAAATAGTACACACACCTATGATGCAGATGTACACATGCTCGTTACTTTTAAGATTGTGCTGTGTTGATTGATCACAATGAAATGTTATAAATTGAGACAAAATACAAAGTTACATTTTTGGACCATATTAAAACTGCAAGAAGATGGGGTCTTACTTAAAGATCTTTTAGACAACTGTTAAATCCTGTCACATGATATTTAGACGTGTAGAATGTAGCTCAATTTTTGAAAAGTAACTGACCTAGAGGGTTAATGTTGAAACTGACACATTTTCAAATTAAAATGCTTATTTTGTACAGAAAACAACGTTAAACACAAGCAAATCTGTTGTATGTAATAAGTAACAGAGTTTTAAAAAGAAATTAATTATTTAGCTTTATTGAGGTTTTTGGTTTTTCTTTCTGGAAACCTGAAGTATCATGTTATAAACGGCAGTCTCACACCAGAATAGCAGTGCCCTTTCTTTTTGTACATATTGATTGGACCTTTCTTTACTGTTAGGTGGACACTTTCTATGTTAGTTTTGAAGCATAATTCTTTGAATCCTTTTATACAAACTAGAATGTATGTGTAAGAATTCCTGTCCCTGCAATGTAGTAACTACAAACTTATTTTTAAATAAATAGAAAACTTGTTTTTCTAAGCTATTTTGTAGAGCCTGCTTTCTTTATTTTTATTTTGTAACACGAAAAACACTCAGTACATAGTTTCAAGAGGTATTACATAAATGCTGTTACATTAGTGTTCCCAATGCCTTGTCTCCTTAGCAAAATGTTAAAATATATTAGCTAATTAAAGGATTGTGGGTCCCCTACTGCTGCTGCTAAGTCACTTCAGTCGTGTCCGACTCTGTGTGACCCCATAGACGGCAGCCCACCAGGCTCCCCCGTCCCTGGGATTCTCCAGGCAAGAACACTGGAGTGGGTTGCCATTTCCTTCTCCAATGCATGAAAGTGAAAAGTGAAAGTGAAGTCGCTCGGTCGTGTCTGAATCTTCGCGACCTTGCCATTTCCTTCTCCAATGGGTCCCCTAATGTAATTAATTCCCCAAAAACCCAAAGGTTAGAAATGTATTTGCTTTTCATTGTGACAACTACATTGATTTGCTACTATGAATAAGTTACCATACAAGGTATAAATCTTTAAAACTTTCCTGTGAGAGATATTTCAAAGGAATAGTTCACTTAAGTATTTTCTCAAAAATATGAAGTGAAATTTCTGGGAAAATTAAATGGAGGCATGATGAAAACATTTCATTTGTTAAGCAGTTATACAAAATGAGATTTGTAAAGCTTTGGCTGTTTTTCTAGACAGATCAGTATACATTTTTATTGACATCCTGAGAATTCCAATTTTAGTACAAAGAGTACAAGACTATAATAAATGCAACTCCAGTTAAGCACGAGATAGTTTGTTTTTAGTGATCATTTCTCCTTAAGTAATTTTGTTTAAATGACTTTGTATAAAACAAATTTTTAAGTTGAGGAAAGCAGATAAATGTTTCCAGGTACCTCTTCCTGAAGCATGCTGATACTAATACTTAGTTTATACTTAGGAGAACCAGCCAAGAAAAAGTTTATTTTTAGCAATCACATTTTACTAGTTTCTCTTTTGTAGTAGTACCAACTGTATGTTCCAGGCTAAGCTTGTCCATTATTTCAGAACAAGAAGATGAAAAGCCAAAGCTCAAAATTTCTGTTCTTTGCAATAGAAAACCTTGTATTTGTAATCTCTTTGCTTTTAACATATTTACCATATATTGATTGCTCTTTTGGGGTTTTGTTGGGTGGGAAAAATAGTGGAAAGGTTTCAATTCCGTACCTTTTTGCCTAATATATTAGGCATGTTGATAATAGAGTATTGTTGGTAACACAATTGTCATGGGAAGAACTGGGTTTGGAGTTGAATCATTTTACCTCTTGAATTTCACTCTTCTCATCTGTAAAGTTAAGAAAAACAAACACTGATTAGACTATGTGCAAGGTACAATTCAAGTCAAAGAGTTCACGGTTCTTCCTCACGTGTATGTTGTCTGGTGTGCTCTCAGCTCAATCGTGGCTTTTCTATTTGGTCCCTGAATATGCGATTTAATGTGTAACTTGCAGGCAAATGTCTTGTGGCCATGACACGATTGTAGTAAGTATGAGATCTTTTTACCCTTAGTTTCAATGATACTGTTGTAACACACCATAAATTGTGAATTGAGTTCAAATATTTGTGTACTAGTAATAAGTACAAAAGTTTATGATTTTCCAAAGGGCTCTGAGGAATCTCAAAGACAGTGTAGAATGCATCCTGAAATGTCTATTTAAGATCCAATCTTTGGAAAGCAAAAACAAAAGATTTTGAGGAAATTTAATTGCTTGTGTCTGAGAATAGTTGGTTTCCCATTTAATTAAAAATGAAATAAAATATTTAAATACAGAAGGCAGAACTATTTTAAGGAAACTTACATCTTTGACAAATGGAAACGTTTGTTTTATTTTTGGTCTTCCTTTTAGTAAAAAGGACATTGTAAAGTCAAAGCAAAGCAAATTACTCTGATGAGATATGGAAAATCCAAGCAGATTATGTAGAAGTTAAAGAGCAACTCAGTCTCTTTTCAAGCTCTTTAAGAACATGATTATTGTAACAGAAAACCAAATTCTAGTTTGGTTTTGAGAAGTTTTACAAGCTCTTCCTTCCCTTCTTGTGAGTAAGTACATCAAAGCTAGGGAAATTGTCAAATTTTTAACACACTGTAGTTTATTTTCTGGTTCTTGTTCTCTCTTCTTAAATGTACTTCTTTTTCACATTTTGGAGCATATAGACGCTTCAGGACAAAACTTTGTCCTAGAAAAACTCATTCCATTATCCTGATTCTCAGTTTTATTTTTCTGTCACTATTTTTTCTTGGTCAGCTACCAATATTAATTATAACTTTTAACCAAAATAACTTTGATTTCAGAGAAGATTGAAAGTAACTTGAAAACTATCATATGTAAGCATTTTTTTTAGAGTGCAAAGCTCACGAATACACATAATTTTGAAATCTTAAAATTGGAAAAATAAACATGTCCGTTACATGTATGACCCAAAGATAGCCCCTCCGTAGTACATAAATACAAGCAGATATATATGAACTTAAAATTATGCATGGCAATATTTCAGTATTGAATCTTACAATTAGGTGCTCAGTGATTACAAATCATTGCAAATAGGTACTCAATGATTATCCATTGATTTAGTTTAATATTAGTCCAAAGTTTTAGGTTACCTGAAGATCTTGAAGATTATGTTCAAGCTGACATACTGCAGGACACAACTGATGTTATAAAAACATCTGTCGGAATTATGATTCCGCTTGCCGCAAAGTCACTTCAGTCGTGTCCGACTCTGTGCGATCCCATAGACGGCAGCCCACCAGGCTCTTTTGTCCCTGGGATTCTCCAAGCAAGAACACTGGAGTGGGTTGCCAGTTCCTTCTTCAATGCATGAAAGTGAAAAGTGAAAGTGAAGTCACTCAGTCGTGTCCGACCCTCAAGCGACCGCATGGACTGCAGCCTACCAGGCTCCTCCATCCATGGGATTTTCCAGGCAAGAGTACTGGAGTGGGGTGCCATTGCCTTCTGATTCAGTTTACTTGAACACATATTTTATGTTTCTAGCTCTTCCAAATATTATGTAAGAGTGATGTTAACTTACCTAGTCAGACCAGCATAAGAAATTTAGGGGCTTCAGATTAACATGTCTCTTCATGAGACAGCAGACTGAGTTCTCACTTAGAAAAAATACCCTTGCATTATACTCCATATAAGTTTAATTGGTCCAAGATTTGCCTTGTTTTTAACTCTTACTTATTTATTCATGGCTGTCGTGGGTCTTCATTGCTGTGTGTGCTTTTCCTTCGTGCTGAGCAGGGGCTGCTCTTTAGGTGCGGTGTGCAGGCTTCTCACTGTGGTGCTTCTCTCCTGGCAGAGCATGGGCTCTCGGACGCCCAGACTTCCGTAGCTGGGGCTCCCACGCTTTAGAGCACAGGCTCACTACTCATCGCGGCACATGGGCTTAGTAGCTCCACGACATGTGGGATCTTCCTGGATCAGGGATCGAACCTGTGTCTCCTGCATTGGCAGGCGGATTCTTTACCACTGAGCCACCAGTGAAGCCCAAGATTTGTCTTAATTATATGAATTGAAATTCTTAAAATACTTGTGTTTGTTGCTTCTGTAAGATTGTTTTTAATGTCTTACTTAAAAGTAATAGAAATTTAGTTTCTCTTATTTTCTGTTAATTTGGGAAATAGTTTATAAATGAGTGAAATTGTATGGTAGTTTGAGCATTCTTTGGCATTGCCTTTCTTTGGGATTGGAATGAAAACTAACCTTTTCCAGTCCTGTGGCCACTGCTGAGTTTTCCAAATTTGCTGGCATATTGAGTGCAGCACTTCCACACCATCATCTTTTGGGATTTTAACAGCATCATCTTTTAGGATTTAAATAACTCAGCTGGAATTCCATCATCACTAGCTAGGAATGCTTCCTAAGGCCCACTTGACTTCACACTCCAGGATGTCTGGCTCTAGGTGAGTGACTACACCTTCATGGTTATCCCAGTCATCAAGACCTTTTTTTGTGCCTGTGTATTCTTCTGTGTATTCTTGCCACCTTTTTTCAATCTCTTCTTTTCTATTAGGTCCTTGCCACCTTTTTTCAATCTCTTCTACTTCTATTAGGTCCTTGCCACTTCTGTCCTTTATTGTGCCTGTCTTTGCATAAAATGTTCCCTTGGTATCTCCAATTTGTTTTGAAGAGATTCTAGTTTTTCCCATTCTATTGTTTTCTTCTGTTTCTTTGCATGGTTCACTTAAGGCTTTCTTATCTCTCCTTGCTATTCTCTGGAACTCTGCATTCAGATGGGTAAATCTTGCCTTTTTCCTTTGCCTTTGGCTTCTCTTGTTTTCTCACTATTCGTAAGGCCTTCTCAGACAACCACTTTGCCTTCTTGAATTTCTTTTCTTCGGGATGGTTTTGGTTACCACCTCCTGTACAGTGCTACAAACCTCCATCCACAGTTGTTCAGGCACTCGGTCTACCGATCTAATCCCTTGAATCTATTGTCAACTGCACTGTATAATTATAAGGGATTTGATTTAGGTCATACCTGAATGGTCCACTAGTTTTCCCTACTTTCTTCAATTTAAGCCTGAGTTTTGCAATAAGGAGCTCGTACTGAGCCACAGTCAGCTCCGGGTCTTGTTTTTGCAGACTGTATAGAACTTCATCTTCAGCTGCAAAGAAAAGAACCAGTCTGATTTCGGTGTTGACCGTCTGGTGATGTCCACGTGAAGATTCATCTCTTGCACTGTTGGAAGAAGGTGCTTGCTATGACCAGCGTGTTCTCTTGGCAAAACTTTGTTAACCTCTGCCCTGCAAAGCCAAACTTGCCTGTTATTCCAGGTATCTCTTGACTTCCGACTTTTGCATTCCAGTTCCCTGTGATGAAAAGGCCATCTTTTTTGGTGTTAATTCTAGAAGTTCTTGTAGGTCTTCACAGAACTGTTCAACTTCAGCTTCTTCAGTATTAGTGGCTGGGACATAGACTGAAAAGGGCAGGAGGAGAAGGGGGCGACAGAGAATGAGATGGCTGTATGGCAGCATCACTGACTCAATGGACATGAGTTTGAGCAAATCCGGGAGATAGTTGTGGGGAAAAAGTCTAGACAACGTGACATCAGTCAGGCTCTCCCTACTCCCTCACCCCCTCTTACCTTGTGTTCAGTAAACAACAATATTGCTGACCTTGCATGGTTATGCAACAGCTATAGCACTGCGCCTGTGTGCCCGCTTGGCCATGGGCTACTTTTGCTCTGTCTTAGTGTATCTGTAATACCTGAGGACTCCCAGCAGCTGCTGCCTGGAGAGAATAAACACGTCTGCAGTCCCCAGGGCTCTTCGAGTCTTCTTCCAGCTTCCCTGGTCGTGCCTTATCTACCCCAGGTTCAGTGAACCATGCGAGCAACAAGACAATAGTGAAGGACAAGGAAGCAGAAGCAGCCAGGTGGGGTCTTCATCCCTTTTCCACAGGACTGTGGATGGATCACTGACAGTGGGGAATTGTAATACGGAAGATCCTGTGTATTCTATCACTTAGCATTTACTATACAAAAGAGGTCTTGGCCAGAAAGAGTAGTTGGACATTTTGGCATGTATGAGAAACTATATTTCAGAGTGAGGTCTATCAGAAAGTTAATCAGCTCATTCCCGACTGTCAGTTGTACCCAGGGCTCCTATGGGGAAATTAGAATTGGGTACCTCAAATCCAAGGGGGCCCCTGGGCCTGTTCATTCATCAGTCTTCCTCTCGTTCTTCCCTGTGAGAGGCTCTTGGCTTTCTCCTTTTGTTTCTTCTTAAGTTTTAGCCTAGAGCAATCTTTTTTCTGATGACTTTCCTCCCCTCCCCAATGGTGACTAACTTGTCTTTTGGGTTACTTGCTTCTGAGAAGTCAATGATGCTTCCAGAAAAGTGTCTTTTGGTTTAGCATCTTTATTCTGTTGCTGTTCCCTCTTGAAAGCAACATCTTAAAAGCAACATCTACCAACTGATAAAGTGTTCATTCCAAATGCACCATCTAATTGTTGCAACTTTCTACTGATAATCTGAGATTATCAAATTTACCCCCCCCCCCGCCAAAGGTCAAATTTACCATTCTAGTATGTTCAGGAGCCTTGGGATCTGCACTCATATGTCTGTAGGCCTGATAAATCCAGAGGGGACTTCATTTTTTTTTTTTTTTTTTAAATTTTCTGTGTTGCTTGGATTTTTTTCAAACACTTTCTTTGGTTCCCCTTTTCAAAGCTCTGCCAAGATGTTCTAACAAGTAGAACTCTAATAAGGGACTTCTTCCCTCCTTGGGGCCCCAGTTTGGTTCAGCTATGGGTACTTCCAAGTGGGCTTCAGATGTAGAACATCCTCTCTATAAGGAGGTTGCAACTTTTCCAATTTAAAAAGCCTAAGAAACCCAGCCCACTGGCTGTTTACATTTAGGACCCCTACAAGGTAACAGTGTAACGGAAACTGTCCACCTTGGGAGTGGCTCTGACCCAAATTGGGCGCCCTGTCGGGTTGGGTCTCAGATGGCAATGCCAGATCAGGTCCCTGTGCCCCAGAAACTAACAGGCTTTTCTTCTTGCTTCCTAGAAGAAGGTGGAGTTCCGAGCCCCAGTGTCAGGAATAGGGCTTGGATAGGAAGGGGAAGTGGTGGAAGGGGTGTATATAGTGGCATGGTGGCCAGGGAAGCTGAGGCATCCAGATCTCTGGAGGAGTTAAGGTCTGAAACAGCGTATCCTCACTGTCTTATTTCTCTTGAAGTAATAGCACAAATGCTTGTATGTAAAGGATTTCATCATTCTTTCCCGCCTCTTTGCAGAATAGCTACAGAGCCATTCAAAAGCCACCATAAAACTGTAAGTAGCCATTGACAATCTCAAGCAGAGTACATCATGAGAAACGCTGGGCTGGAAGAAACACAAGCTGGAATCAAGATTGCCGGGAGAAATACCAATAACCTCAGATATGCAGATGACACCACCCTTATGGCAGAAAGTGAAAAACTAAAAAGCCTCTTGATGAAAGTGAAAGTGGAGAGTGAAAAAGTTGGCTTAAAGCTCAACATTCAGAAAACGAAGATCATGGCATCTGGTCCCATCACTTGATGGGACGTAGATGGGGAAACAGTGGAAACGGTGTCAGACTTTATTTTTTTGGGCTCCAAAATCACTGCAGATGGTGATTGCAGCCATGAAATCAAAAGATGCTTACTCCTTGGAAGGAAAGTTATGACCAACCTAGATAGCCTATTGAAAAGCAGAGACATTACTTTGCCAACAAAGGTCTGTCTAGTCAAGGCTATGGTTTTTCCGGTGGTCATGTATGGATATGAGAGTTGGACTGTGAAGAAAACTGAGCGCCGAAGAATTGATGCTTTTGAACTGTGGTGTTGGAGAATGCCGGGGCCAGCCGGCAAAGTCGATCAGGTCCCAAGAACTTGCACGGCAGGGCTAAGAAAGAAACTAAAGCAAGAGACTACAACAAAGATGGGGTCGAGAGGTTCAGACACGTCTCCGCGAAGGGACGCAGTCTGACACCAACTTTATTCAGCATCTCATATTTACACAGAAGAGCGTGAGAAAGACAAGACAGTTGACTTTTTTCTTGGTTGGCCTATACATCTTACAAACAGTCATAAGAAATCTTGAGAGCATGGGAATGGCTCCCTGTTATTATTTCTTAAACCAGATAACTTTTCCCTGTGCGTGAGAAGTTTGCACAAAACTCCAGGTGCCTGCAGTAAATAAGCGCCTAATCTCTGGGGTGGCGGGACAGAGAGCTATGTTTGCAAGCAAACCCTCAAGGACTGAGGCAGCTCCCAGAGCTGTGTCCTTCGGACAAAGGACCCCATTCTCACGGGCAGCTCCCCACAGGAGAATACTCTTGAGAGTCCCTTGGACTGCAAGGAGATCCAACCAGTCCATCCTAAAGGAGATCAGCCCTGGGATTTCTTTGGAAGGACTGATGCTGAGGCTGAAACTCCAATACTTCGGCCACCTCATGCGAAGTGTTGACTTACTGGAAAAAACCCTGATGCTGGGAGGGATTAGGGGCAGGAGGAGAATGGGGATGACAGAGGGTGAGACGGCTGGATGGCATCACTGAATCAATGCGCATGAGTTTGAGTGAACTCCGGGAGTTGGTGATGGACAGGGAGGCCTGGCGTGCTGTGATTCATGGGGTCACAGAGAGTCGGACACGAATGAGCAACTGAACTGAACTGAACTGCACTGAACCATTAAAAGCGTGCCTCTTTGCCCTGGAATCAACCCACCAGGCTGAATTCTGGGATGGGGCTTTTGGTAATTTTAGGAGTCAAGGGGGATCTTTCCTTTCTCCCTTGGGAAAAGAAACAGACAAGGACAGTTGTTTTTTTTTTTTTCCATGTTTCTTTCCTCCATTTGACGTCAGTAGAAGTTTTTAACATCATCAAATTGACTTGGCTGTAAATGGAGAAAGGGCACAAAACAAAATGAAACAAAATCCCCAAAGGAGAAACTGAAAACCCTAAATAAACCCTCAAGTTGTTTCTTGGGAGTTTTATATATGCCAATGACGCAGGAGACCACAAACAACATAATTCACACAGCAAGACTGACAGTATATGGTGCAGGGGCTCCCAAGATAACCCAACCTAAACCCTTATCACTCATGAGTTCATAGCTGTAATCAGATCACTTATCCAAAATGGGCCTAGAGGACTTTCTTCAGGGATTGTGAAACATTCTGCATTTTTTAAAGACAGAAATATAAGATGAACAAAACAAAAATGGCACACACAAATGCTAGCATCCAAAGAAATAAACAAACTGGTATATAAATTGGGTAAAAGTCCAGCAACTGTTTCCTCTCTGTAACAGTTTACCTTGCTGAAATCAGGGGGAAATAAGTGGCTTATTCTGGACAGAAAAACCCCAAACAGAGAGGAAACAAAATTTTGGCCTTATTCATGGGAGCAACTTACCCTACTGTGTGGAACTCATCAGCTCCCAGACTGCCAAGTGCTGGAACAGGGGAAGTTTGAAGGGAAGATCCATAGGACAAGTGGTCCTGGCAGTTGCTGGGGCCTTACTCAAAAATTCTCCAACCGGGGCCGGCTGGCCCTGAACACCAAGGCTTCTGGCTGGCTTCACCAACATTTGTTACCAAGTTCAGGCCAGTACTGCTTGCTGCAGGACAGGCCCATATCAAGAGATGAATTGTCGGGGCAAGGAATGGCAACTTTATTCTGAAAGCCAGCAGACTCAAGATGGTGGACTCATGTCCCTAAGAATCTTCTTGTGTAAATTAAAATTCATGCTTCTTTTACACTAAAAGGGGAGGGCATAAATTCAAACATTTCCTGTTTCTAGTCAGCCTCTGGATATGATGTATTTACTTCTTCTTTCCTGTAGTCATTCACAGATAGGCCTGGTCAGGATGTTTCCTGTGAGCTAAACAAAGCTTAATGCTGATTAGTGTTAGTTCTAGAAGGTCTTGTAGATCTTCATAGAATTGTTCAACCTCAGCTTCTTTGTCATTAGTAGTTGGGGCATAGACTTGGATTACTGTGATGTTGAATGGTTTGTCTTGGAAACAAACCGAGATCATTCTGTTGTTTTTGAGGCTGTACCCAAGTACTGCATTTCAAACTCTTTTGTTGACTATGAAGGCTGCTCCATTTCTTCTAAGGGATTCTTGCCCACAGTAGTAGATATAATGGTTGTTTGAATTAAATTCTCCTATTCTGGTCTATTTTAGTTCACTGATTCCTAAAATGTCAATGTTTACTCTTGTCTGACCCTGTCAATTTACCTTGATTCATAGACCTAACATTCCAGGTTCCTATACAATATTGTTCTGTACAGCATCAGACTTTCACCACCAGACACATCCACAACTGAGCGAATTTTCTGCTTTAGCCCCACCTCATCATTCTTTATGGAGCTGTTTCTCTGCTCTTCCTCAGTAACATATTGGAACACCTACTGACCTGGGGGCTCATCTTCCAGTGTCACATCTTTTTGCCTTTTCATTTTGTTTGTGGGGTTCTCAAGGCAAGAATACTGAACTGGTTTGCCATTTCCTTCTCCAGTGGACCGCGTTTTTCAGGCCCTAATCAGCAGGGACATACCCTATCTTCCACATAGATAGGAGACATGCCCAGTGCCTTGGTTGTTCCACTGCTGGTCCTCACTGAGCCTGTAAACCTTCACCTGTCAAAGTGCCACCCAGGCCCTGAGCAAAGGCCCTGCTGGAGTCCCCAGGAAAGGGGTCTGGGGAAGACTGGAGCCAAGGTTGGAAGACCCCCTGGAGCGGAGGGCTCCCTGGCCTCACTGCTGCTACTGGCCACCCTGGGGCTGATCTGCCACCCCCATGGCCCACCTTTCCTCTCCTTTGGCTCCTAGGCATTATTGTCCAGGCCCAGCAAGCCCTGCCACCCTGAGGTGGACATGCAGTGCTTCTCGGCCTCCTGCCCCATGGCACTAGCAACTTGGGGTGCCGGTCATTATCCTGCTCCCACCTCTGCCTCTACCATGATACTAGCAAAGCCTCTTTTCTTGCCACTGCTGCCTCTGTGTGGATCACAACAAACTATGGAAAATTCTTAAAGAAATGGGAAAACCACATTATCTTACCTGTCTCCTGAGAAACCTGTATGCAGGTCAGGAAGCAACAGTTAGAACAGAACATGGAACAACAGACTGGTTCCAGATTGGGAGTACATCAAGGCTGTATAGTGTCACCCTGTTTCTTTAACTTCTATGCAGAATACATCATGCCAAATGCCAGGCTGGATGAATCACAAACTGGAATCAAGATTGCCGGGAGAAGTATCGACAACCTCAGATATGCAGATGACACCACCCTTATGGTAGAGAGCGAAGAGGACCTAAAGAGACTCTTGATGAAAGTGAAAAAGGAGAGCGAAAAAGTTGGCTTAAAACTCAACATTCAAAAAACGGAAGATCGTGGCATTTGGTCCCATCACTTCATGGCAAATAGATGGGGAAAAAGTAGAAACAGTGTCAGATTTTATTTTCTTGGTCTCCAAAATCACTGAGAATAGTGACTGCAGCCACAAAACTAAAAGACACTTGCTCCTTGGAAGAAAAGCTATGATAAACATACACAGCACATTAAGAAGCTGAGATATAACTTCGCTGACAAAGGTCCATCTAGTCAAAGCTATGGTTTTTCCAGTAGTCATGTATGGATGTGAGAGTTGGACCATAAAGAAAGCTGAGCAACAAAGAATTGATGCTTTTGAACTGTGGTGCTGGAGAAGACTATTGAGAGTCCTTTGGAGAGCAAGGAGATCAAACCTGTCAATCCTAAAGGAGATCAGCCCTGGGATTTCTTTGGAAGGAGTGATATTGAAGCTGAAGGTCCAATACTTTGACCACCTGATGTAAAGAGCCTGATGAAAAACCCCTGATGATGGGGAAGATTGAGGGCAGGAGAAGAAGAGGGCAACAGAAGATGAGTTGGTTGGATGGCATCGCCGACTCAATGGACATGAGTTTGAGCAAACTCAGGGAGATAGTGAAGGACAGGGAAGCCTGGCGTGCTGCAGTTCACGGTGTCACAAAGAGTCAGACATGACTGAGCGACTGAACGACAACATCAAATGCTGACCTGGGAGCAGGGTTCCCAGAGATGGGCCATTATGTGTAATTTTAGCATACAGGCAACATACCTTTAGTGATTAACTTGTAATAGAATACAAAGGTTCTTCTTTATAACACTTTTTATTGAATACCCAACAGATATTTCTAGACATATGTATTAATCCAGATCATCCAAGAAGTAGGTGAGAATATGGGATTAAACATAAAATGATTTGAATAAAGGAAGTGCTATTAAAGAGTCAACTCATTGCCAAAGACCCACTGGGAACGATTAAAGGCAAAAGCAGTAGGGGGCAGTGGAGGATGAGATGGTTAGATACCATCACTGACTCAATGGACATGAATTTGAGCAAACTCTGTGAGATAGTGGAGGACAGAGGAGCCTAGAGTGTTGTAGTCTGTGAGGTCACACGAGTCAGATGCAACTTAGCAACTGAACAATGAAAGAAATTGGGAAGGAGCCAGGAAAGGCTGGGAGATCCATCAGACTGCAGTGTAAGTCTGACCCCAGTGAAGGAGAAAGTGAAGTAAAGTTGGGTGATAGCATCCCAATTGCCATGTAGTCTAAGAAAGGTCAGCAGGACAAGTGGGGAGTCCTTGAGTCAAAGCTGACTAGAGAGGTGTGAAGTCATAGCACAGATGCAGTGATGGAATTCCGAGTGCAGTTACTGGGGCCCCTAGTCTAGGCTCCCTGTAGATGCAATTCTTCCAGCCCCATTCTCTATGGCCGCTATGACATGCTTAAGAGTTTGGGGCTTTATTTTAGACTTGAGGTCAGTGTAACATTTCTGCTTATATGATTGCCATTGCTTCAAACTTCTTGATGGATTACATTGTTAGGAATGCTGACTCACAGTCCTTGAATAATTTTCTCTACCTAATCTCAGTTATTTATAATTTAGTGCGTGATATGAAATCTGGTCCACCAGGATCCATAAGATGTGGTCAGAAGCATACACGTGAATCATAATAACAATTCTGCCAGTAATACCTAAGCTATAAAAGCTTTAACTAAATTGTTAATGTTAATTGGTACCAATAAAATATATTCATCTTATTAAACCAACTAGCATAATTACCTGACAAGGGAGTCTTCCATGGTCACATAGGTTATGAATGATTCATTGAAAATCTTGAAAGCAGTTCTATATATGTCATATTTTACAGAAAACTTTGAAATTGTGTAGAAGTGTTGCTTTGAATTAATTTTTTACATGAAAGAAGGTCAGAAGACTACAAAGAGGCAATTTAGGCAAAATGGCTCCATGAACATAATACAGAAATGTCAGATTCCAACTTCATAAATAGAACTTTTTAGCCTGAGAAACATTTTTTTTTTTCCCTCACAATTTGGATACCTGTCCACCAATAGTCCTGGTGTGCAAAAGCCAGATGTTTTATTTTGGAAACACAAAGTGTTAAATGACTTTAATGCACTGAATATTGTGATACCAGTTCTCAGATGACAGCTTATCTATAAATGAACATTCATTTCAGGCAAGACTTTAAAAGAAGCTACCCTCTGGGTTACCATATTCATAATTCTTGGTACTTGAGAGGAAAGTTAAGAAAGATACAATTTTCCTTGAATTTTGAGAAGAAAATGTTATTTTCTTATTCCATGTTATTCAAATTACCTAGGAGTTAGTCAACAAATATATTCATTAGTTGAAAGTGAAAGTGAAGTCACTCAGTTGTGTCCAACTCTTTGTGACCCCGTGGACTGTAGCCCACCAGGCTTCTCCATCCATGGGATTCTCTAGGCAAGAATACTGGAGTGGGTTACCATTTCCTTCTCCAACAAATATATTCATTAGAGACCTCTAATTAAGTAAAGTTTCTTTTCATTTAGAAGAAAGGTTAAGATGGCTTATATTACAAATGAAATTTTATTTGGGAACATTTAGTATGACTCAGGCTTTTGGCATAGTAAAGTAATGCTCAAAATTCTCCAAGCCAGGCTTCAGCAATATGTGAACCGTGAACTTCCAGATGTTCAAGCTAGTTTTAGGGCAGAGGAACCAGAGATCAAATTGCCAACATCTGCTGGATCATGGAAAAAGCAAGAGAGTTCCAGAAAAACATCTATTTAAGCTTTATTGACTATGCCAAAGCCTTTGAATGTGTGGATCACAATAAACTGTGGAAAATTCTGAAAGAGATGGGAATACCAGACCACCTGACCTGCCCCTTGAGAAATTCGTATGCAGTTCAGGAAGCAACAGTTAGAACTGGACATGGAACAACAGACTGGTTCCAAATAGGAAAAGGAGTACGTCAAGGCTGTATATTGTCATCCTGCTTATTTAACTTATATGCAGAGTACATCATGAGAAACGCTGGGCTAGAAGAAACACAAGCTGGAATCAAGATTGCCAGGAGAAATATCAGTCACCTCAGATATGCAGATGACACCACCCTTATGGCAGAAAGTCATGAGGAACTAAAAAGCCTCTTGATGAAGGTGAAAGAGGAGAGTGAAAAAGTTGGCTTAAAGCTCAATATTCAGAAAATGAAGATCATGGCATCTGGTCCCATCACTTCATGGGAAATAGATGGGGAAACAGTGGAAACAGTGTCAGACTTTATTTTTGGGGGCTCCAAAATCACTGCAGATGGTGATTGCAGCCATGAAATTAAAAGACGCTTACTCCTTGGAAAGAAAGTTATGACCAACTTAGATAGCATATTGAAAAGCAGAGACATTACTTTGCCAACAAAGGTCCGTCTAGCCAAGGCTATGGTTTTTCCAGTGGTCATGTATGGATGTGAGAGTTGGACTGTGAAGAAAGCTGAGCGCCGAAGAATTGATGCTTTTGAACTGTGGTATTGGAGAAGACTCTTGAGTGTCCCTTGGACTGCAAGGAGATCCAACCAGTCCATTCTGAAGGAGATCAGCCCTGGGATTTCTTTGGAAGGAATGATGCTAAAGCTGAAACTCCAGTACTTTGGCCACCTCATGCAAAGAGATGACTCATTGGAAAAGAGTCTGATGCTGGGAGGGATTGGGGGCAGGAGGAGAAGGGGACGACAGAGGATGAGATGGCTGGATGGCA
This sequence comes from Bos indicus x Bos taurus, assembly GCF_003369695.1. Classification (NCBI taxonomy): domain Eukaryota; kingdom Metazoa; phylum Chordata; class Mammalia; order Artiodactyla; family Bovidae; genus Bos; species Bos indicus x Bos taurus. Next base: position 18,631,841 of record NC_040084.1, on the reverse strand, counting down.
TCACTGACTCGATGGACATGAGTCTGAGTGAACTCCGGGAGCTGGTGATGGACAGGGAGGCCTGGCGTGCTGCGATTCATGGGGTAGCAAAGAGTCGGACTTGACTGAGCGACTGAACTGAACTGAATACTATTGTAATTACAAATATAGATTTAAAATTTTGTCACTGCATGGTTACTAAGGAGCATCTGCTGCTGCTGCTAACTAAGTTGCTTCAGTCGTGTCCGACTCTGTGCAACCCCATAGACAGCAGCCCAGCAGGCTCCCCGGTCCCTGGGATTCTCCAGGCAAGAACACTGGAGTGGGTTGCCATTTCCTTCTCCAATGCGTGAAAGTGAAAAGTGAAAGTGAAGTCGCTGAGTCTTGTCCGACTCTTATCGACCTCATGGACTGCGGCCCACCCAGCTCCTCTGTCCATGGGATTTTCCAGGCAAGAGTGCTGGAGTGGGGTGCCATTGCCTTCTAGACGATGTCAAAAGATATAAGGTTATTTCATCTGCTCATTTCCTATTTATTTCTCCCTTTTTGTCTTACTGTTTTACCTAATGTCTGTATTTCTTTCAAAAATCTAAGAAATGCCATTTTTTTACTCATTTGATAGAAATTGTTGAAATATTGCTTAAAGAAGTAGAAATCTCATTTTAAATGTATGTTAGTCATTCTCCTCACTTTTTGATCTTTATAAAATAAAGATCAAAATTTTTATCTTTAAACTCTATTTATTTTTAACTCTATTTTACGTTTTCTGAGACTTATTGGAGCTTCCCTGGTAGCTCAGCAGTCAAGAATCTGCCTGCCAATACAGGAGACACAGGAGATACAAGTTTGATCCCTGGGTTGGTAAGATCCCTTGGAGAAGGAAATGGCTACCCTCTCTGGTATTCTTGCCTGAGAAATTCCATGGACAGAGGAGCCTGGTGGGCTATAGTTCATGGAGTCACAAAAGAGTCAGACACAATAGAGTAACTAACACACACACATAATGAGGGAGATCATACAGTATTTTTTTTTTTTTCTGGTTTATTTCATTTAGCATAATGTCCTCCAGGTTCATCCATGTTGTCAAAAATAGCAGGACTTCCTTCTTTTGGGTGGCTGATTAATACCCTCTTGCATATATGTACCATATTAACTTTATCCATTCATTTGTTGCTGGGCAGTTAGGTGGCTTCCATGTCTTGGCTATTGTGAATAATACTTCAGTTTTAAGCCCCTGGAGTAGGAAGTGTCAACCCACTCCACTATTCTTGCCTGGGAAATCCCATGGACAGAGGAACCTGGTGGGCTATATAGTCCATGGGGTCACAAAGAGTTGGACACAACTGAGCAACTGAGCACTGCAATTAACATGGAGGTGCAGATGTCTCTTTGGGGTAATAATTTAATTTCCTTTGTATATATACCCCAAAGAGGGATTTCTGGATCATATCGTGGTTCTGTCTTTAATTTTTTGAGGAAGCTCCATACTGCTAAATTCTATTTTAAAGATGCAGTCATCTCCTCAATAATAACATTTGTGCCATCAACATGCTTTCACAGTCCATTGTATACCAGTTGTATAATGTGTTTATATAACATGCATATATATGTGTGAGTAGAGGCCTTGTGAGTTATAAACATCCAAATGTTTGTGAAATAAATTCCATATATTGTATACACATCCAAATGTTTGTGAAATAAACTCCATATATTGTATACAAGTGTATACATGGATATCACATTTTTCTTTAACAAATAAGGAGCCTGAGTGCTGTCTAGTATCTTTTTTTCCTACAGTACTACATGTTTTCCCTACATAAAATGATAATTTTGTAATATTTCTAAAATTTATTCATGTTTTATACAAGGTATAATTCATTCATTTTCACTGCTATATAGTATTTCTTGTGTGAACATCACAACTGAACCATTCTGTTTATCAGTAGACGTAGTGGATATTTCCAGCCTTTTGCTATTATTCAGTTCAGTTCAGTTCAGTCGCTCAGTCAAGTCCAACTCTTTGCAACCCCATGAATCGCAGCATGCCAGGCCTCCCTGTCCATCACCAACTCCCAGAGTTCACTCAAACTCATGTGCATTGAGTCGGTGATGCCATCCAGCCATCTCATCCTTTGTCGACCCCTTCTCCTCCTGCCCCCAGTCCCTCCCAGCATCAGGGTCTTTTCCAATGAGTCAACTCTTCGCATGAGGTGGCCAAAGTATTGGAGTTTCAGCTTTAGCATCAGTTCTTCCAATGAACACCCAGGACTGATCTCCTTCAGAATGGACTGGTTGGATCTCCTTGCAGTCCAAGGGACTCAAGAGTCTTCTCCCAACACCACAGTTCAAAAGTATCAGTTCTTTGGTGCTCAGCTTTCTTCACAGTCCAACTCTCACATCCATACATGACCACTGGAAAAACCATAGCCTTGGCTAGACGGACCTTTGTTGGCAAAGTAATGTCTCTGCTTTTCAATATGCTGTCTAGGTTGGTCATAACTTTCCTTCCAAGGAGTAAGCATCTTTTGATTTCATGGCTGCAATCACCATCTGCAGTGATTTTGGAGCCCCAAAAAATAAAGTCTGACACTGTTTCCACTGTTTCCCCATCTATTTCCCATGAAGTGATGGGACCAGATGCCATGATCTTCATTTTCTGAATATTGAGCTTTAAGCCAACTTTTTCACTCTCCACTTTCACTTTCATCAAGAGGCTTTTTAGTTCCTCTTCACTTTCTGCCATAAGGGTGGTGTCATCTGCATATCTGAGGTGATTGATATTTCTCCCAGCAATCTTGATTCCAGCTTGTGCTTCTTCCAGCCCAGCGTTTCTCATGATGTACTCTGCATACAAGTCAAATAAGCAGGGTGACAATATACAGCCTTGATGTACTCCTTTTCCTATTTGGAGCCAGTCTGTTGTGCCATGTCCTGTTCTAACTGTTGCTTCCTGACTAGCATATAGGTTTCTCAAGAGGCAGGTCAGGTGGTCTGGTATTCCCATCTCTTTCAGAATTTTCCAGTTTATTGTGATCCACACAGTCAAAGGCTTTGCTATTATTAACAACCTGCTATAATGGACATCGTTTCCTGCGTTTGCTTTTGTCCCTTGACAATCCATCCCCCTCACTATTGCCGGTGATGAGCGTGTGAATCTATATGTTCAATAAACTCAATTCTGATGATGTCACTCTTGCTTGAAAACATTTCAACTAGGTAGCTTAGCAGAACCTCCTAGGATAACATTCCATATGACCTGGAATGATCTTGAGATAACCCCAGTAACTGAAGCAATTCATTTTAAGGATACATACCCAAAGGGCAGTGTTGCTCAGGAGGTTGGATACTCCTGTTTCATTTTGATATCAGAACCTGCCCTGCCTTTTCCTTCTCTATATCTGCACTAGGGCTTCCCACATGGTGCTAGTGGTAAAGAATTCACCTGAAAATGCAGGAGACATAAAAGACATGGTTTCGATTTCTGGGTTGGGAAGATCTCCTGGCGAGGGCATGGCAACCCACTCCAGTGTTCTTGCCTGGATAATCCCATGAAGAGAGGAGCCGGGTGGGCTACAGTCCATGGGGTCTCAAAGGGTCTGCTGCAACTGAAGCAACTTAGCATGGAAGCATGCACTCTGGCATTACAGATGCCCTCAGTCTGATCAGAGGTGAAAATGAATCTCTTAACAAACTTTTCCAGGAAGAATCAGAAGGAAATCTTTTTGGAGGCTGTGCCAGAAAAAAAGCTACGATGGTGAAAAGAGCCCAGGGGAGTCAGCTGTTCCTGGTTTTCAGCATGCACTGCCATTTCTGAACCACAAAGTCACTCAACTTTCTGGATCCCTTTGCACATCTGAAAACAAGGTAGCTGTGATGTCTGAATGGCCTGCCTTCCAGACTGATGTAGAGGATCAAATAAAACCTCCACAAACACTCACTATGTCTCGGTTACTGGGTCAGCTCCAGAAGCACAGGTGGCCCCTTGTCCTAAGAGACCTCACAGGTTAAACAGAGGTTCTCAACCAAAGCTGCACAGGGACTCACCCAGAGTGCAAGTTCAAAAAGTATGGATGTCTGAGTGCCCTGCATTCTTGCCATGCCAGACTAGACACGTTTCTTAAACTCTTAGTCTATGCCGCATGTGTAAGATGGCCATAACAGAAGCTACTTCGCAGGGCGGTTGTTAAGTATTAAGTAATTCACAACACTTGCTTAGCCCTGTGCGGGGTACAAAGGTCCCGGTGATAAACTGTTGGGAGTGAGGTGGAGAAAATCCATTAACTGCGTAGCTGGAGTTAGTGACGTTTGCTACAACCCAGAGAAGCACGCAGGGGCCCTGGGGGTCACCCCACTCCAGGGATGGCCGTCCTGGAGGGTGTGATGTCAGAGGCGACTTTTTAACTCACGGATGAGTAAATAAGCCAGACAAGCCCTGGCAGGCCGTGGGAGGGAGTCCGTGGAATTCTCTTGGAGCCTGCGAGGAGAGGGGGGAATGAGATTAGGGGAAGCACCGGGGTCAGAATTTGAGGGGCTTTGAAACCACGCAAGGGGGTGGCCCCTCTGCCGGCCATCAGGAGCCACCCAAAGATTCTACCCTGGGAAGAAGGCGATCAGAGTCGCGTGGACCTAGGGTCGCTGCATCCCGGCGTGGATTTGCGGTGCTCCGATTCTGAGACCGGGAGGATCGGGGACCACGGCCTGGTCTCAGTTCAGTTCAGTTCAGTCGTTCAATCGTGTCCCACTCTTTGCGACCCCATGAATCTCAGCACCCCAGGCCTCCCTGTCCATCACCAGCTCCTGGAGTTCACTCAGACTCACGTCCATCGAGTCAGTGATGCCGTCTAGCCATCTCATCCTCTGTCGTCCCCTTCTCCTCCTGCCCCCAATCCCTCCCAGCATCAGAGTCTTTTCCAATGAGTCAACTCTTCGCATGAAGTGGCCAAAGTACTGGAGTTTCAGCTTAAGCCAGGCAGATGCAAAAAGGAACGGAGTAAAAGGCCTGAGAAAAATGTCGAAAAAGAGATTAAAATCTTCAGCCTTTGTCAGCATGAGGAGGGTGAAGGATGCGGACGGGGGACACGAAGGCCATCCTGACCTTTGCACCCACAGAGCAGGGCCTAGGGATGGGGGTCGCAGCTCGCGAGAAGCCCGCCCGGTGCGCCAGCCTGGACCCCGGCGTCCCCGGGAGAAGCCCGCCCAGTGCGCCGGCCTGGACCCCGGCGTCCCCGGGAGAAAAGCCCGCCCGGTGCGCCAGCCCGGGTCCCGGCATTCCCGGGGAAGCGCCCGCGCCGCCGCGCGTGGATGGAGAGCCCGGGACGCGGCCTCCGCTCCTGGACGGCTCGCGGGTAACACGATTGATGGGGAATCCGGGCGAGGGCGGCTGCCTTCGCCTTCGCCTTCGCCTTGCGTCAGTTTAGTTGTTCTGGGGCAAGGCAGGGGCTTTGCGTCTATTAGCCTGGGAGAGGGCAAGTGTTTGTTAAGATTAGTTTTGGTTTGTTTTGTCGTCTGCACTTTTCTCTCTTTTGGTTGCTGTCGTTTCCTCCTTTGCTCTATTTTTCACTTTATTTAGGGATCTGAGAGCTGTTGCACAACCCCAGTTTATATTTGTGTATTTATGATTCTTCACACGGTAACTATTGACCAGAAGTGGGTTTTTTTTTTTTTTTCCGGACAAGTGTTATTACCACGCTCACTCCGTGAATAGCTGACTCAGGCGATTATATTCTGATGCTGATTCCTGAGCTAAATTCCGGGGGTTGTGTTTTTTTCTATAATATCCCATAATCCCCGGGAAGTGTGGTAGGTGCGTGGCGGACTTTCAGTGTATTCCTGATAATCGGTCACGTTTTTATGCAGAGAGAAAGCGGTCTTCTCCTCTCACTTCTCCTCTTGTGACCTGGCCTGAGCAGACAAAACCTGCCTCGCCCCGCGTCCTCCCCACACACTCCCCACCCGCTCCGCCCGCCCCCCAGCATGCCCTCATCCCTTCTTACAGACCCTGCCCTGCCTCCTAACTAGCAGCTCTGTCTCATGACTCTCTAGCAACCCCTTCTTTGGAAAAACTCCTCAGGCTCGTCCTTAGTATCCATGGATAACTGTCAAAGTTTGGGCACCTGGCTTTTCAGCCTGCATTTCAGACTCTGCATGTCCATCCTTTGTGACTCACCCAAGTCTTTCCATTCTTTTCCTTCCCTTTTCTTGTGTTCTTATTGGAAACAGCATGCAGTAATGGGAAGATGTCATTTTAAATAACCCTATTAAGAAAAAGAGCAAACAGAAATAACATCAAGCATCTGGTCAGTATTTAAATTTCCAAATGTCTCCTGCTATATTTTTGTATAGTTCATTTGAATCAGGATCCAAATAAGCTCCAAATAGTTGATTACTGTATCTTAATTAAGTAATGGTAAGTTCCCCCCTTCCATCTGGACTTCATCTCAGCCCCTGGACCACTTTCTGTTGTTACTGGAGTAAATTGTTAATTTTTAAGGACCTTTTCCTAGATAGCGAAATAGACTCACTATTAATGTTCAGATTTAGAGTTGTGGAATTTCTTTCCTTTTTTTTTTTAATGCCTTTAAAGCCCAGCATTTTAGTTTGGAATTAGAAAGTGAAAAAGAGGTAAGTCTCATTCAAGGGCATCCTTGATGTACTTTATAAACATACACATGTACACACAGTGGATTTGCTGAGAGAAGCTAGTTTAAACTCTACATTGCTGGCTGACATGTGCAGCTCTTCAGGCCAGTGTGTTATTTGACTAATTTCACTTTTTCAGTCAGTAATTTTCCTTCTCTTCAATGTACACTTTTCCCTCTTATCATTTCATATTTTCTTTCTCATCCCCAAACTGGCCTTCATTCTATCATTCTTTGTAATTTTCCTCCAATGCTCTAATGCCAAAGACTGGCTGACCACTCATCAAAGATACTGTAGAAGGAGTTTGGGTGTAGGTAGAAAGCAGGCTCCGGAGAAGGCAATGGCACCCCACTCCAGTGTCTTGCCTGGAAAATCCCATGGATGGAGGAGCCTGGTAGGCTGCAGTCCATGGGGTCGCTAAGAGTCGGACATGACTGAGAGACTTCACTTTCACTTTTCACTTTCTTGCATTGGAGAAGGAGATGGCAACCCACTCCAGTGTTCTTGCCTGGAGAATCCCAGGGATGGGGGAGCCTGGTGGGCTGCCGTCTATGGGGTCGCACAGAGTTGGATACGACTGAAGTGACTTAGCAGCAGCAGCAGCAGAAAGCAGGCTCAGTGTTGACTTCTATGGTCCTTGGGCTCTACAGTGCATGTAAATCAAGAAACAAAACTGATACTGCAAAAGAAGTTGAAAGGAAGAGGAGAGACCAGTCAGACCACTGTTGATGTAGAGTCAGCAGATGATGGCTTAAAAAATTAGTGCACGTGGATTCTGTCCCACTCCGTGTCTAAATCCAGAGTTCTTTTGGTAGATGTACACACTGCAGCTGGGGGCTTCCCTGGTGGTTGCTAATGGTAAAGAATCTGCCTGACATTGAAGGAAATGCAAGAGGCACAGGTTTGATCCCTGGTTGGGAAGATCCCTTGGAAGAGGAAGTGGCAACCTCATCTGGAAAATTCCAGTCAGACACAGATGAGCACACACACACACACACACTGCAGTGGTTACGTAGGCACCTACGTTACACTAACCAATGACAAGTGCTGTGCCAGACTGTTTAGCCCAGTTCAATCGCTCAGTCGTGTCTGACTCTTTTCGACCCCATGAATCGCAGCACGCCAGGCTTCCCTATCCATCACCAACTCCCGGAGCTCACTCAAACTCATGCCCATTGAGTCAGTGATGCCATCCAACCATCTCATCCTCTGTCGTCCCCTTCTCCTTCTGCCTACAATCTTTCCCAGCATCAGTGTCTTTTCAAATGAGTCCGCTCTTCGCATCAGGTGGCTGAAGTATTGGTTTCAGCTTCAGTATCAGTCCTTCCAATGAATATTCACGACTGATCTCCTTTAGGATGGACTGGTTGGCTCTCCTTGCAGTCCAAGGAACTCTCAAGAGTCTTCTCCAACACCACAGTTCAAAAGCATCAATTCTTCGGCGCTCAGCTTTCTTTATACCCGAAAGATCCCCTTTATACCAGCCCGAGAATATCCCAATTCAGCAATTTAATTAGGTCCAATTTAAGATCCAATTTAATTAGGCTGTCTCAGTATTTTATTAATATGTGTGTTGGACACCCACACAAAATAAACATTCTCAGTGCCAACTTCGAACCTGTTATCGTTTTATCCCAGAAGAGAAAGTGAAAGTCTCTCAGTCCTGTTGGACTCTTTGAGACCCCATGGACTGTAGCTCGCCTAGCTCCTCTGTCCATGAGATTCTCCAGGCAAGAATACGGAATGGGTTGCCTGCCCTCCTCCAAGGAATCGTCCCAACCCAGGGATCGAACCCAGGTCTCCAGCACTGCAGGCAGATTCTTTACTATTCGAACTACCCAGGAAGTCCCACAGAAACACAGAAACTCTGGATTAAATGGGCCTTAGGAATTTCAATTAACCTTTAAGAAAGGCTTTTCTCTTCCTATTGAAGGAAGCTTTTCTTGCATTCTAAGATTTCTCTTTAAGCTATTTTTATCATCAAGTGAGATTTTATCAGGGCTTGCAAAATGTAAGTAATTTGTTAAGTGAACTTGAGTTTTGTGGAAGGTTGGGTTCTTGAATTAGAGGAAATTAATTATGTTATTTATCATTTCTTTTAAGAACAATAGTTGTAGCTGGAAAGAAATTTAATGACCTGGTAGTGCTTCTAGTTAGCTTTCAATCCAATCCAATACCAAAAAATAACAAGTAGTAAGTTATTGAGTTCTGTCACAGTAATTAGAAAACATCTGCTGTTTCATATATGTATGTGAGTGCTAAGTATCTTCAGTTGTGTCCAACTCTTTGTGACCCTATATACTGTAGCCTGCCAGGCTTTTTTGTCCATGAGATTCTCTAGGCAAGAATACTGAAGTGGGTTACCATGCCCTCCTCCAGGAAATCTTCTTCATCCAGGGATCAAACCCGGGTCTCCTGCATTGCAGGCGGATTCTTTACCCACTGAGCCACCTGGGAGTCCCTGTTCCGTATATAAATCTTGCTAAAGGAGTTTGCACATTGAAGATGAATGAACATATCACCTGATATACTGCATAGAGAAGCAGCTTGGAAGACTTCTCACTTTGCAGATTCCTGAAGATGGTGTACTGTAGGCTGACCTCTTCTACAAACTACTGACTCAGGTATGGCAGTGGTTCTGCTTAGAATCTTCGAGGAATCAAAGGGTTGTACTGTATTGTAATTCTTTTATTTTTTTTCATCCCTAAAAAAATTAGTTACCATCCTTTAGAGGAGAACTTTACATGTTATTTAAAATAATTATTTTGGGATTGTGGGGGCAGAAGATGGTTAGCCCAATCAATTTAGAAGCTTTTGACAAATAAAAGCTATTAAACAGCATGTGTGCATTTTACCATTTATATTAAAAAGTGAACTCCAGGAATAGAAATCCCCTAATACAGTGATATAGGCTTCGTTGGTGGCTCAGTGGTAAAGAATCCACCTGCCAATGCAGGAGACACAGGTTTGATCCCTGGGTCCAAAAGATACCCTGGAGAAGGAAATGGCAGCCCACTCTAGTATTCTTGCCTGGGAAATCCCATGAACAGAGGAGCTTGGTAGGCTACAGCCCATGGCGTTGCAAAAGAGTAGGACACAACTTAATGACTAAACAACAGCACAATGAGATAGTCATCCTTCTATAAATATTTGAAAAAAACTAATACAAGATCAGTATTCACCTCCTTTTGTAGTGGAAGTTCTGAAATAAAATCTCCCCTTATCTTTTTCTTGGGGGGACAAAGGAGGGTGGCTTAATAAATTATAATACTATATCTACTTAATGAGATTAGTACAATATTTTTCAATAATATTTTGTAGATTCAGATACTTTAAAATTGTAATTAACTTTAAGATTAAGCGAGCACTCTTCTTAAAATCTTTTTTAAAACTAGCTAGAGCAATGATGGGCAAATGGGGGCTCAAAACAATTTTAGAAAAAAATAAAGTCACTTGAAAGTAAAAGTGTTAGTCACTTAGTTGTGTCCGACTCTGCGATCCCATGGACTGTAGCCCCCTAGGCTCTTCTGTCCATGGAATTCCTCAGGTAAGAGAACTGGAGTGGGTAGCCATTCCCTTTTCCAGGGGATCTTCCTGACTCAGGGATCGAACCAAGACACCCTGAATTACAGGCAGTCTTTACTGTCTGAGCTACCAGGGAAGCCCAAGACAGAAACTGATTAGGATCAGACTGAAGAAGCAAATGTGTATGCTCAGGCGCTTCAGTTCAGTTCAGTCACTCAGTCATGTCTGACTCTTTGTGACCCCATGAATCGCAGCACGCCAGGCCTCCCTGTCCATCACCAACTCCCAGAGTTCACTCAGACTCACGTCCATTGAGTCGGTGATGCCATCCAGCCATCTCATCCTCTGTCGTCCCCTTCTCCTCCTGCCCCCAATCCCTTCCAGCATCAGGGTCTTTTCCAATGAGTCAACTTTTCGCATGAGGTGGCCAAAGTATTGGAGTTTCAGCTTCAGCATCAGTCCTTCCAATGAAGCCTCAGTTGCTTCAGTCATGTCCAACTCTTTGCAACCCCATGGACTGTGGTCTGCCAGGTTCCTCTGTCCATGGAATTCTCCAGGCAAAAATACTGGAGTGGGTTGCGATTTTCTCCTCCAGGGGATCTTCCCAACCCAGGGAATGAACTGGCATCACCTGCATCTCCTGTATTGGAGGCAGATTCTTTACCTGATGAGCCATCAGAGGAATCTTAGATGACAAAATGTAATTTCTGAAAAATACTTACTTTTCAGTTTTATCTCAAGGAAAATGAAGCAAGACAATGAGGGTAGTGGAAACATGATCTTAGTCTGTTTTTTGTTCACTTTCTTTCATGTATCATTTCCATATATATATGGAAAAGAAACCAGGTTATTCAGGAAAAAAAAGAATATTCAGCATTCCATATACTCCAGGGTTAAACTACCCTGGTTTAACTCTTTTTAAAACCCTGGTTTAACTACCCTGGGTTAAACTTTCACCTTTTTATTGGTGTATACTCTCCTTATCCTTTGGGGAAAGGAAATTACTGAGTTACTCTTTTAGACAGACCCTGTATATCAGTTTTTTGGTCTTGCTCAATCTGGATTTTTATCCTGAGGCTTTTTTTTTTTTTTTTTGCAGTTTTGTGAACTCTTGGGACATCAGAGAACTATAGTAAAATATTATTATAAAATCACATATCGATGCTGAATATTGGTATATGAGACTTCAGAATTCTTTTTTACTATTAGGTCAATTTTGAACCTACAGGGTGAAAAACTCCATAGTATTCTACCAGTGATTAATTGCCTCATAAGGTATATGTCACTTTTTAAAAATAGTGTGCTCATAAAAGTTTTTCTTAACCGATATATTTTACCTGACGTGTATTCCTTTTAAACATGTAAAAAAGTGAGAAAAAGATCCTTTGTGGAAAAGAGAAATTGGCTCTAATGAATAATAAAACTGTAATAAAAATGCAGAAAAATAGTATGTAGCTAGATTATACTTTTCTGATTAAAAAATTACATTCTTAAGATAAAATAATGTGAAGTTCTGACCCTTCTCATACAACAGAAAATTTACTGGTCATCATTTGGAGTGTGTGTGTGTGTGTGAGTGTTTATGTATTTTAATACTCTTGTTTCATGGAAGAGGTCTATTTTCTCTAACTTTTATACTGATAAACTCAACATGGTTGGATAAAAGTCAAATTCCTCTCTCAGAGATGATAGCTAGACACAGGTAACAAGCAGCAGCATCTGCTGCATATTAATGTGCATAATGCCATTTGTTGTTTTAAAACCATTTTATTTCTTTTTAAGGCTTTCTGACTGTCAGAATAGTTTTGTTTTTATTTCATTTTATGTTTTGGTTGCGCAGGGTCTTCATTGCTGCATGTAGGCTTCACTAGTTGCGGCGAGCGGGGCTTCTCTTGTTTAGGAGCACGGGCTTTAGGCACACAGGCTTCGGAAGTTACAGCACGCAGACGCAGTAGTTGTGGCTTAGCTGCTCTGTGGCATGTGGGGTCTTCCAGGACCAGGGATTAAACCTGTTTCCCCTGCAATGTCAGGTTGATTCCTATCTACTTTGCCCCCGGGGAAGTCCTGGAATGGTCTTTTAGATGGTAATCCCAGAGAGTGAAAAATGGATGGCTCACATGAAGCACTGCCTATTGAAGACAAGGTAGGGGCATTTATAAATCTGCTTTCAATTTTGCTTAATCTGATTCTTGGTTTGTACACACATTTTCTGAAATATATTTTGAACTAAGATACTGTGTAGAAAATAAAGGAAGATAGGAATGGTCTTTTCTGACCATCTAGAAGATTCTCCCGGAGAAGGAAATGGCACCCCACTCCAGTACTCTTGCCTGGAAAATCCCATGGACGGAGGAGCCTGGTAGGCTGCAGTCCATGGGGTCGCTAAGAGTCGGACCCGGCTGAGCGACTTCACTTTCACTTTTCACTTTCATGCATTGGAGAAGGAAAAGGCAACCCACTAGTGTTCTTGCCTGGAGAATCCCAGGGACCGGGGAGCCTGGTGGGCTGCCGTCTATGGGGTCGCACAGAGTCGTACACGACTGAAGCGACTTAGCAACAGCAGCTGCAGAAGATTCTCCAGCTTCTAGTAATCAGCTAATTCACTTCAGTCGTGTCCGACTCTGTGTGACCCCACAGACGGCAGCCCACCAGGCTCCCCCGTCCCTGGGATTCTCCAGGCAAGAACACTGGAGTGGGTTGCCATTTCCTTCCCCAATGCATGAAAGTGAAAAGTGAAAGTCGCTCAGTCATATCCGACTCTTAGCGACCCCATGGACTGCAGCCTACCAGGCTCCTCCGTCCATGGGATATTCCAGGCAAGAGTACTGGGGTGGGGTGCCATTGCCTTCTCTGTCTAGTAATCTACTTAAAACTTATTAATTTCACGTCAAAAAAGTAAAGTGAAAGTGTTAGTTGCTTAGTCTTGTCGGACTCTTTGTGACCCTACAGACTGTAGCCTACCAGGCTCCTCTGTCCATGGAATTCTCCAGGCAAAAATTCTGGAGTGAGTAGCCATTTCCTTCTCGAGAGGATCTTCCTTACCCAGGGATTGAACCTGGGTCTCCTGCATCGCAGGCAGATTGTTTACCGTCTGCTATTGTTCCTGCATAAATATTTTCAAGGCCAGGGAGCTAAGAATAGGGATAATTACTTCCTGTTTAAAAAGAAGAGGCAGATTCATTTTCTTTAAACTATAGTGTTAGTCATAGTGGGAAAGTGGCAAAGGAGTCATCCCTTTTATTTTGATAATTTATGTGTCTATGTATCTAGATCTATATATACAAATGTTTATATGGCTTCCCCAGTGGCTCAGTCAGTAAATAATCTGCCTGCAATGCAGGGGACCTGAGTTTAATCCCTGGGTCAGGAAGATCCCCTGTAGAAAGAAATGGCAACACACTCCAGTATTCTTGCCTGAAGAATCCAATGGACAGAGGAGCCTGGTGGGCTACAGTCCATGGGGTCACAAGAGTTGAACATGACTTAGTGACTAAACCTCTATATGGTTTTTCAGATAATAGTGTACTTCCAGAAGTTTAAAAGCATCAAGACCTCTTAAGGATCAAAAGTGTTCTAAAAATAATTATTGGCTTAGGGATATAACTGACAATAGACATCTAGTAAACAGATGGCTTAAGGGATTCTACAAATGTAAGAAGATTATCCAATATTCATTTAAAACCTTGAAAATAAAAATAGTTTATTTTTGACATTTTCATGCTGACTTTTTTTTTTTAATGAAAAAGAATTTTAAAAATCTGTAAAAGATAATTAAGCAACTTGACATTTATTTCAACATTTGCCCCAGGTTAGTTTAGGCCTGGTTGAAAAGGAGGATATATTTAGGACAGAGTATGAAAAAAGAATTACGATGCAAGTAGCAAAAAATACCCTAATATAACTGTTATTAAGACTTGATAACAAACAGTTTTTATAACAATTATCCACTTTTTTCCCAAAACAACCATGATAATTCATCTTCTCAGTGGCAGAAATTAAAAGATGCCTTGGCGTTATTTGCAATATCGTGAACTTAGTCAAAGGCACTTATGTGCACAATTTTGGGCTGTTTGTTTTGATCATATATGACTAGAGAGAGAGAGCATTCATGGGAAATAGCAATTTGTATGTGAGACAAGGTAGGAAGTGGAGTATTCAGAATTCTTTTTTTTTTTAAAGAAAAAAATCTAAGCAAAATTTTGATGATGAGACTGCCCCTTGGTGGCTCAGATGGTAAAGGATCTGCCTGCAGTGCAGGAGACCTGGGTTTAATCCCTGTGTATTGAAGATCTCCTGGAGAAGGAAATAGCAACCCTCTCCAGTATTCTTGCCTGGAGAATTCCATGGACAGAGGGGCCTGACGGGATACAGTTCATGGGGTTGCAAAGAGTTGGATGCAACTTACACTTCCACTTTCACCTGGGAAGCCCCAAATATTGCCTGAACTTGATTTCTTATATGTTGTATTAATGCCAAGCCTTTTAATTTTAGCTTTTATCCCTTCTTCTTAAATGATATTGCTTGCAAGTGTAGCATTACAACTACGTACTTTCCTGATCATGACCTGAAAAAATTCCTTATATTCAGACTTTACCTTTTTCTTTTGAAGCTCGGGCAGGTAGCCAACAGCAAACTGCAAAGTAAGCACTGAAAGAACTGCTTCCACACATACTTCTGGGAGTGATGTCACAGCCCTGGCCATGCCTGTTGCTTTCCAAGAATAACAAAGGAACAAGGGAACTCCCATGTTCCCTTAACGAACACGTGAAGCAGTAGTTGGGGGGCCTACGGATGCTGCTATGACTTCTCCTTTTCCTGCCATCAGGGCTGTTGTAGGAGGCCTAAGAGCTAGACTCTCTCTTAAATCTCAGAGCTGTAGGTATTCTCATAGTTATTCAGTCGTGTGGTTATTGCAGGGTTATTTTTCCAGGATTGTCACCAAATAATATGAAAAATCATTAGTTCATATTGGACAATTAAATTTTAATCCTTTACATGAAACATTTCTAAAGTGTGGGGTTTAATGTTAGTGATATCATCAATTTTCTATTTCTTACTCTAACGAAGTACTAAACAATTGAACATTTTAAATGAATTAATGTTTAACAGTAGTAATATTTGGGGATACTATGAATTCTCAACATTCCTACAGAATGAAACAAATATAGTTCTTTCTCAAATATATGTTGACCTCTGTGGTTTGCAAATAAAAATTTCAAAGGTTTCAGCTATATATTCATAATTATATTCTCTGTAGAACACATCAATCTGTATTACTGCATTTTTATCATTTTAGGAACAGATACAATGAAGAAAAAAATCTGTGCTTTCCTTGCAGGTATTGAGCTAGGGAAATATTTGCTGTATTAAAATAATTTTATATTTTATTGACTTTCAACTTTAAGTTAATTATACCTCATCTCCTACTCTAACACAAAATGTAATACTTTAGACCTTTTATAATTAGTGTAGCATAAACTAAGAAAAATCTTCTTTTGATGCTGTTTTCTTACTTGGGGCTAAACTTGATTTATCTGGATCATTACCATAA
The DNA here is from genome assembly GCF_003369695.1 of Bos indicus x Bos taurus. Lineage (NCBI taxonomy): Eukaryota > Metazoa > Chordata > Mammalia > Artiodactyla > Bovidae > Bos > Bos indicus x Bos taurus. The sequence goes on along the minus strand of NC_040084.1, from coordinate 18,616,147 downwards.
TGTTAAGTGGAATTGTAATAAATATGACTGATTCAGTAAAAGAAAAAAGCATAAAATTGTTTTTGTATGAGGTACAAATTCATTATTGCTATCAAGTACAAATACAATCTTCTGGAAGAAGTTTTGAAAGTAAAATTAATGATAAGGAAACATTCAAGATAAATCTGTTTATCAGAAGTTGTAAATTAATTGAATTTCTTAGATGCAGTTTTAGATTGGGTGCCGTCAGAATTTCAAAGCAACTTTCCCTGAGAGTTTGTCATGGCTGGTGTGTGAGCAATGTGTGGCCAAGTATTGCTATCGTTACTCTCAGTGGTGACAGGCAGGGAGGGCCAAGGTCCCCACTCAGAGCTGACCCAGTAAGCTTATGATGAATATAGTTTCCGAAACAATTTAGGAGACCAGTTTAATGACAAAATGTATGTTGTGACAGAGCCACAGACCTCTTTCCCGAGAAAGCTAAACTTTGGAGAAATAAAAGCATGACTATTAGAAAATGTGCAAACACAAAATGAACTCCATCTGTTAACTGGTCACTGAGAAGACCCTCCGCAGAAGAAAATTGAACAGGATGGTCACCATCAGGCATCTTTGCTTTATGCTCTGCTAGGGGGTGGTTATGTAAATAAAAAGTGAACTAAAGCCAAAAAAAAAAAAAAGCCCACAAAAAACAACAGAAACCTCCGCCCACCGCCCCCCCCCCCCCCACCACAAAACAGGCCATAAGACAATGCCAGGTGAAGGGGAAGTTGCTTTTGAAATTCTGACTGCAGCCACTGTAAAACTTACAACTTTTAATAAACATGTTTAAATCGAATTTGTTCCCATTACTGTTAATTTAACTTTCAAAGCCTATTACAGAAGATCATATTTGTATTTGATTCTGGAATCAGTGCCCTGCATTTCCCGTCCCCACTTCCACATGTACCAACATTCAGGTACTCTGCTATAAACACTATCTTTCTCATTTGGGGATAAAACAGAATAACTGACACAGCTTTTCCTCCTCTCAGCCTTTTATTAGCCAGGTACTAGGAAAAGAGATGTTTAAGACATAACCCTACTTCTGAGGAGTTCATAGTCTTGAGTAGAGATAGATGCAAAATTAGGATGTAATTAATTGGGCTTCCCTGGTGGCTCAGATGGTGAAGTGCCTGTCTGCAATGCAGGAGACCTGGGTTCGATCCCTGGGTTGGGAAGATACCCTGGAGAAGGAAATGGCAACTCTCTCCAGTACTCTTAGCTGGAAAATCCCATGGACAGAGAGGCTTGGTAGGCTACAGTCCATGGGGTCGCAAAGAGTCGGACATGACTGAGAGACTTCACTTTCACTTTCAATGTGATCAGTGTAAATTTTTATGTTGTGAAGTATTGGAACTATTTACTTGTTTTTGACTATTTGGTTCAAAATCATTTGTAGAAGGGAAGGAGCAGAGAATCTCTATAGTTAAAAAAATGGGGACACACATATATGCATACCCCTGCCCCACCACCAGATCATAATATGATATTTGGAGGATTTATTTTTAATTCGGGGATCACTTCCTTGTTTCAGGTAGATTTGTACTTTCTTCTGCCACCTAGGCTTTTAATATTTTAGTGTGGAAACTAATGTTAGCTTTTGGTTCACTAATTTGTCTTATTAATTGTACCAAGCATTATGAAGCCCCGATGATAGGTCTTAAACTCTGTGTAGCAAATATGTTTTTGATTCGTCTTTTCTGCATTTTCACTGTTATAACAGAACCACCTTACATCTGAAGTCCAGAACCAGCATTTGTTCATGTTGAGGTGGGACTGGTGATCATCCACAAATAACATAGCTATCTGGGACTACTTGTTGGTTGGGACGTTGAAGCCAGAGCTCCAGAGAGTGACTCAAACATAATGCCCCCCTGCCTAGTAGGTTATGTGCTCTGCTGTGCTCAGTCCTGTCTGACTCTTCCTGACTTCATGGACTGCAGTCTACCAGGCTCCTCTGTCCATGGGAAATCTCCAGGGCAGAATACTGGAGTGGGTCGCCATGCCCTCCTCCAGGGGATCTTCCCAACTCAGGGATCGAACCCAGGTCTCCCAGGTGGATTCTTTACTGTCTGAGCCACCAGAGAAGCCAGAATATACTGGAGTGGGTAGCCTATTCCTTCTCCAGGGATCTTCCTGACACAGGAATCGAACCGGCGTCTTCCTGCATTGCAGGCAGATTCTTTACCAGCTGAGCTACCAGGGAATTCCCAGTTCAGTTCAGTTCAGTCGCTCAGTCGTGTCCGACTCTTTGCAATCCCATGAATTGGGAGTTCACTCAGACTCACGTCCATTGAGTCGGTGATGCCATCCAGCCATCTCATCCTCTGTCGTCCCCTTCTCCTCTTGCCCCCAATCTCTCCCAGCATCAGAGTCTTTTCCAATGAGTCAGCTCTTCCCATGAGGTGGCCAAAGTACTGGAGTTTCAGCTTTAGCATCTTTACTTCCAAAGAACACCCAGGGCTGATCTCCTTTAGAATAGACTAGTTGGATCTCCTTGTAGTCCAAGGGACTCTCAAGAGTCTTCTCCAACACCACAGTTCAAAAGCATCAATTCTTCGGCGCTCAGCTTTCTTCACAGTCCAACTCTCACATCCATACATGACCACTGGAAAAACCATAGCCTTGACTAGACGGACCTTTGTTGGCAAAGTAATGTCTCTGCTTTTCAATGTGCTATCTAGGTTGGTCATGATTTTCCTTCCAAGGAGTAAGCATCTTTTAATTGCATGGTTGCAATCACCATCTGCAGTGATTTTGGACCCTTAAAAAATAAAGTAAGCTACTGTTTCCCCATCTGTTTCCCATGAAGTGATGGGACCAGATGCCATAATCTTCGTTTTCTGAATGTTGAGCTTTAAGCCTACTTTTTCACTCATCTCTTTCACTTTTATCAAGAGGCTTTTTAGTTCCTCTTCACTTTCTGCCATAAGGGTGGTGTCATCTGTATATCTGAGGTTATTGATATTTCTCCCAGCAATCTTGATTCCAGCTTGTGCTTCTTCCAGCCCAGCATTTCTCATGATGTACTCTGCATATGTTAAATAAGCAGGGTGACAGTATACAGTCTTGACGTACTCCTTTTCCTGTTTGGAACCAGTCTGTTGTTCCATGTCCAGTTCTAACTGTTACTTCCTGACCTGCATACAGGTTTCTCAAGAGGCAGGTCGGGTGGTCTGTTATTCCCATCTCTTTCAGAATTTTCCACAGTTTATTGTGATCCACATAGTCAAAGGCTTTGGCATAGTCAATAAAGCAGAAACTCCTTAACAGGTTATAAAAGAATATTCTTCTTATAATAAAATACTACAAATAATCCCTCTTGAAAAGTGTCTATTATCTCACCCTGAGAAAAATGTTTGACTTGCATTAGCCACTGTGAATTCTAGTCTTTTAACATAACCAAATATGATTAAGAGATTTAGGCCACAACAGATTACAGCTATCAGAAACTATTTGGCTGCAAATATAATATTAATAAAATAATAAATGCTTGTTATTTTAATTAAACTAATTTATGTAGTTTTTTATGGAATGAATAATGAAGCATTTGTCTCCCAAATAATTCTGTACTGTAGATAATGTGTTAACTCCCACTTTTGACCTAATAATTCATTTTTTTTTTTCTTTAGGCTAGTGAGAAAAATTCCTCACTATCAAATTCTTATCAAGTCTGACAGAATTGGGATATCCTAAACCTACATTTCCAAAGAGGACATAATATTACTTATGGAATATGAGGTACAGAATCTTGGGTTAAAAAATATTTTTGTAGGTCTTATTTATTTTCATTGAACTCAAGTTAACTGTCAAATAAGAATACTGATAAAAGTAAGGTAAATTGCTACCACCAAAAAATGTAATCTTAGTCACTGGGAATTTGCTGTATGACTCGGGGAGCTACAACCGGGGCTCTGTAACAACTTTGAGGGGTAGGGTGGGGAGGGAGGTAGGAGGGAGAGTCAGGAGAGAGGGGACATATGTATACCTATGGCTGGTTCATGTTGATGTGTGGCAGAAACCAACACAATACTGTAAAGCAATTATCCTTCAATTAAATTTTTAAAAATGTAAGTTTTAGTATGTAGCTGAATGGAATCCTATTTTATCAGTAATATTCAGAAACCTTATTTTAATAGTATTTCCTTCTAAAAAGGAGCTTGGAACATAGTGGGTGGGTCTGTTTCAGTTCAGTTCAGTCGCTCAGTCATGTCCGACTCTTTGCAACCCCATGAATCGCAGCACGCCAGGCCTCCCTGTCCATCACCAACTTCCGGGGTTTACTCAGACTTATGTGCATCGAGTCAGTGATGCCATCCAGCCATCTCATCCTCTGTCGTCCCCTTCTGCTCCTGCCCTCAATCTTCCCCAGCATCAGGGTCTTTTCAAATGAGTCAGTTCTTCGCATGAGGTGGCCAAAGTATTGGAGTTTCAGCTTCAGCATCAGGTCTGTTTCAAATATTCTAATTAGAAAGAAATTTTCTTTCAGAAAGTAGCAATTATAATTTTTTGATTTCTCGAAAGATTTTCTTTAAAAGGAAGTAAAGAATTAAGTTCAGTATAGGTTATTCTAGCAGACTTTGTGGCATAGATCCCCTAAGTAATTCATTGTGAGACTCCGGTATCTGCCATATTAATAAAATTGCTATTAACTGACAACTAAACTTGATACTCTTAAAGTGTACAGGTCATACATAAACCAGTCCAATCATTGAAGGATTTCTGTTCTTACATACTCTATACAGTTGTAGGACTGCCCATTTTGTAGGATTGTTTTTTGAAGCAATGTCTGTAAAAATGCCTGTGAATCCTAAAAAGTGCATGCTAACTTAAAATTTGTTTTTAGGTATTGATATTTCTTGCTAAGTTGAAAACCTTCTTTACCAAATATGATGGAATCAAAAATATAATGCAGCCATGGCTAAGAAAAATCACTCCCTGTGACTAAATTTTATTGAGTATGAACAAATTTTTTCTTGATATAGACTCAATTGTACTTTTTTACTCAAGTGGATAAATGAATGCTACGATATAATCTAACTTTTTTTGGAAATAAAAATTCAACATACGTTTAACTGATTTTCTGATATGTTTATTTTTAATATGACTATTTAAAAATTCATCTTAATGGAAGACTTGGAAAAGGCAGATTTTACTTGGGTTGACAATAATCAAAGAATGCAGTTGACAGAGTGGTTCCTGCTGCTGCTGCTGCTAAGTCGCTTCAGTCATGTCCGACTCTGTGCGACCCAGGCAAGAACACTGGAGTGGGTTGCCTACCATTTACCAAATGACTGTTATGTACTAGGCATTATTTTTTATTGTCTTACATTTATCAACTTTAATCCTTATAGTAACACTGCAAGATAGATATTAGCCTCATTTCACTGGTGAAGAAAGAGAAGCTTAATTAAAGTGACTTGCCAAGTTTTTATAACCGGTTTATATGCTCAGCAGATATTTGAGAACCTACTCTGTGCTGGCCCTGTCACTATGCAGAGACCGAGAATGCAGTTGTGAATGAGAAAGACAAGATCTCCATTCTAAGAAGCTTACACTCAAGTGGTATAATCAGGATTTTAAAATAGCGGCATCAGATTCTAAAGTTCTTCTTCTCAGCTTCCATATTCCCTCCCACTAAGGATAGTACAGAAGAGATGGAGAAGTGGTTTTTAGTGCCACTTAAGAAAGTGGGTGGGGATGGAAACTGCATACTGGATTATGTTATAGGAGAGAAATATTGGCATATGAGTGTCAAGAATTATCAGGAAAAAAAAAAACCCAAGGGCCTAGCTGTGTGGTGGGGAATGGTAAGCCTGTGCAACACGACAGACTTGTTTTCTGTAGATACACTTTAGACAGTGTATATTGCAATAGCAGTGACGTACTTGCTGATGGCCTTAAGGATCATCTCAGTGTATGGCTCTGCGCTGTCCAACATGGTAGCCACTACCTACTTATGGCTTTCAAGTCCCTGAAATGTGGCTAGTGAAACTAAGGAACTGAAGGTTAAAAAAAGTTTTTTTTTTTTTTAATTTTAAAAACTGACACTTGATTCAGTTACTAGATCTTTAAGTGTGTCTGGAACAACACAGGTATGTGAACCTATTTTTTTCTGCCTATATTTTAAGAAAATTATATACAGATCAAGTATTTGTGATGAAAATTTAGCATATGAATTGAGATGTGCTGTAATATAAAATACACACTGGATTTTGAAAACACGATAAAAAAGAATATAAAATACCCATTATTTAGAAAATAGTTACATGCTAAAATGATATTTTGGATATGCTAGGTTATTTAAAGTATTAAAATTAGTTTCAACTGTTTTTTACTTTTTAAAAAATATGCCTACTAAGAAATTTTAAATTACATACATGGATTGCATTATATTTGTACTGCAGAAAGCTGGTATAATCAAAGGAGTCCTGGTGAAGACAGTCTGGTCCATATATTACCTTTTATTTCTGGCATCAGAATATTTTCTTAGTATACATCATTATCCTTTTATCAAAAGTTATATATTGCTCATTGTTCTAAGAATGAATGTTGTGCAAGTGTGAAAGTGAAAGTGTTAGTCACTCAGTTGTGTCTGACTCTGCAACCCCATGGACTGTAGCCCAGCAGGCTCCTCTGTCCATGGGATTCTCCAGGCAAGAATACTGGAGCAGGTTGCCATACCCTTCTCCAGGGGAACTTCCCAACCCAGAAATCGAACCCAGGTCTCCTGCATTGTAGGTGGATTCTTTACTGAGCTACCAGAGAAGCCCATTGTTCTAAGAATGAATGTTAAGAATCATGTTAATAACTGTGTCAACATTTCTTTCCAGAGTAGAAATATAAAATTATTTACACATGCACTTATATGACTGTCCGTATACAAGTGTATCTAACACATTTGTTTCCAGAATATTTCCCGTAATAAGTTTTTGAAAACAGAAAGTAAATGTTAAGTATTCTGTGGAACTATATTCAAGGATTGACAGGCTTGGGGGTAAAACACTTTATTATATACTATACAATATATATATTTAGGACAAAAGCAAACATTATAAAAAGTATAAAAATAGACAAAAAAAGATACAAACACAATATATTTTGGTCAGAATTTCAGATGTGTTTTTTTTTCTTCTCTCTCCCCTTTACTTCAAAAGTTATAAATACTTTGGCAGCAGCGTGTGTTGTTGCACTTTTGATTTTTTGTTGTACGGTTAATGAACTTGAAAGTCTAGATGATTGGGGATCATCTATTTGGCCTTCCCATTCTTTTGTTTCTTCTTCTTTGATTATTAAAGGTTTTCCTAGAGTTTGGCCAACAAGGTTACAGACTTCTTGAGCTTTGCGCCGTGCGTTTTCTACAGCAGCAAGACAGGCTTGTCGTCTTAGGAATTAAATGCAGAGATGATTAGTAAGACATTCAAAAACTGTAGGATGGAACAGTTTTGTTTAATTAGTTGATAAGTCATTGAAAGATGTGCTTAACTTACCGAAGGTTATCAATAGAACCTGGCATATGATAGAACTGGGGTTGGCTGATGACAACAGAGCTATCTAGCTTTTCAACAAGAAAGTTACAGATATTTTGCATTTTTCCAAATTCAGTAAATGTAATGCAGACCTGTAAATGAAATAACAGTTGAAATTATTTTCATTTCTGATTTCAGTTTTTTTTTCTACATGTGAGTTAAAAAAAATAAAGACATTACAGTGAGGTCATTTTATAGTATGTAACAGATAAGAAAGGCCTACTTGGTACTTATAACCAAATTTTGTTATTGAATTTATTTTTGCTTATGAATTTTTTAATTTGTTTAATGTTGACTTGAACATTTTAAAATTCATTTTAAATCAGTCAGGGACTTTTTTATGAAACAGAGTTGGGGGGCTTCCCCTTCAATTTTATTATTTGGCTAAATTCTCTTAGCCTGATAAATGTTTCATGACTCTTTAGACATTAGCTAGCTTCCTGATTAGCGGTAATTACTTCATGCTCCACTGCTGTCAGTGAGGTATGCTTCTTCATCCAATAGTTATTTTCAGATCTATATGCAGAAGCTCATCTATTTCATTATGCCATCTGCCTTTAACTATGTAGAAGCAGTTCTTATATATTCAGCAATACTTGAAAACTGTAGTCTTTAAACATTCTATGGAAGAAAACTAAACCTTTTCCTAAGGAAACTTTATACAAGCTCAGTATGTAAAACAATAAAGTACAGGTACTGAAGTACTTTATGTAAAATATATAATACTTTATGTAAAATATGTAAAACAATAATGTACAGATACTTAAGTACAGGCTGGAGTAGCAAAGAGTCATCTTATACAATACAGAACAGTTGCCTTTCATCATAAATGTTAACCATGGAAGACTGATGTTCTGACTGGTTTCAATACTTACTTTGGATTAATTTGCTCTTTTTTCTAGTTTCTTAAGGCAGAAGCTTAGATTATTTATTTCAGATTTTTCTTCTTTTTACTATATGCATTCAATGCTAAAATTTCTAAGCCCTGCTTTCGCTGCATCTCATAGTTTTTGATAGATTTTATTTTCATTTTAATTTAGTTCTAAACATTTAAAAATTTCTCTTGGGATTTCTTCATTGATCCACATGTCATTTAGAAGTATGTTGTTTAATCTCCACATACTTGGGGATTTTCCAATTATGTTTCTGTTACTGATTTCTAGTTTAATTCCATTGTGATCAGAGAGCAGACATTATGTTATCTATCCTTTTAAATTTGTTAAGGTATAAGTTTTGGCCTAGAATGTATTTTAGGGGTGAGGGGAGCAGAGAAAGGTTTACTGCAGAGCCAAGTATTGAGAACGGGTGGCTTATTCTTGAAAGACCCAAATTCCAAATGTGTGCTATCTTGGTGAATGTTCCATGAGAGCTTGAGAAGAATTCTGTTTTGGGGGAAGTAATTTATAGATTTCCATTTTGTTGTTGTTTTTTAGTCATTAAGTTGTGTCTGACTCTTTGTGAACCCATGGCTCCTCTGTCCATGGGATTTTCTAGACAAGAACACTGGAGTGGGTTGCCATTTTCTTCTCCAGGAGATCTTCTTGATCCCGGGGGCCGATGGAACCCATGTTTCCTGCTTGGCAGGTGGATCTTTACCACTGAACCACCTGAGAAGCCCCGTAGATGTCCATTATATCCAGTCAATTGATGGTATTGTTAAATTTAACTAGGTCCTTACTGATTTTATGCCTGCGGAATCTGCCCCTTCTTTTTAAAGTGACTTTCCTTTTTTAAAAAATTATTTATTTGGCTGCATCAGGTCTTAGTTGCTGTACACAGGTCTTCACTGCATCATGTGGAATTTTTTGTGTGGTGTATAGTCTGTCTAGTTGAGGCCCACAGGCTTAGTTGCTCCATGGCATATGGGATCTTAGTTCCCTGACCAGGGACTGAACCCATGTCCCCTGCACTGCCAGGTAGACTCTTAACCACTGGACCACCAGGGAAGTCCCTGAATCTGTCCCTTTTTGATAAAGGAAGTTGGAGACTCCAACTATGATGGTGGGCTCATCTATTTCTCCTAGAGGTTCTATTAGTTTTTGCCTGATGTAGTCTGACACTCAGGAGAATGCATATTAAAGACTGTTATTATTTTTTGGCTGTGCCACTGTGTGGCATGTGGGATCTTAGTTCCCTGACCAGGGATTGAACCCTGCACTGGAAGCACAGAGTCTTAACCACTGGACCACCAGGGAAGTCCCCATGGATTATTATGTTTCTTGGAAAACTGCCCTGTATCATTACATAATACCCTTCTGTATCCTTGATAACTCCCTATTATGAAGCCTGCTCTGTCTAAAATTACAATAGTGACTCTTGCTTTCTTTTGCTTAGTGTTAGCATGATTAATTTTTTTCCATGGCTATCTATATATGTCTTTATATTTAAAACAGATTTCTCATAGATAACATATAGTTTGGTGGTGTTTTTTGATCCACTGTGACAATCTGTCTTTTAATTGCTGCATTTAGACCACTGATGTTCAAAGCATTACTGATACAGCTGGATTAATATCTACCATATTCTTTACTGTTTTCTATTTGTTTCCTTTGTTCTTTTTTCTAAGTTCTGTCTTCTGCCTTTTGTGATTTTAATTGAGCATTTCATGGTTTCTTTTTTTTTCTCCTTTCTTAGCATATCAGCTATATTTTTTAAGCTTTTATTAGTGATTTCTCTAAAGTACATAATACATATTTACAACAAATCCAAGTCTACTTTAAATAACACTTGGACACAACTGAAGTGACTTAGCAGCAGCAGCAGCAGCAGAATACCACTTTATGGGTTGTATAACTATGACAACAAAATAATCCTAAGTATTCCACCCCATCTCTTATATCATTACTGTCATTCATCTCACTTATACATCAGCATGCGTGCGTGCTAAGTTGCTTCAGTTGCGTCCGACTCTTTGCGACGCTATGGACTGTAGCCTGCCAGACTCCTCTGTCCATACTCCAGGCAAGAATACTGCAGTGGCCTGCATGCTCTCCTCCAGGGGATCTTCTTGACCCAGGGCTCGAACCTGTGTCTCTTATGTCTCCTGCATTGGCAGGCAGGTTCTTTACTGAGCCATGGGGAAAGCCCCTTAAATTATTTAATGTGATTATTGATATGGTTATATTTAAACTTCTGATCTTGCTATTGATTTTCTATTTGTCTCATATTTTCTTTGTTCCCCTCTCCCCATTTTCTGCCTTTCTGGGAAGAGATAGAGTATATTTTTTATTCTATTTGATATCCTTCATTGGTTTCTTTACTGTAACCTGTAGTTACTTTAGTGTCTGCCTTAGAGTTTACAGTATATACATGTTTAATTTATCTCAATCTACCTTCAGGAGATACACCATTTCACACATAAGAAACTTTAAATATTATACTTCTCTTTCTCCCTTCATGCTATTGCTGTTGTATGTTTTACATATGTTATAATCCCTAAAGTTCACCATTATCATTTTTATTTAAACAATTATTTTTATATAGGTGTAGAGTTATAGAGATATAAGAAAAATATCAAATCTACCTATGTAGTTACCATTTTCAGTGTTCTTCATTTCTCTCTGTAGAGTCCTATTCCTTTCTGGTACCATTTTCTTCCACCTACCCAAATCTGTTTAACATTCCTTGGATTGAAGGTCTATGGTAATGAATTTTTTCAGCTTTCTGAAAAAGTCTATAATTGGCCTTTGATTTTGAACAATATTTTTGCTGAATATAGGGGAAATATAAGATAGGAAAAATATGATTTAAATGCACAAATCAAATATAAGTATGATTTATACATTGGACAAGGAAATGGCAACCCACTCCAGTATTCTTGCCTGGAAAATCCCATGGACAGGAGCCTAGCAGGCCACAGTCCATGGGGTCACAAGAGTTGGACACGACTTAGCAACTAAAACCACTAAAACCACAAACCACGTATAAAGTATTTCACAACAAAAATGAAGAGTTGAGAAAAGATTAGATGAGAAATATTATGGAAAATACCTGAAACATGGAAACGTGCAAGGAAAAGGAGAGGGAAAACTGTTTATACTACTTTTCCTATAGACTTTTTAATAGACTTTTATTGAATGCTTATCGTGTCCCAGGTTTTTAAAATCTCTCCAACACTGAAACTGTAACAAGAAAACAACATAAGAAGTGGAAAGACAGATAAAGGAATTGCAAAGCCAAGGTTTTACTTCAACATTTCCCAGGTGGATCCCTAAAATCATCATCACTGTTGTTGTTTAGTCACTAAGTCATGTGCGGACTCTCTGTGACCCCGTGGACTGCAGCCATTGGATTTCCCAGGCAAGAATGCTGGAGTGGGTCACCATTTCCTTCTCCAGGGCATCTTCCAGAGCCAGGAATTGAACCTGAGGTGGCTACGACGTCTCCTGCATTGCAGGTGGATTCTTTATTGCTGAGCCAACAGGGAAGCCCAAAATCATTATAAGTATTTTTAAAATTCCTTCAGATAGTTAATATTTAAGTGAAAAAATTACAAATTTATTCAAGTAAATATAGGGACAACAGTGTATTATGATAATTACTAACTTAAGAGGTAAGAAGCCAGGATTCTAATTTCCATTCTAATTCTTGTAATATGATCTTTAAAAAGTCTGAGCCTAAGGTATCTTAGCCTAAAGCCACACCCTTAAATTTAGGAAAAATAATATATTATCTGCCTGAAGGTAGGACCAGGTGATTTCTTGAGGTATTTTCCACCTCTAAAGGCAAAGGTTCTCTGATTGGACTAACAACAGTCCATTTTAATCTACTCTTGTTTGTTTCCTGTGGCAAGGAGGCGGTATGACTAAGCACACACTCTAAGAAGTTTGGAATCAAAGAGACAGCGGTATTTTAAGCTGGTTGTAACTACTTATAACATACTCTGATTTCATAAAGTCCTGATCATAAAATCTTTGAAGATAAGTAAAAAGCTCAACAGTTGTAGGAACTCAATGTTTTCATTAATTGTGTGTAAAAAAATACACAATTTTTTCAATTTGTGCAAAGGTTGAGTAGTTTTTATTTTTAAATAAATCTTAACACAAAATAGTCTTGTGAAATAAAAGAATGTTGAAGTCTTTCAATCCTTTATGCTATGACTATTAATTTGCTATTTATCTGAGGAGAAGAAATTTTTCCTCTGTAGTGTTTCTTCCTGTTGACTACATGATAACATTATGAAAATTTTGTTCAGATTAAATGCTACTTCCCTCTTGCTATTTTTATTCCATTTCAAAACAATTTCCCTTAAATCTCACCCAGATATGTTAACACCAAAAATGATTTTGAGAAAAACGATCTTTTATCAACACCATGAGAAGTATTTCTCCTGTACTTGACTTTCAAGAATAAAATTAAATGCAAATTGTCCCCACAAAGTCATGCTGTTTCCAAGTATTTGTGAAGATAACACATACCTCTGCTTCCATGTGATAAGCATTTTCTAGCCTTTTAAAATCCTTTGTCACAGTTACATTTTCTGACTGAAACAGAAAGTACAAGAATATGATTACTAAATGTTTGGCTACTAAATGCAATTACTCTAAAACATAAAGTATAAACCTGTACTTATTAAAATCAGAATAACAAAATATGTGAAAAGAACTGGCTTGCCTAATGCTTTAAAACTTTCCTAAAAAAAAAACAAATTCAGAAACCTAAAAATATTTGCTGATATTTCATAATTGTCATTCCACTTGTAATTTTTACATTAGCTAGTTCAAAAAGTATGAACTTAGGGTAATATATATCTGAAGCATTATTTGTACATAAAACATTCTGAATGTTGTAGGGATGTTAGAGTTTATAAAATGTTTAACTTACAAACAATACTAATTTACTGAACACATATAGTATATAACTTTGGGCAAGTTACTCAACTTTTTGAGACACAGTTTCCACACTTATAAAATTGTGTTACACTGTGAGGTAGCAGGTAGAGGGGCCACAGGCTGAGCCACTGGAGTTTGTCGGGCTGAGCAATTGGAGCTTGTCTCTCCCTCCCCCAACATTTCCGGGAAAAAGATAGTGGCAAGAGCAGAGAGGAACTAAGCCCTGCTGGAGGAAAAAGATGACCACGTCTTTCATCTTCAGGAAAAGGAGACCTCCCTGACTGTACATGTGCAGAAAAGTTCCTAGGAGGTCAACAAAGAAGGGGGTACTTCTTTGTTTTGCCAACCCCTCAGAGACCCTTGTGCTGGAATCCATGTTGGCCAAAAGATTCATGCCCACATTGGACAGGGCCGAGTCAGATCAGATATGGGAAATAAGCAAGATAATTGGCTAGAGGAAAACAAAGACCTGGAAGAAGGCCCCTATTTAAGCAATTCAAACCACACCTTTAGCGCGCCTCCTTAGCAAAGATGCCCTGACTCTTCTCTGAGTGTGTAGCTCTCTTTACTTCTGTCCTAAATAAACTGCTTTTCTTTGTGCTCTTTCACACGTATGGTGCTTCTAATAATCTCTGCTTGTTTTACAACCTTGGTCTCTTAGTAACATTCTTTTTTCAAAGAGGTCAAGGGCCAGGGCTCTGCTTCTCGTCAGTAGCCCCTAGTGGTCTAGCGGTCAGGATTCCTGATTTTCACCCAGCCAGCACAGGTTTGATTCCCAGGCAGGAAACTAAGATCTTGCTTCAAGCTGCCACTGACTGCTGCTCGCTCTGAGATCACATTGAACTGATCTGAGGATTTAATGAAAAGTTGTGAATAAAATGCTTGACACAGAAGGCACTCAGCAAACAGAGATGCAATACCATTATGATATAAACATTTCCTGAAATATTGGACCTAAGCCAGCCTATTCTTAGAAAAGTAACATTAATGCTTTTTGATTCTCTGGGTAAGTACAGGGTATATAATTCTGATAAAAAATTGAACTTATTTATGTTTCAAAAGGGTTTTAAAATTTAGTGAAATGAATTCTTGACTTACTCCCACTCTTGGGGACAGGCAAAACCTATATTTTATAAATGTTTGTATCTTTAAAATATATGCTAAATAAAGATGATGATTCTCAATCATTTAATTATGTTATTTGGTAAAGGATTTAGATGCACATTAATTTTAAGATATACACTAATTTCAAGCCATTTATAGACCTAGAAAATTCTAAAAAGCTTTAACCTGAAAATCTGAACTTAAGTTCCAATTATAGCTCTGATGTCAGTTTCAATGAAAATATTAATTCATTTTTGTGATAATATTTATCATGGTAATAATTATTCACTGTAGAAAATTACAGTATTGATACATATAAACTAAACCAATGCTGTATACATTGCTTAAAGTTGAAAACATGAAACTTGATACATGAAACGTGTCAGTTAGTATTCTTTTATGACATGTAAACATATCTTCTATTTTCTTAGATGTCTTTTTTCAGTTTTTCCTCACTTCACTTGATAAATGTACATAAGACTTCTGACAGAAAAATTATTAGAGAAATAATTTTAGGAAAGGTAGCAGAAAAGAAAGTATCTTTTATTGTTTCACTTAACATTATAGTTTTTATAAAAATAATATACACTAATTAATGAATATCTAATACTAGAGAAAGAATAGTCTCCAAGCCCCTTATGTTAATATTTCAGTAAACATTTAATTAAGTCATCTATCCATGCACATAAAAATTTGTAATCTATGTATAGAATTTTTTATAAATGAAATTATACTCTACATGCTGTTCTGTAAACTGTTAATAACTTCTACTTTAGAAAAATTTAAAGTCTACAGAAAAGTTGCCAAGATAGTATAGAGTTCCATATACCTCAGTTTCAGGTTTTTCTGATGTAATCATTTTTTTATTACTATGGTACATATCACTGCAGTTCAGTCGCTCAGTCTTGTCCAACTCTTTGTGACATATACACATATATCCACAACTGTTTCTGCATCTATCCATCTGATATATACTAAGCTAAACATGAGTTCATACTGATGTTTCTAACTCTAATTAAGAACCAGAGAGTTCATTCTAACCTTCCTTTCTTATCTGTAATTTCCTCTCCAGTAGTTAGAAACCTCATTTCCCTCAGCCACCAACCACCTGTTTTTCAAGCCTACTATACATATAAAGCAGTTTCAGAACTGTAAACCTTGGAAAAAACATTTACTAACTAGAGTACAGAGTTTATATATCTTTCATCTTTATCATTAGTTTCTAATAAAATATAATTTTCCAAACTGACTTAGGATACTCTGCTCACCTTCTGTCCCCACATTCAGTGCAATTATGTCATTCATTTGTAACAGAGTTAGGTTCATTTGTCACAGTCTGGGTTCTGTCCTGGAATTGATCTGTTTTTTTTTTTTAATTTGCATAATTAGCGTTCCCTTTTTGTGATTTAGTTTTATGGGTTTTGACAAATGTATTCACCACTCCAGTACCACACAGAGTAATTTTTTCCCCTTGAGAAGTTCCTCTGTGGACCTCCTTTATAGTTAACCACTTTGCCATCAAACAACCTGTCCACCGATTTATGTCCCTATAGTTTTCCCTTTTCCAGAATGTCACATGAATGGATCATAGAATGTAAACCTTTTGAATCTGTTTTTTTCACTTATAATATTTAAGATTTGCCCATGTTGTTCTGTGAATAGCACCTCTTATTGCTGAGTAATTTTCCAATGCATGGATGTAACAGTTATCCATTCTGCTGTTGAAAACATCTTGGCTGTTCCAAGTTCTAAAGTTTTAGTGAGTTATGAATAAACCTGCTATAAATATTCTCGTGCAAATTTATATGTGAACGTAAGTCTTTGATTCTCATGTGGGTTAATGGTTCCTATAGTAAGGCTAACTTTGTAAGAAGCTGTAAGACTGTCTTTCAAAGTGGCCATACCACTTTCTTTGCAGTCTCACCAGCAATGAATGAAAATTTCTGTTGTTCCACATCTTTGCCAGCATATGCTATCATCAATGATACTGGATTTTAGTAAATCCAATACATGCATAATGGTATCAAATTGTGGTTTAATTTGCATTTCTTTAATCACAAATAATGTGGAGGATCTTTTCATGTGTTTCCTTGCCATTTGTATATATTCTTTGGTGAAGTATATGTTCAGGTATTTTGTGCTTTTTAATTGAGCTATTTGTTTTCTTATTGTTGAATCAACCATAAGATCAAATAAAGCAGTACTTTTTATTTTTAAGGGGACTTTTATTTTTAAGGGCTTTAAGTACAGTAACGTACCCATTTAGGAGAAAACAAAACCCTTTTCCTTATACCAAAATAAATTCCAAATGTAGTAAATATTTAATGTACTATAAAGGGTCCCTAAAAAGTCCAGGAAATATTAGTTAATAGTTATGTAGCTTCAGGCTTGCGAAGGACCCAATAAGCATTACACCAAAGTCAGAAAACTTTTTTTTTGCAGGAGAAATGTTTATTTGAAATGAAAAACAATAAAAACAGTAGTACTTTAACCAACATATGAAGCAGAACAAGAAAACAATAAAAACAGATTATATTAGTTCTTATAAATTTGGGGATTTAAAAAACTCTTATCATTTAGCTTTAATTTCATGAGAAGCTTTTCTTATGAAGAAAATAAAACTTCGAAGAGTTTAAGTGATTTACTAGAAGACTCAAAAATATCGTGAAAAATTGTACTAGTAAGAGAATTTAAATAAATCTTTAAAATTTTTAATGTTTAATACTGCAAACAAGGTTACATGGCAAATACTAAATTGGGAAAATTTTTGCAATATATGAGAGACAGTTACTGATAATTTTTAAAGTTCTCATAAATTTCAAAAGGGAAGATAACAGAAAAACAGGAAATTATTTAAAATGCAGTGATCAGGAATGTTTAATAAGTATTTTATGGTTGAATGAGTAAATATTGCTTGGAACTTTAAAACATTTTTCCATAAAAACACTCAAAATGAGGTCATGCCTTCACAGGTGAAACTATATATAACCATAAAATTATATATGATCTATATGATAGCTGAATAGTTTATTAAAAACCATTTTCTAAGTAGACATTATGTGAAGAGTATGAAACATAACCCATCAATACAAAGCAAGCAAGAGACAAAATGATCTCCACTCTGGAGAGGTTTAGAATATGGAGGAGAGACAAGGAGAGCAGTAATTATAAAGTGATACATTTTATTAAGGGTGGTGAATGGGGTATGGTACACAGGGAGTAGTGTAGGAAAAAAGTGCTCAAGAAGTGAACTTGGGCTGGTTTTTAAAGGAAAAAAGAGGGAAGTCAGTCTATGAGGCCAGGAGATGACAGGAAATGACAAGAGTTAAGCTCCATCTATTAAGCGAAAAAGTTTGGAATATGAGGGGCCTTTTAATCAGGGGAGTGATGTTTATAAACACAGATTTTAAAGTTTAAAATGAATAAAGATTTTGTGAAGACTCATTAAATTCACCCTGAAATGTAATATAAATGATTTTATTTGCATTTTCTACTGAACAAATTATTTACCACTGCTTTCCTCCATCAGCAGAGATAATCTGGAGATTACTGACCTCTGCATGTCTTGAACACTAAGTCTTTAATGTAATTACTTTAAGTTGGATGTAGTGATTGATCCTGTTTTACATATTTGAAGTTGCAGCCATGTGAGCTCCATATACATTTTAAGCAAAAAACTTAAGAATTAGTTATATTATTCAAATACGTCTGCAGCACTGGCAGCAGTTTTGGGGAGAAAATATATTTCTATATATTAAATTCATTTTATTCACATAATTTATAATTAGCAGCAGATCCTTCTAAATTGTAAAATCATTTAGAGACATCTTTTCAATATGACTTTTAAAATAAATCTATGTTTATAAATGCAATCTATGTTTATAAGTACAAATAAAACTTCTTAAAATAAAGACTTGCTTTTTCAGGGTGTGTCATTTCTAACAAGAGCACTTTTAAGAACTCAGTGTTTCGGGGACCACAAATCACAGCTCTGGCCTTCAGGCTACTCTGTAATAGGAGGGATCTGAGATAGCCTATGAAGTCTGTGCTTTCTAATTCTCTTTCATTCTAATTACCTGGAGCCTAGGCTAGTTGAAAGAAATCTAGATTTCGGTTTTCAGAATACAGGAGTTCAAATATAACCCGGGGTGTTCAAAGCATTATTTAACCTCCTTAAATCTGGAAAGTGGGGATGCTAAAACCTGCTTAACAGGGGTGTTGTACGAATTAAATAAGACTCATTCTTTTTTTTTTTTAAAAAGTGGGCTTAGGGCAAGATTTATTTAAGGATTTGTTTCAGGAACATCTCTGGTAAGAAGAGGTATTTCATATATGTGGCATGTACAATATACTGGCTTAATTTTCTTTTTTAAGCTAAAACTAAACAATTCGGAGAAAATTTTGAGTCTTTATAAAACGAAAATGGGTACAATATTCCCCCTATCCCGCCCCAGCCCCATATTACTTTTTGCGAAAAATACCAAAGAATCACTTCATGTAAAGCTTTCCCAGGCTGGGAGGAGGGGTGCAGAATAAAAACAAAAAAGTGATTCAGTATCTAGCACACTACTTATGCAAGCATTTACATCTTACTGTTTGAAGCTTAACAGTTCGTCATTTCAAGGTTAAAACAAATTACTGCAACAAGTGATACCAAATAAAACCCCACTCAATTTTAATTATTTTGTTTTGCAAGTCACTGCGGCTGATAATTACTTTCCCCTAGAAGGACGGGCTGGGAAAGATTGAAGGCGAGGGGAGAAGGGGACGACAGAGGATGAGATGGTTGGATGGCATCACCGACTCGATGGATACGAGTTTGAGTAAACTCCGGGAGTTGGTGATGGACAGGGAGGCCTGGCGTGCCGCAGTCCATGGGGTCGCAAAGACTCGGACACGACTGAACGACTGAACTGAACTGAGGAGGATGGGCCAGAGATACACTCTGGCAGGTCCTCGCGGCCCCTCACACCGCCGAAGACACAAAGGTGTCTAGACGCTCAAAACCTTCCCCGCCCCTACCCTCCGCCGCCGGCTTTTCGCGGTCGGGCTGGAAGCTCCTGGCCGGTGGAGCTCTCACCTGCACGCCCTGCTGCCGGAGGCTCTGCGTGATGTAGTCCAGGCGGCGGCAAACGCTCTTCTTGGCCTCGGCCGCCGCCTCCTTGGTGCTGCTCACCCGCACGACCACCTGCGCCCGGTCGGGGCTCGCAGACACCTCCGCGGTGCCGCTGACATGCACCTCGCGGGTGGGAGTTTGGGCTGGCGCTGAGGAGAGAGGGCGGCGGAGGCCGGGCAGCGTCTCTCCACCCGAGAGCAGATAGTTCTCCCGGCCCCTGTCAGCCCAGGGAAGCAATTCCACGAACACCCGCGACTGGGGGGTCTGTTGCAACGACATAGCGATGGCTGCTTGGTTGCCCGTCGCAACTCAGAGCCGACGGCGGCCGAAGGGGTCCAAGAGCCTCAAGGCTGGTGCGGCGCGGCGCAAAGGATGTCGGGATGGGCTTGGTGGTCCAGGAGCCGCTGTGGAGGAGGAGAGAGACGCTTTGCGGAGGATTTTGCCGCGTTTCCTTTACTAGTTGTTGACTGAGCGCGGCGCTGTGGTTTTTAACTTGCTTACCTTGTGGCCTTGGAAAACCTGAGGGAGGTTTCTATGCGGCCACCCTCTCAGTGAGCTCCCCTTTCCACGCCGTCCGTCTGCCTCGGCCGGCGACGCGCCGTGAGTACCTCGGAAGTCTCCTCAGAGGCCGGGATGGCTCTTTTTATTCTTAATCTGCTGCGGGTCTCCGATTGTCCCAACTTTGTTTTTACTTTTGTCTGACTTTACTATTCCACTTGCGCAGTGGACCCCACGGCACCATAGAGCGCCAGAAATTTGTGTTGGATTGAACTTTACCAGTTTGATCTTTGAAGTTTATGATTCCTAGAATCTCAGTTTCATTGCCTCTAAAGCCGTGTTGATAATACATTCCACATTTGCAGTGGGATCATAAAGTAATTGCCATATGGAAAGCAGAAAATAATGGATAATGATAATAGCTAAAGCTTTGGCATGCTTTTCAAATCTCTCGAATTTTGTCTAAAATTCCTGGAATGGTTCTGGCCTTGAATAAGGACAAGAGAAACTCAAGTGGTATCAAAGCACATTCAACATCGACATGGCAAAGCCTTACACTACTTAGTTCTTATCTTTACCCTTTGCTTGAAAAATATCACAATCTTTAACCCAGTGACCCACATTAAGTAGATTTTCTTCCTACCAATAAGTAATGATGTATAAAAGTAGCCCTCCTGTCCCAGAGGAAAAAGATTTTTTTTTTGTAACTTTTTTTTAAAAGACAACTATTCTCTTGAAAGGAGCCTGAAAAAGCCAACCGACAATCCTTAGGTAGTTTCTTCTCTATCATTATTCTTTTATTTTTGATGAGTAAGATGATTCAACTAAATCAGACAGTACCCGCAGCCCCTTTATTGGTTCATGGATAGTTTTGTATATATTTATTTTGATGTTTATTGTTAGATAAAAGCAATTATATATTAATATTTTAATTTTAAAAAACTTTCCACTATGTTTTTTAAATAATTTGTCACCAAAAATAATGTTTCTGAATCTTGTGGAGAATTCTTTTTGTTTAATGATAAATGTGGGAAAATATAATCTTCAAGGTGAACCATTGAATGAATGAACATCATAGGTAAAAAGCAATAGGAGTTTTAAGTGCATATAAATATTTAGGGCATGATAAAAGTAAGTTTCAAATAACTGGGAAAATGGTACAGGGATAATTGGTTGGCTATGTGAAAAAAGTATTGATCTGTATCTTCAGTTCAGTTCAGTTCAGTCGCTCAGTCATGTCCGACTCTTTGCGATCCCATGAATCGCAGCACGCCAGGCCTCCCTGTCCATCACCAACTCCCGGAGTTCACTCAGACTCACATCCATCAAGTCACTGATGCCATCCAGCCATCTCATCCTCTGTCGTCCCCTTCTCCTCCTGCCCCGAATCCCTCCCAGCATCAGGGTTTTTTCCAATGAGTCAACTCTTCGCGTGAGGTGGCCAAAGTACTGGAGTTTCAGCTTTAGCATCATTCCCTCCAAAGAAATCCCAGGGCTGATCTCCTTCAGAATGGACTGGTTGGATGTCCTTGCAGTCCAAGGGACTCTCAAGAGTCTTCTCCAACACCACAGTTCAAAAGCATCAATTCTTTGGCACTCAGCCTTCTTCACAGTCCAACTCTCACATCCATACATGACCACAGGAAAAACCATAGCCTTGACTAGACGGACCTTTGTTGGCAAAGTAATGTCTCTGCTTTTTAATATGCTATCTAGGTTGGTCATAACTTTTCTTCCAAGGAGTAAGCGTCTTTTAATTTCCTGACTGCAGTCACCATCTGTATCTTAACATGCACTAAAAATAAAATTCAGATGAGACAAAAAATAAAAAGAGAAGAGAGAGTGGGTAAATATAAATATAGGAATGAGAAGGACTTTCTAGGCATGATTTCAAATGCAGCAACCATAAGGAAAGGTCTGAAAAATTTGATTACACTAAAAGAATGTCAGTATATGAAACAAAACAAAAAGGTGAGGGGCAAATAAATTGGGAAAAAATATTCGTATAAAAAGCTAATAGTCTTAATGTTTAGTGAGCTCTTACCAGAAAAAAATGAAAGAAAGATGAATAAGTTCACAGAGGTAAACCTTGGATCATTCATAGCTGCCATAATAAAATACCATGGAGTGGGTGGCTTAGAAATTTGTTTTCTCTGGAGGCTAAGAAATCCAAGATGAAGGCTTGGTATCTCCTTGGTTTGCAGACAATCTTCTCACTGTGACCTCACGTAACCTTTCTTATGTACACAAGGATCCGTGGTATTTCTTTTCTTATAAGAAGGCCAGTTCTGAAATCCCCTGGAGAAGGGAATGCAACCCACTTCAGTATTCTTGCCTGGAGAATTCCATGGACAGAGGAGCCAAACAGGCTACAGTCTGTGGGGTCACAAAGAGTCGGACAGGACTTAGCTGCTATTTGTGATCCCATGTATAGTAGTCCATGGAATTTTCCAGGCCAGAATACTGGACTGAGTAGCCTTTCCCTCCTCCAGGGGATCTTCCCAACCTAGGGATCGAACCCAGGCCTCCCACATTGCAGGCAGATTCTTTACCAGCTGAGCCACCAGGAAAGCCCAAGAATACTGGAGTGGGTAACCTATCCCTTCTCCAGGAGATCTTCCCTACCCAAGAATTGAACCGGGGTCTCCTGCATTGCAGGCGGATTCTTTACCAACTGAGCTATCAGGGAAGCCCAAATTTTACAATAAATATCCTTTTTTTGAACTGTCATTTTGGAAAATGATAAAGTCAGTAGGAATGGATTTGGGATAGATAAAGGAGTAATTTTGAAAGACAAATGAAATAGTTCATGGCAAAATAATTATATAGTAAATAAAAGAGAAGGATGAACCAAAGCTAATAAAGATTTTCATTCAGAACTGGGGAAATGAATGAGGATGATAGAGTATGTATATTAGTTCAGCTCACAATGACGTAGTTCTCCTTTAGAGTCAATGCTGAGCCTCTAGCAACCATCTTGAATAACACATCTCTTGAGTTTGTACTTTATACAACTTGATTAGACCCAGAATAGGCAAGTTCAGCTCACAGTGACCTAGTTCTCTAGAGTCAATGCTGAGCCTCTAGCAATGATCTTGAATAGCACACCTCTTGACTTTGTATTTGATTAGACCCAGAATAGGAACTTGTTTCACACTGGGCCGATTAGAGTTTTTTTTTTTTTTTTTTTTTAATTCATAGAAATCTATATGTACATACAATTTAAAAAATTCAGCCACTCAGATGGTGAACCACGAAATATATGTACTCGAGAGAGAGAGATTTGCCATTTTTCATATGCAGTTTCTAGTAGAGAAGCAGACAATGTCAATGTGTCAGTGGATAGAGAAAAGGAAAGAAAAGAGAGAGGAAATAAAAGCGAGAGGAACAGAGATGAGATTAAGACTACAAATGAAGTTCCAATTTATGTTTATATAATTTTTCTTAGACCTGGCTTCATTCACACCCTGGAGCTCTATAAAATATTCCTGTGTCCTTATCATAAGGTCTCCCTTGCCTTTTTTTAATGCATAAGTAGGTTGGCTGAGTTTTATATTATCCTAAAACTAAGACTTTTGACTGATAATAGTGAATAATAGAGGAGAATTCAGAGAAGACTTGTACAGCTTTGGAATTTCTCGTGGGAGCCTTTCTCAAAGAGAGGATAAGGTTCCAGTTGACAGATCAGATGACTGGATTCACAGGATGACTATGGGGATATCCAAAAGTGTGCTGCACGCTGCTTGACACATAGTATTAAACACACACCTTCCAATGGCCTTGTACAGTCCTGCATCACTTTTCAAGCTGAGACAGCTTTGGCTTTGAGGATAACCTCTGAATAAGGTAGTAGGAAATAGAATAAAACTCTGATGCAATAAAACTTACATGGTACTAAGCAAAGCACAGGGGAAAATTGCTCATCTGAAAATGCCATTCACCCAGAATGAGAAAAAGGTTTAACTCAAGTCATGTCCATATAAGTACAGAGTTAAGACATGTAATCTTTTTTTTTTTTGCTCCAGACTTGTAGAAATATGGTAAAATCACATTAATCTTAGAATATATTGTATGTTGTGAGAACAGTGAAAGATTGTCCCAAGGAGGGTGAAGGTTAGATAAGTTACCTTCTGAGAATGACAAATGAACTGAAAAAGAAAACAAATTATATTTTCTCAGAAACATGTCCATAAGATTTAGTGGAATCGGGAATACTGACTAACATGGTACGGAAGTAATCCTAAGGTGTGATGAATACAGAAATAGAGAAACAAAAGAGCCAATGACTAACATCATTGGCTCCTTTTTTCCACTATCCTAACACTTTTTGTCTGTAATCTTTTGATATGTTTTGATTTCTATCTCATTTATAGCCAAATGATTGTACTGCTATCTGTATATACCTTGCAATTTTATCTGCACTTCATAGCCAGCTCACTAGTCATCTGCCTATGAAAAAAATAATCCCCTTTCCTCTTAATCACTTCATGTTCTGTCTTTTCCCTAAATGCAGTCAGTTTTTGTTCGTTCAGAAATAGGAAGGAATGGAACGTTTCTGAATATTTGAACAATGTGGATGATTTACTACAAGTAGTCTACATGAATTATCAACCTCAAATGAATTATTTTATAATAATGATAAGATTAATATAATAAAGGGCTTCCCTGGTGGCTCAGCAGTAAAGAATCCGCCTATAATGCAGGAGACACAGGAGACGTGGATTCTATCCCTGGGCTGGGAAAATCCCCTGGAGGAGGGCACGGCAACCTACTCCAGTATTCTTGCCTGGAGAATCCCATGGACAGGAGCCTGACAGGCTACAGTTCATAGAGTATCAAAGAGTTGGACACAACTGAAGCAACTTAGCATGCATGCAATATAATAAAATCTCTCTTTGATAATTCAGAAGAAACTTCAAAATCTTGGGGTGGCTTAGGCTCACAAATCCAAGCAAGAATCATTATTCAATAGCACTGCAAAATAAATCTGATTATTCAGGTGTTCTGAGTGGTTTTGGATTCTGGATAAATAGATTTTTCTAGCCTTCAAAATACAAATATTCTTTGGTCTTCTCATACTCATCCTGTCAGACTATAATCATTATGGGATATCACAGGTATTTATGTATTTGGCTATGGTATTTTGTCAATAAATAATCCACTTTACTGGTTCTATGTTTTTTGTTTGTTGAGGATTCTTGTCATATAGATGTATTCTTTAATGATGCAAAGTGAAGTCTTGACTGTCTAAACGGATTTTCTCGACCTTGCCCTCTTGTAATGGTAAGAGAGGATAGACAGTTCAGTCCTCTGTCAGCTCCTGACCATTTGCTTAATGCTCCCACTGAAGTAAGTATACTGAGATGATGACAGTTCCCGATGAGTTCTGCAGTGTTACCTAGAAAGAGCATGGGCTTTGTGGTCCTACCGACCTGTGGCTGAATTTTTCCTAGTTCTGTGACTTTAGGGAATTTATTTGAATGTTTCTGAGACTGAGTTACCTCATCTGTAAAACAGAGATAATAATACGTACCTGCTGCAGAGACTGCTAATGTTTTACTTTTATTCTTGGGCACAATGAACACTTTTGGCCTCTCTTGCAGACTGGTATGTCCAGGTCTGAATTCTTGCAGTGGAATGCTGGTTGGAAATAAAATGCGCCACTTCCTGCTTGACCTATAAAAATCCCCCAAATGTGCTCTTCTTACATTTTCTTCATCCGCTGATTTGAAAGGACCCTAGAGACCAAAGAGAAACAAGAACTTTAAGACAGAAGAAGCTTGAAACAGAGCCTGCTGCCACTCCTTTGCCACCTCATGAGATGTAAGCAAGAAATAACATTTATTTTGGTAAGTCGCTGACACTTGGAGGATGTTTGTTTCAGCAGTTAGTTTACCCCCTAATATACCTTTAAGATTAGGATAAAGATTACATGAGAAATATTTATTTACGAGACTGACGTAAATCATGTGTTCAGTAAGTGATAGTTATGTCATCATCATCCTTTACATGTACTAATATAAGCATGTGAGCATTCAGGCACTGCAGGTACCAGGATTCTCCCAAATGATCAGACCAATAGGATCTGAGTCGGCAGGACTAGACTTCTTGCTGCTTTTCTTAAAGTTAGACCGATTGGTACTTCTCAGATTCCTTAGAAGTATAAATGATTAATTCTTTTAGTTATAGATTTTTAAATTAAGTTGTAGTTGGCATATAACATTATATTAGTTTCAGGTATATAATGTTGTGATTTGATATTTGTATATATTGGGAAACAATCACCATAGTATGTCTAGTCAACAGCCTGTTATAGATTTTGACATCACATATCTAGTCCTTTTGTTGGCCTGTTCATTTTATTTTCTGTCATTGTAATATGTGATACCCCTAACTTAAGTCACACTCTTTATACCTATAATTA